>NW_027040593.1:792500-1415336 GCF_037179485.1 Ochlerotatus camptorhynchus
AAATGTTCCACACCGTGAAACATTTAAATCATTAAGTCGCTAGCAGCTGAATAATGCAGTATTACAAGCCAACCTTGGCTGCTTTAGAACCCCATTCATGAACCCCTGAACGGAATTCCTAACATGAACCACACACCCCGGCAAACTATCGGACCGACCGACGGAAGAGACGACCTTTGCTCCATCGACAAATACAAACCAGAAACTTCCTTCCCCGGCCGGCTGGTCTGCTGGTGCCGCTTCCCGAAAACAGCTAACCCATGCTTCTCCACAGCCTCTTGATAAGGATAATGAGCCTAACAATGCCGACTAGAGTTTACATTATTACATTCTCATCGTCAATGGTCGTTATCGTCATTCATCGTCACGCTGCCTATATCCTTTCAACGCAGGGCAAAGAACTATTTCGGCATTGGCGCCCATTTCCGTCATACCGAGCAGAAACTTCAATTCAATCATACGTTCGGTACGATAGTTTAGTTCAAAAGCTACTAAACAAAGTGAATCGAATGACTACTACTGAAGTGAATCCGTTTCAAAGTGTTTGGATGGAATTGAAACCCGTATGACGGAATTGAAATCAAGAAGCAGTGCTAGATTTTTAACAATATCTCAACAATTTGTGACTCTTTCTCACATCCAATGGGACGGATGGAAAGGTAAAACAATTTTGAAGTCATCTTTAACAGAAACGTTCAATTTTTTAAGTTCAACCCCGTTCGAAATAGAGGGATAAAGTTGCGGAAAATGACGGAAATTAGATCTTAACCCTATGTATATAGGCACCAACATCTAACTTTTGTTGACTCCCCAAAAACATCGGATGCAAATCTGAAAACATCCTCTCTATGTCGCAGACGTCGCAGAGTTCGTGGGAAACACCAGGGCAAATGTGTTGCTTCCATACCGAAGTGACAGTGACAGTGTGGTGGTCAAAATCGTTTCCCAAAAATGTGAAGGACCACACGCACATTGCAATAGGTAACCCTTGAGGGTTACCAAACCTGTATTCCGTCATCATTTTTCTTTTCGTTTATTCGAATCTTCTGCAGATGAAATATCCTTGAATTTGACTGTTGAATTGAAGTTCGGTTATATGAAAATTTTGCCCACAACAGTCCCAATATGCAACAGCAGCTACATATGTATATGTGTCGTAAAACTCAAAGCGCTGGCGAACGAAAAGGGGGAAAGGGGCAAGGGAGCACAAACATGGTTCATCATTTGGCAATTTTCCAAGCTGATGTCTGCTGATCCATCCCAACCAACACCATCCATTCGGCGACAGAACAACGACGCTGGTTATACCTACTACGCTTTTCTCACGCATTCCTATTTTCGGGCAGAGAGTGTAAATTTTTACGACAATGGCACCCACCTACCCAGCAGCAGGTCCCAGATGTTCCTGTATAGCATTTGGCAAATTTAGTGACAGTTGTTAGTTTCGGCTTGGAAACAGAACACAGAAAATTTACACAGTCATTATAGCTAATTTTCTTGGCAGCAGAGTCTTTGGGGTTTCTTCCACTAAGAGATAAAGATCTTAGATGAATTGTATTTAATTTTCACCTACTGGATCGTTAACTCAGCGAGCGGTTGTCGGGAGGGATTTTAGTGGTTCTTTGAAGATAGACACACGTGTGCGGGATTTGAGTGACATTTATGGGGTCCGGTTAGGGTTTTCGATTTGAGGCGTTTGTAATCCGTATTATCATGTTTCTTAGCGGTTTATGGGGATATGGTTTTGATAAATCCTTTAGAGCGGTTCTAGGCCCAATTGCGAAAATGTATCAAAATTTTAGATTTTACCCCTCAGAATTAAATGAAATTTTGCATCATTGCATGCTAGGAGTAATGAACCAGGTTTGTGCTTGAATAATGTCATTTTGACACAGGAATTTAGATCCAGAGATAGCTTCGAAAGGAGTGTGCTCGGCTCGGCTAGGTTATCTGGGGTTGATTGCCACTGGTGTTCGTTTGGGATAAATTCGAGAGGACTTTACTGGTTTGAGCCATGATGCGACGGTTCAGGGAGTACTTTCTGAGATCTGCACTGAGATCGAAGTAGAACTTCAGGCAGAGATAATAGACGCACTCTTTTCGGTAGAGGATGCGGATGACGATCAGCGCAGGGATGAGAATTTGAATTCCTGCAAGCTTTTTACGTGGACGTGTGCATAATTAAGGTGTCATTATCCGCCAACAGATTCAGACTAAATTATAATTCAATGAAACACTTGGCGATGAAGTCAGAATCCTGTAATACTACTACTCAATAGAAAAGGGAACACTGCTCTGTTCTGAGCGAGCATGTCCGGGACAGTATCCGCGATGAAAATGGGATTGGAGTCAAGTGCGAAAATGCTACAAATTCTGCCATCCATTCCGGCAGTCTTCGCAGAAATTCCCCATCGAATCTTTCGATCAACTACTATTCCAGCAAATCCTGCGTCTAGTCCAGCATACTTTTGACGTAGGACTACGTCTTTGATTTCTATATGGGGGTACACTTTGTGAAAACCGAAAATAGAACATGTAACAAATTAAGAAAGATTTTGAACGTTAATAACTTTCTGCTGCCCCTGGTCCAATTTCAATAATTTTATCACCAATCGATCAGAAATATGGCTACGCATCGATAACAATGCTTTCGAATGTTGATTTTCAACAAGAAACTTTTGAAAAACTGGTAAATGTTCAGCATTGTCCAAAAGCATCGAATCAACTAACAAATCCACCAATTACCTACATGCATATGCTGCTTCCCCAGCACAGTCGTCAGAGAGTAGTAAGTAGACGAAACAAGTCGAAGTGGCATTCGCCTCCGATCCTCGGGCGCGTGCGAATAGGGAGGATGGAATTGCGTAATATTTTGCACACTCATCGCCATATTCAGAACCAAACGCAAATTCTTCAAGATAACCACCATATGTCGTCTAGCTCGCCGTGGCGGTGTCTGACGTATCTCCGGTCTTATTTACGAGGTGTGCTGAAGGTGTTCATGAAAAATGAGATCCGTGATGCTGTCACCTAAACTAAACACGCCAAGCGTAAGCGGTCATGGATGCCATCTACGTTTTGAATTGACAGAGACGCACTCTGTTTGGTTTCGGAGGTTAAAACATAACCAACTTTGGCAACAAAACGGCTCTTTTCAGAGCCACCAAGCTTATTACAGTAAAGAGTAGGAATAGAATTCATCTGCCTGTTTGTCCATATTCAGAACCAACGATCACACAAAATGCTCATGTAATCAAACTGGAAGCAGGGGTACAAATTATTTGGATCAATTTTGAATCGCCACGGCCGGATATTTTCGATGGAAGAAGCAACAAATGATAATTCGACGAAGACGGTAGGAAACATTTGTGAAGCCGAATTATTTACGAAAGAGAGTGTCGATGAAGAGAATCGATCAATGAAGGAATGAATAGGTCCTATCTATTGAAAAGTGATGCGAGATTTGTTTTCCGTACTGAGTTCCAAATAATGCTACCGACGCCAGGTAGGCAGCTTCCACACCTGGACCCTATCAATCGACCCATCAACTCAACCGGGGACCAACGGCTTTACTTCCCGGAGGAAGGCGTGATCAGAGATGTTATGCCTTAGAACATGCCGGTGGCACCGACTGAGATTGGACCCAGGCCTGCTGGGGTGAGAGGTAATCACGCTAACCACCGGCGCCGATATCTTTCAAGATGATATCACGGCGAATGAGAACGACCCAAATTTGAGTTTAGTTATCTCAGAAATAAGAAATAAAGTGCAGGAACTCAGCGATGAGTAAATTTGCCTCATGTTTTACAGGTTTTTCCAGGATTTCCCAGGGAAATATTCCCGAATTTGAGGAAAGTAAAGATTGGATTCACTCAGTCTATTGGTACTACTCCGAGACTGAATAAAATTTTCGTCAATTTCCTCATTTCTGGCAGATTTTTTAAGTTTTCCACAGGAAACCATGAGACAAATTTACTCTTCGTTGAGTTCCTGCACTTTTGGCGAGTGAACTAAACTCAAATTTGGGTCGTTCTCATTCGCCGTGTACGCAAAAGGAAAAGAGCCAATGTCGCTACTTGATAGCAAACTACTCATAATGGGAGGAGTCTTTGTACCTTTTTTTACACTTGGTTGCACATCATTCTGCTTTATCCTGAAAAGATATAAAAGAGCGCTGCTGTATGGCATTAGCTCATTTTCGCTTCGGACGGCGTGGAGAACAGCAATAGCAGCAGTAGGAAGGTGGTGGCTAGTCCACTCTTTCACACCTAACAAGCAACAATTGACTGGTCGTGGCAAAGGAGGAAAAAGTCTGGTAAAGGAGGCGCCAAACGTCATCGCAAAGTTCTTCGAGATAACCGCCATCGGTCGTCTGGCTCGCCGTGGTGGTGTGAAACGTATCTCCGGTCTGATCTACGAGGTGTGCTGAAGGTGTTCCTGGAAAATGAGGTCCGTGCTGCTGTCACCTACAATAAACACGCCAAGCGTAAGTGGCCATGGATGTCTTCTTCAATAAAACGGCCCTTTTCAGGGCCATCAAGCTTACATCAGTAAAGAGTTGGAATAGAATTTATCTGTGCCTGTTTGTCCATATTCAGAACCACAAGCCCCAACGACCACACAAAATGCTCTCCAGAGTTGTAATCTTGTAACCAAACTTGGAAGCAGGGGTGCAAGTGATTTTGATTGATTCTCTTAATCAACTTTCTCTTTGAAAAAGATTACTACAAATTTGGTACGCTTACAATTCAAAAACGGAAAGAGTTGAGAGAATAGATAATTGATCAATTAAAAGAACTAAATGCTCTTCACATTTATTCCGTCCACTAGCGGTCCTACGTCAAGCTTCCGTTCGTGCCCCTAGACACAGACCCTTCTACTTTTTTAAATCTATCGAGTGCAGCTGCTCTGGAGTCCTCGGACTCGGTAGGCATTCCAGCAGCACATCCAACTTGCTCCAAATCGTATCTAGCTGCTCTTCGGGACACTCTGGAGCAGTTCCAACAGATGTCAGGTGCACTTCAACAGGGTGCTTCGATTTTTCGCCATGGTAGGGTACTGAAATGGGACAAGTGCAAATGCACACTTTTTTCCACTATAGACGAATGCACGGATGGATTTGAGTTCATTCACCCGAGAAAAGGTGGTACAAGCTGCGAGCAATGTTTCCTAATCATGAACACTAAAGGCCCACGCACATTAGATCCGGATCGGACGCGTTGCGGCAAAGTGACAGCTAAATCTATTGTCTAACTGTCAAATTTACGTCAACGCAACGCAAACGGATCTAATGTGGGTGGCCCTTAATTGCCCGCAGCTTGTGTCACTTTTTCCCGAGTGAGTGAACTCAAACCCATCCATGCACTCGTCTATGGTTTTGTTACTGAGTCACTGTGAGTGTGCGTGTGTTTCTAAAATTTAGACATCGGTTACGAATCGAACCGGGATAGAGGGCTTAGACCCAGTTTCGCATTCATTAAAAGCAAGCGCTTGGAAATAGATAGGTTTGTAAGGCCTGTACTCGAAAAAAATGCACCAGACAAAAGTGTTCGCCAAAAAATTATTTTAAAACGTCGGATTTTCTTGAAACTTTCAGGGAATGAATTAATACATATGGAATACTCCAGCTCGTTCTTAAACACCTTGGACGATTTTCGAACTTTGGCCTTCATTATGGCCAAAAATCTTTCCACCAGACGAATCTCTGGTGAATTTGGGGGGTTGGCGGTTTTTGGTACAAAAACAACGTTATTGTCTCTGTACCAATCCAACGTCGATCGCGCGTAATGGCATGATGCCAGGCCCGCTCAAAATAATGTCTCGCCTCCGTGGGACAGCAGGAAGGGCAACAGACGCTTCTGGAGGCACTCGGTGCGTAAATTTCGCTGTTGATGGTACCCATTGTGATGTACGGTTTACTCAGTTTACCGCATTGGCATATGGCCTGCCAGAGCAAGTATTTTTTGGCGAATTCGTCCACTTTCTTCTTCCTTATGTCTTCCGGAACATCAAACCGTGAATTGGCAACATAGAACTCCAGCCCCGGTATCTGCTTTGCGTCTGCCTTGATGTAGGTTTCGTCATCCATAACCACACACATCGGTTTCGTTAACCACTCTCGATACAGCTTCCTTGCGTGGGATTTGGCCGCCGTGTTTTGTTGATCACGCCGGTTCGGTGCCTTCCGGACCTTGAATACACGAAGCCCAGCTCGTTTCATGGTTTGCTGAACGAACCAGGCGGAACACTTTGCCTTCAGAGCCGCGTCGCGAATCGAAAGGTTCGGATTACGCTTGAAATAATCCAACACCCTTGACAGGGTCAGCTATCTTCGATTTTCTTCCACTACCAGCCCGCCGCTCGGTCGTCTGGGACTCCTTAAACGATTTTACCACCCGAGACACAGTTGTATGGGTGATTCCTAGTTGTCTTCCGATTTTCTTCCTTTTTTCGATGACATCTCAATAACCACAGAACCGATTGTTATGAAATTTTGCACATGTAAACAATTCACTCCAAATTAGTTATACCCAGATTTTCATCAATTTTTACCCACGGATAAAAAAGTTACACAGGGATAAAAATGGTGCATTTTTTTTAAGCTGTCAAAAATTGATTATGATTGACCTTCTGAAAAGTTCTTCTACAGTACAAGCAACTATACCTTTATACTATACCTTTTGTAGACCTTGTGAATCCGGGTTTACCTCCCGATCCGGTCAAGTAGTCATTTGGAGAAACAGAATTCGGGAAATAGCCGTACAATCGTTTAGAAAGGGTTCATGCGGTATCATTCCAGCTTCGTTTCTCGAGTTTTCGCTGAAATTATAGGGCATGAAAGCGAATTCAGGGTGGCTTCAAGAATCAATGGCCGTGGTATTTATGACGGTGGGTGGATGGTAACGTACAAACGAAGCTTAAATTCACGATGACACCCACTATTACCAACAATCAATACGAAATAACGATTTTAAATTGGCTCACTACTTGACTAGCCTATTGGTCCCAAGCAAATCGACTAACGTACCCAATTCTAGTCAAAATTCTAGTACTACGCTATGTTTGTTTTGATTCGCTATGAATGTTTGACAGATCAAATGAAGGGTTTTTGGATATTCCTATGTTTCGAGGGGTGAATCGATTAGCTTGGGACCAAAGAGAGTACCAGAGCTGAGCCAAAAAGTTGAGCACGTTATTTCGGGACCTTCTAGTCTAAGAGTTACCTCTATGCTATTACTGACGGCAGCTTCAAGAACCAATGACCATGCCATAGGATTGATAGGATGCTGCATGTTGACGTCACGAATCGATTTTACGCGGCTACACCCGGGACCTACACCAGGGTCACAACATATAGGTGTTCTAATGTGTCAAATTCATGATTCAGCCATGTTGGATTTTTGTATGGGACAGCGACCGAGTTTGTTTACAATTTGCTCTAAAACCGCACTTTCAGTTCGGAATTTTATTTTGCTGTATCTTAGTGAACAACTTGCCAAGATTCAGCTAAAAAACGGAAATGTTGCCGAGATCTCCGTTAACAAACATAAATTTGGTTTTGGCAGTCTAGTCGTATAGGAGTATTGAGCGAAAACCCAAAACTTGATAACTTCAGCAAAAAAATATAACTCAAAAACAAACAAAAAACACATCCCTGATTTTGTGATATAAAGGGTGATACGGTCAAAATTTGGTCAAGGGAAAACGCGTGTAAATCGGTGAAATCGTTTATTTAAAAAATCAAATTAAATTTCTTTTTCAAGTTCAATTAGTATAAAATTCAGGAAAAATATTCAGTTAGGCTTCCGCTTTTCCAAATCCGAATTGCCGGGCCTTACGCTTGACCCCTGCCATCAGATTTTGTACAGCCACCTTGTCCACCTTCTTCGCCGCAGAAAGCCAGTTTGCCTTGAACTGCTGCTCGCCCTTAGCAGTTTTTTTGGTCTTCTTTAGGTTCCGCTTGACAATAGCCCAGTATTTCTCAATTGGGCGGAGCTCTGGCGTGTTGGGAGGGTTCTTGTCCTTGGGAACCACCTGCACGTTGTTGGCGGCGTACCACTCCATGGCCTTTTTACCGTAATGGCAAGATGCCAAATCCGGCCAAAACAGTACGGAACAACCGTGTTTCTTCAGGAAAGGCAGCAGACGTTTATTCAAACACTCTTTCACGTAAATTTCTTGGTTGACAGTCCCGGAAGCTATGAAAATGCTGCTTTTCAAGCCACAGGTACAGATGGCTTGCCAAACCAGATATTTCTTTGCGAACTTTGACAGTTTCATGTGCTTGAAAACATCTGCTACCTTTCCCCTTCCTTTTGCCGTATAAAACTCCTGTCCCGGAAGCTGCTTGTAGTCGGCTTTGACGTAGGTTTCGTCGTCCATTACCACGCAGTCAAACTTCGTCAGCATCGTCGTGTACAGCCTCCGGGATCGCGCTTTGGCCGTCGTATTTTGTTTATCATCGCGATTTGGAGTCACTACCTTCTTGTAAGTCGATAGTCCGGCTCGTTTTTTGGCTCGATGCACGGTTGTAGACGATACACCCAGCTTATTTGCGGCATCTCGGAGAGAGAGGTTAGGGTTTCGCTTGAAACTACCGGCAACTCTCTTTGTCGTCTCAGCGGCTTCCGGTTTTCGATTTCCCCCCGATCCAGACTTCCTGGCTGTCGACAAACGTTCCCCAAACACTTTAATTACATTTGTAACGGTTGATTTGGCAACTTTTAGCGATTTTGCCAACTTTGCGTGCGAGTAGCTCGGATTTTCGCGATGCGCGAGCAAAATTTTGATACGCTGCTCTTCTTGCTTGGACGGCATTTTGACAACTGAAGAGTGAATTCCAAAATCAAAATAGGAGCAACATTCTACACACACACACACCTTCAAAATGAGGGGTGTTCAGGTTTTTTAAATGCAAAATTGAAAGAAATACGTCAAGTTGATATTGACCAAATTTTGACCGTATCACCCTTTAATATATAAATTTTCAAGGAAAAATATGTTACTTATTGTGGATTCTATCTGCAAACCATGAAAACTATAAAAAAACAAATGCAATCAATGTTTTTCAAAAAAATCTCAATTTTTTAATATTATTATATTTTTTGTAACTTTTTTTTTTTTTCATTATCTTTCATGTGATATTTTGATCTTTGAAATGGGACCAGTGGTTCGAAAGTTATAAAGTTTTTAAAAAAGCCATTTTTGAGATAAATCGATTTTTTGGACCACCCTAATGACAAAAAAAAATACGGTTCTAATATATTGCGATATGGAACTAAACTACAAATTTTTACGAAATTCTGAGAACCACTATATCACTAGCGTGCACAGGAATCTTGTGAAGGAGGAGCAATTGTTTTTTTCTATGGTGCATTTAATCTTGGGATGGAGAGTACTCCAAAGTGCGTGGGAGATGGTGATGTTCACCCACCACTGATACCCTACTGTTCAATTTAGCTAATTTTATTTAGTTAGTGAACAAACAGTATATTGCTCTTGATCAATCCAATCTTGATCAGTGGTGTTAAGTACTTGGCACTGATGAAGTCTGCAAGTAGTAGCCGAAATACGCGATCTGTCAAAAGAAAATAAACCAACACACTCAAAGCTCTTCATAAAAGTATATTGCTGTTTTCGTCCTTGCACTTGGCTTGTACTGCACCGTCAAAATATACTGCCAACACCTGCTCCCAAAAAATCTGCATCGCTGTCAGGACCTCAGCAATAGCATAGAAGATGGTCGTCGCGTCTGTTTTCGACACCCGTCTCACACCCACGAATGTTTCCGTCGGCCGATCAATATCAATATACCTGATGACAATCGCCAACTGCTCATGGTGCCACAATCACTCGTCTCATCTGCAATGATTAGCACTAGGTTTCATCGCAAAAATTTCGCAATGTACGGCAACATTACATTGTGCAACGATGTAATCATGTCATTTTGAATACGGTTACTTGTGTACTGGCAATTTTTGGCACCATCTGCCAAGTGTTTTTCCAGCACAGGATAGTAGTTAGCCACCAACTGGGTGGCATACTTTCCGCTCCTTCCGAATGTTCACGAAGTGGTCGGCCACCTTTGCAAAGTATGCGCATAATATCGATGAAACGTTCCATTATATAGCGATTTTGCAGCCGCTTTGCCTAACTAGCAGCAATCATACCTCTTTTTTTGGTGGTCCAGTTCTTCGGCGTACCCTTCCTGATTTTGAAATTCTTCGACGCGTCCATACTACCAACATGGGTATCACTGCGATTGTGTTTGCCCAGCATCTCGGTCGCTTTCTTCCAATTTCTGAACCCTGAAGGAATCATTGTAATAACAATAAGGTTTTGCGGCATGCTCTTCTTTACAGGTTGAAATTATAAACCAAAAAAAAATATATTCTTCAAAGTACTGGTATCATCTTTTAAGCAGTTACCTTTCTGAAATTTTGTGCAGTACGTTTTTGTATATTTTGAAGGTATCGTTACAGTTTATTTTTGACAATTTCAAGGTTTTGTAAGCCCTTATATGTTGTTGTAGTTACACTTAACTATTACCGTTGCGAGTACGTTGAACTTGGTTATTTTCAGCGAAAATTGTAGTTCTAATTTTTTCAAATTTTGAATTTAATACAAAGGCTAATACGATCCTTAAAGAGGTTTAACAAATATGCAAAGACTGGAACAAAGGCGCACAAAACTATTTTGACTAGCGAGTACATGATTGTTAACGGAATGACGACTTGTGCGAAGGATTTAGCATGTCAACCCTGTCCCAATGTACCGCCAGTCGGGGTGACAGAAACCGAACATTCAACATGTTTCAAAGATGATATAAAGGACAAACCCGAATTTATTGCAACGCACATAAACAGCTGTAACTTTTTAACCACGGTAATAAATGACTTTAAATTTTCAGAGAAGATTCTTAGACGAATTTTTAGTAACACAACAATAGACCAAAGTTCAATCGCAAACTAATACCCACTTTTCAATTGGGGAATCCAAAAGCCGACTTAAGACTTTGTACAGTTGCGAAAAAGTCCATCCTCAGAATTCCTTGAGGTTCTTTTCGAAATTTTTAGAACTCTATGAGCTTTTTTGAAATTCTTCTCAGAAGCCCTCTGGAATTATTTTTAGAACTCTTCTTGACTTTTACTCAGAACACCTTGGAACTAAAATTTCCTTGGAGTTTCAGAAGAATTTCCTCAGCATTATCCAGCGATTATTGTTGGAATAAACTAGAAATTATCGGTACTCTCTTGTAATTTTCCTCAAAATCCCTTTAGAATTTCACTCAAAATTTAATTTTCTCGGTATTCTTTTCGGAATTATGTTGGAACTATCTGCAGCATTCACTAGAAATCATACGCAGAGTTTTCTTGAAATAATCCCCAGAAATCCTTTGGAACTTTCCTCAGAATTCAATATCAAGAGCTCTTTTGATATTCTTCTCTGAAGTCCACTGGAATTATGCTTAGAACTCTTCATGATTTTTTTCTCAGAACACCTTGGAACTCAAATTCCTTTAGAGCCTTCAGATTTTTTTCCCGGAATATGCTAGAAATTATCCTCGGAATTAGCTTGAAATTTTGTTTAAAATCCCTTTGGAATTTCACTCCAAATTTGATTTTCTCGGTATTCTTTTCGAAATTATCTTGGATCTATCTGCAGGATGCACTAGAAATTATCCGTAGAATTTTCTTGGAATTCTCCCCAGAAATATTTTGGAACTGTCCTAAGAATTCAACATATTTTCAATACAAACTTGCCCCCAGGTAATTTTACATCAGAAAATTTCAATTAACCAGAACGATGCAAAATTTCTACCGTTTATGTTCAATAAACATTGCTTCTCCAATGTTCTGATTGGTGCAGATTTCCTTTTTCCATTTTCTACCAGACGTTTTCAATATAGGTTGCTTCTTCTATCATTAAAATGTTGCAGGTTTTCCACCAAATAAAGCTTGCCCCTATTTCCAGATTTTTCATCATAAATTTTTAGTAAAGAAGCTTCCCTCCAATCATCACACGAGAAATTATTATTAAAATTTGTTTCACTATTCAGTAGCAGGATCCAAATTTAAGACACAAAATTCGTCTGAAAAGCTTGCCCATTCTTTTACCAGAACGGTCAACCACAAATTTTTAATATAGCTTAATTTTAAATAAAGCTTGTGCCTTCATTTACCAGACTAGTGCAAGTTTTCCACCAGAAATTTTCTATTCATTTCATTTATCAGAGCGATGCAAATTTTGCACCAGAAATTTTCAATAGAACATGCTCCTCCATTCACCAGAACGGTGCACCAAAAATTGTCAGTGAAGTTTGTTTCACCATGCACCATTGTGGTGCAATTTTCAAGCTCTGCCTCTTCAAGCAAAATCGTGCAAATTTTCCACCATAAATTTTCAATGAAGCTTGCATTCATCAGAACGATGCAAAGTATGCACCAGAAAAATTAATAAACCTTGCCACAGTGTTGCGAACTTTCCACCAGAAATTTTCAATTAAATTTGCACCTCCAAATTTTTAGCGTGATTCAATTTTAGAACCAGAGTTATTCATTTTGATTAGTCCCTCCATGTACCACCTTGATGATATTATTGTTACACCAGAAATATTCAATAAAAAGCTTTTTCTTCGATTTACCACCACGAAGACTAATTTTTTTAACCTTAAATTTACCCACACACACATTTACATGACAAACGTCAGAGAAGTCTATAGATAGGTCATGAACGTTGATGAAGATAATCGACCAGTGCTGATAGGTGCTATTGAAAATTCTTGTCCGACGAGAGAAGTTAATTAACCTGGTGTACTCGCCATTCTCTTAATTGGACCTCTCAGTCGGTAAAGGTACAGCTACAAAGCAAAACCATGCTGGAGGTGGCTGGGTTCGATTCCCGGTCCGGTCTAGGAATTTTTCGGGTTGGAAAATTTCTAGGCTTCCCTGGGCCTAGAGTATGATTGTACTTGTCACACAATTATACTCATGCAAAAATGGTACAGGCATCGACAGTTCTCAATTAATAACTGTTGAAGTGCATCTAGAAACACTGCGTTGAGAGCACGCAATAAGCTAATATATGCCATACGTAATAAGCTTGAAATGCGATGAAGAAGAAGAAGACTCGCCATTCTGTTGTTGGTTGTAACCGGTTGTAATCTGTGACCCAAAATAGGCCCGATTTGCTTTTATTCCACACATTTCTCGAACTATAACCCATGATGAAAGTGATTGTAATGATAATGTTTACCAGCCAGGCTCTGTGAACTCAAACAAATGATGCAAATATGGATGCGTAATATTACAAACTACAATGGGAAAGGCGCGCGACGGTTCTGGTTCCGAATGCGTTACGTTCGTTCGTTGGTTGGTTGGCTGTTCAGTTGTTTAGTTTGCTCGATGGAGCAATTAATTAATTATAATTGGTGGCTTTCAATTATTCATCGTTGTTTGCGTGGTACAGTTGGTGGTAATGGTACCAAGGCTTGAGACCAAGCGAGCAAAGTGGTGGTGAAAGCCTCTCTCTCTATCTCTCTATTGAAATCCAGCGGAATCATCGGAAAATATTCATGACGGGCAGTGGTAAATATGTGGCGTTTCCGAGCTGACGAAAGTGAAACTCGACCGGGGACTATTGTTTTGATTATTTAGTGGGTTCGGAAATTAATTAACTGCAGCTAATGTCAGTAACAAAGGAACTCCAGGTGCATACGGGAAAAGCTATTTTAGGGCGGTCATGCTCAACACACAATGTATTTTCGATTACTATTTGAAAGCAATGATTTTGTTTGCTATATCTCTAGCGTATAGAACTCTTAAAACAAAATCTATGTCTGTGTTGGTGATGCATCCAATAAGGTTTTTTTTACCGTCGATGTTAACCTCAATCGGATGACAGTTCAGTGGTACTGTTTACGTGTTCTTAGCCAATTTTTTCTTGGATAGATTTTCTTGATATTTTTACAGACTGCAGTGAGATATAAACCACTCTTCTGCTATGTTCACGAGCAACATCCTTTTACCATAGAGGTAACTCTAAGACTACTGGGTCCCGAAGAAAATCATTATTATTTTTGGCTCACTCAGTACCAGAACAACGGTCCCAAGCAGTCCCAAGCTATTTCACTCACCCCTGCATGTTCTGCATGAATCCACACACCCCTGATGTTATCTGTCAAACTTTCATAGCGAATCAAAACAAACATAGTGTAGTAATAGAATTTCAACTAGAATAGGGTACGTTAATCGTTTGCTTGGGACCAATAGGCTACTAATGTGGTGAGCCAATTTAAAATCGTTAGTTTCGTATTGATTGTTGCTTTTACCACGCATGTCCTCAGCATTTTTCAAATTGAAATTCGAAAACAAAAATCAAAAAAAAATCTAAGCGCTTGTGAACAGTACCACCATAGAGGTAACTCTAAGACTAGAAGGTCCCGAAATAACGTGCTCAACTTTTTGGCTCAGCTCTGGTACTCTCTACGGTCCCAAGCTAATCGAATCACCCCTCGAAACATAGGAAAAACCAATAACCCCTCATTTTATCTGTCAAACTTTCATAGCGAATCAAAACAAACATTGCGTAGTACTAGAATTTCGACTAGAATGGGGCACGTTAATCGTTTGCTTGGGACCAATAGGCTAGTCAAGTAGTGAGCCAATTTAAAATCGTTAGTTTCGTATTGATTGTTGGTACCACTGAACTGTTAAAAAGTTCATGCGATGAACACTGAGTTCAAACGAAATGTCACGCTGCAGAACCTTATGGACGAGTGCACCGATGAATTTGAGTTCACTCACTCGAGAAAAAGTGACACAAGCTGCGGGCAATGTTTACTAATCATGAACACTAAATGTTCATTATTCATTATTCATGAACATTTAGTGTTCATGATTAGTAAACATTGCTCGCAGCTTGTGTCACTTTTTCTCGAGTGATTGAACTCAAATTCATCGGTGCACTCGTCCATAGAACCTTCTATGGGTGCCAGGGATGGCAAGTGTATTTAAGAAAAATCTTCATCGAGATGAACGAAATGTCTTGACATGTCATCACCGCAACTTTTCACAATTGGGACCATGTGGAATTTTACAGAAGTTCAGGGAAGTTAAAGAAACATCATTTGGTTTTAGGGATCTTTGTAGAAGTTCGGGGAATTTCGTTAAAGTTCAGAGAACGTTGTAGAACTTCTAGAAACTTCGTAGATCTTCGAACCTCTGTCGAAAATCTCCACCGGAGTCGTGCAGAACCATCTCCACCGAAGACGCGTGAAAACTCCATCGAAACTCACTGGAACGTCCGTTGGCAGCACCGAAATCGTCTGGAACCTTCTCCACCGTGAGCATGTGAAAACTCCGTCGAAAGTCCCTTGAACCTCCGTCTGTAGCATATAAAATCTCAACCGAAATCGTGCGGTATCCTCTCCGCCATGAACAGGCAAACACTTTGTTCAAACTCTCCTCGAGAATTCAGATGCCAGGCAGTTTCCACGCTTTGTCGACGAAGGAGGCTCTGCACGATGCCAGTGAAGTGTTTGGATGCTGCTGAAGGAAGTTCCAGAGAATATCGAGGGCTTTTCGCCGCGTTCTCGAGGGACGATGCTCGGCGTAATTTCGGTGATTTTGGATGCTACCAGCGGAAATTCCAGCAAATTTTACTTGCCTTCTCGGTGGAGGAGGTTCTGCATAATTTCGGAGACGATTCTAAATGCTATCACTGAAGGTTCTAGGAAATGTTTCCTTATCCTGATAAAGGGTTCATCCACCAGGACTACGTTTGACTAAATCGAGGACTAAATAAATAACATTGAGGCTACATTGAGTCTGTTGATGTTGAGTTCCTTGATAATATCTTCAAATGACGAAATGACAAGCGATTAACGAGCCGAATGATAACGCTTTGTTAGAAATTAAAGATGATAGACGTGTGTTAATGAGATTTTTTTTTATTATGGCTTTTATGGATTCCGATCAAGCTATGCCTTCAACCTAGGCGCATAATACAAAGGTGACACCAAGTGGTTTACAGTTTGACACCCATGGTTAGAAACTATCATAATCTTTGACGTTACTGGCAACACTGGTGTATCTTTGCGCCTGCGCAGCGCATGTGGCAATTATAAAATTAGACACAAGAAAGTTATCTGTTATCAGTTTGCATCGTCCATATATCCATTGTCCACACCGTCCATCGTCCAGAGTGAGTAGCAGAGAGTTGTCCGAGGCGAATCACCGTCGTATCGAAGTCAATCGGTTGCAAGCCCTGAACCGAAAATCTATATAGCGGTTGCAGCAGCGTCGATTGGATACGACCTTAGTGAACAGCTGAGGAAAACCTTTCCGGAACCAAGTAAGTATATGGACAGTGGAGGTGGTTTCCTGACATTCCGCGCTAAGCCGACCAAAATAGCTAACTTTTAGCAACTTAACCGCTTCGTCCCGTTTCTTCTCGTCAAGATCTTTAATGACATTGAGCACCTCAAACCGTGCATCCGCGGTGTCTCAGTTTGCTGCCACGTAAGCATCCTTGATCACAACAGCCGATTTTGATCCCGGAAGAGTTCTAGCGATTTCAACAGTAGCAGCTTGTCCCTGCGGTTGTAGATGTTAAATGCCATTGGATGCGTTTAGACGTTGTCTTTGCCGAATTTGTTGCCAAGCATCTACCGTGGTCGGAGGAACTCGATCGCTTTCTGAAGGGCTGCATTTCAGTTTGAATAGAGTGAAAGAGATAGAACCAATACATTCTAGTACATTTGTTGAAAATGCTAGTACAATCCAGTAGTACACGGTAAAAATTTGTCACATCTAATCCAAATGCTCTTGCACTTGACTTAGTCTGACATGCGGCACTACGAATCGACGTGATTTATAATTGATTTCCAAGTGATTTGCGTTTAGAGACAAAGTGATTTGTCGTTGAAAAATATGTACTGTTTAACACTTTAAAATCAAAATGATTATCATTAGAATTGGCACCACTGTGTTCAGGGTTTGATTAGGTTTGCTTTTGGAAGCAAATGTCGAAAACGCACATGCCAAACATTACTCGCGAAGATGGCAAGTCAACAACAAATGTAGTCAAGTGAGAGAAGTGATAATTCTTCATTTCAGTATTATATTATAATAGCAGGTTCGTCACCAAAGTTTTCGAGCCGCTCCGTCTGTCACTTCGTTTGTGCTGCCACTCTCGGCACATTCGGTGCAACTGCGGCACACTGAAAAAAAGGGAGCTGAAAGCAAGTTTTTAGAGTGACCGACCACCCCTTGGGTGACACTAAAGAGCCTGAATTTATAAAGAGGCGACATCTTATCTATTTGACAGGTCTTCTGCTCGATTGGAATGACTTTTCCTATGACTTTGACAGACTATCGATTGTTCCAATTTTGACATGTCGTCTCTTTATAAATTCAGGCTCTTTAGGAGACACACAAGGAAGAGGTGTTAGTTTCTTTACTAAAATGAACTATGACGATTGTGTATCGCAAGTTTTGCTATAATCAATCCTCCTCGTGTTGATTAGCGAAATTTACATCAAAGATTTGTCACTTGCGTAGGAAATCAACTTGGCATGGCATTTGTGAACAGTGTACTCCGGTTGCATGAAACAGGTCCAAATCCGTCAAAATCCACCCTTAGTTTTTTTTTAGCGTTCCCGGCAAATAACTCACCAACACTAGCGTGTGTACGATAAACGTCCGGTTTCGATGGCAATTTCTGATGCTATCGGCGGAGGTTCCAGGGAGTCTCGACGAAGTTCTCGGCGGAGCAGTTTTTGCGCGATTTCGATGTTGGCAGTGGAAGTTCCGGAGGGAGCTTCTGCATGGTTTTGTTGGAGATTTTCGTTGCTGCCGCTGGAGATTGCAGGGAGTTTCTCGTGAATTCTCTACTCCACCGACGAGTTTTCTCTTTCAGTTTTGTTTGTTTATTTATTTGGGTTTTGAAAACAAACGACCAAACTGACGTTTGTCAGAAAACAAGCAGGCCCAATCTTGATACCCGATCCAGGTTGGAACTGAATAATACACGAATTTGCTATTAGCAGCCGGTGGAAACGATTTTAAATTGGATCACTACTTGACTAGCCTATTGGTCCCAAGCAAATCGATTAACGTACCCCATTCTAGTCTACACATGTCTTACTACACAATGTTTATTTTGATTCGCTTTGAAAGTTTGACAGATAAAATGCGGGGTTCGTGGATTGCATTGATTATCTTGAGACCGAAGAGAGACCCAGAGCTGAGCCAACAAGTTGAGCACGTTTCTTCGGGACCTACTAGTCTTAAGTCCCACGCACATTAGATCCGGATCGGACGCGTTGCGGCAAAGTGACAGCTAAACTGTCTAACTGTCAAATTTACGTCAACGCAACGCAAACAGTTCTAATGTGGGTGGCTCTTTAGAGTTACCTCTATGCTATTAGAGTAGAGAGTCATGACTGGAATAGTCTTGTCGTGCGACAAGAATTTATAGAAACCATCTTTTTATGTGTCTTGTCGTGCGTCAATGACAAACACGATGTTTCCCAATGGCTGATTTGCCATGTAAAATCAGTCATACTAGCGGCCGTTTATGAGGAAGGCCTCCAAACAATTGCTGTTCTCTGAACGACCTTTTTGCTTTCTCCTGTTGTCAAGACTCTATGACAAACATCAGAAAACGTTCAAAACATGCTCTGCAAGCTTTCAACGCAAGGTACTCAGAACATCTCTTTCAAGTTTGAAGAATATGTAATACAAATTCCTAACAAAAATCTCAGAAGTGTTCAGATAGCCTTCAGTGCTGCAAAGTATCGATCAAACACGGCGATATTGACAAAACAGGTTTTCGTCACTCACTCGACATCTCCATGAAAAATCACGTCAATTGGGTTCTTTAAGGGTATTGAGATACGACGATGATTTCAAACTACCACCCATAGTAGCAAGACAACTGTCGGTAGACTGTGGACTATCCTCCCTGTTCGACTTGATCACGTTTAAAACCTCTAATTTTAATCAATCTTCCATCGTATGAAAGGCCAACAAACGTTTGGATGAATCCATCGGCAACATCGCCCGCGTGCATCCTTGGGAAGAATGAGAATCTCCTTTCAACAACCGGTCAAAAGACTGTCCATTCAACAGGAGGATGCTCGAATGAGTGGGGAGAAGAACCCGCCATCTATTCACGAAATGTTAATGACAGGGAGTTGACATTTCTACTCTCCCATCCATTTCGCTTCAATCGGGTGCTCTGGTGGATCCTCCCTAAATTGGGTTCTTTAAGGGTATTGAGAAAAATGCATATTTGTAATCAATGTTGGAAAAGTTCACCAAAACTCACTATGACTCGCGAACTTTTCCCTTGGTGAACTTCGTGAAATATCGCGATATTTTCAACCGCTGTTTGTGATCTGCATTAAGAATGGAACCAAAATCTGAAATGTCATAGATTTTGGTACACTGGAACTATTTTAAATAAGTGCGATTACATTGGCAAAAATCACCATCTTAGCGCCCCTCGATGGGACTTTGTAGGAATCGAGCTGTCAATTAGTTAGTTTAGCGTGAAGATATTATTTTGCTTTAAATTTTGATTTAAAAATCGAGATTAAAGTCCATGGGATTGAAAACAATATCGTTGTGCTCAAAAAACGAAACTCTTTCAGATGATGTATAAAACCGATATTTTTTTTAAAATTAAAGAACCCAATTGCCAGTGACGATTTATACATTATACTGACGCGCATGTTCAGTTTTTGTTATCACCATCTGCTGCCCTACCATCTAAATATCACTGACAAGTCTTCCACATTTTTGTCTTTGTAATTCATGAGAGTCTTTCGGAACTCCTTCCACCAAGTCCACAAACTCAGGTATTGCAATGCTGCCCGCTATTATTTTTAATGTTAACGAAATAACTCGTATAGAAAATCTGTCAAATGCTGGGTGACACTGTCTGCGAGGAGAACCACTCTATCGAAGATATTTCTTTGCTGTCGTGAGATATTGATTAAGATTTCGTAGATTTCGTGAGATTTAACGAGTTGTTTGATCCGCATTTCAAAATGTCAGCTTACATTATGCGAGCAAATTTGATAGAAATCATTCCCAATTAGCAATTCTGGTTTTATTATGGTCTTGGAGGGCATGATTCTGACTAGAAGAATAATAATATTGAGCCCTTAGAACCGGGAATGGAGGACACGGCTTCGAAATAGTAGCTAAAATCAACAATCAACTCTTTATTGCCATTTATATCGGAACGTTTTCACACACGAAATAATAGGAATTGGTGCACAGCGCATCGTTCCATTCACCCAAGATTTTTCTCGACGGATCATACCACATGTGTACGCAGTGTTCCCGTTCGCGCAGATTATTCGGTTCGCCTGCCTTCCACTTGGAAAAGGTGACCCACCTGCCAGTGGCGTGCCAGATAACCCGGCCCTCCAGGGCCAAATCGTTTGCTCCGATCCACAAGCTGTCCCCTATTGTCCCAGTGTCGATACCAAGCCGAACGATTTCGGTGTGCTTCGCCTCCGAGTCCACCACGACCAGGCGCATTCCGATCCGCTGGCAGTACTCGACCGCACCGTACCAGTTGGCCTGTTCGGTGCGGAAAATTGGTTTATTATTATCGTTGGGAAGGACACTGCACTATGGTTGTTCGCAATTTACCTTAATGTCCGGAATGAAGAACTCTGAGAGCGACGAGCAGAACAATTCCTGTGAGGTACCAATGGTGACCACCGTCAGAAATGTGACCAGGCTCAGGAGACGAATCATTCTGTATCTAGTGAACTGTTCGACGACACAACAGCTGTGACGATGGCGCAGCTTCACCGAGCTTTTTTATAGCAAGCAGATTGTATCAGACGGCGAATGCACTGATAATGGACAAGGTTGCTGTGACAAGCTTTGCTATAAAAAAATGTTGTTCGTAATTATGGAAACATAATGATATTTTGTACTTGTATTTATGTTATTGCGGAAAATTTCCTTCATTTAGACTTGAGTGATTTTAATTTCGTCGTTCTAAAATTTCGCTTTCGATTTCGTGTTCACCAATTCCACCTTGGAACATAAATAACATTTATATACATATAACGATTGGTTTCCAGAAGATTTTGACAGCTTCCACATTTCGTCGAGAAAGTCTTGAATATTCCTAGAAACCCCAAAATAAGTAAAGATTGAAAAGCATGTGTTTGACACATAAAACTTGTCAATTTTGCTTTCTGAGTAAAAGCTCCGAATCATAAAATAGTTGTGACTCTTTGAAAATTGAATTGACCTTCTCTTGTACCCTACAAGTCCAAAACATTAATTACAGCATCCAATGATTCCATATAGCGAGGTGAGTCGAAGCAACCCTGAATGGATGTTACATATCTTTTACCAGTGAACACATTGTTAGATGGTCTATCGTTCATGCTTTTAAATAATGCAAGGATCAATATGCAAGTAACTGTTGTATTGATGCTGATACAAAGCTGACAACAAGAGATCTCACTCGAAAATAAAAATCCCCGACCTTTTAATGGTCTTGTCAGAATTTCTCTTATCAAACCACACGGGGGCCTTATCGGAACTCGATCGTCAAATCTTTTCCCCATATAAGTGAGCAGCACAGCTGTCATCAGTACACAGAGTCTTTCCGTTCTGTTTGCAAAATGGCTAGTTTCTTGAAACAGCTGTCCGTTCTTCTCGGACTGGTGGCCATCGCCAGCAGCCAAGAACTGGTCTGTACTTCACCGTCCAAGTTCCACATTCCGACCGTTGTGGTAAGAGTTCAGTAAAACATTTTTTCGCGGACTGTCGTCATGAATATTTGTTTCCATCGTAGCACAACTGGATCGGAGCCGTCGAGTACTGCCACCTGCTCGGAATGCGCCTCGCCGTAGTGGACTCGGAAGCGAAGCACAACGAAATCGTCCGTCTCGTGGAGTTCTCGAAAATTTACAACATGACCAAAACGGACCTCTGGATCGGGGCGAGTGATCTTGCACAGGAGGGCAACTTTGTATGGCACGCTACCGGTATGGAACCAACCTTTAGCAAGTGGAACAGATTGCAGCCGGACAATGCTGGAGGCACGGAACACTGCGTGCACATGTGGTACGAACCGACCAAGAACTGGAACTGGCACTGGAACGATTGGAACTGTGAGCTGAAGTTAACTTTCGTGTGTGAAAATGCACCCCGATGGGATGATTCGCACCTAGTGAGCCGACCCTAACATACTAAATCCAATTCGCAGCTGCGAAGCTAAACAAAAACGTTTATTCACTTCTCGTTTCTTCCATTAAACATTTAACAATTATATCGATGGCTTCGTAGTCTCGCAAGTTGGTTTCTTCATGCTTTTCTGATCCGAAGTAACGTAGAAATACGTGGAATTGATTGTCGAACGTTGCACTCAAGATGACAATTGGGTTCTTTCATTTTGACAAATTTACCGGTAACCACTTCACTGTTTGACACAAAACTAACAAATTGACAGCTCGCTCCCATACAAAGTACCACCAAACGGTGGAAAAAACGATTTTAAATTGGTTCACTACATGACTAGCCTATTGGTCCCATGCAAATCGATTACCGCACCCCATTCCAGTCGAAATTCTAGTACTACACTATGTTTGTTTTGAATCGCTATGAAAGTTTGACAGATAAAATGAGGGGTTCGTGGATTTCCCTTTGTTTCGAGGGATGCATCGATTAGCTTGGGACCGAAGATAGTACCAGCACCGATAAACCGACATGACACTTAATTCTGACTTATGCCCGAAAATCGTAAACGGCCTATTTAAATGCGCAGTGATCCGAACTGTCAAAACCATAGGATCTATTGATCTAGATAAAAATAATTAGTCCAGAATAGATCAGACACGAACCAATTAGCTTTTGCATGCGGGTTCATGGCTTAGCTAAATATTTCCCGCGAACACGGAGCCAGATGTCAGTAGTGTCATAGAGGTAACTCTAAGAATAGAAGGTCCCGAAATAACGTCCTCAACTTTTTGGCTCAGCTCTGGTACTCTCTTCGGTCCCAAGCTAAACGATTCACCCCTCGAAACATAGGAAAAACCACTAACCCCTCATTTTATCTGTCAAACTTTCATAGCAAATCGAAACAAACATTACGTAGTACTAGAATTTCGACTAGAATGGGGTACGTTAATGGTTTGCTTGGGACCAATAGGCTAGTCAAGTAGAGAGCCAATTTAAAATCATTAGTTTCGTATTGATTGTTGGTAGTGTGCTTTGGTCAGAAATTTGTTTGTTTTTGCTATGGTCATTCATGTCGGTTTGTCGGAGGTAGAACTTTCACGAATGGTTTGGATGATACCCCGAACGCGTCGTTCAGCACTTTGTTCTGATTATTTTTATTACATCCTGCTTAAATTGACGGAATTACGAAAAATTTCTTACTATAAACTTGTCGAAATGCGATTATTTCGCCTACAACGTGCTAATGTTTCCATAATCTGTCGGCTATCGGCTACTTATGACTTTGGCAAAGCAGATTTCCACCGCAAACCACAATTCCGTATCTGATTGTCCTGGGAACAGCAGCAAAAGGAGAGAAAGAAAAAAACAGCAGATTTTCACCGCAACATCCTGGCACGTGGTGCTGGAGGTGGTTTTCAGCAGCAGGGTGGGATTGTTTTCGACTTTTGCCTCAAAAACCTCTTGGAGGTTTGTGCTCAGATCAAAGAGATTGACGCTGGTGGTTGTTCAGAATTCCCGGTAGGCTTGCGGCAACATGGGCACGGACACAAAATAGGTTCCTCCTATCCTCACCCACACACACACACACACACCCAAACTCACACAAGACCACAGAGAGCGGGCCTAAAGTTCAATAATTAAACCCCTGCCGTTTTGTTGGGATAAATCAACATCACAGTATTTGACTTCGATGAAGCTGAAACTATATCAGGGATCCATCCGATCCCAACATTGTCCGTCTTCCAGCATCATCCGAAAGATAGATGTTGGAAAGCACTCAAGTAGCTACAGATACATATATGGGGCTATCTGGAACGCTCAAAAGTTCTGTTCCGGATTTATTTTAACAGAAGAGAGAAACTCGACAGCCAAAAGCGTGAGGGGAAGGGGTGAAAAGTTTACAAAAATAGGAACAAATGAAATAACAATGGAAACATGAGAACTCGTTGTCGGTCGTGTTTGTGTAGCTTTTTTGTTTGTTTGCTCCGGGGTGAAACAAAAATCCAAACCAAACAAACTTTTTTTTTCGGAGGGGAAACTGGTATCGAAGGTTGTAGCCTAAAAATAGGTTGTGCTAATTTGACGCAGGAAAAAACACAAATTGGGTTCGTTTTCTGAACACAACAATAGACATCTCTGACGTTTGTGAATTGCACAAGTATGAGTGCAGAAGTTTGGGTAAATTCAAAGGTTTTCTTGCACTAATACTTATAATTTACCCCAAGTTCTGCATTGAAGCATTTCACAAACGTCAAAGAAGTCCATATTTACTTCCATCTCGATTTTTAAATCAATATTTAAAGCAAAATACTGGAGCCCTTTTTGATTGGGTTGTTGGTAACAAACGTAAACAAATTGACATTTTAATGGTACCAGACACTACTCTGCTTACTCTTTCTAAAGGCAAAATTTGAACCCGCTACCTCATTTCTGTTTCATTTTCTCATCAAAAAACTATTTGTCGTATGTGCCAACTGACCAAAACATAGCTCAATGTGACATACGATACCTAACTTCTATGAGGGGGTCGATGGTCTTATGTAACAAATTTGACAGAGGCGCAAAACTGTACATAAGACCTATTGTTTTTTTTTTTTTTTCTAATAGAAGCACAAACGAAGTCACAGACGACTAACTGGCGAAGAAATCAATTAAAATAATGTGGTTCGCTGTAATAGAATTTTCTAAGAAGCTTGTGCCATCAGCCACCAGATGGGCTAGTATTTTTTTTTTTTTTGAACATAGTTGATTTTGTGTGCAATATGATCTTTGACAGTGCGCAAAGAGTGTATCATTTTGTCATTTTGTTTATGCATTTAGTTACCTCTATGCTAATACCATAAAGGTAACTCTAAGACTAGTATGTCCCGAAGAAACGTGCTCAACTTTTTAGCTCAGCTCTGGTACCACCGACAAACCGACATGAATCATCATACAAATTACAAAGAAATTTCTGATCAAAGGACAAAACTGACATCTGCCGCTGTGTTCGCGGAAAATATTTATCCTAGCCACAAAAACGCGTATGCAATGTATGAGTTGGTTCGTGTCTAATCTATTTCGGATAATTTGAATCGGCCTTTCTGGATTCAGTTTCATGTCGGTTTGTTGGTGTTTTTACTGCAGTCTAGCAGCTTGTACATCATTTTTACTCAACACAATAAAAACAACCATATAAAAAAACAATATCCATCGCTTAAAACACGCAGTGCACTTAATTTTTCAACTATCGCAAAAATAAACAATTAACAACGCCATTGACGTAAACATTGGTTCCGGCATCACAGCCAACCAGATTGATGCGATCCCTCTTTCCTTTTTATTCCACGATTGCTACTGTCAAATCGACCAATCAGAAGCTGGCTCGGATTTGACAGCAAATTGGCTCGAAATCGCTACCCGATTGTCAAGTTCCGTCCCATATTAATATGAGTATTTTCGAAACGGGGATGACGTATAGAGGACGGAAATCGATGTTCGACAGGTCACGAATCGAGGCAATTTCTGGAATTCGGGAAATTATTTTATTAAGTTAACAAATAGGTCATCGAAAATAATAATTTATAACATCTCTTCTTCTCCGGCAAGTTTTTTTTAACTTCTCCGGAACTTCAGGGATGCTCCAGAATTTTATTGCGGTTCCATAAGCTTCAGAAAACTGCAGAAACTTTTAAGAAGTTCTGATCCTTCAGAAAAATTCAGCGTTGAGTAAGTCTAAATATCTGTAAGGGTATGTTCCGATGAATTGAAGACAGTTTCATTAAATTCTGTTATAACTCGAGAACTCTAGGATTTCAGCAAAGTCCAGAGAACTTTAGGAAAAATCGTACATCTTTCGGAAACTTCACTAGTCCAAAGAATTTCAGAGAAATTTAATGGTTTTCAAGCCAGCTGCATTTGTTTCAGGAGAATTGAGAGAACCTTAGGGAGGCTCAGAGAACATCAGGACAATTTTGAAGGAGTACCGAGAAACTCAGGGTATTTCCGAAAACTTCAGCAAAGTTCCGAGAGGTTCATGGAAATTTTGAAAACGAATAGATAGTTATATCACAAACGAAGTGACAGACGGAGCGGCTCGAAAACTTTGGTGACTAACCTGCTATTGCAATTTTTCAGTGTACCACATGGCAACACCACTACTACTGGATTGCACCACATGGCAACACTACTACCAACAATCAATACGAAACTAACGATTTTAAATTGGCTCACCACTTTAGTAGCCTATTGGTCCCAAGCAAACGATTAACGTACCCTATTCTAGTCGAAATTCTAGTACTAGGCAATGTTTGTTTTGATTCGCTATGAAAGTTTGACAGATAAAATGAGGGGTTATTGGTTTTTCCTATGTTTCAAGGGGTGATTCGACAAGCTTGGGACCGAAGATAGTACCAGAGGTGAGCCAAAAAGTTGAGCACGTTTCTTCGGGACCTACTTGTCTTAGAGTTACCTCTATGCTACTACTGGATTGAACTAGCATTTTCACCAAATGTACTAGAATGTTTTGGTTCTATCTCTTTCACTCTACTCAAAACTGAAATGCATAAAAAAATGACAAAATGATACACTCTTTGCACACTGTCAAAGAGTCATTATACACAAAATCATTTTTGTGCATAACCAAAACAAAAATACTATCCCATCTGGTGGATGATGGCACAAGCTTCTAAGAAAATTCTATTACAGCGAACTACATTATTTTAATTGTTTTCTTCGCCAGTAAGTCGTCTGTCACTTCGTTTGTGGTTATATGAACTTCAGAAAATTGTGAGCACATTTTAAGGGAGGTTTCGTGCAATATTCGAGAACTTTAAAAAAGTCAGGAAGATCAGAGAACTTCAATACTGATGTTCCATAGAAAATTGTGATAGCACTTAAAAAGTTCCGAAATGTTCGAGAAATTCCAAAGACCTTCAAATAAAATGAAAGATTTTTCTGTAATTTGATTATAATCAGGGAAGTTCCGAGTACTTAGAACTTCAAAACAGCCACATCAACATACAGAAAAAATTCAATACTTTCAAGGAGTTCCAGGATATTCTGAAGTGCATTTCAGGAATGTTCCAAAAACTTCAGGGACATTGCGGGGTCTTCAGGGATGTTTGATGAAAAAAAATCCAACTTCTATTGAAAAGGGCTATTCGTGCTTTTTCCGGCTTCCCCTGGAAATGGCCACTCCTGTAATGTGCTTCTGATTTCTGAAACTTTTCTAGCTTTCTCTGGATGTGTCACTCGATTTTTTCAAAAGTATCTCAAAATGTTTGCCAAAAGTTCCTCTCTTTTAGGAAATTCCCCGGATGTTTTTCCGACTTTGCTAAGAACTTTCTTCAAATTTTCTCCACAAAAGCTTCTGCATTCTCTCTCTCTGGAAGTTTTTTCGGCTTCCTTCAGAAACTAATTCAAACATTGCCCGGAAAATGTGTTCCGTTCTTAGTCCATAAGTTTGAATTTTCGCCTTCAAATCTTTGCAGGATCTTTGCAAAAACGTTACAGAATTAATTTTTTCAACTATAGATTAAGTTTTGGAGCATCTAAGATGAATCAATTTATCAGGAAAAGTAAAAAAGTGTTCCGCTTCCTATGTCTCAAGACAAAAATTTATGCTCACAACACTCTTTTTGACGTTCTCCTATTCACCACAAGAGGTTGAATCGATCGTTTAGTTTCTATTAAAAAGGCCTATTGCAGATGCTGCCAACGAAGGTTTCAAACGATTTCAACGAAGTTTTAGGTGCCACCAACGGAGATTCCAATCGTTTCAACGGAGATAAGATACCACATTATTTCGATGGAGTTTGCTGACGTTAGCGACGGAGGAGAATCCAGCCGATTTCAGTAGAGATTCCAGATGCTGCCAACGAGGGTTTCAAACGATTTGGACGGAGTTTATTGACGTTCCCGACGGAGGAAGTTCCAGACGGTTTCGGTGGAAATTTCAGATGCCGCCAACGTAGGATCCAGCCGATTCCAACGGACATTCCAATCGTTTCAACGGGGATGAGATTCCATATGATTTCGACGGAGTTTGTTGACGTTCCCGAGGGAGGAGGTTCCAGACGATTTCAGTGGAAATTTCAGATGCTGCCAAAGGAAATTGCAGAGGATTTCGACGGAGTTTGGTCGTGTTCTCGGCGGAAGAGGTTCCACACGATTTCGACAACGGTTTCAGATACCTCCAACGGAAGTTCCAGTTGCTCTCGACCTCGATTTCGACACATTTTCCTAAAGTTCTCTACGGAGGAGATTCTACACGATTTCGGTAGAGATTTAAGATGTTTCAAAAGGAAGTTCCGGTGGTTTTTGACGAAGTTTTCGGACGTTCTCGGCGGAGAAGATTACACACGATTTCAGTGGCGATTTTCAACGCTGCCAATGGATTTCAATGGAGTTTTCTCAAGTCAAATGAGGAGGTTCCACACGATTTCGGTAAAGATTTTAGATGCTGCCAACGGATGTTCCAGTAGATCTCGAGTTCGAAACAGTTTTCTCAAGTTCTCGGCGGAGATGTTGGTGAAGATTTTTGATACTGCCAACGTAAATTTCAGAGGATTTCAACACAGTTTTCTCAAGTGGATTCGATGGAGGAGGTACCGCACGATTTCAGTAGAGATTTTAGATACTTCCAATGGAAGTTCCATTGGTTTTCGACGAAGTTTTCTGACGTGCTCGATGGAAGTGGTTCCACACAATTTCGGTGGAGATTACAGACTCTACCAACGGAAGTTCCAGTGGATTTCAACGTAGTTTTCTCATGTTCTCGACGGAGGAGGATCCGCACGATTTCGGATTTTTCCCCAAAATTACTTGAAAGTTTTGCCGTGTATATTTTTTCTGAAAAGCAATTATTTGTTCCTACACCTTTGTCTCAGCCGTTGTGCTGATTGAAAGTGACGTTTTCGAGTTATGATTTGTTGAAAAATTTCGAATGCGAGATACAAAATGCCCGAAGAAACTTGTACGTGTTTGGGTAGCGATTACAAACAAAAGGCGGTAGCCGCAAATAGCAACATTGATGAAGAAGTCCATGACTTGACTGTTGTAGTAATTGTTGTAGCAGCATTCAACTTGAGTTTAAGGACACGATGTTTTACCACTTCGCATTTTCACGGGCCCACAGCTGGCGATCTACTTAAGATATAAAGTTCATAATGAATCTACATGTTTGCTGCAGAGAAGCAAGCATCGCGTTTAATTTTCAGCTCTGTATGACTTCTGGATGACGAGATTTGTGCTAATGAAAACGTGAAGTGGAAGGATTCAAGTCATCACAGCAGCATTGTAGGCATTTTAAAATCCATATTTTTAACAGCGCTAAGCAGAGCCCAACGTCCCTTAATCCAGTTAGTGTGATAATTTCTCCAAAGTCGAACCGGCTAGAGTTTACTCCGTTCATTGTAGCTCAGAATGTGATATTTCTTCACCCGTGTAAACATTCACAATTTGTTTTTGCGTTGTACTTACTTACCTGTGCTTGTACAATTACACGTACCTACATGAACTGCCGAACGATGATGATGAAGAGTGACTGCCGGCCACGGCCCAGGAACCGTTTTGGTCATAATTTGATTTCGGCGCTTTTCAGCAGGCTTTCTCGACCGAATGATGGACGTAATTTCGGGGCCTTTTTGCTGCCTGGCCTGCAGGATGCGTCCGTTTGTTGTTGGTTGACTTCAGGCCATAATCGATGTAAACAGTCCTCGGTGTCCTACCGCATATTGTCGTTTGCATTCGACATTACAGGCTGCGCTGCAATCAATCGGTATGACAGCGGTAGAACGTGTCAAAGTGACATTTGCTATTGAACTATTGAACCCATAGGTGTATGCGTGTTTGCTTACATAACTTATTGCACGTTTCATCCATTCTGATCAGTAATGAAATTGACAATACTCAATGGTAGGGTGGGCTGTGGCGAATGCAAATGCACTTCTGGGGAAAACTGGGACCGGCTGGCTGCGGGCTGGACTCGCTCGGTTGGCGTTTTCGTATATGTGGATGAATTAATTTCCAATCTGTTTGAGCTCGTAACAAGATCAACCCGACCAATATCCAACCCTACAGAACGGACGGTCGGCTGTTTGGGAATGTGGTCACATGCTGGGATTTTCATTGCATTCCGACCGATGACCCCGGTACGGAGGAGGATATGTCTCGGTACGTCCAGGTGCGAGTAGGACTAATTGAAACCGTTTTTCACGGCGGCGGCGGTGGTGGCGGCGGTGGCGGTGGCAGTGGCAGTCGTGTTAATTCTACTACGATTGGAAACAGCAATACATAACTGATTACGGTACACAGTATGACAGTTTGATCAACCTGAACGTTTATTTGGATGATTGTCGATGGAGGTGCATGGTTTGATCGTTCGGCATGTTATGGTAAAAATTTCAATTGGAATATGGAATGAATTTCCAATCGATATTCCGTTGATACTTCAAAGAATTTAAAGGAAGATTCATCATCACCTGACCATTCAATATTATAAATTTTCCCTTCCTATCATAACTGCCTTAGGATTTATCATACGTTTATAATTCGATAATAAGCCCAAAACCCAGCTGGACGAGTTTCAAAATGCAGCGTTCGCTGTTGTTTTCGACACTAACTGATTGACACCAGGGGCGGGATGTGCTGACAAATCGGCCTACTGATCATCCATGACCCACTGAATGTGTCGTCTCTTTCGTTATCCCGCTGTTTAAATGGTTGAAAGAGTTTGACGTCAAACTCTGTCTCGAAAGAGACGGAAAAATCACTGGGCCTCCCCTGCTTACACTCATGGATTTTCCATATGTGAATTTGGCTCCAAACATCAACAAACCATCGTTGCTTGTTGTCGTTTGGAACCAGTTATGCAAGCTAGGCGACGATTGTTCGTATTTGACAGTCACCTCAACACCCCAACCCCCCTGGTTAGCATATGTCGTTTCACTTTCCTTTGTTCCTAGGAGGGTGGAAGGGAGGAGGGAAACGACAAACCTCCAGTAAGTGTCAAAACTACTGTAAACGCTACATTTTAAAACCCACGAGCATGGAAAGGTGGATAAGTTGGGTAAACTGCATGACAATGTTCAGCAGGATGCTTAGAAGCTTACTCTTTACACACTTAATCTAGCTCGGTAAAATCTCCAACAGCCGATTACTTCGGCATTTACTTTTGCTGATATCTCTGCAAAATATCTGTTTGTTAGCTGATATCTCAGCAAAATGTTATTTGTTAGCTGAGTCTCGACAAATTGTTTGACTGAATCTCAGGAAAATAAATTGCAGAATTACTCGAATGTTGGAATCTCGGCGAAAAATTTTAAGTGTGTAGGAGTTTATTCTTTAGAAGCTTATTCTTTAGAAGTTTATTCTTAAGAAGCTTATTCTTAAGAAGCTTATTATTTAGAAGCTTATTCTTTAGAAACTTATTCTTTAGAAGCTTTTTCTTTAGAAGCTTATTCTTTAGAAGCTTACTCTTTAGAAGCTTATTCTTTAGAAGCTTATTATGTTGAAGCTTATTCTTTAGAAGCCTATTCTTTAGAAGCTTATTCTTTAAAAGTTTATTCTTAAGAAATTTACTCTCTAGAAGCTTATTTTTTAGAAGCTTATTCTTTAGAAGCTTACTCTTTAGAAGCTTATTCTTTAGAAACTTATTCTTTAGAAGCTTATTCTTTAGAAGCTTACTCTTTAGAAGCTTATTCTTTAGAAACTTATTCATTGGAAGCTTACTCTTTAGAAGCTTATTCTTTAGAAGCCTATTCTTTAGAAGCTTATTCTTTAGAAGCTTTTCTTAAGAAGCTCATTCTTTAGAAGCTTAGTTTAGAACCCTATTCTTTAAAAGATCATTTAGAAGCTTATTCTTTAGAAGCTTACTCATTAGAAGCTAACTTTTAGAAGCTTATTCTTTAGAAGCTTATTCTTTAGAAGCTTACTAATTTTTAGAAGCTTATTCTTTAGAAGCTTATTCTTTATAAGCTTACTCTTTAGAAGCTTATTCTTTAGAATCTTATTCTTTAGAAGCTTACGCTTTAGAAGCTTACTTTTTAGAAGCTTATTCTTTAGAAGCTTATTCTTTAGAAGCTTTTCTTTAGAAGCTCATTCTTTAGAAGCTTAGTTTTAGAAGCCTATTCTTTAGAAGCTCATTTAGAAGCTTATTCTTTAGAAGCTTACTCTATAGAAGCTAATTTTTAGAGGCTTATTCTTTAGAAGCTTACTCTTTAGAAGCTTACTAATTTTTAGAAGCTTATTCTTTAGAAGCTTATTCTTTAGAAGCTTACTCTTTAGAAGCTTATTCTTTAGGAGCTTATTCTTTAGAAGTTTATTCTTTATAAGCTTACTCTTTAGAATCTTATTCTTTAGAAGCATACTCTTTAGAAGCTTACTTTTTAGAAGCTTATTCTGTAGAAGCTTATTCTTTAGAAGCTTTTCTTTAGAAGCTTATTCTTTAGAAGCTTATTCTTTAGAAGCTTAGTTTTAGAAGCCTATTCTTTAGAAGCTCATTTAGAAGCTTATTCTTTAGAAGCTTACTCTATAGAAGCTAATTTTTAGAAGCTAATTCTTTAGAAGCTTACTCTTTAGAAGCTTATTCTTTAGGAGCTTATTCTTTAGAAGCTTATTCTTAAGAAGCTTATCCTTTGGAAGCTTATTCTTTAGAAGCTAACCCATTAGAAGCTTATTCTTTAGAAGCTTTTTCTTTAGAAGCTTACTCTTTAGAAGCTTACTCATTAGAAGCTTATTCTTTAGAAGCTTACCCATTAGAAGCTTATTCTTTAGAAGCTTACTCTTTAGAAGCTTATTCTTTAGAAGCTTATTCTGTAGAAGCATTTTCTTTAGAAGCTTATTCTTTAGAACCTTATTCTTTAGAAGCTTATTCTTTAGTAGCTTATTCTTTAGAAGCTTTTCTTTAGAAGCTCATTCTTTAGAAGCTTAGTTTTAGAAGCCTATTCTTTAGAAGCTTATTTAGAAGCTTATTCTGTAGAAGCTTACTCTTTAGAAGCTAATTTTTAGAAGCTTATTCTTTAGAAGCTTATTCTTTAGGAGCTTATTCTTTAGAAGCTTATTCTTAGGAAGCTTATTCTTTAGAAGCTTACCCATTAGAAGCTTATTCTTTAGAAGCTTATTCTTTAGAAGCTCATTTAGAAGCTAACTCTTTAGAAGCTTACTCATTAGAAGCTAATTTTTAGAAGCTTATTCTTTAGAAGCTTATTATTTAGAAGCTTATTCTTTAGAAGCTTATTCATTTAGAAGCTTACTCTTTAGAAGCTTACTCTTTAGAAGCTTACTCATTAGAAGCTAATTTTTAGAAGCTTATTCTGTTGAAGTTTATTCTTTAGAAGCATTTTCTTTAAAAGCTTATTCTTAAGAAGCTTACTCTCTAGAAGCTTATTCTTTAGAAGCTAATTTTTAGAAGCTTACTCTTTAGAAGCTTATTCTTTAGAAGTTTACTCTTTAGAAGCTTAATCTTTAGGAGCTTATTCTTTAGAAGCTTATTCTACAAGTTTGCCCGTCGCTCCGCTACTCTGACTAAATAAAACACGAACAGAACAGTAATGTGGACGGAAGCGGAACGGAAACGGAAAGTTTGACAGTTGTCACAAAAGACATCAAGACGCCTAACAGAAGTCGATTTGGTTCTAACTAGTTTTCAATCCGTTGGCTTATTCAGATCGGGCTTTTCCGCTGCCGCATCCGTTCCACTTCCGCTGTTACTGCGCTTGGGCCTTAAATATGAGTAACTAAAAAATACATTCACCAAAGGTTCCACCGAGATTTGAACTCGGATCGTTGGATTCAGAGTCCAAAGTGCTAACCATTACACCATGGAACCACTTTTCAACCCCAACCTCAAAATACCGATAAACATCGGACAACCTTTCTCCACGGACACACCATAAACATCGGACAACCTTTCTCCACGATTCTCGTTCAACGAAATGATATTTCGGTGATTGGAAGGGCCCACTTTGCAAAACATGCGCTGTGGCGTGCCGTCAACGTCTCCTCGGTCAGTTTAGGGCCTGGCTTGGCATATCGCACTTCAAGTCATATCAATTACATTGCCTCATTAATCTTTAGTTGCTCCGAATACATTTAATCGGCAATGGGAGGCTTCTGGGTTACCTGATCTAGAGTCGGTGTATAATGAGTCACGCCAAGAGAAAAACAGTTGAACTCGCATCACGGTTTTCGAACGATTCCCATTCTTTTCACTTGGCAACAGAGGACTTCTACAACAACTTCAAATGACTTCTAGCGAGAGAAAAAATATTGCGGCTGTAGTAAATCATTATATCAGTGATTTTGTCAAATTATCTTGACAAAAAATAGTAGAAATTATCATTACTTATTATTACCGAGCGTATCCCATGACAATTTAACACTCACTGCGTGTTTATGCTCATTTCTTCGATTATATTTTATATTTTATTGCAATACCTTTCACGGACCTTTCATAGCATCGTAATGTTTATTTACTTTGCACGATAGGTAGCCGGTTTGACAGTTCAATAGGTAGACTTGGCTTCACTCTTGGCGTGACTCATTATACACCGACTCTAACCTGATCTATTGAAGTTGAGCCCGAGTAAAAATTTGAAAGAAATATTGACAGGTGGTTTTCTTATTGGAAGATAGGCTGTATAGTCTTTTCGTAATCTTGAATTTTTTCTTCGATTTGAATTTTTAGAAAATTTCCTATTCGGGTCCAACCATCGCAGTTCACCCCGACAAAATTCAGTGGAAATTCCACCGTTTTCCTCGATGCGGAACTCATCAATAATTTCCAGCTTCGGATGAGAATCCCCTTCCTGCTGCCGCTGCTGCTGCTCGAGAAAGTTGCGTCAAGACGAGAGCCATAAATTTCAATGCCTCTGTAGAATTGTTACTTTAATGTCAAATGGGCTGCCCCACCACCGTCCGACGCGGTCTCGTTATCAGTTGGCTTCGGTCGAAGGGGCTTTGACAGCAAGCTGCCGACCGGTCGGCTGATAAAGATCTATGGCCCGACGCCCGGTCTGATTAAGTCAACCCTCGCATCGGTGGTGGGTGTGTTCCATCCTCCAGTTTCTATTTTGGTGTCACGGGATGTTGGCATGGCGAGCCACCTTCCTCCCAGCTCTTCTGCTCGCAAAACCTGTTGCGTAAGCTCCGTTAGAAAACGGGAACGATTCAGCTTGCAGTGCGATCGATGCTGCGATATTTGAATTGGAAAGTGTGGAACACTTTGACTTAAGTCAGTTAAAGCTGGTCCCTTAACAGTAAGGAATGCTCCGAAGAGGTTTCATCTGTAATTAAAACAACATCGGAACCCTAAATTTGAGCAAACCACTCGATCTCAATACTCATTCAACTTTCCCAACCGTTAGATATGTTTCCTTATCATCTCGCTTTACCCACAAACTGAACCCTCCTGCTGTTGACCTGGAACAAACAGGATGAAAAGGTGCGGGGATAATTATTTGTCATTTAATTCGATTACCACTCACCTCTCTGCTGATGTTCGAGCAGAATCCTGAACCAAGAAACCACCGCTTTCGGAGCAAATTGACTTTTTACGCGAAGTGAAACCAACTCAAACAACAACACGGACACGGACGAACGACGGAGCGGAAGCGATGGGGACCAATCTCGGATTCTGTTCCTATAGCTAAGCACATCTAGGCTTTTATTGACAGCAGCGCGAGGGTTAAGTTTATTCAGATTTATCGTTATAACCCGTCGAGTCGTTTGGGTCGTTTGGCACCCTCGAACCAAGGTTCATGGAAGTAGAGGTTGTTCACATCGGGGAACAAAGAAAGCTCAAACACAGAATGACAGCTCGCCATTTTGTTTAACACACAAAATTTAATCGGTTTTTTTGCGAGCAAATTTTACACTGTAAACTTAGGACCAGGAACAATGGAACATTCATGGCAATACCTGCTTTTGTATAACACACCTTGGTTCGTCATACAGTTGCAGAATCCCTCCGCGCATCCGACAAAATCATGGTCGGACCATGGGGGTTTAACTCGCTAATCCAACTGTCAAATCCATACTGAAAAAAATCAAAACAAATCTGTTAATTCACAGCACAATGTATTCAAACGCGTGTTTATACTTTTTAATCCGACATTTTCCGGATTAACGGGGAGATACTGTAGTTTGCAGGACACTCCAACGCGGTTCCACAGCAGATTACAAATTATACTACCCCAGTCGCGTCGCAGCACAGTCCCATGTGCTATAATTGTTGTTAATTTGCGGTTTTTCTATCGGTTTACTCTTGTCCTGTGAGCACGTGTAGCAGGAGCTCTATATTGAGCCTAGGCCACATGAAGCTTCCGCTCTGCATATGAATAGATACGGAATAGAACGACGCCGGCCAATTCTTATTGAGGGCGGAAAGTGGCGATGATGGCAGAGGGCAGAAGGAGGACTCTGTTGAATCTTTTATCAGTGCATTTGCGTTTCACTGGCTTTTGGGTAAATGGTGTTTCACCATTTCCTCCGCCTCCGTTTATGGCTTCCGATTCGAATGGATTATCGTTTACGGTTTGACTGTGATGACCCGGCTGTTGGGGAGCTGGAAGAGGAGCAAAGCTTTTACTGAGATGGCTTTTGAGCCTGCAAAGCTAAATCCTGTGGTTTGGCTTTATCCCTGGGCGATTGTTGGAAAACAGCCTAAAACATTTGTTGAATGTCAGGAAAATGAAGGGCGACAACTGCTGGTTCGGGTTGAAATGAGGAATTTGCTATTTATTGTACAGTGAGGCAAACCAAAACTTAATAATTCTATAAGGTAAGACTTATGAACCTGGACAAATTTGGACCATCAATGAAGAGTGCGCGCTACACACCAAATTTAAATTACTGAAAATTGGCATTTTGGACTATATGGAAGATCAGCAGACCTTCCAGCAGTCGAATAGTCCAGTCGAATTTCACTCGTTGGGCAATCTCTAAGCAGGCTACGTTTTGGTTGGGCTCCCGTTAGCTGGGTTGCAGCTCACCTAAATCGAAGTCAAATGTCATTTCTGACAGTGCTGATTCAAGTTTTCATTGATGAAAAATTCAGAATGTTGCTAAAATATGTTAATTAAAAAACAGTGTATCCCTCAACCAATTTTCAGGTAGATAGAACAGCCCAACTAACGTAAGCCTTCCACTAAGCGGGCTATGGCGAACAGACCATTAAAAGTTGACTGTATTTATGTACATATGTATGTATTTACAATCCAACTCCCACTGTATGGCAGTGCCATTATGGATTAAATATCCCTGCAATCATGTGCAAGAAGCTTGAATCCGAGAGTTAGAAGGTGACATCTCTACCTTAGATCCAATAGTCCATATCAAGTACGCAAGCATATCGAAGCTATTTACACACACGATAAACTCGATTCTCGTAAACCACTGATAATGTATTGAAACCTTCAATGAAACAGAAGTGCAATTTTTGATTGACACGTATTTAATGAGCACCAGTTAATTGATTGTTTTGTTTAATATAAGTAAGCTGTGAGTTAGTACCGGCTGGACCAAACCGCTGTCTTCCGGAACTCCAACATTCACCAGCAATTGAAATGAGTGCGAATCTATTAGATCACCGTCAGACAATCCACTTTTAATTTCACTGCACAATTTTTACAATTCCGCATCACATTACTAATTATTTCAAGTTTGAATTTTAATTTTACACGGAACAAATCCCGCAGCAAAACACAACTACGTCAAATTTGCAGCGTGGCCTCCTCTTCCAGATATTCAAACATCTGTCAAAAAGATAACATTTTACGAAAAACCTAAGGTGACAATACGGGGCCGAAAATGAACCACTTTTCTGTCAAACGTGAACCAGCTCCTGATTGGCCGATTTCATGTGCGTAAGATAGAGATAGAGATAGATGAAGATAGAGATAGAGATAGAAATAAAAAAGGAAGATTCCAATTGTCACCTCTTTCTCTTAGCTGAAAACCAGTAATGATTTCAGAAATATTTTTAAATTAAGTTTTTAACAATAAGGTGACCCAAGAGACGTTTCTCAGTGGAACTGACAGCTAGAAATTTAGAGTGTGTGAGTGACCTGGTGTTAATGGTGCTGAATGTAAACATAACCAAAGCAGAAATTCATATGAGAATAAACTATCAAAAGTTCTTGGTAAACAAAAAAGTCAGCTGATCGCAACTGTCTCGTGGACAGCCTCATTCAAAGTTATGTGTGTTTTCACTGGAAGCTTGCAATTTCTATAAAAGATTGTTGATTCAAAGACACAAAATCACCTGGCTCTCTGGCTGGCTCTTTTCCGTCTGTAATTTATTAACTATTAAATATAACAAGTGTGTGTCTTCACGTAAATGATTTTATTAATTTTGTATTTTCCTTTTCCTCTTCCTCCTCCTCCTCCTCATTATCCTCGGAATTGAGCCGAAATTTAGACGAAATTGAGTCGGCATTGAGACGGAAATGAAACGGAATTGAGATGGAATTTAGACGAAATTGAGATGAAATTGAGACGAAATTGAGGTGGAATTGAGACGGAAGTGAGATGGAATTTAGGCTGAATTGGGACAGGGATGGAATTTTGACAGTATTGAGACAGAATAGAAGCGGAATTTATACAGAATTGAGATGGCATTGAGTCGGAATTGTCACGAAATTGAAATGGAATTTAAACTGAATTGAAATGGAATTGAGACGAAATTAAGTCGGAATTGGAACGGAATTGAGACTGAATTGAGACGGGAATGAGACAGAAATGAAACGGAAATGAGTCGGAATTAAGATGGAATTAAGGCAGTATGGACACGGAATTGAAACGAAATTGAGAAGAAATAGGGACAGAATTGAGACGCAATTGTGACAGAATGTAGACAAAATTGAGACGGAATTTAGACTGAATTGAGACGGAATTAAGATAGAATTGTAATGAAATTGAGACGGAATTGAAATGAAAAAGAGAGGGAATTGAGAAGTAAAAGAGACGGAATTGAGACGGAATTGAGATGGAATTCAGACGGAATTGAGACGGCATTGAGACTGAATTGAAATGGAATTAAGACAGAATGGAGACAGAATTGAGACGGAAGTGAAGCAGAATTGAGACGGAATTGAGTCGGAATTGAAACGGAATTTATACGGGTTTGGGATGGAATTGAGATGGAATTGAGGCGGAGTTGGGACGGAATTCGGACGGATGTGGGACGAAATTGGGCCGGCATTGGAACAGAACTGGGAAGGAATTAGGATGGAATTGGGATGGAATTGAAACGGAATTAAGACGGGATTGAAACGAAATTGATACTGAACTGAAGCGGAATAGAGACGGCATTGAGACGGAAATGCGTTGGAATTGAGGTGGAATTTTGATGGTATTGAGACGGAATTGAGATGGAATTAAAACGGAAATGAGACGAAATGGAGTCATAATTGAGCCGGAATTAAGACGGAATTAAGACGGAATTTAGACGAAATTGAGCCGAAATTGAGATGGAAGTGAGATGAAATTGGACGGAATTAAGATGGAATTAAGACGGAATTGAGATGGTATTGAACCGGAAATGAGACGGAATTGAAGCGGAATTGAGACGGTATTGAAACGGAATTTATACGAGATTGGGATGGAATTGAGACGGAATTACGACAGAATAGAGACGGAATTGTAACCAATATGGGACGGAAACTCGACGAAATTGAGACGGAATCGTACGGAATTGAGACGGAATTGATACGGAATTGAGACGAAATTGGCACGGAATTGAGATGCAAGTGAGATGAAATTGGACGGAATTGAGATGGAATTAGGACGGAATTGAGATGGAATTGAACCGGAAATGACACGGAATTGAAGCAGAATTGAGACTGAATTGAGTCGGAATTGAGACGGAATTGAGACGGAATTGAAACGGAATTTATACGGGATCGGGATGGAATTGAGACGGAATTCGGATGGAATTGGGACGAAATTAGGACATAATTGGAACGGAACTGGGATGGAATAAGGATGGGATTGGGACGGAATTGAAACGGAATTGAGACTGAAGTGAAGCGGGATTGAGATGGAATTGAGACGGGAATGCGTTGGAATTGAGGTGGAATTGGGATGGTATTGGGACGGAATTGAGTTGGAATTAAAACGGAAATGAGACGAAATTGAGTCGAAATTGAGACGGAATTGAGACAGAATTAAGATGGAAATGAGACATAATTGAGACGAAATTGAGCCAGAATTGAGACGGAATAGTTATCGATTTGGGATGGAATTCAGACGGAACTACGACAGGATAGAGACGGAATTAAGACGTAACGAATTTGGGACGAAAACTCGATGAAATTGAGACGGAATTGTACGGAGTTTAGATGGAACTGAGACAGAAATGAAACGAAATTGAGACGGAATTGACAGAAATTTAGACAGAATTGAGACGGAATTGAGACGGACGTGGCATGAAATTGGGTGGAATTTAGATGGAATTGAGTCGGAATTGAGATGGAATTAAGACGGAATTGAGATAGAATTGAAGCCTAATCGAGACAGAATTGAGTCGGAATTGAGACGGAATTGAGATGGACTTGAAACGGGATTGAGATGGAATTGAGACGGAATCGAGACGAAATTCGGACGAAATCGGGACGGAATTGGGACGCAATTGGAACGGAATTGCGACGGAAATGCGTTGGAATTGAGACGAAATTGAGATGGCATTAAAACGTAAATGAGAACAAATGGAGTCGGAATTGAGATGGAATTTAAACGTAAATGAGATGAAATGGTGTCGGAATTCAGACGGAATTGAGACGGAATTATGACGGAAATGAGAATGAATGAGACGGAATTGAGACGAAATTGAGACGGAATAGCGATGGATTTAGAATGGAATTGAGAGATGGAATTACGACAGAATAGAGACGGAATTAAGACGGAGTTGTACGAAATTTAGATGGAATTGAGACAGAACAGAAATGAAATGGAATTGAGACGGAATTGAGAAGGAATTGAGACGAAATTGAGACGAAATTGAGACGGAATTTATACGGGATCGGGATGGAATTGAGATGGAATTCGGATGGAATTGGGACGAGATTAGGACATAATTGGAACGGAACTGGGACGGAATAAGGATGGAATTGGGACGGAATTGAAACGGAATTGAGACTGAAGTGAAGCGGGATTGAGATGGAATTGAGACGGGAATGCGTTGGAATTGAGGCGGAATTGGGATGGTATTGGGACGGAATTGAGATGGAATTAAAACGGAATTGAGAACAAATGGAGTCGGAATTGAGATGGAATTAAAACGTAAATGAGATGAAATGGTGTCGGAATTCAGACGGAATTGAGACGGAATTGTGACGGAAATGAGAATGAATGAGACGGAATTGAGACGGAATTGAGACGAAATTGAGACGGAATAGCGATGGATTTAGGATGGAATTGAGACGGAATTGAGAGATGGAATTACGACAAAATAGAGACGGAATTAAGACGGAATTGTACGAAATTTAGATGGAATTGGGACAGAACAGAAATGAAATGGAATTGAGACGGAATTGAGAAGGAATTGAGACGAAATTGAGACGGAATTTATACGGAATTGAGACAGAAATGAAATGGAATTGAGGCGGAATTGAGAAGGAATTGACACAAAATTGAGACGAATTGAGATGGAATTGAGACGAAAGTGAGATGAAATTGGACGGAATTGAAATGGAATTGAGTTGGAATTGAGATGGAATTAAGACGGAACTGAGATGTAATTGAAACGGAATTGAAATGGAATTGAAATGGAATTGAAATGGAATTGAAACGGAATTTAGATAGACTTGAAACGAAATTGAGACGGAATTGAGACGGATTTAAGACGGATTTGCGACGGATTTGAGACAGAATTAAGATGGAATTTTTACGGAATTGTGACGGAATAGAGGCGGAATTGAGAGGGCATTAAAACGTAATTGAGACGGATTTAAGACGGATTTGTGACGGATTTGAGACGGAATTAAGATGGAATTTATACGGAATTGAAACGGAATGGAGGCAGAATTGAGAGGGAATTAAAACGGAATTGAGACGGAATTGAGACGGAATTGAGACGGAATTGAGACGGACTTGAGACGGAATTTGAATGGAATTGAGACGGAATTGAGAAGGAATTGAGACGGAATTAAGACGGATTTGAGAAGGAATTGAAATGGAATGGAATTGAAACGAAATTGAGGTGGAATTCTTCTTAAAATTCCGTTGCAACTATTTCAATAATTAAATTCCTTTGAAATTTTTCTTAAATCTTCAGAGTTGGTTGGAAATGCTAACATGAAGCTTTAGTGTGATGATTTATTAGCTAGAGAATGATCTTTAGAAGAGGGTAGGTGGATAGTTCCGTTAGAGTACGGCAGTATGAAAATTGAATAGAAGTTGAAAATGAGCGAAGGGCCATTAATGCGACAGTTTTTCAAGATAGACGCACATTTTTGCCTAACCCGTACGATGTACGCGGGGACTTGAAGTATGTCTCCAAGTCCACAGGCCTTGTTTAACTTCAAATTCTCCTCAGGAATCCCTTGGAATTTTCGTCCAAATTTTCCTAAAACTTTCCTCAGAATTTAATTTAAGCTGTCTCCATTTTTCTGGAACTATCCTCAGAATATGATCCTTCTGATATTTTTTCAGTATTCCCTTAAAGTTTCCTTCTGAATCTACTTCAGTGTTCATTTGAAATTTTCGTCTGATCACTTACAGGTCAGATCCTCAAAACGTGGTATCCTCCTCAAAATTCAAATACTAGGAATTCGCTTCAGAACTTTCTTTCTTGCCCCAGAAAGAACTTGGAATTCATCTCAGAATTTCTTAGGATTATTTGGAATTCTGGTCAGAGCTGCCTTAGATTTTTTCTCTGGATTTTTAAAGGAATCCTCCGTACCTTTGAATTTGCACTTTAATTCGTTTTAAATCTACCTCAAATTTCAATAGGTTACTCGGCAGGATTCTATAAAAAAAAATCATTAAATTGTTAGATTCGTGAAAGTTCTTTCATGTTTCAAAACTTTAAAAATTTTGCAGGGTGAAGTCAAGGAACTTGATTAATTTTTTTTAGAACTTGATTTTTTGATTTATTTACATACTTATTTATTAATTTATTAATTTATGTATTTACTCATTAATTGGTTTGTTCATTTATTCATTTGATCATTTATTAATTTATGTATTAATTCATTTATTCATTTGTTCATTCATTCATTTATCCATTGAATCATCTATTCATTTATTTCATTTGTTTATTTATTCATATAATCATTTACTCATTTATTCCTTTATTCATGTAATTATTTATTCATTTATTCATTGATTGATTAATTTATTATTTTTTTCAATTTTTAATAAACTGTTTCTTCTTGTGCTGGGATTCCCACAAGATAGATACTATATAGACAGATAAATAGATCGATCGATGGATAGAGGAGTTGGTGGTGATTCTCTAAAAAAAATTCATCTACAATTCAACGTCCATCTTCTTCTTCGTAATTGTTCGATTCCAATTTAGTAGCTACCGTCTGACTCACCCATTTGCAAATAAAGAACGAATCGGACATAACCAAAGCACTTCATCAAACCAAGATTATCTAGCTTTGTTTTTACGACTCTGCCGTCTTTTCTGAAACAAAACTGGACATCATTCTTAAATCTGGATCGCCGTTGTTGCCACTATTATACACTGAAATCCCGCAGAAACATACACTCAATGGATTCCTTTATTCCTTGGGGCAAGAATTCCGACTGCACACGGAAATTCTGATCCCGGGTAATGCAATTCCCGATCTCGATCCAGCTCAGTAACAACCATAAAACTGCAAATTTCCATTCTTTCTACAGTACATACCAGATACCAGGAACCGACGGTCTGTGGGGTGTCTTTTGTTAGAGTAGCTCCACCTCATCCTCCGAAACAGGAGAAATATTGAAAATAGATGAAATATTTATGAAATGTGCTTCTTATCCACATCGCCTCCTGAAAGCGCATTAGACGCAAAATCCAACTCACATTCGTCGTTTCGACGGACCGAGAAACCTTCCATCGTGTTCCTGGAAAGAAGTTGTCTGTACATATCAGCAGTGCATTTTTTATTCCTTCTGAGCTCGCTGTCACTTTTTTATTCATTTATTTATGAAGGCTACCCACCTTTATCCCTGTCCTCGCAAAATACACTCACACTTTTCTCCGGGTGCCGCATTTGACTTTTTGGATCCATTTTTACCGAAAAGAACAACAACAACTCGTGGAAACAGATCCCGTAAGAAAATCAACATAATGTGTATTTACATAGTTGTCAAAGTCTAAAACATTAATTTAACGACTCACATAAGCTAAAAGTATGAAGAACAATTTTTCAACAAAATTTTAATCGGGACTCCTTTCGATCCACAAAGCTGCCTAAGATATTGAACCCATGGACGAAGGGACCGGCGACGGGACACGAGACTAATATTCAAATTGAGTCAAGTCCTACACTGTCATTTACGGGGCAGAGCGGTGGAGAACGGGATAACCTTTTGCCATGCTCGATAAAACAAAGAGCCCGGCACGCGCGTCCGATTGGGTCGGGGGTAATGTGTCTTCCCCCTTGCCCCAGACTTCTCGTCGTTCCGTCGATCCGGAAAGTTCAAACGAACAAATAAAACATTTGCTCTTACATATGTCGCTCATAATTTATTCATACACGTTCCCAGTGTTTCTGGGAAGTGGCATCCTCTCCCCATGTATACCTTTGCCATCAGCAGGTCAGGTTAAGCAGTGTTGTTTACGCACATTTGATCTGGCTCTCTGCTGTAAGTGGCACTGCTGTAAGTGAACGGAAAATTTAAGGTAATTATTTAAGCGAAAATTATGCAAAACTAATAAAAGTGTAATGCATGAATTTTGACAGATCCTGAAAATCAAGTTAGGTTTGGAGTTCATATTTTACAGTGCTAAGATTGACTTCTTTGTGCTCACATTACCAATCAAATAACTAAACAACTAATTCGTTTTAATTCGCTTTCTCCTTTCAGACAAATATAAACATTTCCTTTACCAACAATCGAGCTGAGGTAAGTGTCAACATTTTTCATTCACTGCATCAAACTCTTCTCTACTTCTTTCACTTTTCGATCGCCTTCATTTATTGACATGATCTAACAACACCCACTCTAGCAGATTAGTTTCCATGCTCGTGTGAAAGTCAAGCATCTTGCCTTATTTATCATTATTATTCCTAGTCCTAGTCCATAAGAGTACACAAGAGCATGCAAGGATGATCACCTAAATCACTGAAAATGAATGCTGAAGAAAGCTACTTTCCAATCTGCTTGCTTACCCACACAAAGGAAAAACCTCCTGCTTCCTGACGGGAAAAATTTCGATTACCATCCATCTAGGTATCTAATATTTACCCGACAACCCGCAAGTCAACCCTTTCTCCATCATCCAACCAAAACTAGTACCTATAAGCAGAGGGGGTGGGTTAATTTTTAATTTACCTGAAAGCTCCTCCACCGTAGGGGTGCTGTGCACATTTACGATAGCAGGCGAGCAGCTGATGAACTGAATCGAGAATTTTTCACGCCGCACATCATCTCTAGGCGTCTTTCTCAGCCTGATAATAAAAGATTAGATTGGTTCAAAATTGGAGATCCGCTAAAAAATAGCAGCGCCATCTGTGATTGAGCACCTGTTGCATGGAATTTCGTTTCAATATAGGTGTCAAATTTCTCCAAAATCTGTTCCCATGAATCAGTCTAATGACCGACCGCTTCTGGTCAAACAGCACAAAGGAAAAATCCTTTATTAGTAAAATTCTCACTCAGCGCTCCTTTTTGCATGTCCGGAGCATATTTCCTCGATTTCTTTCTTCTCGCACAAGGAAGATGTGTGCGCATTGTGCGATGGGCCCCGTAGGCCATCTAGTACGATCCACCTTAGAATTTTAGTGAAAGCCGGGTACCAACCCACCACCGTATGGCGATGAAATCTTTTATAGTTTTATGGCCGAAGGCTGTTCCTGCTGTGGTCAGCCATCCGACACTACGGGGAAAAAGACCATTCTCTAATACAATTTTTCCCGGCTTCAACTCAACTTCCTGCATCATGATCAGGTATTATCCTTCACTTGAAAAGGTGTTTCTGCATTTTTGCCTGCCGGCACTGTTGGCTCGCGCTCTATCGAGTTAATTAAGGCGATGATTTCCCACGTCTGTTCTTCCAGGAACTAGCACACGAGCCAATCTTTGGCGAGTGGTTTCCATCGCAGGAGGGACTGTGATTCGTTTGGATTAAAGTGGTTCTTGCTGATGATAAATTCGTTTGAAGTTTGGAACTCTCAATCGGCATTTAATGGGATAACTCCAAAGACATGCCATTTAAGAAGACTGGCCACTTTCACGCTTTCTTGTACACTCAAAAAACTTCACACGTCTGATCGAAGTGTTTATACACTTGAATTTTCGAATGCACAATGTATTTTAAGTATATTTCACCTTGGTTCAATGTGTTGTACACGTTGATTTCTAGTGTTTGAAACATTGAAATGTTGATAATCAAGTGCAATTGCACATTGAATCACACTGATGTTGAAAACAGATGGATTTTTTTCCATTTCAATGGGATGTGAATCGCTTGTAAACATTGAAAACATGAGTTGAGACTTCATCACAGTAGCGCCAAAAGCATGCTGGGGTGGGTTCAAGACTCGACCATCTAAATTGAACGATTGCGTTAACTCCATTACACTTCAGTGGGGGCTGGTATTTTTGCGATAGTGTAAATGTTTACGATGCGCTACGTGAATACCCCTTATCTTTTGGTGATTTACAAAGTGCTTCAGGGTTCCTTGAAATACGTACAAAAATCATTCAAATTCGTCCAAAATCACACGATCGTTAATCGTATCACGCATCACCGCATACTCCACGAATAAAAATATTCCTGCGTCGGCCGGGAATCGAACCCGGATCAACTGCTTGGAAGGCAACTATGCTGACCATTACACCACCGACGCGTCTTGTCCAGTATTGTACAGACAATGAATATTGCACGATTTTTTATTTAATTTCCGTCATACTATGCACAAGTTGCCGCTTTACCACTACTGTTTGAACCAATATGAACAAAAAATGGAACGATTCCAATATAGGTGACTTCTAATTTTATTTACTTTTCCATGAGTACCATTGGATTTGATAAAAAGTCACACATTGTTGAGATATTGTTAAAAATCTAACACTGCTTCTTGATTCTAAATTCGTCCTACGAGTTTCAATTCCGTTCAAGCACATTGAAACCAAAATCTCGTTCATTTTTTTCGTCAATGACAAAGATTCACCTGGTAACAAAAAGTGTAATTTTTTGCATTATGTGTCACATTATCATATTTATGTCAAAATTGACGCTAGTATATGTCACTCTCCAGTAAACCTCACACGCATCAATATATTGACGCGAAGGGGAATTATTGACAATAATATTGATGATGTGAATTCTGAAATCTCGATAACTTTTTCAAAGGGACGTATCAGCTTTTGTAAACAATGCATTTGATCGTCGATTTGGCGTAACTAGTAGCTCGCCCACGCATGCTAACACTACCATCAGATAGGGGAAATTTTCCCCTACTTGATAGTGGTGTTAGTAAGCTTGTGCAAGCTACCAGTTACGCCAAATTGACGATCAAATGCATTGTTTTCAAAAGCTGATACGTACCTTTGAAAATGTTATCGAGAAATATTGTCAACCTCGATGTATTGACGTCAATATAGAATGTATTGACAATACGATTATTGTCAATAAAATTAATCGTGTAGGGTCCACTTCAGAACACCTAAATTTACATGAGTTTTTCTAAGTGTGTATGTGTAAGAGTGTTATTAAGACAAAGCTGTCATGGAATTGTAACTTCACCAGTTTATTTTTCAGCAGATCAAGATGAACGAACTTAATAACACTGCTAACACTTTTAGCGAACCAAACACCAATCCTTGACAAATCAATAGTAAAGCCCTACAGTAAAAGCATGGACGTCTGTCAAAAGTTGTTCCAATCGAACGGTTAAAATGCACCGCTTTGCTCGATTGGAACTGATGTTTTCAGTTTTGTGGTGACAGTCGTCCATACTTTAACTAGAGGGCTTTAATCAATAGGGGATCGAAAAAATTAACGAAGTCCGGAAAATTCCTGAATGATAGCACCACACTTTCCTTCAAATTCAGCGAATCCTAATAGCTTTGCTGGAGTTTCGCTTATCAGTACGTAGTCATTCTTACTGGAACACAGGCACTGAACATCAATTTATGATTGATGTAGCAGGTACGATATGCAAATGAACAGCCAAGCAGATTTTTTTTTTTTTCATCTGAAGTTTTTCTGAGAACTGCTTTTCAATAATATTCTTTCGGCTAACGGTTTATGGAGCTGCTGCAGAAGCTGGTGCTTCTTTGTCAAATTCCGCTTAATTTCTTGCATGAAGTTCTCGAACCTAAATACACTATGTCTTATCGTTGGTAGGTTTCCGTAGAGCTCAACGTAATCGGGCAAATCAAGACCAACAATTCTAGATAAATATTTCAAAAGGTCCTATCTGCATTGATCGATTCTCTTCATCGACTTTTTCTTTCGTCAAAAACCTAGCTGCAAACGTTTGACGTTTTGAACGCTAGATAAGAACCTCCTTTATCAAACTATGTAGTAGAATTAGCGCGAAATTTGTTTGCATAGCAGTGGTTATGAAAAGAGAAAGTCGATGAAGAGAATCAATCAAAGCAGATAGGACCATTTGAAATGTTCATCGAGAATTGAAAAGGCCTCAAATCCATTTTGTAAACAAAACTTGTAATGCAATTTTCTCGCGAACCGAAACCTGGAGGAGTGCACCGATGGATTTGAGTTCGCTCACTCGAGAAAAAGTGACACAAGCTGCGGGCAATGTTTACTAATCATGAACACTAAATGTTCATTATTCATGAACATTTAGTGTTCATGATTAGTAAACATTGCCCGCAGTTTGTGTCACTTTTTCTCGAGTGAGTGAACTCAAATCCATCGGTGCACTCGTCCATTCGCAAACCTAAAACACAATCGGTTAGAGGAGAATTTCTCCTACCTGCTCATTAAGCTGGGTTTAGACAGGGCAAGTCAATTGATCAAGTCAGTTGAATTCAACTGACTTGAACGCGAATTTAACGTGTAAAACATGCCATTCAACTGGCTTGATCAACTCACTTGAATTGAAAAAAGTTGAACCAGGCTCAACTTTTCAAGCCAATTAAATTCAACTGAGTTGATCATTTGACTTGCCTAGTCTAAACCCAGCCTAGTCTCAGTCGTTGGATTTCGTATGTTCGTATGCTTCTTTCCCGAAAAAGCTTTTTTGTAATCAGAATGCCTGCATAACTGTCGAACTGGATAAACGAAATTCAGTAGCCTTGAAAAACGGCTTTGGACGTCTAGCAAATTCTCTTGTAATGAAACTGCCAACCCGAATAAAAAAACATCAGTTTGTTCACGTTCAGCTTTACAGAGTCTCACACCTACACTGAAACAAATCGACATGTACCGTTTACTGGATCCATCTTATAACATAGCAATGTCAGCAGATTTATTCATTCTATGTGATGATTGATAGATTCCATTGTATTATCACTTTAAAACTATGACTGCGATATGGAATGATTTCTATCGTAATTTCACATACTTTGTACTTGATAATACTTTGCTTCGAACGTGGTTAGCGATAGGTAAAAAGTATATGAATATTGTCTGATATATTTCATGGTGAAAAATTGTTGATATGTCATGTTGATATATGTGGGAACAGACATCTAAAGAGCCTGAATTTATAAAGAGGCGACATCTTATCTATTTGACAGGTCTTCTGCTCGATTGGAATGACTTTTCCTATGACTTTGACAGACAATCGATTTTTCCAATTTTGACATGTCGTCTCTTTATAAATCCAGGCTCTTTACAGACATCTAGAAACTAATGGAAAATCATATAAGTTTGCATTATGAGAAAATTCAGTACAATATACCTGGTTTCATGATGAATATTGCTCACTAAAAGATATATCTTATAAGATAATCATGTATATTTTATTGAAGTTGCTTTTAACGATTTTTGACGTTTGTTGATATGTCGCGTGTAAACAGACATGTAGAAACTATTGGACTGTCATTTAACTTTGCAGTATAGGAAAACATGTATATCTCATATCTCATTGGAATAGCTTCCTTTGATTTTTGAGGTTTAAAGATTGTAAAAAGATTTATCCCAATCATTATATAGTCATATAGATTTGCCTTTTAAGAAGTCCAACAGCAAACATTTGTTTTGGCATGTTTTTCTGGGATGAATATTGCTCAAAATAAAATACATCTTACATGATTCCTCTTCATAAATTATTGACACCACCGAAACGGAACATAAATTTGTCAGTGCTATTTGTCTTCACTCTAGCAAAACGAGCATAAAGTTGCACTACATTCCATGTCGGGAGAGCTGTTCTTACTTCATGCTAATTGAACGAGCTCAATCTTGAAGTCAGCCGTGTCCCAGTGGAATCGAGCGCAGAAACCGAAAGCATCACACCTCAACAGTTCTTGATCGAATCCCAAATCAGCTACAATAAAAAAAAAGACACAACTGTGAAAGCTCCCACTGCCTGATGTTAATTTTTCGATTTATTTTTAGAAATCGATTAAATATATGTGTCAAAAAAAGAAGTAAATTTCATGTGATTTTCACATAAACTTTACTTCGATTGATTTATGACACATATATTATATTGTGGTGAAACGTAAAGCTTATGCTGATGGGTTTCAAATCCATTTCAGTTAATTATTATAATTTGACTGATTTTCATTTATCATATATTATATTGTGGTGAAACGTAAAGCTTATGCTGATGGGTTTCAAATCCATTTCAGTTAATTATTATAATTTGACTGATTTTCATTTATCATATGACGATCATATAAAAGTTACCAAATTATCAGCATTGTAAATGTATCAGATATTCATATAGAATTTACCTGACACATTTTCAATCATATCATTTTCAATGGATTATCTTATAGCGCAAATTTATTAGATTCCCACATAACAGGAATATGTCAAATTGGTTCAGTGTAAGTATCCTGGTTTTTGCAGCTTCCCCAACATACCTTCTAGTATTTTCTTATAGCGAATTCGTTTATTATTCACTTCCAACCTGGATCGGGTATCAAGATTGGGCCTGCTTGTTTTCTGACAAACGTCAGTTTGATCGTTTGTTTTTAAAACCTAGCTCAGGTTGAGGTTCGCACTGACAAAAAGTTCGGTTTGGCACTGGATCGACTCCCGATTGCCGAACCATATCCAATCCATATGTTTGTTCCGTTCTACCAACAATCAATATAAAACTAACGATTTTAAATTGGTTCACTAATTGAACATCAATTTATGGGCCCAAGCAAACGATAAACGTACCCCATTTTAGTCGAAATTCTAGTACTACACAATGTTTGTTTTGATTCGCTAATCGATTCACCCCTCGAAACATAGGAAAATCCACGAACCCCTCATTTTATCTGTCAAACTTCCATAGCGAATCAAAACAAACATAGTGTAGTACTAGAATTTCGACTAGAATGGGATAAGTTAATCGTTTGCTTGGGACCAATAGGCTAGTCAAGTAGTGAGCCAATTTAAAATCGTTAGTTTTCACCGGTTGGTACAATCCTCCGAAAAAAAAGCAGTTACTCTTCTAAGGCTGTGTTCCATTTGGTGAATTTTCACTTAAATTTGACAGATGGAAATTTTCAAATAAACCTGCTGTTCCAGCAGACTTATTTCTGACATACAAGGAATCAACTTTGACAGACGCTTTCTCGAAAATCGGCCGATCAACAACAGAGGGATTTTCGAACATCTTAATTTATTTTCGAAGCGTCAAATTTAACCCGTAAAGTACCAGGACGAACGATTTTTTTTTCAACAAACTCGTTCTCAGCAATGCCTCATCCGATTTTCATAAACATGGACTTTTATTCAAGGGGAATAGTTGAACTAACTTTTGCCGTAGGTATCACCCCCATAGAAGATGTAAATATGTCTGTGTTTTTTGTACTTTTTTAACCAGTTTGACCAAATGTTTTAACGCGTATCGGTTGTCTGGTGAAATGATATCAGATAGATGAAATATGAAATAGCTAGAATCAAGTGAATGAAGATGATTTGAGATGATATTGTCCAGTTTGGCATCGGTTCCCGAACGCGGATCTGTGAATTCCGGTAAATGGTTTGTTGGAATATAGTTACATTGAGGTCATATTATACCAAAATATTATACCAAAATGACAAGCTATGATCAATGAAACCAGGTGTATCTGATGACATATGGGCATATTGGCATCGGTTCCGGGAAATACGTGGAGTCCGGTTTTATACCCCACAGTAACATTCGCGGTATAATAATCATGTTGCATATCAAATCATGTTAGCATGATAAGATAAGGTAAATCAATATCAACATTTGGTCAAACTGGTTAAAAAAGTACAAAAAACACAGACATATTTACATCTTCTATGGGGGTGATACCTACGGCAAAAGTTAGTTCAACTATTCCCCTTGAATAAAAGTCCATGTTTACACAGCAAAAAAAAATGTAATATCGATCAACGTAATTCAAGCTGATGTATGAAATAATGATGTAATATCAAAAAGCAGATACAATATTACATCAATGGATGTAATTTTGTTCGCAAAATCGATGTACATCGTACAATGTGATATTACACAACCGATGGATTGACCTGGTTGCAGCAGTTTCGATGTAATATTCAACAACTTTTTTTGCTGTGTATGAAAATCGGATGAGGCATTGCTGAGAACGAGTTTGTTGAAAAAAAAAATCGTTCGTCCTGGTACTTTACGGGTTAAATTTGACGGTTCGAAAATAAATTAAGATGTTCGAAAATCCCTCTGTTGTTGATCGGCCGATTTTCGAGAAAGCGTCTGTCAAAGTTGATTCCTTGTATGTCAGAAATAAGTCTGCTGGAACAGCAGGTTTATTTGAAAATTTCCATCTGTCAAATTTAAGTGAAAATTCACCAAACGGCCGATTTTCGAGAAAGCATCTGTCAAAGTTGATTCCTTGTCTGTCAGAAATAAGTCTGCTTCACGGCGAATGAGAACGACCCAAATTTGAGTTTAGTTCACTCATAATCGCCAAAAGTGCAGGAACTCAGCGATGAGTAAATTTGCCTCATGTTTTTCCAGGTTTTTCCAGGATTTTCCAGGGAAAAATTCCCGAATTTGAGAAAAAACAAAGATTGGATTCACTCAGTCTATTGATACTACTCCGAGACTGAATAAAATTTTCGCCAATTTCCTCATTTTCCGGCAGATTTTTCAGGTTTTCCACAGGAAACCATGAGACAAATTTTACTCATCGCTGAGTTCCTGCACTTTTGGCGTTTATGAGTGAACTAAACTCAAATTTGGGTCGTTATCATTCGCCGTGTGGAATAGCAGGTTTATTTGAAAATTTTCCATCTGTCAAATTTAAGTGAAAATTCACTAAATGGAACACAGCCTAAATACACGGCGAATGAGAACGACTCAAATTTGAGTTTAGTTCACTCATAATTGCCAAAAGTGCAGGAACTCAGCGATGAGTAAAATTTGTCTCATGGTTTCCTGTGGAAAACCTAAAAAATCTGCCGGAAAATGAGGAAATTGACGAAAATTTTATTCAGTCTCGGCGTAGTAACAATAGACTGAGTGAATCCAATCTTTACTTTTCTCAAATTCGGGAATTTTTCCCTGGAAAATCCTGGAAAAACATGGGAAAACATGAGGCAAATTAACTCATCGCTGAGTTTGCACTTTTGGCGATTATGAGTGAACTAAACTCAAATTTGAGTCGTTCTCATTCGCCGTGTAGATTAGAAAGTTACGCCACATCGCAACTCTCCTCACCGACACATAGCATGGTATGAAGAGAGAGAATACCGGAGAATACTAACTTAGTATAAAACTGGTTGTATGGTATAAAATTGAGGTATTCTTCAAATGTATATTATGCGTTTATTCGACAGATTCGACTATTTTTCAGTTTCATGTCATGTGGTTTGTTATGATTGAAAAAGATAAAAAAAAAACTGAAGAGAGTGGACCGTATGGAGAAACGTTTTTATTTTTATTCTTTAAAATTAATAACATTATGAAAAAGTTATGGTTGAGGCTGTTCGTGGCAGTGATGACTGACATGATGATGATGACTCGGATATATATAAATAATCGGAGGTTTTCATAAGATTGTTCAAAGTCATGGCCAGAAAACGGTACCATCCAATTGGATCCATCAGCGGGAATAGTCACCTATCCGTATTCCGGTAGTTCAGCTTCTCACACCTTCACCCTCATGCCCTTCAAGATGTACCTCATGATACTATATATACTACTCCCCGTAAATCGAATCCTCATCATACTGCGACACACGGAAGATGGTCGATCCGGTTCAGGTTGTTGTACGACGAAACCAATCTCTCCCATATACAGTACACCTTCTTCTCGCATGGAAACACTTTGTCTTAAATGGTGTACAATTTTTCGATCACGTTGCCATCCTATTGATTTGCCAAGGTACTTCCCATCCATATATATTAACTCAGAACCGGAAGTAACCCAACGACCGAGTGTTTTTTGTGTTGATCTGGCGATTTTGTGGCGACGGCAGTTCGGTTCCCTCCACTACGATCGCTGGTGGCGGATGTCGATGGAAGTCCAAAAATACCTGATATGATAATCAAACATTTTGAACCAGACTCACCACCGTACCGCAGCATATTCTCACCTTTCTCGATTTCCTCACCGGAACTCTTTTTTGTTCTCGATAGCCCCATGATCCGTTCCAGTTCCGACTCATCGTTGACCAGCGGCAAAAGCATGGCATCCCACAGCGGCAGTGATTCGCCAATCTTCTGCAAAATACTCGGAGCTAATACTTCCGATGATCTTGTGCTGTGGATAGCCAAACATCAGCATCTAAAATTATGGTGCTGCATTTAACAGTTTTTTTTTCACTTGAAGCTCAGATTAAAATACTTGTTTGAGGCGGTTTATGTCGATTCAATCACAAGAGCTAAACAGAGAAACAAATTGTTATGCATAATCATGAACTATGACATGTTATTCATACTCATGCAAACAAACAAACAATTTTAATGTATTTTCAATTAGTAATATTTTTGAGTGTGCATGAACTATAATAGAGATGTGAGCCGGTATCGATGCCCGGTAAAAGAAGAAAGCGTGTTTATCCAAGTTGGTTTATTCAATAAATAATTAATAATTCAAGTAATTACATCCCATTGGTTTCTGCTTGTTAGCTTCCTATTGGAAATAAAATCAACAATTTCGACAAACTGTTGTACGTACACCGGTTTGTATATCATTCCGTGCCAAAAACAAACAGAATTTGTTTCAAATGCGTGTGTTCAAGGCATGCCTTCGTGGGTAAACCAAGTTCTGGCACTTTTCAAAGCAACCCCCCCAATCAGTTAAGAGTGAAATTTCCACGGAATCAAAACAACGTACAATGGGTAGGGAACTACTTCGGCAGAAGCGCCCATTTTCGTCATATCGAGCAGAAACAACAAATAGATCAATGATTTTGGCTTGTACGAATCAGTCATACGTTTGGTACGGTAGTTTAGTTCGAACGCTGCTAAGGGGATGTTCATAAACTACGTAGACTGATTTTAGGGGGTTTTAGACCCCCCCCCCCCGCGTAGACAATCGTCCATACATTTTTTTTAGAAATGTATATGGACCGTAGCTATTTGTCAATCCCCCCCTAAGAATTTACTTAGTTTATGAACAGCCCCTAATCATAGCGAATCCATTTAGTGTACCTTCATCCGTATGCCGAAGTGAATTCAATGACGTTTCAATTAATTTGGACGGAATTGAGACTAGGATGACGGAATTAGAATCAAGAAGCAGTGTTAGATTTTTACCAATCTCTCAACAATGCGTGACTCTTTATAAAATCTAACGGTACGTATGGAAAGGTAAATAAATTTTGAAGTCATATTTGGTAGAAACATTCCATTTTTTAATTTAAAACCCGTTCGAAAAGGGTGGTTAAGTGCGGGTTATGCTCATAGTATGACGGAAATTAGATCTTAACCCTAGCACACACGTAGAGGGACCCGTTTGTTGTTGCATAGGGGAAGCGCGCTTTCGCGGAAAAAAAATCCAAAACACACACAAAAAAAAACAATTTCAACTGGTTTCGGCTCCATTCTATTGAAAGTAAATACAAAACTCCCGAGTCCGACCGGGTAAGCTAGGTAGGTTGGTTTTGTTTTTGTTTCGTTCTGGAAACATACAACAATCTAATTTCAAAGGTTTCCATTTGTTTTTCAGTTGGAAGTTGAAATCGCTCAAAGGGGGGTTCTGCTCAGTGTTGCCACATATACAGATTTATCTGTAATCGTACAGATTGCAGATAAATCAATTTGTTTAACAATTTTTGTAATATCTAATGCTTGTTAAGGACAATAATTGACATTGGTTCCAAAATTCTGCCATTTTGAATCATGCAAAATTTTACAAAATGGTGTATTCAGTATTTTTTTAATAAATCGTATCATGAAACTGTCGCTTTTATTTGAAATTATGTTCTAGTCTAAGTTGTAGGGAAACACAAAGTCTTTCTTGGAAAAATATGCACAGTAATTCGTTTATAGTAATTTTGTGTAAAAAAAATAAAAAATAAAAAGTTTAATGTTCAAAAAAATCCTAGTTTATTTTTATGATTTTTTGATTCCTATGAAAATTGAAAACTTTTTAAATGTTGCAAACATTGGACACTTAAAAATTTAATAACAACTTTTGATTAATTTTTTGTAATGTTTGCTCAGAATTCAATATTTTAATCGTTTTCAATGAAAAAAAACTACAAGGGACAACCCTATGGGGTTGTACGCAATGGTGACGTAGTCTTATATAATAAATGTTATTTGTTAACTGCAACAGGAGCTTGTGTTTTGTGTAGGAATAGGAATTTGAGCGGGGTTCTCTCTGTTTATACTCTTTAGTATGACTATGATTGCCCTGAAAAGAACCTTTTGATATGAATTTTAGTTGGGACATGTTTACAAATTTCATTCTTTTGAAAAATCCTGGTGGCCCTGAAAAGGGCCAATGCTAGTACAGGCTAGAAGCCTTTCGAATATGATTATGACGTGTAGCCGGCTGGATCAGCAAATCGAACCAGACAATTCCATATTCTTCGGTTCAATGATTGGGCACTCGCAAGAGTCTCGGCGGGGTGTATGCGACAGGTTGGAAGGCCGCAGAATACCAGTGTCCACACAGCTAAAGCTCCTCCCTTTTTTAGTATTTCTAGTTAAACTCCTTCTCTCAACAAGTTGGTAAATCTTAGCCTTTAGCAGAAAGACGATTAAGCGAATTTATGATCCTGTTTCACGTCATGTTTCTTCCCTAAATCAAACGAGTAGAATTAAGAAGGGATTTCGGTTACGCGCTCGAATAATTGAAAATCCGATAAATATTTAATCGAATAGCTTGAAAAATCTTTACGATTAATTGTTAATCGAACAATTGGACTTTTAAGCATCGCTAGAAAATAGTGTCATTTCATGTTTTTTGGTGGTCCTTCGAAAATGTCGAACGGCAGAATTGCAACCAGTAAGTGTAACCCAAGATTTCCTCTTTAGATGACCTGCTTCCAAGTTTGGTTACAAGATTACAACTCTGGAGTGCATGCGCGATTACGCACGTTGGGGTCGTGTGGTTCTGAATATGACGATGAGTGTGCATAATTTTACGCAATTGCATCCTCCCTATTCGCACACGCCCGAAGATCAGAGGCGAATGCCACTTCGACTTGTTTCGTTTTCTAATGACTCTCTGACGACAGTGTTGGGAAAGCAGCAATGCTACTTCGACATGTTTCGTCTAGAAACGATTCTCTGATGACTGTGTTGGGGAAGCAGCATATGCATGTACGTAATTGGTGGATTTGTAAGTTATTTTGAGGCTTTTGGACCATGCTTGACATTTACCACTTTTTCAATAGTTACTTGTTAAAAATCAACAGTCGGAAGCTATTACTATTGCTATCGATGCATGGAAATATTTCTGATCGATTGGTGATAAAATTATTGAAATTGGTCCAGGGGCAGCTGAGATATTAACGTTCAAAATCTTGCATAATTTTGTTACATGTTTCGTTTTCAAACAATTTTGCAAAGTTTCATGCAAATCGGAACATGTCAAGTCTGATCGATTCGTTATTTGGCGTGGAACTGCTCTATCAAAAATTGTGACGAACTAGCCCTCGGCTAAAAATCACTTTAATCAAATTTTTAAAAAATGCTTCATCCAAATTCTATCATTTTCAAACTCTTTCTGAACTTTGAATTTACTCCAATTTGTAAAACACAGAAGATTCACGTAGATCCTCACGTAGATTTTTTACATATTTCTGTCAGCCGGATACAGATTAAAAAGATTAAGGTGAACAGACAGATTGAAATTGGAACAAATGTGGCAACACTGGTTCTGCTGCTGCTGCTGCTGCTGAGGCTGCTCCTGATCCTCCTAACCTGAGCGCAAATATTGTGGCGGTGGCAGCTTATTGGAGGAGGCGGGGGGCAGCTTTCATCTCTGGGCGCCCTCTCTCCGCAATGTGAATGTGGGACTGACAGGGAGGAAAATGAAGGATTTTTAATTCAATTTTACCTGTCGGAAAAATAAATACCACCGGAACCGGTGTATCGCCATCAGCGCGCCGGCAAGCAGTAGAGCAAACAATGTCGGTCGGATCCGGACGACGACGACGACGGTGCAAGAGAAAGACATGGATCCGTCTTTTCGTTTGTTTTCCATATTTTTATTTCGGCTCTGTATTTCTACTCGTGGCATGGTTGGGTGCTTTTTGATTCCGAATTCCGGTGCTGGAACGAGTGTAATTGAATCTAAACATCGAGCAAAGCATTCGCACGCGAAATTGATCTGACGGACGGACAATCATCGTAATATTTCTATGGCTTATCAGAGGAGCGGTGCGGATAAATATTATGCCTTCTGGAGTGATGAACAATAGGCGTCGGTGGTGTAATGGTCAGCATAGTTGCCTTCCAAGCAGTTGATCCGGGTTCGATTCCCGGCCGACGCAGGATCTTTTTTTAAATGGATTACAGGCTGAAATTGACTAAAAGGGATTGTGAAAAAAATCAGGGATGTCTGGTTTGACGACATCCCAAGTAACACGCAAGTTTTATCGTGGTTTCAAAGCATTCTTCAAGTTCAAATATTGGTCTACAAGACTATGATAACTCCAAAATTGTTATTTGGGATATTTTTTAGGTCTTCTTTTCGATGAATTCCTGTGAAGAAATTTAGTTTTCACAGACATTTTGAATACATTTCAAATTTTATGAAGATTTTTGAAGATATTTTAAGAATAAAATATGTTTATAATTCAATAGCTTACAAGCGAGAAGTGGATTCAAAACAAACTGCCTTGGCAAACTATGCCTAGGCAGTTTCTAGCAACATCGTCAAGACAGTCTAAATGGCTAAAGGGTGTCCACAGCTAAATTGCATCACTTAGAAGTACTCGCCAAAAATAAGTCTTTCAACCGATTGTCATGAAATTTTCAGGAAATGGAATACTCTATATAAGCTTGGGATACGTATCTTTATTTCACTCTATTTCTTCACCAAATCCAAATGCCGGAACTTTCTTCTTTATTCCACCCATAAGGTTTTGAACAACGGTTGAATAGACCTTTTTTTCTGCTTTCAACCATGATTTCAACATTTCCTGCTCCGTAGTGACAACTTTAGGATGCTTACGGAGCTCGTGCTTCATTATAGCCCAGTATCTTTCGATCGGTCGCAACTCCGGTTTGTTTGGGGGATTGAGATCCTTCGGCACGTGCGAATAATTACGATAAATTTAGTGCCTCATACTATAAAACTATTTGGAAACCTATCTTGATTCCAACCAGGAATAAACTACGGAAACCTAGACGGAAACGGCATGTTCATCAGCATGCCCGGGTCAAGTGAGAGCTGGGCTCATCCTTTGAGTTTTCCGGCATACCTCCTCTATGCTCATGATTGAATGCAATTTAGAAAAAAAAACACGTGGATCTCTAAGTCTATTTTCAGGAATTTACCATTTTCTAGGTGTTTCCAGATATGCAGAGGACCGCTTTTTAGCCACCCGGCAATGAAATTAATATACAGGGTGATTCAGAATAACTGTCACCGATTTCACAAATATTCAATTCTCAATGGGTAAAATGGGTATATGTTCAAGTATTTTTGTTTTAAATGTGTACAAATATCAGCTTGTATTGATAGTAGGCTTTGAAATTTCATTCGTTTGTGATTTCAAGCAGCCATTGACGTAATAATAAATCTGTAAAAAAATCGTGTGTTATCTTTTAGAAACTGAAATCTCTTCGAAAGAATGTAACATTTATTTTTGCATCATTATAGAGGTACAAAGGAGCCATGCTTGGAAAATCCGTTCAATGTCAGAGCTTAAACGCATCACCAGACTCAAAAAGTGCTGGAACTAAAGCGTGCGTGCCAGCTGTGGTTAATTTGCATGGTAAATGTGGCTGGTAATTAAGGTAAAGGGAGAGAGATCTGAAATAAACTATGCTTAGTTGAAGGTTATATATGTAGAATATCTGGAATATAATGATATCAACAATTCATGCACGCGTTCAATCGTTATGACCATTTCTAAAAGGGACAGCTATTCCGAATCATCCTGTAGTGACGGCATATTTCCTCTATGCTCATGATTGTATGCAATTTAAAAATAAAATGGCAGATCTCTAGGTCTATTTTCAGGAATTTACCATTTTGCCCTGTGAATCTGAATTTCCGCAGAGCCACCTCTCTAGGGTTTTTTCCGTTCCGACTGACCAACCACAAGTCCAATCGGTCCCTTATCTGTTTTCCGTTCGAAAGAATATAGTCATACCTTTCAATTAGTGGCTCAATCTTAAAATGTGGTAACCAAATTGCCGAAAACCAGTCATGTCAACGTGAATCGACACGCATTTTGTTCGGGACTTTTCTGGGTTTTTCCATTTCCACAAGTTCAATCGGGTTTATACCTACCTGTTAAAAATGAAAGTAGATTGCCATGGTATCCATCCATGTCAACCAGGAATTGACACGCTGTTTGCAGCCTTGGTACTTTGAGGAAGTTTGGATGGCTTGGGGTCAGTTAATGGGTTCCGTGCACCCCAGACAACCAGAAGTCGTGTAACAATGTACAGACAGTATCGTAAATTGCTACAGTTGAAGTCAATATTGCATATAAGAATGACATACCTCGCATTATGTTTAAGTTAAATCGTATAGAATGCAAATTTCCAACCTATATGCGATGACTCATTTTTCCGTCGTACTATATCACAAATTAAATTGGATTACATCATAAGACTTTTCAAAATGAATTTGTTATTACAGATTAAATCGTATATGATGTTACATCAACTCGTTTAAAATTAAATACAAATATACACGTATATGGCCTCCACTTGTGTACGTATAAGCCATTTCTTTGCATTCTTTGCCAATTGTTTGCTTGTATATATGTTTGTATATCACTAAAACAAGTTTGAATATACGTGCTTTCTGGTTGTCTGGGACCTCCGGTAATCTAACCGTTCTTAATCTGAACAGTTTTTAGTTTGAACCCCGCTAATCTGCGTGCCATGCAAACAAAAATATTTTCAGACGTCATCTAACACATGGAATAGAGTACAGTTAAATGGAACGCAGAATCTTATCTAATCTATCTAATCTACAACCAACACAGCCAGTTATTGAAAGCATCCTGGAAAATGATATATATACCAACATCATTTTTCTTGTCTATTTGATACATGTTTTACATCGAAGATGCGTCACACATATCAAAACGGCCAGGCCTACTGTGCAGCATTTAAGGGGCAAGATAATTCAGAAAACATCGGGCCTGTTCAAATCGAAAATTTAAATACGATGCTTCAGAATCCAATAAATTGATGCAACGGGGACCGTACGTTCCGATTTTGGTAATTATATGATTGGTTGGTCGTTGGAAGCATCAAAGCAAGAAAGGTTAAGTGATGCTCCATTTTCTTCTGACGGTTGGGGCATGAGCACTAACTCTTGTCCTAGCCTTTTATGACTTATAGCTATAGTGCCGTTACTCGCTGTCTGAAAAGAGAAGAGGGAAAGGAAAAGGAGAAGAACAAAGGGAAAAGGATTATGTGAAATCTATGAACATAAACAAAAAATTTGATTTGAAATATACAATATAGAATTGCAGAACGGCGCGGTGCTCACTACCCGAGTCTTGTCACTATTATCAAGTCATAAAAAGTAACAAGGACTAAAATGTGATCCGTTGATTACTGGAAAATCCTGATGCTTGGGACTAGTAATCATCCTCAATGTGTAAAAACTGGTGATCTCAAACTAGGTAATACCAGCGCCGGCCGCGCCCCAACGCAGGTCAAGAAAGGAATGGGTAGGAATGTGTTGACGTGACACTCGCTTTGATGGAAGCCGAGAAATCCTCTGCACTTCCACGAGAAATCACTGGGATGTTGGGTAAGAGGGTTGGATGGCTGCTATATAGGCGAACTCGGCAACACTCCCTTCACCCTTTCTCTGGGGGCTGGCAACCCTATATCAATCCTATACGTTTGACAGTAGGCAACATCACGGGCCTTATTTAGATACGGCCCGCCTGACGTATACATGGTGGAAAGGGACAGAAAATCGTGTTATAAGCAGAAAGACAAGAGCAGATGATAGCATCAAAAACATGGCCGCTAGCCAGGCCCTTGCTTTCTCTTCTATCTAACGCTGACCGATCGTCCAACACTCCTCTCCACCAACACAAAAAACTTCACTTCCTCTTCAAACAACAAACGACTAAATCTATACACCAAAAATAGTTTATTGTCCGATAAGGCCATTCTGGATTCACTATCATTAATGCCTCGTATATCAAATAATCACACTCACGGAAAAATTTGAAAAAAAAATCGTGACAGCTCTTAAAAAGCTAACCGACCTCAGCAAGGCCTACTCCGAATCATTTTCGTAAAGTGAAATAACGCAGAATCAAATCAAAAAATCAAACAGGGCTACCAGAAACTCGGTTTTCTGAGAGTCGTAGGGTTGCTAGAAGTTCAAATTAAAAATGAAACCGGTTTATCCAGCTTTCCATGCTCGGTAATGGCGGCCTTTTTGTATGAATTAATGTATCCTTCACTGTGCCTTTTGACACTAACTGGAGGGCGTATGTTGTTTCATTTTCTTCTGTTCCTAGGAGAGGAAAAGAGAGGGGTCAAAATCCGAACCTCCAGATAGCACAGTGAAGGATACATTTATTCATACAAACAGTCCACCATTACCGAGCATGGAAAGCTGGATATGCACGAAGTGTCGTTCAGATTTTCCGGGGTCCACGGTATACCATAGTTTACCGTTTTACACATCAAATGAGTAGGGGCACTTTTAGCAGAAATGAGTATTTTTTACCAATTAATGGGTTTTCGCCAAACACCGCTTATTGGTTATTTTGCTTAACGACGTGTTCAGGGTATCATCCAAACCATTTGTGGATTAGTTCTATTATTTGGTTTATCGTTCGGGTATGGTATTTTTTTATTAAGGGGTTGTAGGGGCAATAGGCGAATCCAATAGAAACTAAGCGATCGTTTCAGCCTCTGGTGGTAAATAAGGGAACCATCAAAAGAGTGATGAGGGCTGAAATTTGCGCCGTGAAGCATACGAAGAGGAAAATGTTTTTACCATTTCTGATTAATTTATCCATCGCAGGTGCTCAGCCCAGTGGCAGGCGCGAAGGCAACATGTTATACAGTGACAGCGGGCCCAACACAGCAAAATAAATTATTTGAGCCCGGGACATGCTGCCTTCTGTCAAACGCTGCTGTTGGTATAGGCCTTGTCACTGGCCTGCAGGTGCTTGTAATCATCATCCACATGGAATATTTTGTTTTCTGTATCGATTGTGCAGTGATCCGGCTGGTGCTTCCACATATTTTTGTTAAGAAAAGTGAAGATTTATAAAACTACCCCAGCGGTTATGATCTTCCGGATTTTTCATGTGGTTTTATTTGAGCTGTAGATACGTTAACATATGTGAAAAATAATAAAATAAGACCCCTCCCGATAGAAATATGCAAGATACGCATAACAATATGCGTTAATTTGAGATGTAAAAATTGTAATTTTGATGTAAACAAACGGTTTGGTTGACGTTTCCTCTCATAATCACCTAGCGCACTCTACATTGGTGGTGCATAGAAACAGCCTATGAACCAAGATTGTACCGGGGTTTGGCCATTTTAACTCTTGCCTTATTTTTCAAAATGGCCAAATATGTTTCAATAAATCATAGCACGACAACGGCTAATTTAACCAAAATGATGACTGAGACAAAGTTTTAGGAAACTTAATTGCGTTCTCAGAAAAAAAAAACATTGAAAAAAGTCACAATTGTTCGTCAAAAAATTAAAATACTGTTAAAAACTTCAATGACGAAAAAAATAAATTTTTATGATTCTTAACTTGTGTTCATTTGAAAGCTTATCAACAATGCTGAGAAAATCTTCAAGCCAAACAACGAAAAAACTAAACAAATGCTAGATTTTACCTCTCAGAATTTCATTTACTTCGCTAGGGGTAATTAACCAAGTTTGGCTGGAATTAGGCCATTTTAACTCACGTTTGTTAGTTTTTAATTTTCCAAAATGGCGATATTTTTTTTCAAAATCAATGTTTTATTATAGAGACAACTCTAAGACCAGAAGGTCCCGAAGAAACGTGCTCAGCATTTTGGCTCAGCTCTGGTACTCTCTTCGGTCCCAAGCTAATCGATGCACCCCTCGAAACATAGGAAAATCAACGAACCCCTTATTTTATCTGTCAAATTTTCATATCGAATCAAAACAAACATAGTATTTATACTATAATGGGGTACGTTAATCGATTTGCTTAGGACCAATAGGCTAGTCAAGTAGTGAGCCCATTTAAAATCATTAGTTTCCACGGGTTGGTATTATACTGTAACTGGAAAGTACCCATTAATGGGTACAATTTCACCCATTTTGAATGAAGTAAAGTAGGTTAAGTGGTGTTGAGTACTTGGCACTGCTGAAGTCTGCAAGTAGTAGACGAAATACGCGTGTCTGTCAAAATATAAGCAATTATAACGGAATTTAAAGGAAATAAACCAACACACTCAAAGCTCTTCATAAAGGGATTCCGTTAAGAGGTTCGACAAATTTAAATGGGTAAAAAAGGTACCTATTAATGGGTAACTGGTACCCATAAATGAGTAATTGTTACCCATTAGTGGGTAAATGTTACTAACTAATGGGTAATTTTTTATACATTTAATGGATTAACCTACTTTGCTGGGGGAAATTGTTAAAACCTTCAAAACAAAACAAAATACATTTTTAAGATTGTTTAACTTATGTTCATTTGAAAGCTTATCATAAATGCTAACTGGAGACAACGTACATACTTAGAAATTTTTACAGAAATCTGTAAAATTTTACCGAAATCTCAACAGCTGAGCTGTTTGGTAAACAGTTTCGCAGATTTCCTGTAATTTTTCACAAATATCTGAAAACTTTTCACAGATATCTGTAAATAATTACAAGAAAACTGTAAAATTGTTTACCGAACGTTCAGCTGTTGAGATTTCGATAAAATTTTACAGAAATCTGTAAAATAATCTTAGTGTGTACACTTTAAAATGGACCAAAATCGTTGAACATAAATTTTCAGTAAAATCTTTGAATTTATACTAAAATTGTATGTTCTACAATTTTGATAAATTTTAAAGTTTCAGTTGTGTCCATTTCAGAAAAGATATCACTTTCGATAAGCTTTGAAAGCGTACTAAACATAAGATTGAAAATCTTAAAAATGCACTTTTTATTTGTTTTGAAGTTTTAAACAGTTTTGTTCTCAATGATTATTTGTGATTTTTTATTCAATGTGTATTTTTTTCTGAAATGGCAATCTAGTTTCTAGGTAACCGCAAAATAGTAAAATTTTACCCATTTATGAGTAATTACAACTAAAAAAATAAGTAGTAAGTATTCATTTATGAGTAACAAATACTCATAAATGGGTAATCTTTTTACTCATTTAATGGGGAGTCCCAGTCTCCCTCGAAAATGCTTACTTTGTAGTCCATATCGAGTCTTTTATAGTCATTATTGGGTATTTTGCGGTTACCGTGTACAGCCTTGTCTCAGACGTCAATTCGATTTGATTAGCCATTTTTGTACTATGATTTATTGAAAAATATCGAACACGCGGAAAATTAAAAATTAAGCGTGAGTCTAACTGGCCGAATTCTAGTACAAACTTGGTTCATTGCCCCTAGCGAACAGTTAAGCGTAGTTAAATGGAATTCTGAGAAGTCAAATCTAAAATTTGTTTGTTTGTTTCGCTATTTTGCCTGACGCTGCTCCAAGCCTCAACGCAAATAAAGCCAAGAAAAACTATCTCGAATTTGACTTAGTGCAAAAACTGGCAAACTTCTGCTTCTTTTCAAAGTTACCTTAGTTAAACCTAGAGTCGGTGTATAATGAGTCAAGCCAATAGAAAAACAGTTGAACTCGCATCACGGTTTTCCGAAAGATTATCTTTATTTTCACTTGGCAACAGAGGACTTTTACATCAACTTCAAATGACTTCTAGCGAGAAAAAAAAATAGCGGCTGTAGTAAATCATTATATCAGTGATTTTGTCAAATTATCCTAACAAAAAATAGTAGAAATTCTCATTACTGATCATTACCAAACGTATCCCATGACAATTTAATGCTCACTGCGTGTTTATGATCATTTCTTCGATTATATTTTATATTTTATTGCAATACCTTTCGTGGACCTTTCATAGCATCGTAATGTTTGTTTACTTTGCACGATAGGTAGCCGGTTTGACAGTTCAATAGGTAGACTTGGCTTCACTCTTGGCGTGACTCATTATACACCGACTCTAGTTAAACCAAATATTCTGTATAATTTCCTTGTCAACCACATATAAATGTACCATAGCTCACGTGATTTTGACATTTTTGAACAATCTTACACTTTTGGGCATACTGACAGCGGTAAAACTGACGGAAGTACGACAGAACAAAACAGCTTACTCTTCCACAGTTGCATCGCAGTACTGAATGCTAGTAAAAGTAGTCTGTTGCAATCATCATCACCCACTATATTCATCACGTTGATCTGAGCTTCGCCGAAATGCGTGATTGTTGCCCCCGTTTCCTGTTTCCCATCATCTTCCATATGTTAAACCAGGTTTCAAATGCATTTAATGTGCACAGAAGCCAATCTTGTATTATTAGTCAACAGCCTTTCATTAAAAAAAGCATTCCAGGGACCAAACACTGATGTTCGTAAATCTCGTCAAAGAAAATAATAAAAAAACAACAACAACAAAATAAGAGAACAACATGTTAAAATATTTATCTGAACACCAAGTTGATTGACTAATATAAAACTGATTTTCAGATAAATCTAGTCACCAAGCTTCTGAAAATCGTCTCCACTGGTGAATAATCATGTCTCTAGTCAGATTATTGATTTACCTCCTCTCCTTCTGAGAATCTCATTTATAATCACCGACTAATAGCTCCATATGAAAGTCACCAAGTGTCGATGCGATTTCACTACTGAGTGATCAATCAATCATCGCTTGACACTTCTCCTGTAGCGTGATTTCATTTTGCAATACTCCTCTTCTCAACTGTCACTTACTTAGTCAAGTATGATTTGACACACATCCCATTCCCCAATTAAAAAAGTATATTGGCTCCAGAGAGGATCGAACTCACGACCTTCGCGTTATTAGCACGACGCTCTAACCAACTGAGCTATGGGGCCACTTGTGAATACTGCCTGTAAAATAATCAAAGAATGACACCCAGCCATCGCCGTATCAAAATCAAATCTTAATATTTGTAATGAGCCTTTCATTCAATTTAAAACATGCGCGAAAACACCTTCTTCCTCAGCATACATATCCCGTCGTCTCTGTCGTTGAGCGTGACCGACGACAACAGTAAATACGACAACAAAGATGCTGATGATGTAGGTAAACCGGTCAAGGCAACCAACAAACCCCATCAGCCAGCATTAAAAAGCGATTATGAAGAAGACCCCGCAAAAAAAAACATGATTGCGGCCTTTTTGACATTTCCCTTCTACGTCGATGCCATCATCGCCCTCTTATGCCGTCTCAGCGCAAAAAATCTGTCAACAAAGTACTATAAGCCGACGCGCACGATGTGCGCGATATCAGCTGAACAGAAGATGAGTCATGCCGTCGTTCGTGCAAATTTGCTTCTATTGCTGCCTTGGTGTGACATTCCCATCATTACCGATCGGTTTTGGGGTGTACACTACACATGTCAGGATGGCCGAGCGGTCTAAGGCGCCAGACTCAAGAGTTAGATCTTGCTGAGGTTTCAGGAGTTCAAATCCCCGAATGCGCACTCAGTACCTTCCGAGCGTTCTGGTCCTCTCTGAGGGCGTGGGTTCGAATCCCACTTCTGACAAGAGATTTTTTGCGGACCCTGAAAAACTGCATTATCGATTGAATTGTAATTACCAATTCTAAAAATGTATTGCCAAAGCGGCAAAAAAAACTACCCGCCCGAATAGGGACTTGAACCCTAGACCGTTGGATTAAAAGTCCAACGCTCTACCGACTGAGCTACCCGGGCTTCATGTAGCTGTGGCAGCTCAGAATGCTACCGCTTCTACCGGGTGCGAGTTGGTACAAACTTCTACCGCTGCTCCCATCGCTCATCTGCACTACACACTAATAAGAACCCGTTCGAACATGCACGTCAAACGGTTAGGCTAAGAATAAAACAGCAACAGAACAAACCTGCTGGGGTTGTGTGGTGGTGGTATCTGCTGTTACGGCTTGGTGAGTGTGATTCGTTTCATTCGAATAAAAAGAAAAGCGGAGAGCGAGAACGGATGATGTAAACAAAGAAGCAAACTTGAATGAAACCGAAGCAAGCCGGGAGAAACCGAGTGGATGTCATTGTGGAATGTGTTTGTTCATTGTGTAGTTTACGGGACAAGTGCAACGTGATTGTTTTCATTTTTACTTTGTACGCAATGTAGGCGTTTGTTAAATCTGTCAACTGTCAAACTCTGTCAACCTTGCAAGTCAGGCAAAATCGAACGACAAAATTGGACTGTTTTTCAATTTTGTCAATTTTGCCAAACCGTTTGTTTACATTCCACCGGTGGCCGTCTGTCGGACTCGGAGCCGGATGGATTGCGCCGTTTTGCTGCAAGCAAAAAACCACTGCAAACAAAGCAAAACAAACTGTTCCGGTGTCAGTGGCGGTGGTGGTGGTGCGGTGGAAAAACAGGCACTTCGCATAGTATCAAATTTAACTAATTAATTGCTTCCCACCACCGTCGTCCGTCATCATCCAACATCATCATCGTCGCCAAAACAGGTCGATTCTGGTTGCAATTTTGCTCGCCCTTCCCTTCAGGGCTCGCGCGCGTCATTGATTGAAAATAAACATAATCAAATTACCCTACATGCATGCCCGCGCGGACCGCGATCAACGGGTCGTGCAAAATGATGCACCACATGAGCATCCTAATGAAAAAGGCATTTTCGGCGTCGAAAACGCGGAGTTCATGAGTTTTATGTGAGGTTATGTTTGACCACGTTTGTTCTGACCCCCAAACGCTGGTTTGTTGTATTCGGTAAAGTTTGGTTGGTGGACCCAAATTGGCGAAACCCGCTTTTTTTTCGCCATTTGATTTGATGTTAGGTTCAACCAACCAATAACAAACATTTCACTGTGTCGTTTTTTTTGTGCGATGGTGAGTGTGATTTTTATTAGTTTCTGAGCACCCACCTCGCCGCGTGTATCGATATCGGTTTGCTCCTCCCCGGTATGTAGGTAGCTTTGCCGGTGGTTTCTACTTGGATTCAGGGTTGCCACATTTAAATCTGTATCGCGAGGCGAAAAATCTGAATCAACTGGTGATCTTAATCTTCATAGAAAAATGTTTTTGTGGAGGACATTTTAGTTTGCATAAATGGATCAATGAAAATGCTGAGGTTTTGACAGAACTGTGCTGTGGCTACCACAGTATTTTATATTTGATCGTCCATATACAGTAGCGCCAAAAGCATGCTGTGGTGGGTTCAAAACTTGACCATCTAAAATGATCAATTGAACTGTTTCATATTTTACTTTTTAGAGCTTATATTGCCAATTCATAACATGACATAAAGCTGTTTATGTTGAATTTGGAATTTCGATGCAGAATGCTTATTCTTCTTTGAATTGACTTAACGAACTTTCAATGTTCCGCAACTGAAAAATGCCTGGAAAAAATGTGTTCAGTTAGGATTACTTTTCACCAGCGCTGACAGAAATCATATTTTCTTCTACACTCAACTTAGCTGGAAATTAAGACAACCTTAACAGATAGACCAACTACCTGCTTGAATTTGAATTTTCGCTTCGCTTCGATCTCTATACAGGCCCAGAACTTTTGACAGATCACAGTAGAACTGACAGTTCACTCTCATATGAATTTCTGCTTTGTTTATGTTTACATTCAGCACCATTAACCCCAGATCACTCACACACTCTTAATTTCTAGTTGTCAGTTCCACTGAGAAACGTCTCTTGGATCACCTTATATTCTTTTAATCAAAGCAACCTCGGAGTATCAATGACAACATTTGTTTTCGTTTATTCGTTACTGGATTGTTGTTTTCTCCTGTGTTGTTCAGTTTTGACAGATCTGGATGGATTCTACCCAAATTTGGGTGGTTTTGAAATAGCGTGTGGAAATGATTTTGTGGGTCAAATGCAAAATGTTTATTTTCAATTTACGCAAATATAGCACCGTAGAACGAGTTGCTCGATAGGAAATTATTACTTTATTCTGAATTGATGATAATGATAATATCGAGGCTTTAGGCTATAGGGTCGGCAATATTAAAAATAATCATTTTGCCCAACTTTTACTTAACTATTTTGCTTTTGATGATAGCTTCTGATTTTGACAATTTTGGGTTGGATAATCAAGCACTGGTGAATATCAACAAACGCATATTCGTTGGTGTATAATGAACTCATTTGTTCCTTTCGCTCGTAGTGAAGATTTTCAAAAAAAAACGCATTTCATCTACACTGGGTTGAAGCCTCGGTTGAAGCTAAGAGGAAGAGGATACAACTGGCTTCTTACTCTTTTATCTCTATCTTACGCACTTCAAATCGGCCAATCTTGAGCTGGTTCGTGTTTGACAGAAAAGTGGTTCGTTTTCGCCCCCGTATTGTCTCCTCTTCCTCCTCCTGGCAACCCTATCTTGTTTGCCTTGTCTTGACAAGAGCTAAGATCGCTGCGGGTCCGCGAATTGTGGGACCCACTGACAGCTCATAATTTGTAAACAAATAGAAGATTTAAGCCAGAATTTCAAAAAAGGCGTGACTGATAATTCCGATATTCTTAATATTTTTGCTTACATTTTGTGAAACATAAACTTAGAACTCATAGAGCATTATTTTCTTATTTTCTACCACAAAGTCAACCATTTATATGGCATAAAAGGGGAAATAATTCCATTTGATATAAATAAGACAATCCAATAACGCCATTTTTGCAGTTCACACTTGAATTGTGACGTTTCAGATGTTGGTTTCAATCAGAGACGTTGAACGTCTCTGGTTTCAATCAAGGTGACTACATATAGGTGTTCTAATGTGTCAAATTCATGATTCAGCCATGTTGGATTTTTGTTTGGGACAGCGACCGAGTTTGTTTACAATTTGCTCTAAAACCGCACTTTTCCCCCCCGCGACCTCCTCACCTATATAGTGACAAAGCTGTATCACCATTTGTATACCCACCATGGTTTCAATAACATGGCGGCTACTCCTTGTGTGTGATCGTAAATCTCGTATAACATTTGAAAAGGGCCTATCCTTGTTCAACAGCAGATGATGTTAGCTTGCGCCTGAAACAACACTCTGAATGGGAAATTCATTTGCAGTCGGGTTATTCGCGAAAGAGAAAATCGAAGAAGATAATCGATCAACAATGATAGGCCCTTTTCTCGTGTTGCGCGAAAAATGATAAATAATGACACTGACTTTTCACCTAGCGAGCGATATTTTCTACAGAGTTTACATTTTCATCACATTGCATGTACCAAAATGGTTTCCAAATGCATTTAAAATGCATTTCGTACTTTCTGACAATCATTCGCATGATTTACATAAATAGAAAGTTAGATTTTGGTAAACTTAGTGAACGTCGAGTATAGCGGCAGAAAATGAAAACAATTAGAAGAACAAAACTAAAAGTTGTAATTTACACACTAATAAAAATCATGGCAAAAGCAAACCAAATTCGTAATGCATTTCTAATCAACTCGGACAACAGTTTTAGTTCTCCGACAAATCCGTATAATCTGTATTTTAATAAAAAATCTTTAAATCTGTACGTACACATCATTGGTCTTGGAATTGATCAACAAAATCTGTAAAATATCAATAATCTGTACATGCGACAACCCTGGTCTGGAATGGCTTTTGTCGTGTTTGTTCTGCCCTCCTCTCTCTCTCCATCAGTCGTTCGATTCGACGGCCACGCTTTGGCTTTCTGTGTTTGGTTCCGCAGCCAACTAACGAACTCAATGCGGAACCACACCACTATTATAGTAGAACCGTAGTGGGTACATTCAGCTTCTGTCTCGGAGTCAGCTTGTTGCTTCTGCTCTGCAATCAACGCTGTGCTGTGTTGTTTCGATGATTTTCATTGAATAAACGGATTTAACGTGAATGGTTCCGGAAAGTGTTGAGATAATTTTGTTTTCATTCAGATGGAGATCTTTATTGCAGGGCAGTGCTGATCATCTGCGTTGCCAGGTTGTTTTAAAGCTTATCGGTATCGAAGGTATTAAAAAAATCGGTATTTATCGGTATTTACTATTTAATTAATCTTATATGTTTGCCGTTTTTGAAAGCCAAATTTTTAACAATTGTGACGACTGGGACTTGAGGGGAATTGCTTTGTTTAACGGCTTTCTCAGTCTTAAATCACACTTTAATTTTTTAATTTAATTTTTTAAATTATCTTTGTCCTCAAATTGTGATCGAAATTGTGACCAAGTAGTTTTTTTCAATTAAATATCATTAAATGAAACCAAAATATGGAAAAGCAGCCACAACAACGACTAAACTATTGACAATAACGACAAACAATATTTTCCCTTGAAAAAAGCTACAACCCATGGCCGAAATGTCGGGCAGATTACATCGTAGTCGTTGCAGTGTTTGATGTCACATCAAGGAAGCCAGAAAAGTTTCGGAAACGCGAAGTAGATTTCCAGAAGTATCCATTTCCAGGAAAAGCCAGAAGAAGCTCGGAAAAAACCTTCCAATAGAAGTCGAACAAAAAAACCATTGGTTTATGGTCAATCTACCAGAAGAAGACGAAAGAAATTTTTGGGAGAATTAATTGAACTTCCTGGTGAAGACGCAAGAAACATTCTGGAGACGCTGGCAGAAACTTCTTAAGGTAGATTGGAAGAAAAATCCGAAGAAAGTTGGAAGCCAGAGCGCTTACGGAACAGTCGAAAGAAACAATGACATAATTCCGAAAGAAAGAGATTCCTGGGGGATGTTCTAATGATCCAGATCCCTGAAGACTTCGCAATTTTCCTGAATATTTCGGAACAATCCTGAAATGCACTTAGGAATATTCCATAATTCCTCGAAATTCCTTCAAAGTTCTTGTAATTTTCCTGAAATTATGGGGCTGTTTTGGAGTTCCCTGCCCTAATAAAAATTGTATGGTTAATTTGCTTAACGACGTGTTCTGGGTATCATCCAAACCATTTGTGGAATAGTTCAATGATTTGGGTTATCGTTCGTTTATGGTTATTTTTTATTAGGGTGGTCATCCTCGAAGCGCTCAGAATTTCCCTGATTATAATGAGAATACCGGGATATCTCTAATAATCTTTGAAGGTCTCTAGACTTTCTGGAAGATTACGAAATCTCTTAAGTGCTCTCTCATTTTCTTTTAATTTATTGTAACATCAGTATTGATGTTCTCTGATCTTCCCGATTTTTTAATTTAAAAAAGTTATCGACACTGCCATTAAAAAAGCATAGAACTTCCCATAAAATGTTCTCACAATGTCCTAATGTTCATGTAACTTCCCTTAAGTTTCTTAAATTTGCATGAGCCCCTCAGGACATTGCTGAAATTTTCGGAAATTGCCTGAGTTTCTCGGAACTCCCTTATAATTTCAGCAATTTCATTGAAATTAATTGATATCTGTCCTGATGTTCTCTGATAAGCTTCACTAAAGTTCTTGAAAACCATTAAATTTTCCTGAAGTTTCCAAAATATTTATGATATTTCCTTAAGTTCACTGGAGTTCGCTAGACTTCTCTGAAATTTCCGGGTTTTCAAATTTTAACAGAAGTTTATGAAACTGTCTTTAATTAATCGAAACTGACACAAAAGTCTGGACTTTTCTTAAGCTTCAGAACTTCTTAAATGTTCCTGCAGCTAGTGAGGATCCGCAATAAAAATCTAATAGCATCCTTGAAGTTCCGGGAAAGTTGAAAAAAAACTGGCGGGAGCAGATGAAAGAATCATTCGAGCGAAGGCTGAATAAGCTTTTTTAATTTTGGAGATTCTATCTGATAAAGTGGATTTATTGAGATATGAATCGATTTACGAAAGTAATGATTATTATTTAAAAAAACTTGAATAAATTTGGGAGTTTTTTCCCTTTTGTTTTTGAGGATTTTACAGCGGGGTTGTTAAGCATCTTAACAATGATTTTTTTGTGATTTCCCGATTGCACTGTTACAGTAAATATTATTGTTTTGTTCGAGTATGATGAAAGCAATCCTTTCTACATTTCTTCTAACGAATTACAATAAAATTTGCTAAATTTCCTCAAATTTGTTTTGAATAAATTCGATTCGTTATGAATTATCGCGCGCCTGTTGATATTACCCGATTTAATCCAGTATTCATCGGTAATCTTGAATGTGCTACAATTATCGAGCATTATGCTGATATTACTTCTAGCGTGTATAGCGTGATGTGAACTATCACTATCCTGAGCACCTGCTTTTGTGATTGTTTCAAACCCTGCAAGCTTCATGTTCCATCTCTGGAAGCAACGAAAATATCTGCACGGAAAGTTGGTGACCTAATTGGCTATCAGCATTGATGGCCAAACGTGACTAAACCATTATACTATACCATCGATACTAATGTTCACCTGATGCCAGGGTTGTCCAAGTCGTAGTCCGTGATTTCTTTTGATGCAGTATTACGTCTTTCAGCAACATATTGGGTGTGCAATTTCAAAACACCAAGATCGCCGGATTACGAAAAGTGGTCAGGTTTTGACCACAAATATCTCTCTGTCAATAGCTGATGGAGTTTTATTCTAAACAAGCCAATCGATGGAAATGTTTTCTACGAATCTGCTAAAATTAACAGTTTATCAATTTTCAATAGATCACTATTGAAAATTGCACAAATGTCCCTCTGTTGCAATGGTGATCAAAATTATCATCGATTGCCCGCAAAAAGCGCTTTCCTTAACACAGATTTTAAAATCGAAATCCATTTATAAACCGCGTGTGGTGAGTGGAGGTGTTCTCCAATACACAACGAAAGGGTTCCAGCAAGCAGCTAGCTATCAAGGCTGCCCTCAATCGCTGATCCCTTGGAACGAACATATTGCTCGCCAGCGATGTTGAACACCCTAATAGCAAGAAATTCCTCCAATCAATTTTCGCTTTTTTTATTATCTATTGAATAAACCAAAAATTCCGTGCATTTTGTGCACGGAAATACGTAATTTTGTTATCAAAAAATGAGACGTTTCCGTGATGAGAAAATATGAATATTGAAAGCGTAGTCCATCGTCAAATCTACGGTCGTGTCTTGGATACAACCTCTTACTTTTTTTTTAAATATTTGTTTTGAACAAATATTTTCGAGCTTGACCAACCATACAGAAGGGCGGATCAAAAAAAATGTAATGACCATATCTCGCAAACCGAAGCTCTTCTCTATCAAATAGGCGAGAGTGTTTCCTACCTGCTGATATTGTTGGTTTGGCAAGGCAAGTTTCGGTTCGCGAGCAAAGAGCATTAAAAGTTTGATCACATAAGCTTATTCGCCTTTTTGTATTGTTGATCGAGATTTCGCGATGTTCCATTCTTATAAACAAACGGCTGTCACCGTTACCTGGTTATAGAGCTTTTTGACGTTTAATCGGCGCACACTACTGTACCATTTAAAACGAACGAGTGCGAGCAAGAGGGAAACAGATTAGTGGGAAAACAAACCGTCCATTCATCCATGTGTGCTAGATATAGAGAAAGATGATTAAACGTCAAAAAGGTCTATATATATATATGATAGATATAGAGATGTGACCCGATAACAGAGATGTGAACGATACAAGAAGATGTTATTCGTTTTAAGAGATTTAAGCTCGATTATATCGGATATAATCGATAAAATGGATTTGTCCGACTATGAACCGATTCATCGAACTTTATTTTTTGGCAAAATTGAATTAAATCTGCCCTACATTTTATAAAAAGGGTTTCTATAAAATTTGCTTTATAATTTCGATTTTTTTAGGATAAATTCGATTCGTAATGAATAATAACGCGGACCTACCGATATTATCCGATTTCATCTACTATTCATCGATAATCTTAGATGACCAAACGTGACCAAACCATAGAGGTAACTCCAAAACCAGAAGGTTCCGAAGAAAATCCATGAACCCCTCATTTTATCTGTCAAGTTTTCATAGCGAATCAAAACAAACATAGTGTAGTACTAGAATTTCGACTAAAATGGGCTACGTTAATCGATTTGCTTGGGACCAATAGTCAAGTAGTGAGCCAATTTAAAATCGTTTGTTTCCACCGGTTGACCAAACGATAGATGCCATCGATGCTGATGTTCACCGGATGCCTGAGATATTGGGCAAGTCTGTTGAGGTGGTGAAGGAAATCAGTAATAACCCCGGAGATATCTGAGAATTCCCATTCGTGATATATGCGTTTCCACACTTTATAATGTGTGTAATGCGCTGCGACAAATGAAACAGAAACTTCACGTTTGTGCTCTAGAACACTTGAAGTGATAGGAGGACATCTAAGCCATCATGAAGCCATTTGTGTACTCTTCAAGGAATCACCTTAAATGGTTTTTGAACAACCGATTTTCTCGACCAACAATACTTAAGGGTGGATCAGGAATCTTGCCAACTGAAGCTCACCTACGCAAACCAATTCCACTATCGGGTAGGAGAGAATTTTCTCTGCTGTTGTTGGTTTGGCAAGACGAGCTTCGATTTGCGAGAAAAGAGCATTACAAGTCAAGGGCCACCCACATTAGATCTGTTTGCGTTGCATTGACATACATTTGACAGTTATACAATAGATTTACCTGTCCCATTGGCGTTGACGGCACTCTTTCAGCAAATATAGACAGTTTCTTATGGGAATTTACGGTGGAGTGAAAGAATAGTACAAAGTCCACTATGTTTCACGCACAGTCTGACGTTTGCTTATGGTTTTTTTCATAGGAGTAAAGAGCTACAGAGTCGCCGTCAACGCCAATTTCCGCAACGCGTCTGATCCGGATCTATTGAGGCTTGTGGGTGGGCCTTCATTGCCTTCATACGGCAGCAGTCATTCTCGGTATTGGGAGTTGCTATAGACACTCATGTGATAGATGCGTGGATCCCGGGGCTTTCACTACTTACTTCCAGCAGTTTTAGAATTTCAACATCTGACGCTTTTCGGCGGTGGTGACTTAAAATTCCTCATCGGAAGGCTTGGTCGATTGGACCTGATTGGAAACGTACATTTCCATCAGAGTACGCAACATAGGATACTGCTCCCAGTAAAACGATCCGATTATCGATGTATTACGGGCAACAATTAGCAGCAGATGCAGGTCTTCCAGAATAGCGATGATATGGCGCGATTTGCAGGTTCAAAATTTGATGAAAGTACTATGTTGTCTGGATGATATTCGGACATTTTGAAGAGGTGGTCGATGATTTAGAGATTGGCTACACACAGCAAAAAAAGTTGTTGAATATTACATCGAAACTGCTGCAACCAGGTCAATCCATCGGTTGTGTAATATCACATTGTACGATGTACATCGATTTTGCGAACAAAATTACATCCATTGATGTAATATTGTATCTGCGTTTTGCTATTACATCATTATTTCATACATCAGCTTGAATTACGTTGATCGATATTACATTTTTTTTTGCTGTGCACGTGAACCACTCACACAAGCGATTAAAATCTCTCGAAAACTCGCGAAGCTTGTGAAAGAGCAAAAAACCAAAGTGAGTACATATAGGTGTTCTAATGAGTCAAAATCATGATTCAGCGATGTTGGATTTTTGTATTAAGGAGCAACCGAGCTTGTTTACAATTTGCACTAAAACTGCACCAGACGCAGACGGAGTGGCTCGAAAACTTTGGTGACGAACCTACTCTAATGTAATTTTTCAGTGTACAACATGGTAGCACTATACTACTCGATTGTACTAGCATTTTCTTCAAATGTACTTGAATTTTTTGCTTCTATCTCTTTCGCTCTAGTCAAAACTGGCATGCATAAACAAAATTGACAAAATTATATACTCTTTGCACACTGTCAAAGATCGAAAATCGTTAAAATACTAGCGGCCGATTGAACAAGCTTCTAAGTAAATTCTATTTGAGCGAACCTTGGTTTTAAGGCCGAAACTGCAGATTCCTTGCCAAATCATTAGTTTCCGAGCAAACTTATCCGCAAAAACAAATTTATACCTGTAGGGGACATCCCCACAACCAGTTGTCAGGTAAAATTTTCTTCCGGGGATTTGTTTATAATCCATTTTGACATATGTTTCGTCATCCATTAAAATACAGCCATCAAATTTCGTCAAAACTCGTTCGTATAGTAATCGTGCTTGCTTTTTGGCCACTAAAATTTGTTTCAGGGAGCGATTCGGATGTTTACTGGCACAAAAAGACTTATATCCTTCTCTTGAAAGGATGTTACGCACGGAGGAAAAGTTGGAATCGCATTTCTTTGCCAAATCACTTCTTCGTCAATGAAACATCAACAAATGCCTGTCAAACGTTTTTTGTTCCTACCTACCACCAACGTCCCGTATTAAACCGTGCGTCCAGATTTACTTTGAATCGAACTTTATCACTGACAAAACTCGATGGTACCTCTATTTATGCTAAGCGATAAGCATTGCAAGTCCCTCCTACTTGAAGAATTATGCAATCGAACGGCTGGTTATGCCTCGCCCCCATCAGCAAAAAAAACTGGGTTTGTATAAACCGTTCTATAGCATAATTTTCCAAGTAGGAGGGACTTTCATAGCTAATCTAAAAGCATAAATAGAGGTAGCGTCTGATAATTTCAGTGCTTGGAACAGAAAGCTGCAATCTGTGTAGGAAAATCCTTCTTATCACCACAGCAACACCCCGTTCCCGTTTTCTTATGCAAAATAATGAATGTGCGTTCACAAAACGCACGAAATCTTAAAAAAACCTTATTAATTTTTTTTTTAATTCAATCAATAGATTAAAGATGTACCGATAATTAAATGGAGGGATTTCAAGCTAAACTGTTCTGATCGCGAAATATTGATGATCTAGACCGAAATTGTCCAAACCCGTTTTGTGTGGTGTGCTGCTGATTTTCAGTGTTGCTCAGTGGGAGCTTTCATAAATAACGTAGTAGTTGAGGGAGGAGAGGGGTTTCAGAAGTTGGGACCGGCCATGTATTAGGTGTATTGCAAAACACGCTCCGAGGGGGAAGGGGGATTAATTGGTCAAAAAATATACGTAATTTATGGATGGCCATAATTTTACTTCCAAAGCTGTGTCGCAATGGACGAGTTAAATTTATCTCGTGGTTAAAAGTGACAGATGAGTTATCGAATAACTCTGCTATACGAGCGTGATTATGTCGGACCGACTAGAAGTTAAATTTTGGTAACCGTGGCTGAGCTCTGTTTGAAAACTGAACAATTTCCGGCATTTTCGAACATTGAAAATAACTTTCAAAATGTCACGATAATAAACTCGGCAATTGGTACACAGTCCACGAAGTATTTCTCGATTACTTTTTCGAAGGAACGCATAAGCTTTTGTAAACAATGCATTTGATCGTCGATTTGATGTAACTGGTAGCTCACCCACGCATGCTAACACTGCCATGAGATAGAGGAAATTTTCCCCTACCTGATATAATAGTGATGTTAGTATGTGGGGCGAGCTATTAGTTATGCCAAACCAACGATAAAATGCGTTGTTTACAAAAGCTGATATGTCCTTTCGAAAAGCAATCGAGATTTGTACTTATCATTCAGCCAAGGAGCGCTTGTCCCATTGAGGCGACGCTGCTACCAGCAGCCAGTGATCTCAACGGGAACGACGCGCAAAGTTCGAGGTGCAAAACTCAAACGCTGCGCGCTTGACAGGAACCGCCTACCTACTGCTGCTGCTACCTGTTTACCCGCCGTCCGAAGCAAAAATGAGTTGAGGCACATTAGCAGCGCTGTTTTATAACTTTCCAGATTCAAGCAGTACGATGTGCAACCAAATTGTACTTGACTATGAGGACTGGGTTTGGGGAGAACGTTTAATGAAAACAGTGATAAAATTATCACTTTTTATTGATCCATTTTTAAAACAGTTTTTTATGAAAAATTGAAAAAAGCGTTTATTGCAACAGCTTACGAAAGGTATTTCCTATCGATTGGTGTAGTTGGATTTTTATTTCATCTATAAACGACAAAGTTATAAGCGTTCAAAATCTTACACCTTTTCGTGGCGGTCGCAATTTTAGATTTACGTCAAAAAAAAACAAATCAAATTTGCTGCTGGTTGAGCAATATAGAGGGGATTTTGTGTTTACTAGTAATCCTATATACAGAGATAAGCGGAAATATTATCAGACGATTTGGCAACGTGGTTTGTTTTGTTTACAAAAGCTGCAAACACTTGCCACGGAGCAAACTGTGTCAGCTTTCTGTGTGACTTTGTTACGAGTTCGTTTACGTTGTTTGAATTCTCAGTGAACTGGTCAACGATGTTTCCTTAAATTTCAAATAACATTTATGGAATATAAAGTGCATTGCCATGTTTTGCCCTAATCACGGTCGTGGAAGTGCAACGAAGTTTAACAAAGTGAGAATTTTCCGCTTTCCGAAAAACGCTGAACTTCGAAAAATGGCTCGAGTTTTGCAGACTACCGTCGGATTTTTCCCTAGCTGATTCTATGCGTTTGTGCAGTGTACGTTACAGTGATAAATATTTGGTGGTATCTAGTTAAAATGTACTGCTTAGAGCACACGCAATTGTATTTTGTTAAAGAAGGTGGGAAACTTCTGACGCTGCCTGGAGCGATCCCGGTTCATCAGCACCAAATGCATGTTGTGCGAAAACCATTCCGTGATTGACACCGCAATGCTTTTGACCAACAATAAAAAATGACTACTATATATTATATATATTTATTTCACCCCGATTACAATACTTTTCAACTGAAGCATTCAGGCTAACGATAAAAATGCTCATTTGGCTCACATTTTGATAGTTATCGCTGCTCGATTGGCTCAAAATGGCCGCCTCCGCAAATCTCTATATATAGGATTACTAGTTTTTACTATCGGACAGGTTTGGGTCGAAGGTTCTCAGAATCCTAAGAAATCTCGCCCACAGGTATAGTTTATGATCATACGAACGAAACAAAATTCAAAAAAATTGAGCAGACCCATTTTCCGGGAAAACTTTAGTTAAAGTTTTGGCTTTTCCCGGACATCACGTACTTTGAAAATTCATAACTCAAGGGCCAAGCACTGTAAAACAAATGTGTTGTACTGGAATGATAAGGAAATTATTTCAGCAATCCATATAAAATATAATCTGAAAAATGTTTACAACGAAAATGTTCCCGATGGAGGAAAATATTTGCTGAAATTTACTGGAAGATCAGTTAGAAGCTGTTATTCATTCTTATGCTGCAGATTGTCATTTGCGGATTCTCAGCTAATTTTGCTGATTATCAGTTATTTAAATTAGGTGTATACACTAGAAGTCCACCAACTGAAAGTCCGCAAGTTGAAAGAAGGTTCATTTAATACACACTTATCTGTCAAATGTGTGCATTTTAAAATGTTAAGATGAACCAAATGAACATGCGGATGAACATTATGGATTTTAAATGCATTTGAAAACAGGTTTGACACATGAAATGCATTTAAGTTAGCGAATGCCGTTCGCTAAGTGAAAAGTAAACATGTTCCGTAACGAACTTCTATCACGCAAAACAAATTTCTCTTACCTCCAATGTAAGGTTGGATTTATTACATCCTCTACATCTGTTTCATACTACAAATGTAATCGCAGTTCTTGCAATAGACTACAAAGTACAAGCAATTAATTAATTTATCTTTTTTAGGGAGGCTTTCAGCCTTGAGCTGGTTCGCCTCCACTGTGTACAAGCAAGTTTGTTTTTCAAAATGCATATTTTCGTATAAAACCTTCACGAGATGATTTTCTAGACGCAATGCTTTTGGGAAAATAAACTTGGACCGAAAATTGGGTCCTTTAATTTTAAAAAATATATCGGTTATTATACATCATCTGAAAGAGCTTCGTATTCTAAGCACAACGATATTTTTTTTTTCGATCCCATTGATCCCATCTCGATTTGTAAATCAAAATTTAAGCAAAATAATTGCGTCACTGTTTGACACTACACTAAAGGCCCAAGCGCAATGACAGCGGAAGCGTAACGGCAGCGGCAGCGGAAAAGCCCGATCTGAGTAAGCCTACTTGTCGGATTGAAAACTAGTTAGAATCAAATCGACTTCGGTTAGGCATATTGACGTCATTTGTGACAACTGTCAAACTTGCCGCTTCCGTTCCGCTTCCGCCCACATTGCGTTTGGGCCTTAACAAATTGACTGCTCAACTCCCACCGCAGATTACGAATATGTATTTACCTCAATACCCTGAAAGAACCAAATTAAGCAAGCGTAAAAATTGCAAAATTATTTAGAAAACCATCCGACGACCACATTATAGAAACTGTTAATGTTACGAAACATTGCATACTTTTCAAGCAAATCTGTACTGTACATTATTTGCGGGAAGCTCCATTTACAATTTCATGAACCAATCTCTTCGCCAACCGGTTTTTGCTTTTTTCTCTGAAGCACATGTTTTCCTCCCCAGCTCATGAAGCAACGCAACAGATAGGTAACAAACTGTCTGGCAGTTGGTCGGTCGGTTGCTTTGCTACTCTTTTCAAAGCACCGCATCTCGTCGAACAAACCATGATGAGTAACGATATATTGAGTACTGAACCTGATGATACTCTCACATTGCTTGTCAAATCAACAAGTACCTACTACATGCAAACCTACATTAAAAAAGCAAAAGCCGGGAAATTACCAAAAACCCATTCCCTTGATCTGCTTCCCATTGGAAACAAGCAGTTTCAAGCGCTCGGTAAACATAACCACAATTTGAGTTTTCCCGAACGCAAAAAACGATATCAAAGTGCGTTGTAGGAGTAGGAGCGGGTGTACCTCAACACTAATTTGATAATGGCGATGACACAACTCCGAACCAGCTGAAGCTCTGTGCATATTGGCTTTTTTTGGGAGGCGCATAAACTGGTTGATTGTTTACGCGACGGACTGGCTTGTAAACAAAACAAAGCAACCGATAATTTAATGAATTTTGTTCGGTAGATGCCGTTTTTTTTGTCATACTAGCGCGCTGCTGTTCAAAGCGAACGCGAAAATGGTGGATTGGTGTCGGAGAGCAAGATTAGATAAAGCTGCAAATTGCGAATTTGCGACGCGGAAAGCACAACCAGAAGAGAAGGAAGCTGAATGAAAGAGTATCTGACTCCGTGGCGCAACGGTAGCGCGTCTGACTCCAGATCAGAAGGTTGCGTGTTCAAATCACGTCGGGGTCAAATTGGAATTTTTTAATTGCAATTTTTTTTCGTCAGATCCAGGCGAATGCAATTCAAACGGCAAATATCACCAATTCTCATAGCTTCGAGCTGCGGAACTGTCAGCATCACGGCCATCGGGAGACAGTTTAATCCACGCATGTGATGTTTGATGACAGCGCTCGAGGGGGAAATGGAGATACATGATGATGATGGAATTTGACAGGTGCGAGACTGATTTTGCTTTTTTATTTGTTCATTGGTTGTGTTTCCGATGGGGCTATCATGTTCACGAGATTGATTGAAAGTTACGCTAATTGTGTATCGATTAGAGGTGCAAAATGAAACATCACATTCGTTTTGTTTGAATGAAAATTAATGTTGCTGGACGTATGATTTAAACGTCATGGCCTGCGCCGTAATTGAACGTTACATTTACAAATAGCACTGTTCTAATGATATGCCAGAATACGTAAGAATTTCTTTCACTTAAAGGACACGAGTTATTACTTAGGACAAGGAAATTCAATTCATTACGTCCCTTTCCGTCAGACCCATCATCGCAATCTTCCGCAAAAAAAAAAGAAAACCGCAAAGCAAAAAAGAAAATCAACACACCTCTCGTTCCAAGTGGGGTGGAGGACCGGGGAAAATTGCCAAAATCAACAACCTCCACTTGGTAAACCCACCTTTCACTGAACATGATGCTTTCTTTACGCGGGACTCGCTAATTGAAATAAATCATGCTCAACTCTGCCGCCGCCGCCGCCGTGCGACAGCGCTCATGACAGCGCGGCCAAAAAATAACAAATGGACATCAACGCTCGCTCGTGAACATTGGAAAATCGTTTTAATCTGAATTTTTCATTCGACTTCTAAAACATTACGCGGTATAACGACAAATTAATTAAAATCTAGCGAAGGGGCACGACAGCGCGGAATTTAACCTAAATGACAGCTGCGTGCGAGCGGGACGGGCTGTCAGGAGCGGAATCAAAGTGTGCCATGACAACCATGCGTTGGTGAAAGACTTGTTCATTCCGACTAGACGGAACAAAAGCCGCAAAAAAGATTATCACCTCGGGGTTAATATTTCAAATTAAACATGGTCCCTTTCGCGACCTGTCACACTCGCACGGCACAGACCGCGTGCGGGAACAAGTGTGTATAGTTTTCGCTTCCGTGAACAATTTTCGCTCGCGTTTGCTGTAGAGCAAACGGTGTATTATTTGCTTGTTTTTAGATTTTTATTCCGTTCCCGCGCCCATCCCAATCGGTAAATATATTCTGGAGCAGCATTTAAAATGGCCTATGAGCTAATTATGTAAACAATGACTTTAAATGTCGATTTTTGAAGGCCCAAACGCAATGTGGGTGGAAGTGGAACGGAAACGGTAAGTTTGACAGTTGTCACAAATGACATCAAGATGCCTAACCGAAGTCGGGTTGGTTCTAACTAGCTTTCAATCTGACAAGTAGACTTACTCAGATCGGGTTTTTTCGTTGTCATTGCCTTTCCTAAACTTACTATACCAGATGCTGTTGATGATTTGCCTGAATGAGTCATAATCCGTGACAATATAAAGTGACGTTTCAAGTCATTGTTTAAATTTGTTTATGGGCCCTGGGTTGCTCATAATATAGGAAGTGATGATAACAATAAAAATAATGTCTGGTATTGAAAATTATGACCATATTTGACTTTATTGGGGCCTCCTCTCTTAAATTCTAGAAGATTCTTATGCCCACCCTAGCCCATTAGGTTGTCTCGTTAACACCAATCAATACGAAACTAACGATTTCAAATTAGCTCATTACTTGACTGGCCCATTGGTAGATCTATAAGTGTACCACAGACAAACAGACATAACACATTGAATATTTCTCACTGTAAAACATCGTCGCTAAAACATTACCGCCATCTGTTGAGTACACTGTGGTGGGTAGCACGCTGAACAGATGGCGGTAGTGTGAAAACGTCAAACTCAAGGGAAATGACTATGCGCGCCACAGGTGGCGGTGCTACCAACTACGATACTTTTAAATTGACCGTTAAATGCTTGTTCGATGAACAACTCGCGAGTGTTATGTCTGTTTGTCTGTGAGTGTACCCTATGCTCGTACTAGAATCTCTCAAAGTTTGTGTTTGTTTTGATTCGCCTTATACATTTGACAGAGTTTAATGAGGGGCTCATGGATTTTCCCACGTTTCGAGGGGTGCTTCAATTAGCTTGGGACCGAAGGAGTCCATTGGCTGCTCCAAGAGAGGAGGAGCAAGAGGGGACACGTGCCTCTCTCTATTGTATTTAGTCTGGACACTTTTCAATAAATGGCGGACATTACAGAGTATTAGCATACAGGCACATACAGGTAACTCTAAGACCAGAAGGTCCCGAAGAAACGTGCTCAACTTTTTGACTCAGCTCTGGTACTCTCTTCGGTCCCCTCGAAACATAGGAAAATCCTCGAACCCCTCATTTTATCTGTCAAACTTTCATAGCGAATCAAAACAAACAGAGTGTAGTACTAGAATTTTGACTAGAATGGGGTACGTTAATCGATTTGCTTGGGACCAATAGGCTAGTCAAGTAGTGAGCCAATTTAAAATCGTTAGTTTCCACCGGTTGATATTAGGCAATAGGCGTCTTTAATTCCAGCTAGAATATTAATTTCCAACAGATTCCAGTAGACAGGGTAACTTCCCAAGTAAAATTTTTGGTTTCATGAGGGTTCAATAGACCATGATTTAGGCATGTAGAATGCTTTAAAACATCGATAAAACTTTCAATGTTAATTGGCTTGAAACGTGACTGTTAGTTGCTACAGTCAGATTTTACAGAGTTCACAGCCACAGAGTTCCTGCAAGTTTCCAGCTCTTCAAAGAACAGTCCTGAAGATCCCAGAATTTTCATTAAGTTCTCGGAACTACTCTGAAGTTCACGTAATTTCTCTAAACTTTCATGAATTTCTCTGGAATTCCTTGAAGTACTCTGTATTTCCCTGAAATTCTCTTCTCAAAGTTTTCACAATTTTCCTGGAGTTAATAGAACCAATCGGTGGAAACTACCGATTTTAAATTGGCTCACTACTTGACTAGCCTATTGGTGCTAAGCAAATCGATTAACGTATGCCATTCTAGTCGAAATTCTAGTACTACACTATGTTTGTTTTGATTCGCTATGAAAGTTTGACAGATAAAATGAGGGGTTCGTGGATTTTCCTATGTTTCGAGGGGTGCATCGGTTACCTTGGGACCGAAGATAGTACCAGAGCTAAGCCCAAAAAATGAGCACGTTTCTTCGGGACCTTCTGGTCTTAGAGTTACCTCTATGATAGAACTGCCTTGAAGTTCTTTTGAACTTTTAAACTTCCCTCAATTTTCCTAATAATGATGGATCCTCTCTGATGCCTTCGATTTTTTCTGGAATTCTAAGAGGTTCCTGAAACTTTACCAATTTCCCAGTAGTCCTCGAAACTTCCACAGAAGTTCCAGATTCTTCTTCAATTTTTTCGTTATTTCCCTGAAGTTAATGGAACTGCCCTGGAGTTTTCTGATCTTCCCTGATTTACTCGGTACTACTACTCTCTCTTCCAATTCTCCTACAGCTCTTGGTACTGTGCTGAATTTAATAGAACTGTCCTAGGAATCCCTTAACTTCCTTAAAAATCCCTGAACGTCTGTGAGATTCTCCAAAATACTTCTGAAGTTCGCTAGATTTCTTGAAGATTTTATAATGATCTTCCCTGTTGTTTGCTCCACTCTTGAACTGCCTTGAAGCTTATGACACTTCATTTAAAATGCTCCCGCATTTTCCTAATATTCATGAAACTTTCTTGAAGTGCTAGGAGTTTCGCTGAAGTCCTCGGTAATTCCCTAATGTTTTCTGAACTTTCATAAAGTTCCCGAAGTTCTTTAAAGTTCTCTGGACTTTTGTGAAGTTTTCCTGGAACTTCTTAAGTTCTCTGAAGTAATTTGGGCTTCCCTGAAAGTTCCACACTTTTGGAAAATTCCCACTACTATCCTGAAATAGTAGGAAATAATTACTCCAGTGCTTAGATTTTCTTTGAAGCTCATGGAACTGCTCTTAAATTATCGAAACACTTTCCTGGTGCTGCCCCAAAAATCTCTGAGCATCGTTAAGTTTTGTAGACTACCCAGAATCTATCAGTGTTTGTTTTAAAGTTCGCTCGATTTCCCATAGCTTTCCTAAAGTTTTGAAAACATCTTCGAAACTCGCGGAACTTCCCCTTCTTATTTTGCCTGACCTTTTCTGAAATTCCCTGCAGTTGTTTGTACTTCTTTGATATTGCCTAATGTTCCAGTAATTTGACTGATATTCAGAAAGCGTCCCATGAAGACCCTACAATGTTCCTGAAGGTTTCGGATCATTCCTGATATTTTTGGAATATCTTATATTTGCTTCAAACTCCTTGAAAATACCTGCAATTTTTCTGACGGTAATGGCACTGCTCTGAAGGTCTCCTGGGACCTACCTTAAAATCTCGAATATATTTTGAAGTTCTATAAACTTTCTTGAAGGTTTTGGAACAGCTTAAATTAAACTAATGGAACTGCATTGAAGTTCTCTGATCTTTGCTGAAGTTCGCTCATTTTTTTGAGTTCTCGAAGCAGCCATGAAAGTCATGGAACTTCCCCAAAAATGTTTTCACATTATCCTGATGTTCCGAAAATTCCGGTACTCCATCTAAATTCCAGCAGTTTCCAATTTGCACTGCCTTTAGGTTCTTTGGTCTGCCCTGATGTTCTCAGAGCCTCCCAGGAGTTCTTCGTACGGTCCTGAAATAAATGGAACTGTCCTGCAAACCTTTAAACTTCTCTGATGGTCTCTGGGCTTCTGTGAAGTTTCCAAAGTATTACCATAGAGGTAACTCTAAGACCAGAAGGTCCCGAAGAAACGTGCTAAACTCTTTGGCTCAGCTCTGGTACTTTGGTATCTTCGGTATCTTCGGTCCCAAGCCAATCAATGCACCCCTCGAAACATAGGAAAATCCACGAGCCCCTCATTTTATCGGTCAAACTTTCATAGCGAATCAAAACAAACATAGTGTAGTACTAGAATTTCGACTAGAATGGGGTACGTTAATTGATTTGCTTGGGACCAATAGGCTAGTCAAATAGAGAGCCAATTTTAAATCGTAAGTTTCCAACAGGTGGTATTACAGATGTTTTCTTAAGTACTCTGCAGTTTTCCGGACATTCCTGGAATTCCCGGAACTTCTAAATGGTTTTCGAAATTTTCGAGCAATTGATGGATCTGTCTTAAATTTATTGGAACTTATCCTTGCTGAAGTGGACTTTCATAAAGTATTTGGAAATTTTCTTGAAATCATTGGAACCACCCTTAAGATCTCCAGACCTAGGTTCTCTGAACTATTTGGAACTTCTTTTAAGATTCAACTATTTTTATGTGGATATCTCTGAAGTTTCTTAAAAGTTCCTACAGTTTTCCTGAAGCTAGCTAATGGATCCACCATGAAGTACCCAAAACGTTCCAAAGCTTTCGGAACCTCCCTTATGTTCCCGCAGTTTGTTTATGAACCTTCCCTAAAATTCTTGTTATTCCTTTCATTCCATAGAACTTCTTTAAAATTAATACAACCCTCCCATATTTGTGGAAGTTTCCACAAATTCCGGAACTCCTTCAAAGTTTCAGCAATTTCCTTGACATTAATTGAACTGCCCTCAGGTTGTCTGATCTGTCCTGGTATTCGCAGAGTTTCTCTAGAGTTCTTCGTACGGTCCGGAAATAAATGGAACTGTCCTGAACACTTCTAAACTAGTCTGAAGATCTCTAGACTTCTGTGAAGTTTCCAAAATATTACTGATGTTTTCTTATGTTCCCAGAGCTTTCGAAATTTTCCAGAAATTAATGGATGTGTCTTGAATTTATTTGAACTTATCCTTGCTGAAGTGGACTTTCATAACGTATTTGGAACTTCCCTCAGTGGAACCACCCTTAAGATCTCTAGACCTAGGTTCTGTGAACTACTTTGAACTTCTATAAAGATTCAACAATTTTCGCCAAGTTCTCTTTACATCTCTTGATTTCTCTTGATTTCCCTAAAATTATGTGAATACCCCTGAAGTTCTTAAAAAGTTCCTGCAGTTATCCTTAAGCTAATGGAACTGCCTTTAAATCCCCAAAATGTTACAAAAGTTTTCAGAACCTCCCTTATGTTCCCGCAGTTTGTTTATGAAACTTCCCTAAAATTCTTTGTATTTCCTTTCATTCCATAGAACTTCTTTAAAGGTCCTTTAATTTAAGTGATTTTAATAAAACCCTCGCATATTTGCAGAATTTTCCGAAAATTCCGGAGCTCGTTCAAAGTTCCAGCAATTTTCTTGGCAGTATTTGAACTGCCCTTAGGTTCCCTGATCTGTTCTGATGTTCTCAAAGCTTCCCTGGAGTTTTTCGTACGGTCCTAAAATAAATGGAACTGTCCTTAGATCCTTTAAACTTCCCTGATGGCCTCTGGACTTCTGTGAAGCTGCCAAAATATTAAAGTTGTTTTCTTAAGTTCACTCGAGTTTTCTGGAGTTCTCTGAACATTCCTGAAATTCCCGGAACTTATTCCGGGTTCTTGGAATTTTGCAGAAATTAATGGATCTGCCTTGAATTTATTGGAACTTGCTGATTTGATTTTTTTTTAGTATTTGGAACTTCCCTGAAAGCATTGGTACCACACTTAAGATCTCTAGACCTAGGTTCTTGGAACTTCTTTAAAAATTCAACAATTTTCCACACATTCTCTCTACTTCTCTTGACTTCCCTAAAATTATGTGCATATCCCATTCTCAAAACGTCTTTAAAGTCTCTGTAGTTTTCCTGAAGCTCCCAAAATTCTCAAAAAAAAAAATTAGGAACTTCCCTTATGTTCCCGCAATTTGTTTATCAAGCTATCCTAAAGTTCTTGGCATTTCCTTTCATTCCTTAGAACTTCTTTAAATGTTATATAATTTTAGTGAAATTAATAAAAACCTCGCATATTTGCAGAAGTTCCCAAAAATTCCGGAGCTCTTTAAAAGTTCCAGCAATTTCCTTGGCATTATTTGAACTGCTCTTAAGTTCCCTGATCTGTTCTGATGTTCTCAAAGCTTCCCTGGAGTTTTTCGTAAGGTACTGAAATAAATGGAACTGTCTTTTGATCCTTTAAACTTTCCTGAAATTTGTTTATCAAACTATCCTAAAATTCTTGGCATTTCCTTTCATACCTTAGAACTTGTTTAAAGTTCCCACCAAGTTGTGGAGATGATGGAACCCTCTAATTATTCCTGATATTCACGGACTTCCCTGAAGCTCTCACTATTCGTTCCTGCAATTGCCCTGAAATTCATGCAACTTTACCCAAATTCTCTGGCCTCCAGTGAATTTCTTGGATCTACTATGAAGTTTCCGCAATTTTTATTAAGTTTACTAAGCTTTCCTGAAGTTCTTTGGAATATCCTTAAAATTTTGAAACTTATTGAAGGTTTCCGCTATTTTCCTGAACTTAATGCTAACTTTCCTAGAGTTCTCGAAATTTACCTAAAGTTCTCGGAACTTATCTGAAGTTCCCGCAATTTTCCTGATATTCATGGAACTGTCCTGAAGTCCTGGACTTCTTCGAATTTCTTGGATCTTTTATGAAGTTTTCGAAATTTTTCGAAATTTTTTGGAATATCCTTCAAGTTTTGGAACTTATTGAAGGTTTCCAATATTTTCCAGAAATTAATGCTAAAGTTCTTGAAATGAACAAAAAATTTACCCAAAGTTCCCGAAATTTGCATGATATTCATGGAACTGCCCTGAAGTTTTCAGATCTTTCTGCAAGTTCTCTGGTCTTCCGTAAATTTCTTGGATCTTTCCTGAAGTTCTTTGGAATATTCTTAACTTCTTTGAAGTTTCCAAAAACTGTCTGGTGTTTAGTAAACTTTCCTGAAGTTCTTTGGAATATTCTTAAAATTTTGGAACTTATTGAAGGTTTCCACTATTTTCCAGAAATTAATGCTAAAGTTCTTGAAATTTACCTAAAGCTCTCGGAACATACCTTAAGGTTCCCGCAATTTGCATGATATTCACGGAACTGCCCTGAAGTTTTCAGATCTTTCCTGAAGTTCTTTGGAATATCCCTAACTTCTATGGAGTTTCCAAAAAACTATTCTGATGTTTACTAAACTTTTCTGAAGTTCTTTGAAATATCCTTAAAAGTTTGGAACTTATTGAAGGTTTCCACTATTTTCCAGAAATTAATGCTAAAGTTCTGGAAATTTCCCTAAAGTTCTCGGAACATACCTAAAGTTCCCGTAATTATATTATGATATTCACGGAACTGCCCTGCAGTTTTCAGATCTTGATGATGATGATGATGATGATGATGATGATGATGATGATGATGATGATGATGATGATGATGATGATGATGATGATGATGATGATGATGATGATGATGATGATGATGATGATGATGATGATGATGATGATGATGATGATGATGATGATGATGATGATGATGATGATGATGATGATGATGATGATGATGATGATGATGATGATGATGATGATGATGATGATGATGATGATGATGATGATGATGATGATGATGATGATGATGATGATGATGATGATGATGATGATGATGATGATGATGATGATGATGATGATGATGATGATGATGATGATGATGATGATGATGATGATGATGATGATGATGATGATGATGATGATGATGATGATGATGATGATGATGATGATGATGATGATGATGATGATGATGATGATGATGATGATGATGATGATGATGATGATGATGATGATGATGATGATGATGATGATGATGATGATGATGATGATGATGATGATGATGATGATGATGATGATGATGATGATGATGATGATGATGATGATGATGATGATGATGATGATGATGATGATGATGATGATGATGATGATGATGATGATGATGATGATGATGATGATGATGATGATGATGATGATGATGATGATGATGATGATGATGATGATGATGATGATGATGATGATGATGATGATGATGATGATGATGATGATGATGATGATGATGATGATGATGATGATGATGATGATGATGATGATGATGATGATGATGATGATGATGATGATGATGATGATGATGATGATGATGATGATGATGATGATGATGATGATGATGATGATGATGATGATGATGATGATGATGATGATGATGATGATGATGATGATGATGATGATGATGATGATGATGATGATGATGATGATGATGATGATGATGATGATGATGATGATGATGATGATGATGATGATGATGATGATGATGATGATGATGATGATGATGATGATGATGATGATGATGATGATGATGATGATGATGATGATGATGATGATGATGATGATGATGATGATGATGATGATGATGATGATGATGATGATGATGATGATGATGATGATGATGATGATGATGATGATGATGATGATGATGATGATGATGATGATGATGATGATGATGATGATGATGATGATGATGATGATGATGATGATGATGATGATGATGATGATGATGATGATGATGATGATGATGATGATGATGATGATGATGATGATGATGATGATGATGATGATGATGATGATGATGATGATGATGATGATGATGATGATGATGATGATGATGATGATCGAACGTATTCTATTTTCGTCCATCATCTTGGAAACCTGCAGAGTTTGTTCGTTCAACGTTCTACGCATCACCTGGATCCGTTTCTCAATCTCCGCCATATTCTGTAGATTGTGATTAGCTTCCTCCACTTGGAAACACTGTTCTCCAACGATCCTCCAACCGATGACGTTCCTATGCCAACCAGAGAATTGATTGAATTTCCCTGTGCAGCTCTTCCTGTGTCCTGGAAGCTGTCATCCTTTTCTCCTGCAGCTTGTTATACAGATCCGCCATTTGCGTCTGGATCTCCAGAATCTTCTAGTCTGTCTTCGGATTCTCACCTAGCACTTTTCACCCGGAACAGGACTTGACAATCCAGCTTCTCACTCTTTTTAATGTTTTTGATGAATGCCCGTCGAAAATTAGTGCATGGTGTTTGATAGAAATACTCAGAGGGAGAGAGAATGTTTTGAGCCAAATGAACTGTCAAAATCTGAGCCAATCGAACATTCCCATTAGAATTTTTCCGATGATTTCTTATTCTTACTACATTAAATTTGAGAGTATTGCAATCGAACAGAAATTCAATCACCTTTATGTTGCGTGTGCTTCTCAAATTCAACTAGTTTTTGAATTCAAAAACAATATTCTAACTCTGTTGATTAATTGATCTTAGTTGGTTAGTTAATGGCACCAAGACATGTGCAAAATATTGCGATGCACTCAATTATTATTTTGCACGTAAATCGAATCAAAAGTAAAAGTCATGTGAAATGCTAGCTTCTAGCAAGGGTTGCAAGATAATTTAGGTACAAATCCCTGCTGCCGAATTGTATTTTGTTTTCTCCGCTCATCTCTTCCTCTGAGTATTTCTAGTGTTTGACGGAGTTGACCAATGATGCCAGGATTGCAGAATGATTCTTCTATTTTTATTTTTATTTGATTCGGAGTTTCTACCGCAGTTTAGCGTACTAGGTGCTTAACGCAATAAAAACAACCATAAACAAACAAGAATATCCATCGCTTAAAGCACGCCGTGGACCCTATTTTCCAACTTTCCTTTCGCAAATAATATTATACACAATTGCCATTGACGTCAACATTGATTCCGGCATCACTGCCAGTCAGAGTGATGTGATCCCTCTGTCCTTTTTATTCCACGATTGCAACTGTCGAATCGACTAATCAGCAACTGGCTCGGATTTGACAGCAAATTGGCTCGAAACCGCTACCCGATTGTCAAGTCCCTTCCTAGCTTTGCACCACAAACGAAGTGACAGATGGAGCGGCTCGACTTTGGTGGAGAACCTGCTGTTGCAATTTTTCAGTGTACCACATGGCAACTTCGGCAACTTCGCAAACTGTCAAAGATAATTGCACACAAAATCTACTTTGATCAAATGAAAATAGAAATTCTAGCCCAATTGGTGGTTGATGGCACAAGCTTCTAAGAAAATTTCTATTACCGAGACCCACTTTATTGTAATTGATTTCTTCGCCAGTTAGTCGTCTGTCACTTCGTTTGTGGCGGAGCTGCATTGTATTTATTACAGAATTTACGTTGATCGGATGTAAATGAATGTAAACAATCTGAAAATTTGGCTTTTCACAGTCGGTTGCGCTAGAAAGGTGTAACTTATAACAGACGGGAGCCGTACAGAATTTCATTGGCCCGGGAAAAGCGAGTCGCTGTTTGCTGTCTGTACCTATGCGATTATGAAACCATTTGTCAACGGTTAAAAATAAACCACCACTGTAACAATAATTCCCACAATATTCACAACCTTCATCGCATAAATCCCTCTGGAAACCCACGATTCGCTCCTACTTAGAATGTAAACAACTGCCCATATGTTTACACGTGCCGCTCGGTGTGCAAGTCCACGACCATCCGGATTCGGAAAATTTCTCCCGACATTAAATATTATTTTCGTTCGATGCTGCTGCTTGCAGAGTATTGTTGTAAAGCGCCGCCGTCATGATTTATGGAACGTCCATTGAGCGCTTCGACCGTCGTGAATGTCGAAACACAATACATTTGGCAACACGCACGTTTTGTCTTCCACAACTGGGAAACTGGAAAATGTAAACATTTTCCGACTGCCCTTGCCGTCTACTTTGATTCAGTTCAGAACATCGGCCGACCACAAGTCACGAAGCGGCTTGCTTTGTTTACTTTTGTGTTCTACAGTGTTTTCATTCGATTGTTGGGGGTTTCCTGGCAGGGCTGCTTTTAAGTTGGGAGTTCGCTAATTGGGTGGCGTCCCAAGTAAAAAGTAGTTATCCCGTTGGAAAATTGAGTCAAACTAGTCATCTTTTTAACTGAAAATTCAACTGGATTTTAAATTAGCATTATAAAATAAAAAGTAATTAAAATGACCAAAAAGAGCGATCGATCACTGTAGAGACGTTTCTGTTTTTTGAACAAAAATTCAAACGTTAATTTCTCGACACTTTGAGCACTCCCACGTAAATGACCACCACCATCTTGTTGGGGGATCATTATCCTTTCTGATGGTGGTATTATTTTACGTGGAAGTGCTAACAGTTTCGAGAAATTGACGTTTGAATCTTTGTTTACAAAAACAGATAGGGTTAACTACCCCATTTCCGGCCTATTAAGCCCAACCCGCACTTAGTCTTTCTTAATATAGCGCAGTTTAGCACCAAACGGAATGTTATTATGACTGATGGCTTCCAAATTAATTTACCTTTCCGTATGTACCGTAAGATTTGATAAAGAGAAACCAATCGTTGAGATATTGTAAAAAGTCTAACACTGCTTCTTGACGTCAAACTCGGCCTACGGATTCTAAACTCGGCCTAACGCATTGAAACGTCATTGAAACGCCATTGAAACGCCAATGAATTCACTTCGGCCTATCGGATGATGATAAAAATCGATTCTATCGGAGCTCTTCTTCTGTTTTCGAGAATAATGGGTGCAAACTTTTATATCACGCGTTCTCATTGGCTTCGTTCCGTAGCTTATTAACTAAAGTATCGTACCAAACGCATAATTAACTTGTTAACTCTGAAATCATGGATTTATTTGAAGTTTTCTGCTCGATAGGCCCAAAATGGGCGATTAGGCCGAAGTAGTTCTCTACCCTACTTCCCTTTGAAATCGTAAGCGAGATTTTAGTACTTCCATGGCACCATTCAAAATCCTTACGAAATCGTGTGGAACCTTCTCGGCCGAAAACGTCATCTAACTCAGTGGAAGTTCATTGAAACTTTCGATGGCAGCATCAAAAATCTCCACCGAAATCGTGCGGAACCTCATCCGGCGAGAGGTTGAGAAAACTCCGTCAAAATCCACCGGAACGTGCGTTGGCTTCATCTAAAATCTTCACCAAAATCGTGTGGAGCCTCCTCCGTCGAAAGCTTGAGAAAAAATCCTTCGAAATTCATTGGAACTTTCGTTGTCAGCATTTGAAAACTCCACCCAACTCGTTTTGAACCTCCTCCGACGAGACACAACATAATTTACCCATTTTTGGGTAGGTTCAGTTTTGACCGATCTGGGTGGATTCTACCCAAATTTGGGTAGTTTTGAAATAGCGTGTGGATTTTGATTGACAGCATCGGAAATCTCATCCGAAATCGACTGGAAAATCCTTTGTTGAGAACGTCAGAAAACTCCGCTGAAATCCACTGGAACTTTCGTTGACAGCATCTGAAATAATCTCAACTGGGAATCGAATGGAACCTCTTTTGTCGAGAACGTCAGAAACATCCAATGGAACTTTCGTTGGCAGGATCGAAAATCTCCGCCGGAATCGACATCTTCAATAGAGCTAATAAACTAGTATATTAGCTCTATAAGGCTGTCCAGAGACAGTTGCGATCAGCTGACTTTTTTGTTTACCAAGAACTTTTGACAGATCACAGTAGAACTGGCAGTTCACTCTCATATGAATTTCTGCGTTGTTTGTGTTTACATTTAGCACTATTAACACCAAATCACTCACACAGTCTTGATTTCTAGCTGTCAGTTCCACTGAGAAACGTCTCTTGGATCACCTTCTTCTTCTTATTTCCTTTATATAACGTCGGTCTCTGTTCCGCAATCTAGTGCCAATAACCGACGGACATCCAAGGTGACTGCATATAGGTGGCTTAATGTGTCAAATTAATGATTCAGCCATTTTGGATTTTTGTATGGGACAGCGACCGAGTTGTTTACAATTTTTTAGTGCAAACCCCACTTTTCCACCCCGCGATCTCCTCGCCCATATAGTGACAAAGCTGTATTGACGGCAATCGAATGTGCAGGAAGGCAGCTTCCACACCTGCGCAGGATATCGCACCCGTTCAACACACATTGGCCGGGACCAACGGCTTTACTTCCCTTCCGAAGGAAGACCCAACAAACATTGGAAGCTGAATAAGAGCTTATTTGGGCAAAAATAAACTTCTTCAGGATAAAAATGGCTTATTCAGCCTTTAATCAGCACAAATTGTTTGTTGGGGACGTGACCAGAGATTTTTATGCCTCAGAAAAATCCCACCGACCTCGGCTGGGATTGAACTGGGGTGTTAGAAAGCAGCCACGCTTCCCAACAAACAATTTGAGTTGATTAACAGCTAAATAAGCCATTTTGTTGCTAAAGAAGCTTATTTTTGTCTGAATAAGCTCTTATTTAACATGCAATGTTTGTTGGGTTACCACTACACCACCGGCACCGGCAATGGATCACCTTAATAACCTCTTCCGACGAGAACGTTGGTTGTTCTTTGTACAAATCAAAGCAAACACTGAACTTAAAAGTTTCATGTGGATTTTTTTTAATTAATTAAAATAAATCGTACGATTTGTTTATATCAAACCGATACAATTCTTCATTTTGATTATTTTGGTCATCTTACAAATGATATTCTGATAAAAACAAACGGTAAAATTTCTTATTGAAATCAACAGAACAAGTTCAAAGAAAGTCTTGTTTTTTTCTAGTGTATCTTATTGATTTTACCAACTGCTTTACGATACAACAAAATTCTACATTCAAACCAACAATATTCGAGTTTGATCATCAAATTATTATTTTGTGAGCTGTTTTGTACGACAAACTACAGTTTGACCGGGAAAGAACCATCGTTGCGAGCGAATGATGATCGTAGGTACATGGAAATTCAGCACTGTGCCGTAATCTTAACGAGCGACGAACAGATTTTTTTCTTTGAAACGCCAAAATGTGAATGGTTAATGTAGTCGCGGGTGGGGATTACCGAGTTGACACCCGTGCCGTCCGCAACTGTCAAACACGTGCGTGCGGTGAGCTTTGAGTGGCAGTTTTACTGCGATTTTGAGCGAGCCGTAAAATCTTTTCGCCGTAGCTAATCCTTCCGCTTTTGTTGTACTGTCTGACGAACACTTATGCGCGAGTATTGTTCCATAAACATTTCAAAAGGGCGAAACTAACGGCAAACGAGCGACATTAACAGGTAGAGCAATGTTAGTTTGAAAGTGGGAGCATTTCACCGCGAGAAATCGGCGGTTGATTGTTTACAAAAGCTGTTTCGCCCTAACGAAATGTTGACATCGAATTGCTCTAACATGAAACATTGGAAAATAGTTGACGGACGCAGGTCGTGATGGGTGGAGCGCCCGCCGCCGCGGCAAATTTGAAAGAATGTTTTCAGTTTTTATTACTACGACGATCATCGTAGCTCGCGCGGCTCAGCGCGCTATGCGAAGTATTTACGGTAATGACTAATTGAATTAGCAGTGAAAAGCAGTGAAATTTAACTCTTTTTACATAAGAGAGACAAGCCGTGGAGCAGATGGATTTTATTAGGACATCCGAATGGGCCCCGATTAGATTTATGGACCCATTTTCCGAGAGGCGTATTGTAGTTTGGGATTCGATCTGCTCGGAGCTGTCTGCTGTTCTAGATGTGAACCGTGTGTAAAACAACGGGGTGGCAGTGTTCAATTTTGAACCCAGCAGGCGTCGCCTACAACTCTTAATTAAAACTCATACCTCTCGGTGCCAGCTTCCAGCTTTTAAGTTAGTTCCAATAAATTCTGCCCCGGTTGTCACTGAGAGAAGACAGAGCCACGGGCGTGCAGGCACACTTGTTGAATGTGCTGCACACCTGTGCACTGAACGGGCGGGAGGAAAGGTGTAGTGCACATCAATATTTATTGGTTCGCTCTCACACGCATTGCTTCCGAATCGAATGCGGATTCCGGAACAGGAGCAAGAACTCATGCCAGGTTAGGTTTGCCGGAGGGTGGGGTAAATTATTTTAAACTATTTTCCACTAACTTTTATTTGTCGATTAGTTTTTATGGGAGTTGGCTTGATACAATGAACGTCGTCGTCGTCGTCGTGGTCGTTGTTGGTGCTGAACAGTAATTGGCTTTTATCGTTTTCTAAACATTGAATCTTGCTGTTTTAGGAGGAATAAAACGAACACTGGGGTATGGTTTTACGAGAAGGAACATGCATGCGGAGGTTTTAATGAGCAGATGATCCCGGTATGAGAGACGCAGTAATTTGAGTTTCAAGGTGAATATCTCCGTGGAAATCTAAATATCTAAACGTCAGTTTGACGTTTGATTCTACACGGCGAATGAGAACGACTCAAATTTGAGTATAGTTCACTCATAATCGCCAAAAGTGCAGGAACTCAGCGATGAGTAAAATTTGTCTCATGGTTTCCTGTGGAAAACCTAAAAAATCTGCCGGAAAATGAGGAAATTGACGAAAATTTTATTCAGTCTCGGAGTAGTACCAATAGACTGAGTGAATCCAATCTTCACTTTTCTCAAATTCGGGAATTTTTCCCTGGAAAATCCTGGAAAAACATGAGGCAAATTAACTCATCGCTGAGTTCCTGCACTTTTGGCGATTATGAGTGAACTAAACTCAAATTTGAGTCGTTCTCATTCGCCGTGTATAGCTTTGATTGAATGTCAAATTTTGAAAATGTCTGAAAAATGTGACGTTTGAAGTCACAATAATCACGTTTACTTAAATAGCAAGTTTTACGACTTTTCATAGAACGATGAGACACCTAAAATCATGGCGGGAAGTCGACGACGACGGCATGGGCATGAGTAGTACGTCACGCTACCCAATGAAACACAGCTCGCTTTGCCGTGCGAGACATTTTATTGCTTCCACCTCCGTTGATGTAGATGGGGATTTTCACCTGTGTACTATAAAACACTGGCGCTCATCCATCCATATCCGTCGAGTTGAGCTAGGCTGCCATGCCACGCCATAGTCAGGCAGTCAAGTGCCATCACATTAGCAAGAGTAGTAGCGATTATTCGGCTTTTGTTCTCTGCATGGGGCGCTCCACCACCACACCGCCTGTGACAATAAATTGTCACTTCCTCAAAGGGAACACAGGTACAGTGTTGCCAAATGTGTGGTAGGGTAATTCCTTCACCTTTGTCTCAATCTCGTTGCAGTTTCGATGAGTTTTCCCCATAAATTAAACATTTTTTGTTGAATACCGCCCTTAAAAAATTACCAATAAAATGTATTGTAACTATACAATAGATTTTTTTCAATAAATCTTACTGTACACAACGTTAAAATTACCATAGAATTTATTGTTTTCTCACAATGGTGAATGTTCTCCCCTTTTTTGCCTATTGATTGTCAACTGCCACCACAGTCAGGGTCAGTAAACACTTGACCTGAGAACTGACAGCACGAAGCTGGACGTGCGCAGTCCCCACTGTGTGTGCCAATGAATCAATCGCTTTGCCTCCTCTATGGCTTGTACGCTGCCTGCCGGCATACGGCAAGTGAGTTATTTTTGCGCCGACGACAACTTTGGCTTGACTCCTACACTTTTGTGTGTGCGGAAGATCTATCACACAATCACTAACACGTGTGCACATGAAATATAGAGAAAGGGAGAGAGCGAAATAATGTGCCGTACCGGCTTTCGAATCTCCTGAATGACACGCGGAGAGGGCTAGAGAGATTTCCCGCATGTGGCAACAACAAGCAACAACTGACCCGCACTCTCTCAGTTGCTCTCTCGCTCTCTCGGTTGAGACACAGCCACAGCACTTCTGCTGTTGGTAGTAATGCGCCACTCGTGTGCTTACGGATTTTGCATGTGAGTCAAATCAAATAAAAATATTGCCCGTGACATGCTGCTTGATTTCCAATACAAGTCTGACAGTGTTCGATTCGATGTGGATAAATAATACCCGAACCGATTTTCCATCAGGCTAAAAGGAGTCATAGGAAATATATTGATCTATCGGGTTTAAGTCGCCGCATGCATGCAAGCGAGCAAGCCAGTCAGCATTGTAGTTAGTCATGTTTCTAGTGTTATTTTTAATGATGATGACAACACTAACCATAGTGGGTATCGTTTGGCAAAGCGTCTGCGTTTCAGTTTTTGTTTCTGTCATCTTCGTTTGGGCTGCTTGCTTTTTGTTGGTGGAATAGTCGATCTGTCTGCTTTGTTTGTCAGAAAGCGTGTGGATATTCTAGGCAAACATTTGAAAAGGGCCAATGTAAACAATGACTTTAAACGTCGGTTTCCAACGAATGACAACAGGTTCTTCGCAAGTTGACTACACCATATGATAGAGGAAATTTCCTCTACCAGATGCCGCTGCCGGTTTGCCTGGACGGGTCTTCATCCGCGAGAAATCGACTTTTAGAGTCATTGATTGCAATTGGCTCATTGGCCCATTGCACATGTTCGTCTAGAATATCATTTTTGTACTCGCAGGAGTGGACAAAAACAGAATGGTAATCTATATACACGTATGTGGTGGGTATGCAGCTGACGGTGTTTGTAGGCAAAAAATGATACTCGGGATTGTCGCATTGTCCGACCACCCTCTTTTTCAAGCTTTAATTTGGTCGCGGTGGCTGTTTTTGTTCTGCTTCTATTTTGGAACTACGTCAACCTGTTGCATATTCATTTTTGTGTCACATTGAAATGAAACCTTTCAGAAGGGGAAAATTGCATTAGTTGACGATGTAGTCCGATTTCTATGACAAATTCGAATCGATTTTTTGATTCAAGATTTTTTCTGGGGATAACGATAGACTTACCAGTTTTTGAACTTTCCCTGGATGATCTATAAAATCCTCTCGGTATTATGTGAGCTGAAGTCACCCTCAGAATCTTCTGATCATGAGCTTGACGCCATTCTGAGCAGGCTTTCAAACATGCTCTTGACGAACCTTGAAAGTATTCTTTAAATCATGTATTCCATAAACCATAGACTAACACTAAGCCCAGGGGGTCCCGAAAAAACATGTTCAATTTGTTGGCTCAGGATGTACCAGATATTCGGTCCCAAGCTAATCGAAGAACCCCTCGAAACATTGGAAAATCCATGAACCCCTCTGTTAAATTTAAAAGGCAAATCAAAACAAACACAAACTTTGACAGATTCTAAAGACTGTACTCGAAAAAAGTGAGACACACAAAAATGATCGCCAAAAATTCATTTTAAGCCGGATTTTCTACAAACTATTAAAGCAATTATTATTGGATCTCCGCTCCATAACCGAATGCCCGCACCTTTGCCGTTGACACCACTCATAAGGTTTTGGGCAATGGTGGGGCCGACTTCTTTTAATACTTTTACCCACTGTTTCTCGAACACGTTAGATGTTTTACGAAGTCTGGCCTTCATAATGGCCCAAAACTTCTCAGTCGCGCGAAGTTATGGCGAGTTCGGTGGGTTGACGTCTTTTGGTACAAAAACGACATTATTGCCTCTGTACCAGTCTAACACCGACCGAAACAGCTTCTTACCGTGAGACTGCAGGAAGGCTAGGAGGCGCTTCATGAGGCACTCGTCCCAGTAGATTTGCCTGTTGATGGTACCGGTCGTGATGTACGGCTGGCATCCACAGATGGCCTGCCAAACCAAGAACTTTTTGGCGAATTTGTTCAGCTTCTTCTTCCTTACCTCCTCAGAAACGGCCAACGTAAAACTCCTACCCCGGCAACTGCTTTGTGTCCGCCTTGATGTAAGTCTCGTCGTCCATCATGACTAGGGATACCATATCAAAAACTTGAAAAGGAGGACATTTCGGTTTAGGTTTAGAGGTAAAGGAGGACAATGTTTCCTTTTCTCGACATTAAAGGAGGACAATGAATTTTTATCAATTGAGATTGTTCATAACTTGTAGTCGTTATCAATTCAATTCATCTGAAAAATGCTATTTGGATGCATTTTTCAGATGAATTGAAGGCCTTCATAATTTATTTTTAATACTTGAAAATGATCTAATCCAGCTGTTCTGCATGAAAACTACAGCTTTACAGCCTTAAACCGTCCCAACTTTTATGATGTACAAAAATCAGGATACATGCCATCGCTGATTGGAACCAACATGAAAAGGAACATCTAAGCAACCTGTCAATCTTACCATTGATTCAGCATAAAACTTTAAACCAATACCTGAAATCCCCTAGAACCAGAGCGTCAAGGCCCAAGCGCTATGACAGCGGAAGCGGAACGGCAGCGGTAGCGGAAAAGCCCGATCTGAGTAAGCCTACTTGTCGGAATAAAAACTAGTTAGAATCGAATCGACTTCGGTTAGGCATCTTGATGGCATTTGTGACAACTGTCAAACTTTCCGTTTCCGTTCCGCTTTCGCCCACATTGCGTTTGGACCTTCAAAATCAAACACATGTTGGATTGCTGTGTTTCATTTGGTGAATTTTCACTTAAATTTTAAAGATGCGATATTTTCAAATGGTATTTCATCAGGCTTATTTTTGACAGACAAGCAATCCATATTGACAAAAACCTGCCAAAAAACAACCTGACCTGCCAAAAAAAACACGAGAGGAATTTTTGAACATTATTATATATTTTCGAAATTTCAACATTACATGAAAATTCCTAAATTGTATCACAGTCTAAGGCTCTAACACCACTATCAAGTAGATGATTTTTTTCCCTATTTGATGGTAGTGTTAGTATGCGTAGGCGAACTACCAGTTACGCCAAATCGACGATCAAATGCATTGTTTACAAAAGCTGATACGTCCCTTCGAAAACTGTTCCGATGCAATGAACCATAACACATGCGGGAGGGAATCGCCGTGGAAAACGATCTTGGGATGACACTGGAAGTGCCCTTGACGATTCCCTTGGATGGACGGATCTTTGGTGGTGGACTGTATTTTCGGATGATCGGTTCGATGGAAAGAACACTTTTGCTAAACTAACTTAACTACATTTATTGCTCTTTGCTCTAGTGTACACACTTTGAAGGTTGAATTAATACTGATCTCGTTTTGTACTGTTCTCCCTCGCACGGTAAGGATTCGATAGTATTGAGCGTCGCTGTTCGTAGTGTTGCCGTAGAAATAGGATTGGGTGCTACCTCACTTCAGTCCTTCTGGGAACGGACGGAATAAAAACCTAATCGAAATTTGGTGAATTTTCACTTAAATTTGTTACTTCGATACTAAATTATAATGTTAGAAATTCTCTCTGTTGTTGATCATCCGAATTTCGAGGAATTGTTTGTCAAAATTGATCACTGATCGGTCAGAAATAACTCTGGTAGAATAGCAGGTTTATTTAATAAAATTTCATGTGTCAAATTAAAGTGAAAATTCCCCAAATGAACCTCAGCCTAAATGTAGGGGGGTTGACAACTGTAGTATATTCCTGATCCCACTATTGAATGGCATTTGCTATACAAGCTGAGGTTGCGACATAATTAAACAAATATTCTCAGCACACAACGCTCTTGAAAATAATTTTATAAATATGTAACGGGAAAAAATGCAATTATTTAAAAGGAGGACATTTTCGGGCAAAAGGAGGACGTAGAAAAAATATTGAACAAGGAAGACATGTCCTCCTTTAGGATACCATATGGTAACCCTAATCATGACACACCTCGGTGTTGTCAGCCACTCCCGGTACAGCTTCCTGGCGTGAGTTTTGGCCACCGTGTTTTGATTGTCGTTCCGCTTCGGTGCCTTCCGGACCTTTTAGACGAAGATGCCGGTACGTTTCATCGAAAAATTCGGCCGATGATTGAACAGACTCAACACCTTGCTGGCCTTCACCGGGTCAGCTGTCTTCGGGTTTCTGCCTCAGCCTGCCCGCCGCTGGGTCGTGTGGGTCTCCTTGAATGAATTCCCAAGTGTTTCCCGATCCATCAGTGGAACGCAGTCGGCTTTTCCACTACGGCGCACAAGATTTTTTTGGCGGATCTGCTCCGATGCTATCTCGATAAACGCTTGACAGATGGTGATAAAATCCGGCCAGCGTAAACATTACACTCTTAGCTAGTTTCAGTCAAAATTTCATACATTTTTACCCGCATGCTAAAAAGCTGCAAACTAATAAATGTGTCTCACTTTCTTCGAGTACAGTGTTTACTACGAGAATGGGGTACGCTTAAAGATTTACGTGGGGCCAATGGGCTAGTCTAGTAATGAGGCAATTTAAAATCGTTAGTTTTGTATTGATTGTTGCTTAAACCAAATATTATAAATTAACAATATGGTTTACAAGGCTATCAAAACAACTCACAGTTGAGTAAAAATGTACACACACGGTGAGAAAAAAAAACCCAAAATTAAGACATTTTTGGATTCAATAATATGAAATGGTAGGTATGACATGTCTCCCCCTTGTGAATATTTGCTTACTTGGATACAATGCTAAAAGTTAAAGATTTAGTCTTTGTGGAGCTCGAATTGTCCTCGTGGAACGCCGTAGGGGCAAATCTACCTCTTTATACTCTTGGTTTGAGGTTAAACCACTCTGCGATACCTCCGGTTGGTTCGGGTTACCTGTTGATTGTGGGCTTCCATTCATCGAAACGGTTGGACCAGGAACTACCGGATCGATACCAGCAGTGTTCCGGTCTTGAGCATCGATCAAAGGCACCATCTCCGTTGGTGTCGAATCATGTTCAAAACGATGTGGTTCGTACAAGCAAACAATTGTCGGTGACATCAAGTCCGCGCCAACTCCGACGATATGATCGATGTGTCTTTCCCAGATCCTTCCATCGTCAAGCTTCACTGCGTAGCGCAGCGTCCCGAGCTTCGAAATCACTTTTCCGAACTTCCATTTGTGGCTGGAGAGAAAATCCCGTACGCGAACTCGGTCCCCATTTGCTAACTCACGCACTGCTGAAGTTGAAGGCAAATCTTCGTAACTCCTCGGCAGCATCAGATCAAGTCGCGAACGAACCTGCCGGCCAAACATCATCATAGAAGGAGATTGGCCGGTCGCTGGATGTATCATTTTCCTGTACGTCATCAAAATATTCGCTTTCAGTTTCGATCTTGGGCACTGCAGGGCTTTCAGTTTTTGTTTGAATGTTGGAACGTAGCGTTCCGCTTGTCCGTTTGTCGCAGGATGGTACGGAGCTCCCATTTTGTGGACAATGCCGTTTCGTTTCAGGAACAACTGGAAAGACCCCGATGATCGGTGACGAATACTGTTGGAATGCCAAAGGTGCTGAAAATGTCTCGACACGTGCTTTCCGTATTATCTGCTGTGATCGATCTACACACCCTGATTTCCGGCCATTTCGTGTAGGCATCAACCAGAATGAAGAAATAGCAGTCCATAAACGGACCAGCAAAATCCGCATGGACACGTTGGAACGGCTCAGTAGCAGGTTAGCAGAAGACATCCCTTCTGCAAGGAAAACTCAGACTGGTCGATTCCAAATCTGTGCTTTCCATCGATGATTTGTCCATGTTTCAGTCCTTGGATTAGTGTACTCACAGACTTATCCGCGGCTGTTGCTTCAGAAAGCTCAGCTGCAGTCAACGGCAATGTATCTATTTGATTGATTTCTACGACGTCGGATTCCTCGATCACGTTTTCAGGATCCATACGCTTCAGTGGCATTCGGGATAGGGCATCAGCATTGGCATGGTCCGCCGACTTACGGAATCGAATTTCGTAGTCGAAGGACTGTAGATACGTAGCGTAATGCTGCATTCGAAGTGCAGACATCACTGGGAGGCCCTAACTCTCGCTAAATATCTTCGAAATTGCTTGATTGTCTGTAATCAGAACAAATTTCCGACCATAGAGGTATTGGAAGAACTTCTTCACTCCAAATACGATTGCTCCTACTCTATCTGCATGTACCGTTGCTGAGTACGATTCAGAGTCTGCGATGCAAATTGTATGGGACGCTCGATACCGTCCGGAAAAATATGACTCAGTACAGCTCCCACACCGTACAGCGAGGCGTCGGTTGCTAGAACAAGTGGCAGATCAGAAGAGTAGTTTACCAGGCAGTTGTCCTTCTGCATTCGTTCCTGCACAGTTTGGAATGACCGTTCACAGTTCTTGGTCCAGTTGAACTCCACTTCGTTCTTCAGGAGATTATTCAGCGGATACAGCAAAGTACTGAGATTTTCGTAGAAGCGACCGTAATAGTTAACGAGTCCGACTAGTGAACGTACTTCGTCTTTGTTTTTCGGACGGGGCATGTTTAGAATCGCATCAACCTTTTGTTGGACCTTGTGGATACCGTTACGATCTATGAGGTACCCACAGTACTCGATTTTGTCGGTGAAGAACTCGCATTTCTTCCGATTCACACGAATACCGTAGTAACTCAGCCTGCGCATAACTTCTTCTAATCGTTGCAAATGTATCGCGTCCGTGAACCCAGTTATTTTGATGTCATCGAGGAATACACTTACACCTTCGATGCCTTTCAGAATCGTTTCGATTTGACGCTGCCAAATCGCAGGAGCAGATGAAACGCCGTACATCAAGCGGTTCGGCCGGTTCAGTCCACGATGTGTATTTAGTGTAAGAATCTCCCTATCTTCCTCAGCAACCTCCATTTGAAGATAGGCTTGCACGAGATCAATTTTAGTGAACTTCTGGCCACCTGCCAGTGACGCGAAAATCTCATCAATAGTTGGCAGGGGATGCTGATCCACTTTCAGATAGGGATTCACCATCTGTTTGTAATCCCCACAGATACGCACACGGTTGTCTGCTTTTTTACCGGCACGATCGGTGTTGCCCAGTTACTGTAGTCCACTTTCGTAAGCACTCCTTCGGATTCCAATTTATTCAGTTCTTTGTCCACTATGGCTCGCAAGTTGAACGGAATCTTCCGGGCTTTCAGGAATACTGCTTGAACATTCGGCTTCAAATGTAGCTTCGCCTGCACTGTCGAAATTTTCCCGATGGAATCCTCGAAAACCGTCGCATACTTAACGAAAATCTGTTTCAGGCACTCATCGGTATTACAATAACCAATCGCACGATCGATTACGTTCACTGGATCCGGCTTCTTCAAGATGACGTTCCAGTTTACGTTCAATACTTTCAACCACTCTCTGCCCAGCAGTGGATGCTTCGAAGAATCCACCACGTACAACGGTAAGTTAATTCGTACTCCACGGTACTCGACGTCTGCATCAAGGACTCCCAATACACGAATGTCGGTTTCACAGTAACTAACGAGATTCAACGAACACTTCCGCAACTGGACTTCTTTGAAATGCTGACGGAAAAACTGCGAACTGATGATGCTAACGGGGCTTCCCGCGTCGATCTCGAACCGAATTTCAAACACCGTTTACCGTGAGCACCAGCCACAACTTCGTATCAACCGACTTTGTGTTTAGTGTGCAAATCTCACCGAACGTAAACTCATTCGTATCACCAACATTTCCCTTAATATCACTACGCTGTTCAATGTAGTTTGTTTTACCTGCACTAGGTGTTGAACAGCGTTTACTTCCGATTTCGAAATTGTGCCAGCAATTTCTGCTCCACCCTTCTGTGACAGCTCCATGCTGACAGCAATGTCCCTCGCATCGTTCATTGTCAGGTCCCTTCGTTCTAGAAGACGTCCTCGAATATCATTCCGCTTCAAGCCGAACACTAGCTGGTTCCTCAGCGCTGTGTTCAGATAGTTACCGAAATTGCAGGTAACAGCAATACGACGAAGAGCCACAAGGTATTCGTCAATGGTCTCGTCCTGGGAAGTGGCATTCTTGTCTCCCTGACGACGGCACTTGAAGCGAAAGTTTTCGCTAATTTCCAGCGGCCTTGGGTCGAAATGCTGCTCGAGGGTATCTACGAGCACTGGATAGGTTTTTGTCCGGGGATTGTCCGGCGCAATCTTGTCGCACAATGTCTCGTATGTTTCCGGCCCCATCAAATGTAGCAGCAGGTTCTCGTTAGCTTCTGCGTAAATGGTGAAAGCGGTTTCGAGTCTTTCTACCCATCTAGACCAGCGTGTTTTCTTCCGGTCGTACGCATCAATGTGGAAGTTCGGTGGCAGATTTCCACCAGCAGCAGCAGGAATAGGATCCGGATTCGAATTCGCCATCCTCGTTGTCGGAGCCGTACCAGACTCCAATGATGGGAATGGTGGGACTTCCTAGTTCTCTTGCGGCAAAACTAATCGTGTCCTGACAAGACAGGAAGGGAAAGGGTGCCGCTCAGACAGTAAGTCTTCGTAAAATGAGTGTTCTGCTCAGGCGCTTGGGATAACGAAAAACTCTTCTTGTCCTGATAAGGACGTTTGGGATTCCGCAAGCCCGTCGACAGCAAGCACTCAACCAGCGGTGGACTGTATTTAAAAACTGTACTGCTCCTCCTCAGTTGAACACAATGCCGGATCAGAGGATGTTGTAAAAAAAACTAGGATAGCTTCAATTAGTTATTTTCCTCTTGTTGTATACAGTTTGACAACTAAAACCATACTAATACTAATGCCACTAGCTTCGCTGCTTTTATACTATCGTGCTGCTTCTTCTTCATCTTCTGGTTTTCGCCTTGCTCGATCGTTGGTTGAGAGAAATTTAACAAATGGGTGGGGCTTACGACGGCCACTGACTGTCGTTCGCGTTTGGGCGTGAACACTTGTCGCCAAAACTGTCGTAAGGGCGGAATCCCAGGAATTACGATGGCGGAAAAGTAAATCGCGAACTTTATTTCGAGACGAGTTGAAACACGTTTTACTTTCTACGTTGTTTATTTTAATACTCATTCGTGAAACAAGATGTGTATATGTTTTAAGGTGAGGACATTTTTGGATTCAATGATATGAAATGGTAGGTATGACATCATGTTTTGTTGTTTTTGACATCATCCACATCCAGAGGGCCAGTCACTTTCAAATGTATGGGAATGGCGAGGGGAATGGTAGGTAACCATTTGAAAATGCATGAAAATTTTCAGTTTTTATTCATTATAGTATTTATGAGCAGTTTTAGATGCACAAAAATTGCACGAATAATATTTGCTTAAACTGTGTTGAAGTTTGTGAATTTTCACTTCAATTTGACAGATGGATAAAAGATCAAAGAACCCTGCTATTCCAGCGTACTTATTTCTGACAGACAAGGAATTAGCTTTGAAAACACCTAGTCGACAATCACAGGCAGATCTTGTTCCTGCAGGACCACAGGCTGCTGAATGAGTGGCAACACGCCTTCCGACAAGACCGGGGAACTTTTTTCTTAGGACAAGCTCTAGACTGTACGGCACATGGTGACGCTTAACATCGCCAAAGCCTACAGCAGAACATGAACTCCCAAGGTCCTGAATCAGTGGACACTATCAGGTCAGACGCTACCCTTCATTCGCAATTTTCTACTGCATCCAACTTTTCAAGTTAGCTTGGATAATCATCGATCCGGAATAACCAAAGAAGATACCGGGGTGCCTAAGTACCGTCCTACGTGATCAGAAGAAATCTGCAAGCGGCAGTCATCGCTGTTAATAAGTGAGCCAAAACGTTAGGATTTGAAATGTCAGCTACCAAGAGCGCTTTTACCGAGGCTGTTGAACTGAGGTGTTGAAGCGGATTCCGTCAGAGTTCGGATGACAAATGTGGTTGCTTCGAGGACATCGATCACAACCTGGATAACGAGTTCTGGCCGAATAGAGCATCTTCCGGGTGCGAGACTGAGTTTTGATAGATGGCTGGATTTCCGGAGTATTCGGTGAGGATATCTCCGGATCTTGCGAGGGATGTTGCTGATTGGAATCGGTATGGGAGAAGTGCTGGAGTTAGGCTTCTTCTTCTGCTGCTGATGGGTTGCCAATCAGGGACTGGATAGGGGGATTTGCGAGATGTTGACTCTGAGGGTTAGAACTAATGGGACGGTGGTCATGGACCACAGACAGAGAGGAGGAAGGGGACGAGTATTTAAGCATTTTAGAGTACAAGGAGTTCGGATTGGCTGACTTGACCCTGGCGGTGGATTCTAGTCCTGTCCTTGATGAGTTCTTCCAGACGTTGGAATTCAATTAAGGGAACTGACGAGCTCATCTACTGGATGTTTTCAGTATTCGATCGTCTGCCATTGCTTGGGGTGCTAGACTGCATCAACTGATGATTGCTTTACTGGACGGAATATTGCCAGGTGAGGGAGACTGTTGTTGTTCCGAGGAAGAGTGTAGTGGCCTAAAATAGTTTACAGCTCAATGAGATTGACCGAATGCGAAAACGGCGTCATTAAGAAAGTGACAGTAAACATAAACACACTAAAACTTATCAAAGTAAACAGATGGATAATTCGGACTCATCCAAGATTATCGATGAATATGGGATGAAATTGGATGATCAACTTTCTATTTTGAGACTATACAAAGTGATCCAAAAATTCATACCTTTTGAATCACTGAGCAGATTTCAAAGATTAAAATATCAAATATAATTATTTAAACTATATAAGAAAAATGTTATAATGATTTTGTATTAAAAAAACATTGATTGTAATCGTTGTTTTTTAGTTTAAAAAAAAGTCATTTTGGACCACGCTAACATGGAAATGGTCACCAAAACAAAATTACAAATTTTTCAAGATCATTGAAATTCCCTAGACTTTTTTTAAGTTTTCGGTGCTTCTCGGAATTTATTGGAACTGTCCGAAATATCTCTGAACCAAAAAATGGGTTTCTGCACTTCCAAGAAATTGCCAGAGCTTTTAAAAAGTTTCCTGAAACTTAATTGCGCACTACCGGAAATTATTTGATCTGTCCTGAAACTCCGGCCATTTTCCTGAAGTTTCCGGATACTTGAAACTCATGGAACTTACTTCAAAATTTCTCTGAAGTTGGATGGACTTTCCTGAAGTTTGCGATTGCCTGTATTTTTTATCAGGTTTCCTGAATTATTTTTATGTTTTCAAAGCATTTTTGAGGTTCCTCATTTTTTTTTAGGTTCTGAAGTTCAATAAACTTCCTGTCATTTTCATTGATCTTAATAAACCCTTCTTAAACATTTTCAAGATTTAAACTTTAGTACAAATATCCAAACTTATTTGAAAAATCCTTATCTACTCTACGGTTCAATTAAACTTTTCGAAAATTACATTAAGCTTACCTGAAGCTGTCTCCGAAGAGGTTCTTAAATAACTCAGAAATTCTCGCAAATTTCTTTTATCAGTTCCCTGAGTCTCTCTAATATTCCCTACACGGCAAATTCATTTGACTTATATTTGAGTCCTGTTCACTAAAATTCGCAAAAGCGTAGATCACTCATAGAATGAGTAAACTTGTACTCCAGTATGAGTTAATGTATCTCATTTAATCTTCATAAATGCAGGAAATTTCTCTGAAATTTTCCCGTTTTTCCTTGGAGTTCACTAAATTCCTCTTAAATTCACGCAAACATCTTTGAGGTGTTTACAGAATCTTCGTGAGACTTTCTAAGCTACAGTGAAGTTCCTTGTGGGTATTTTTATTAAATTATCAGATCAAATGGGCTGAAGGCCCTCCAAATTTTATGAACGAAACGTCGTTTCTCACTTAGAAAATATTACCATACTTTCAACAACTTTTACCCTCATTTCAAAAGCTGTTTCATTTCATTTTTATTTAAAAACACTGTCAGCCATGTTTAAATAATTAAATCTTGCCATTGTGGTGAAGTTTTCCTTGTTTTGTAGCCTTAAAACTAATGAATTAAAATACCTGATTTTAACCAAACAGTTCAGCTGTTGAAAAATTACCGAAGTCGGGTAATCACTTCTAAGTCTGTAAGCAAACTAACCATACAAATTTTATTAGGGTTCCACCGAGATTTTCTATACCGACTTGACCTTATAGTTTTTGGTCCGATTTCGTGATCCAGCAGATTCGACGCACTGTGCAGATGCGCCCTTTTCCAAATCCTGATGGCTATATATTTTCCAACTTGTTCAAGTAAAAACGTATGGATGACTTAAAGCTTCATTCCCGAACCAACTTGTAACTATTTTGAAAGTTAAAAAAACCTTAGCATGAAAATTCAAATGATTTTAAAAAACATATTCGTCTTGTTCCCCTTCGATTACACTCCAGCACTCGGGACAGCGCGTGCGGAAGAACGCTAAAAAGCATGCAAAGAACATAATTTTCTGCACCATCAAAGCAACCTATGAAAATGAAAACGAAAGACGACGAACGGACGACTTCGACTTCGAGCGTCTTCCTTCACTTACTTCCCCACCCACACAAATCCAAAACCCGAAACTCATATTCAACGATCATCATCAACATCGCCGACCGATCAGCCCGAAAATGCCATTCGTCGTCCGTCGGCGGGCGGGCGGACGGACGGACGCTTCTTTTCGTTCTTTTGTTCAACTGATGACGATGACGGTGGCGACGGCGTGTTGAGTTGGATTACCGCACACACGTGCGCGCCGCCGTAATCGCATTTGCCTTTGGATATTCTCCATCATACACTGGTGCTGGTGCGTGTGTGTGCGTATGCTCGCGAGAATGAATGTGTCCACTGTGTTGTCGTTCGTGTTCGTCTCGATACATTGAATTTTATCGTGTCGGTCCGGTAGCCGACGCACAGTGGTTCCGTTCGGTTAAAAAAGATGGTAATATTTTATGCACAAAGATCGAGCTATTAATTCAAAATTGGAAATTTTAGCGACTTCCCTGTGCATAGAGTAATTATGATCAATGGTGATTCTTCTTTGGTAGGGCAGAGAACTTCTTCGACCTAATCGCCCATTTTGGGCCTATCGAGCATAAAACATCCAATAAATAATAAATCCATGATTTCAGAGTTAACAAGTCAATAAGGCGTTAGGTAAGAGACTTTAGTTCAAAAGCTACCGAACGAAGTCAATAAAAACGCGTGATATGAATGTTTGCACCCAATTTTATCAAAAACAAATGCAGCGCTCCGACCCAATCAATTTTTAACTTCATTTGATAGGCCGAAGTGAATGGCGTTTCAATGCGCTTGGCCGAGTTTGGAATCCGTAGGCTGAGTTTGGCGTCAAGAAGCTGTGTTAGACTTTTAACAATATCTCAACAATTTGTTTCTCTTTGTCAAATCTTACTGTACGTACGGAAAGGTAAATAAATTTAGAAGCCATCAGTAATAATAACATTCCGTTTGGTGCTAAACTACGCTAGATTAAGAAAGACTTAGTTCAGGTTGTGCTTAATAGGCCCAAAATGGAAAATGGAATGAAACCCTATATTATACAAATGTATGCACTGGTTGGCATAGAAAGCGCTTAATAAATAACTCTACATCTGGAACACTTAGTTAAAAGCCGAAAAACGCTCGAAAAAGAAGAGTAAAAAATCTAGAAGCAGAAAGATAATTTTAACCTAAAAATAACTTCTTATATGTTTCTACATTAATCGAAATAATTGAAAATGTCATTCAAATATTGTATCCATTTAATATTATCCAATCTTAAAGCGAAAATTGAAAACCATCTAAGATTTTGTTCAATGTCAATACCTTTAAAAAAATTGAACTAAATTTCTAGATTTGTTTTTTGTCATTCAAGGGGATTTTTTATGAAAATATATCAACACCATCAAGAGTATGGAATGTTCAATGTTTGATTATAGCTAATATATTTGAAACTTTAATTTAAACCTACTGATACAATGCGTATTTAATAAAGCTTCTCTGCACCCGTTCGATACGCAAGTCCTGACTTGATATCGTGCCCATATGGGACAAGCGTACTCCAGGATACTGCGAACAGTGTGCAGTACAGTGCCATTAGTGTGTAACCATCGTCGAATCCTACCATGTTTCGTCTGATGAATCCGAAGACCGCAAATGCTTTGGCTGTGGTCATGGAAATGTGGCTTGCTATCCAAGACACGGATTGTTTAATTTTTTGTTCAAGTGCTACTTCGTTCATGTAGTACACGTTACCGATGGTTGTTCAACGGCACCTAAATGAAACAGCTTAACACTTACTAATATTGACCGACATCCCATTAACAATTCCCCATCTAAATATGTAGCTCATCGATGTCAGCTTGAATAGTCCTAAAGATTTTCAAATCATCAACGAATAACATTTCCTCCGATTTCAGTCGAGATCACAGGTAATTTATGATTAGAATGCATATGAGAGGTCCAAGAATGCTGCCTTGAGAGACTCCTGACGTAATATGGATTACTTACGAGCACGAGGATTCCAATTTCACAAAAGCACAACGGTTGCTCAGGTGCCAGTCGGTGATCCAATTCGGGAATCCTAAACGATCAAATATTTGGATTGCTAAGGAATCAAAGGCTTTTGCGAAATCTATATAAACTGCATCCACCTGTTTCTTTTTTTCGAGCTCATTATTGATGAAACTTGTGTAGCACATCAAATTTGTCGTCGTATATCGTTTTTTGGTGAAACCATGCTGATGTTCTGAAAGGATCGGCTCTGCAACACGGTAGAGTGCATCATGTACAATTTCTCCGTTGACCTTTCCAAGGGTGTTAAGGATGGATATACCACAATAGTTTTCGACGAAATGAGTGTTTCCTGCTTTATGTATTGGAACAATCGTAGCAGCCTTCCACATATCTAGAAATATTGTGTCTGCTAATGTTCGCTTGAAAATACAAGTAACAGGCCTTGCTAAAAAACCTGCACAGTCTCTCAGGAAAATTGATGGTAGATTATCAGTGCCAGCTCTTTTGGACACATCCTGATTTTTTAGGGCCGGCAGAACGCCTAATTCTCTGTTACGTTAAACACTGGAAAAATAAGTTCAAAAGTAGAGCCGTATGGACAGGACTTCATCGTACTGCGGTGATTCGGAGTTATAGACGCTTTGAAAAAACTCGGCAAACAAGTTCACCGATTCTTCATGGTCACTAGAAGTCTGAGCATTGTATTGCATTTCACTCCACTGCCTTTTCGACTTTTGACCTGAAAGGTGCTGGATTCTGTTTGAGAGCTTTCTGCAGAACATTTCGTTGATAACGCAGTTCAGCTGTTCACCAGGGTTGCCTGTCGGAGACAGATGATCGACTTCTTCTAAGAGGAACCAACTCGTGCAACACCATTCAAAAGATCGTTTCAGTCGATGACAGATACAGTATTGTTGGTTACAACGTTTGAAATCAAAGCAGTCAGCCTGATCTGCAGAATCATGTTGCCCGCTGTGTAGACAACTGTCTAACTGCAGGATAAAAGGTCTGTGGTGATGGTCAATCCTCAGAATTGGGCACGGAGGTGCAATAAGTGCTACAGTATCACCATAGAGGTAACTCTAAGACAAGAAGGTCCCGAAATAACGTGCTCAACTTTTTGGCTCAGCTCTGGTACTCTCTTCGGTCCCAAGCTAATCGATTCACCCCTCGAAACATAGGAAAATCCACTAATCCCTCATTTTATCTGCCAAACTTTCATAGTGAATCAAAACAAACATTGTGTAGTACTAGAATTTCGACTAGAATGGGGTACGTTAATCGATTTGCTTGGGACCAATAGGCTAGTCAAGTAATAAGCCAATTTAAAATCGATAGTTTCGTATTGATTGTTGGTATCACTATCACTATCTCATTTGTATTCAGCAGTGTGTTGACTTGATGCAATCCGCTGGAGATCATGGATTTGGTAAGCGCCAACTCATTTTCTGTTGAAGCGTTTATCGGAAGAAAATCATGATCGCCTTTGTCAAATCGCTACTGGAGGTTTTGGTAGACTGTGTCGAGGTCCGAAGCTTGTTCCAGAACTTGATGAACCGATTGGGATTGGAATTCGGCAGTATGTGAATACCCCAAATCTAGATGCTTTGTCGTGGGAGTTTGATGCACCCAGCGATTTGTTCCAGGCTATCACAGTTGTTAAGCGGTACTGATTTTCACTGAAGTGATATCTTCACAGCAATATCCATACATGCTAGTGGAAGTATTCCGGTCACATCGAAAGATGGAGTAATTAGTTGCTAGTTCCATGTTTCAGTCAATAGCACAACGTCGTAGTCACAAGAAGTAATGGCAAGCAAAAAATCGTTAGTCTTGGTTCTCATGGTAATAGACAGTCACGAATGATGCTGGCTTAACAGAGGTTGAAGATGGTATGATCGTCGAGAACCCGGGTTGAGTTGGTGTGCTGCTAGCGTCGTACAGTGATCTGTCTTGTTGAGTAACACAGTTGTCGTCATGAGTTGCTGGAAGTTCAAAGTTGCTTACGTCAGTGTAGTATTCAAAACCTGCTTCGGCAGGACATATACTGTTCGATAAATTACCTGAGAGGATGTGCTCAGTGGCGGTTGATTGCTACTTGCAGCGTCTTGATTTAAAAGGTACAACACTGACAAAATCGGGCCAGAAAGATTGACTAGTGATGATACTAGTGTGGATTGGATTGTCGAAAATCTATACTTTGAAGGACACAAAGGTTCTTCGGTGATTGTTCGATATTAAGTCAGAAACCAAACGATGACAGGAGAAGGTTGCCATGAAGCTTCGCCAGAAGAAAAATTCTGAACACTTTAGGATAATTTTGAGAATTTCAGGTCTGTTCGATTAAATTCAGATGCTCCTGAGGATGCTACATGAATGACGTCTAGAAAGCACATTATGGATAATTTTTAAAATTTTATGCCAATCATAATAACATTTTAAAAATAGAGGGAACCGGAAAGCAGTTCTGAGAATTTCATGGAAATTACAAGAATTTAAAGGAAATTCTGAAAACTTCAGGGTGGTACCAATAACTTTAAGAACGTCCAGAACAACATGAAAGTTGTATTATCTTTTGGCGTAAGCTCCGATAGCTTCAGGCCAGGTCCATAGATTGCCGGAAAATTTCTAAAATTTCAGCGAAGAATACAGAGTTTCAGGGCAGTTCCATTGACTTCAGGAAAATTGCAGAACTGTAATACACAGTTGCCAAAACTTTAGTTAAGTGTAAAGATCTAAGTGGAAATTATGTAACATCGAGCAGTTCTGAGAAGGATTATCCGGAAAGTTTAGAGAATTTAAGGAAAATGACGGAAGCATTACAGATGTTCTGAAAAATACACGGAAGTGTAGAAAACGTCAGGAAGTGAGATCTTCATGATGGTTTTATAAATTTCAGGGAAATTCCTGGAACATCATCAGAAAAGTATCGAACACTTCAGGAAAGATTATAGAGAGGAGTAGTTCCGAGGAATTACTATGTAATAGTAAGGAAACTTCTGAAAAATTTCGCTTCAAGGTGATTTCAGCAGCTTCTGGGAAACTGGGCAACTTTATAGAAGTACTAAGAACTTCAAGGAAGCTAGGTCTATCGATATTCAGAGAACTCTAATATCTTAAGGGCAGCACCAAGGGGCTTCTAGACTTTCGGGCAATTTTTAAGATCTTCGAGGGTTAGTTTAGATAAAGTCTCGGATAAAGTCTGGACAGCACCATGAATGTCATCAAAAAACGCCTTTTTAATAGAAACTAAGCGATCGATTCAACCTCTGATGGTGTCAAAAAGAGTGCTGTGAGGAGAAATGTTTGCCGTGAGTCATAGGAAGTGGAAAACTTTTTCACTTTGCATGATAAATTGATTCGTTTGAGATGCTCCAATACATGATCTGCAGTTGAAAAATTTAATTCTGCATTGGAGCCACACAGACTGACTTATCGGGACTTAATTCTATTCTTACAAACTAGTGTACTAATATTAAAATCAAAAGCATCACACACATCATTTAACAGTCTGCAATGTTTGTCGAGGAGATTGCTATAGCCATAAGCAGTCCGGTGTCCAGGAGTCCACAAGAGGTACGTATTGTACCCTGGACTGGAGCGTGGAAGTTGATATTTCACAGCACACTGCTATAATCAATAAGATTACAAATCATGACAAAAATAAATAGTCTCTGCAGGAAGGTTCGGTGACTGGATAGTGTTTGCAGTTCAATAATCGCACATTTGTGTTCGTATTGTGGTAAGTTATTGGGAATGGAAGCTGTCGCAAGGCGAATCTGACCAAATGTTTCTGGATTCTTGTGCACAGCATGATCTGGACCCCAGATTTGTACTCCATATTCAAGAACGCTACGAACCAAAGAGCAGCACAATGTTTTCAAACCGTGCGCAATGCGTTGTGTGACGCAGGAATCCAAGCAAGAAATTGGCGTTTGGAATTGACATAGATATGTGCTCGGTGAATCTAAGTTTGCTATCCAAGATAAGTCCAAGATCTTTAATAGCATCAAATCGGTGGCAATTGATTCATAGAATAATCAAATCTGATCGGTGAGTGACTACGGGTGAAGGAAATGACTTTGCATTTGGCAGTGTTTGCTTGCATTCCATTCATCTGACCTCACGGTGTTAACCGCTCGATGTCAGTTTGTAGAGCACAACAATCTAGGATCGATTTGATCACACGGTAGACTTTCAATTCATCGGCATATAACAACTTACAGGGACTTAAGTGGTCACACATGTCGTTAATAAATAAAACTAAAATAAGAGTGGCTCCCTTGTGGAACTCTCGATGGTAAAAAAAACATTGGATCTGGCATCATGAAGGCCTTCCTAGAGGAAAAATATGATTTTAACCAGCAAACGACCCACGGCGGAAGACCAAGATTTGTTATAGCGAGGAGTGAGGGTCTTTGTCGAAAGCCTTAGAGAAGTCAATGTAAACGGCGTCTACTTGCTGACACTTTTCTATGCTACCAATAAGAGTGTTGGTAGTGTTCCACGCCTTGAATGATACCTGACTTAAAGATTGGTGAAATTGATGCAAGCTTCCAACAATTTGGAAAAACGCTATCTAGGAGTGAACTAGTGAAGATATATATGACGGGTGTTGCCAACGGAGCTGCACAATTATTGAGGAAAAACAGTGGAATATTTTTGTTGAGAAAAATGGAACATTAGAATTATGCCTTAGTGGTTTTGACCTTCCGGATTTCTTGTGTGTGAATAGTTGATATATAAATCAGTTCAGAAATTGGACAATTAACGATGAGAATTAACAAGATGTTCAATGAAAAAGAGCATTAATTTAATGATGTAAACAAACGGTTTAGTCGAAGTCGCCTGGCGCACTCTTGATTGGTGGTGTAACCTATTTTGAGAAAAAAAAAATTGAGAAAATTCCGGGATTTTCAGGGAAGTCCAGAAAATTTCTGAAAATTTAAGAAATATCCAAACATATGTTGGGAACTTAACAGAAATCCAGAGATTTTGAGGAAAGTTAAGATATTAATGGAAATTTCAATTAATTTATGGGCAGTACCAAGAACTTCAGTAGAGTTACGAGAACTTCAGCGTAGCTTCGAGAATATCAGGAAAGATCAGATATCTCCAGTTCATTTTAATTAACTGCAAGGAAATTGCAGGATCTTTACAGAGGTTATATACAATAAGAAACTCAGAGAATTACCGACAACTGCAGCAAAGTTACGAGATTTTAAGGGAAGTTCAGTTTACCCGTACCCTAGTTTTAATAAGAGGGAGCTCCCGGTGTGATTATTCCAAAACAAAATTCTAGGCGCTCGATGAAGGGGGCGTCTTCATGAAAAATCAATCATTAACTACACGAAACGAAAATCAATTATTTTATTCATGTGTTTCACTTATACATTTTTGCCAAACATCAGCCTTATACATTCCATAAGACAAACCATATAGGTCCTATAAAAATGCATAAAAGGTATGTGTGACCGCTTATACATTTCATTTGACACATGATCTTCATAAACTTTTTGCAAGGCGTCTGCTTATTAGTTGACTTATACATTTTATGAATAGTCAGCAATAGAAATTTGCCAAAAGGTATAAGGAGATTTCTATCCGTGTAGCTCTAAATGTTCCTTGTGGGGTTACAACGTTTTCCACTTCTCAACTACACTACTCAACACTCACCAAAACGTTTCGAACTACTCAAAACAGAAACAGTTAACTCTTGACCAATTATTGTGGGAAATTTAACTCACTTTCCAAATCTACATTACTATCTTGGGGATACTTTTCAGTAACAGTACAAAAACAGGCAAAAATCGTTGTAGCGTCACGTAGAATGTGTCCAATGACTTTTGACACACAAATTGCTCGAGTTTTGACCCATCGGCAGTACCACCGTGCGCCGCGCTGATTGAGGAGAGCGAGAATCGTATAGTTTTGGCAATGTGTGTGCGCAACCAACCGATACAACCGAGACGACTGACCTGCAGAGAGAAAACACCGCACTGACAGATGACACAGTCGGATATAACACAACACAAACAAACACGATCGTCGTTCGTCGCACATCAGAGCGGAGGGTTGTCGTCGTTCATCAGTTTAGTTTCGGAAAAAACTTTTCTCAGTCGAGACACACGCGAGTCTGGTCCTCTCCTAGTTTCGGATTTTTCGCTGATTTCGACGGATTTTCGGATCTTCTTTTTCGTGTGCAATTTCGATCGGCGTTTGCGGCTAGTTCCCGGAATCGGCGGTACCGGCGGATGCGCGAGTGACTTCCTTTTTGTTTCCCCCCCCGGTCGCACTGAAGAGAGTAGAGAGTGTTTCGGGCCTACGGCCAAAAGTGACGCAGGATCAGCTAGTCCTGTCCCGATCCCGCCACCGACCCAAATTGATTATCCGATTATCGGAAGCTGTGCATCATAGTGTGAGGTTTTGTTTTGGAGAAAAGAGTGAAAAATTCTATAGAAAATAAAAAAAAAAATAAAATAAAGCCCGTTGCAACCTGCTTGGGTTGTGGTGTGATTTGCATTTCGCGCAGTTTGTGCCAGGTGTTGTAGCGAAAGCGGGAAAGGATAATTAATTAGCGAGGTGTCCCCGGCAGAGTTGCAGCCCGAACAGAAGTTTCCTCCTCCACCAGCAACCGGCAGATTTGTGTAAGTTTTTGCTTGGCCGCCTCCAAGAAAGTAGTTATTTTTGCTCATTTATCATAACTCGGGAAATGGCAAACTTTATCCATTTTAAAAACTCCCGACTCCGGCGCCACTTTCAGTAATTATTTCCCATTTTTTTTTTTCGAATTGCAATTTAAAAATCATTCTCAGCTTTTTAACTCTTCTTTTTTTTTTTGCTTTTGCCCCCCCGTCCTACCTTTTCTTTTTTTTATTTGTGTGCATTTTTATTCTTTTTGCATATCCATGGAACGGAAAAGTTTTGCGCTAACAAACGCGAAAAATTTATTATTGTTTGTCGGGTCTGCTCCCACAAGTTCTCACCAAAGTGACTCCTTTTTTTTTTTGATAAAAAAAAAACTTAGCTGACTACCGATAATTCACATTCTATACATAATCCCACACAAACACCGGTGCGGAGGACCCCTTCAATGATGCATTTTTGTCTGGACGAATTCAAACAAAAAAAAAATCTACCTAGGGTAAATGATGGCTTCGGCAGCCATCGACTGTTTTCGGCAACCACAATTTAAACGTTAATTTCGGTGTATTTTCTCACTAAAACACTTCGCTGAATGTATTTAAACGATTCCTTAGTTTTTCAGCTTCAACCCTAATACATTTTTACGACTGAGCAAACCTGTTATGCCAGGTGTTTCTGCAAAAGAAACATAAGCACATCAAAATACGGCTGATTTCGAGTTGCCGATAATAGAACAGCTGGTTTACACGCAGTTTAAACGGAAAGGTTGCCGAAGTAAAAGAGGCTGCCGACAATAGTCACACTCACCTGAGAAGTTTGGAGCGCCTTAAAAACGTTTTCAAACCGTTTTGGACAGTTTTGTTGATTGGACTGGATAGAATAGCTAGCAGCAGATGAATGTTAACAAACAGACACATCATATGTGTGCGTGACACTGAGAAAATGCTAATAGAAGTGCGGAAGCTGCTTAGATTGACGAGAATACGTAAATTCCCCTACCTTCTCAAATGATTCGTCGTTTGTGCAATGCACGGACAAAACAAAAAAGAAGAACCTTAACCTCAACAAAACCGTCGTCCGCGTATAATATTATCCAGTAGTGAGTCACACCCATACACATCCGAATGATGCGGCGATCAAAGTAGGCGCGCGGGCTCCCTCTCACGCACACTTGGATCCGCGATTCCCCTTTTATTGCATTCTATAATATGAACCTACTGCTGAGCTGACTGACTACCTACCTTCCTGTGGTATTTTTTATGATTTGGAAAAATTCTGCTTAGAATCGAAGTCGAACCCCCCCCCCCTCGCTCGGTTCGGTCGTTCGCGTGGTCGGGTGATCGACGAATGTGAAACCACGTGTAGCTGCTTCGCTCGTTGGTTCGGTGCGTTGTGTTGTTGATCGCTGATCCCACCCTACCATGTGGTTCTTCTCTTCTATCCGCACTGCTGGATTCCGCAGTCCAGCGTGGTGTTGCTGTCATCCGCGTTTTAAAGAGGAAAATGACAGCAAAGGCATGTGTTGTGAATTTTTGCATCGCTTGGAAGATGTTGCAACAGGTGCCGTTTTGGATGTTGGGTTTGGGAGACGCATTCTCTGAAGTTTTGCTTAATGGAAGTCGGTTTGAATTTGATTGAAGATCTTCACGTTCAACAACATATCGAGCTGAACAATACATTAGGTCCTAAGTAATATTAATCGATTCTCGTCATCGACGTTTTCTTTCGTTCATCACTTGGGCACAGAACCGTTTATTGTCGTGGTTGTCGTACTAGAAGCTTTATAATAGCTTCTATCATCGATGTGTGTGCTTAAATTAGCTGGGAATACCTTAACATGGTCGTGCAGGTGCAAAGAGAAAGTCGATGAAGAGAATCTGTCAATGTTAGTTGGGTCCTAATGCATTTTTGATCTTGATGTATTTCTAGCGTTCGGAATCATAAGGGCCTAACTGCGATGATCGATTCTCTTCATAGATTTTATCTTTGAACTGTTACTAGAGAGAATTGATCATTGCATATAGACCCTTATGGTTCTGAAGGCTAGAATTTATCTACATTCCATCGGTTATCTACGACAAGTTAGCACAGCGCTCTACCCTATTGTGAATTCGCAGCAACTTCTCTCAAAACAGATCTAATGCTCAACTCAAAAGCGACATGTTCTCGGTCATTTAAAAAAAAAACGAAAAATACTGAAGATGCAACTGAACCATTGAAGTCTTGGCTTGACCCTTCCGGGAAGGGCCGGAGAAGCTTGCCGTTTTTTTTGCAATATTTTGCATTGCAACAGTTTTACCTTTTAGAGTGACGGTCTTCGACAAACTCGGAGCTTCCCGGAATTGCTCCGCCACATGATGTCTGTTGATAATCTTTTAAAAATACTTGAATTTATCCACCTATGGAGCAGTTCCAAGCCAAATAGGAAAAAATAAACTAATTCCAAATTTTACCTCTCAGAATTCCACGAAAGTTCGTATAATTGTTCGCTATGGGCAATGAACCAGGTTTGACTGGAATTTGGTCGTTTTGATTCTCGCCTATTTTTTTTTTTTTCGAAATGCCGTATTCGATATTTTTCAATAAATCACAATAGACACTTCAAAATAGATCAAAATCTTAAATATTTTGAACTCTTTTTCACGCACCATTTATGTCATTTGTAAATAGCAAACGATTTTTTTCTGGATTGAAAAAATATGGTTTTCTGTATCAGAAATAACAGAAATTTGGCCATTGTATTGTTTTTTTTTAACGAGGAGGAGGTAAGTTTTTGGATCATTGAAAGCTTTACAGCTGCTGAGAAATTCCGTTAAATCAGTTCGCTCTTAGCTGTCAGCACAAGCAGTTGTGTGTGTTTTACGATAGCAACTTATTGTTGTGGTGCGTGTTCATTGTTTAAAGTTCGTTCGAAGCAAACAACTAGTGGAGATGTCCGTGGAAATAAAGCTGATGATTGTATTCAGCTTCGCACATCGCTCGGCGAAACCATCTATGGAAGAAATGGCAAATTTTGTGTAAGCGCTGGACGCGGATCCCCACATAGCGGAGGAACAATCTATGTTCATCAAGTTCAAATCAAAACATTCAATGCTTCATCGTCTGTTACACAACCTTGTGCAATTAACTTTTTATTGTGCCGATGCGAAGTCAGTGGAGTCAACACGTGAAAGTGTACGACCTCCCACCAGAAGTCCCGGATAGCGATCTAGCATTGGTACTAGGGAAATACGGTGATGTGAAGCGTGTAGTTCGGGAGAAATTTCCTACCGTTTTGGGCCTCGATATGGACACAGGTGTGCGGGGTTTTTATATGGGAGAAAAATGATGCGTATTACTACTACTATAAATTCAGGATAGTGGCGCTGCTGAAGGAAAAACATTGGAAGCAGCAAGGAAGTTGAGGGCACGGATGAAAGCGGAAGCTAAACTCAAGTCGCCTCTAAGGAACTAATAAACAATGTCCCTCATAGTCCCTCATAGATGCTAATCGTCAGATAACAGTCTTAAAGTGGTCATTTTAGAAGATAGATGAGGAGATGAAAGTATAGTTCCTCATTAATATGTTATTGTAATTATAACATTATTTAAGGGTTTTCGGCTCCATGGAGTCCTTTTGGACATTATGCAATTTGAAAAAAAAAGAATTTCATTAAAACTTGCCTCAGAATTATCTAGCAATTCTTAGGATTCCCTTGCTGTTGGAATTCACCCCAGGTTTCCCAAAGTATTGTCCTAAAATTATATTGAAATGAACATCAGAAATCCATGAAACTGTTTCTCATCATTCTCCTGAAATTAGTCTTAAAATTTCATTGAGAGAGGCTCCTGAAATCTCGTTGGAATTCTCTTCGAAATTCGTTTGAAACTCATCTTAGAAATTTGAATTAGAAATTATATTGGAATGAACATCAGAAATCTATGAAACTATTTCTCATGATTTTCTTGAAATTAGTCTTAAAATGTCATTGAGAGAAGCTCCTGAAATTTCCTAGGAATTCTCTTCGAAATTCGTTTGAAACTCATCTTAGAAATCTATTGCAACTTTCTTCCGAAATATATTCAAAATTCCTTTCCAATTACTACTCCGAATTCGATTAGGAAATTCCTTGTAAACCCCTCCAAATTCTAACGGAATTCTCCTAGGAATTCCTTTGAGACTCTCTTCGGACTAGCTAGAAATTCAGCAAGGATTTGTTTTAGCTTTAGTTTCAGAACTAGATTCCCTTGGAATTTTGACGTAGGACTACGTCTGTGATATCTATATGGGGGGACACTTTGTGAAATCCAAAAATGGAACGTGTAACAAAATTGTGAAAGATTTTGAACGTTAATAACTCAGCTGCCCCTTGACCAATTTCAACAATTTTATCACTAATCGATCAGAAATATGTCTACGCATAAGAAAATAGCACGAATGTGCAACTGTTGCTATGATAGTTAAAATTATCACCGATTGCCTGCGAACAGCGATTTCCCTAACACAGATTTCAAAGTTGAGTTCCATCCGGTCTTATTCAATCACCGCGTGGTGAGTGGTGGTGTTTTCCAGTACACAACGAAAGGCTCCCTGTAAGCAGCTAGCTATCAAGGCTGCCCACAACCGGCTGATCGAATTCAGTACCAATCACCGTGTGTGGTGGTGTCCGGTCGTCGGCATCAGTAGCAGCAGTTTTCTCCAGTACACAACGAAAGGCTGTCTGCAAGCAGCGAGCTGCAGACCACATGGGCATCCATAGAAGGAAGAAGAAGCCGCACAGCTATTGATCGGAATCAGTAGCTCTTCGTGAGTCGCTGTGGGCCATGTCAAGCGCGTCATACTAAAGAGTATTAACAGAGAGAACCCCGCTCAAATTCCTATTCCTACCCAAAACACAAGCTCCTGCTGCAATTAACAAATATGATTTGTTATATAAGACCACGTAGTCCTACGTCACCATTGCGAACAACTCTATAGGGCTGTCCCTTGTGGTTTTTTTTTTTCCATGGAGCTCTCATCGGAATTTTCTTTTGATTGATTGATTGATTGATTGACAATTATGAAATTTTTCGCCGTTTCTGGATAATTAAGTTTGTCAACGTTAATGAACGTTGAATTCCCTCATAAAATGTTCCCTGAAATTTCTTCACATTTGTCTTAGATTTTCCTGGAATTCTCTCAATCCCAACTATCCCAATCTCATCATAACTACCTGGGAATCCACCTTTAGTTGTCCCAACAATTCTCAGGGTGACCAGTGCACCGGGAAAAAAACCCGGAATTCTAAGTCATCGATCGGGGAAAAAATATAGATCGTCTTTTTTTCGATAACTGGACTACATTTTCAGGATTGAACTGGACTCCATTTTCAGGATACAGTCACTTCAAAGAATTATTCAGTGAATTTTATAGTTTTTTTTCCAAAGCAATTTTGAGCAGATTGTAATGTCCTAGGTAGTTTTGAGATGAGTTCTATGGGAGTTTTGACTAGAAATCCAAGTTCAAGGGTGAGTTCAGCTTTGTGGAAAACTCCATGGCGATGTGAAGAGTTTTCAGGAAATTCTGAGGATAATTCCAAGGGCATCTCGAACAGAATTACGAGATAATTTTAAGGAAAATTTCATGTTAATTTTCTGGAGAATTTAGAGGAGAACTTCATGATAATTCTGAGCAAATTTTTAAGACAAATCTGAGATGTTGGTCACCATGAATTCTCTTGAAACACTTCTCAAAACTGCCTGGAAATTCTAGCCAAATTCCTTTAGAATTTCCTTTATAATTGTCCTTTAAATTCCACTATAATTCTTTTCACAACTCATATGGCACATATTTCTTTAAATTCTGACACAATTCTTCAAAATCCTAAAATGTTGTCCAGGCCATGATTTTTTTTTTAAATCTGAGATCTTGAAAATTTAAATTGTCTGAAATCTCCGAAAAGTTCAAGAGTGTTAAAATCTGCTCTAGTCTGAAAATCTCCGAAATTTCTCAGTCCGAGATCCCAATATTATTTCGTCCGATATCCCGACATTCCAATACATTTCCTTGTTCAATATATCACTTTATAACTACTCAGCCCAGTAGCGATCGGCCTAGTGCCCTGGAGTCATATTCTCCCATATGCTACTAGGCAGCTCAGAAATTATTCCAAAGACTTTCATGTGCTTAAAGATTTCCATAAAGTCTTCTGGATACTTTTTCCAAGACTTCAGGTTGATCAGGTACTGTTATGAAGATCTCGAACTGTCCCAAATTTCAAATCACATCTCCCATATATTCTCTCGTGATACCAGGTTGCTCAGAAAATATTCCAAAGACATTCCGGTAATCAGAGATCTCCAAAAAATAATCATGGCATTTTTTTCCAAATCTTCAGGGTGATCAAATATTATTCTGAAGATCTGTCCAATAATTCAAATCACGTCTCTCTGATATTAACCCACGATACCAGATTGCTCAGAAATTATTTCAAAGGCCATCAGAGATCTCCATAAAATAATCAACAATCCTAATCAAAATTATTTCATAACCCTTCCGGTAATCAGAGATCTTTATAAGATAATCAGAATATGTTGTCTTCAGGCTGTTCAGATACTATTCCGAAGACATCTGATTGATCAGGTAATATTATAAAGATCCCAAACGCTCCAACAATTCAAATAATGCCTCTCAGATATTCCCTCAGTAAACCAGATGCCTCCTAATTTTTCCAAAGACCTTCAGATGATCAAAGATCTCCAAAATCCTCTCTGGATATTTTTTTTTTCAATATTTGTGGCTGCTCAAATATCCTGACGATCTTCTACTGTTCAATAATTAAAACGGGACGTTGTTATTTTATTATGATACCAAGTTGCTCAGAAATTATTCCAAAGGTCATAAAGTGATCAGAGATCACGTGACTCAGAAATTATTCCAAAGATCATCAGATGATCAGTTATCTCCAAAACTGATCTGAGATCTTCAACTGCCCAAGAAGTGAAATAACGTCTCTCGGATATTCAACCATGACACCATGATGATCGGAAATTATTCCAAAGCATGTCTTCTTCTTCGCATTTCAAGCTTATTGCTTATCGCATATTAGCTTATTGCGTGCTCTCAACTTAGTGTTCTAGATGCACTTGCACAGTTATGAATTGAGTGCTTTCGATGCCTGTACCATTTTTGCATTCGCATAATTGTGTGGCAAGTACAGTCATACTCTATGCCCAGGGAAGTCGAGAAATTTTCTAACCCGAAAAATTCCTAGACCGGACCGGGAATCGAACCCAGCCACCTCCAGCATGGTCTTGCTTTGTAGCTGCGCCTTTACCGACTGAGCTAAGGGAGAGCTTCATGTGTTTTAAGATTTCCATAAAGTTCTCTGGATACTCTTTCAAGACTTCAGGTTGATCAGGTACAATTCAGAAGTTCTCAAATTGTCCAACCATTCAAATCACATCTCCCAGAAATTCTCTCAAAAAACCAGGGGTCTCAGAAAATATTCCTAAGACCATCAGGTTAATAGAGGTCTAAATTTATTTTTTGAATATCTTCTAGTGTCCAAAAATTTAAATAACGTCTCTCACATATCCTCTTAAGAAACTAGGTTTCTCAGAAATTATTCCAAAGACCTCCAGGTGCTCAGATAAAAATGTCTCAAATTTTTTTGCAATAGGGGAAACGCTCCTATAGTTGCGGTACGTTTGAAGCGTTAGGTTCCTATAGTTGTGTACGGAGCCTCCATACACAACTATAGGAACCTAACGCTTCTAACGTACCGCAACTATAGGAGCGTTTACCCTACTTCAGTATGATCAAGTATTATACTGAAGATATTCAATAGGGTGGTTCAAAATATCAATTAGTGATCAGCTAAGTTGTAGCTCGGAAAATTTCACATCAGCAGAGATTTCAAACTTTTCCGTAGATCATTAAAGCGAAGGGCTAGAACGATGAGCAAAAAAAGTTAACTTTTCCCAAAGTAGTTCCCATATAAAATTCAAAGGGTGCAGTATGAGTTTGCATTCCAATAAACTCAAGTTTTGGGAGACTGATCAGAACCTGATTTAGAATCGATTGAGCTTGGTGGAGCAAAATTGATATTTTGAACCACCCTAATGTTTAACTGTGCTACAATTCAAATTAAGTTTCTCAGATATTCTCTCATGAGACCAGGTGTCGCAGAAATTATTCCAAAGATCTTCAGGTGTTCATAGGCCTTCAGAAACTTTTCAGGATAATTTTCCAATACTTCAACGGCCCAACAATTCAAATAACGTCTCTCGGATATTCAACCATGATCGATGGGAACGATCGGAAATTATTCCAAAGACCTTCATGTGTTTTAAGATTTCCATAATGTCCTCTCAGAAAATATTCCTAAGCCCATCAGGTGATCAGAGATATCCAAAGCCTTCTCTGGATATTTTTTCGATACTTCAGGCATATCCAGGTATTATTCTGAATATCTTCTAGTGTTCAAAAATTGAAATCATGTCTCTAAGATATCCTCTCAAGAAACTAGGCTACTCAGAAATTATTCCAAAGACCTTCAGGTGTTCATAGGTCTTCAGAAACTTTTCGGGATATTTGTCCAATGCTTCTGCATGATCAAGTATTATTCTGAAGATCTTCAACTGCCCAAGAATTGAAATAACGTCTCTCAGAGATTCTCTAGGTGTGTCAGAAATTATTGCAAAGACCTTCAGGTGCTCACAGATCTCCAAAAACTTCTGTGCATATTTTTTTTTTTTCAAGACTTCAGGTGGGTCAGGTATGAAGCCTGAAGATCTTTATCTATCCAACAATCCTACTCACATCTCTAAAATATTCTTTCATAGGACACCAGGCAGCTCAGAAATTATTCCATCAACCTGCCATGTGTTTTATGATTTCCATAATGTTCTCTGGATATTTTTTCTAGACATCAGGTTGATCAGCGACTATTCTAAATATCTTCAACTGTCCACCAAATTAAATCACATGTTCCAGATATTCTTTCATGTTTCGAACTCGTCACCTGACACTGAATTACGTTGATGCAATCATTTTGTTCCAGGAAACATGTTCTTGAGTCAGAATCACCTTTTCCGTTCGAGCTAAAATCACTGAAGCGAACAAATGTTGCACACGCACATATATGCACGGACGAATACCAAACACCTGTTAAAACTGCTCCTTTTTGACTGTCGAGCAGTTTGAAACAATTTTGAAACTCACCATTGCGAACGGCGGAAGGAATTGTTTCAAACCTGCTTTCAACATATTGCGAATCGGGGTCGAATCTTCGAAAAAAATAAGATTTTAGATCCTGCAAAATGTCAAGGCCCTTGGAGTAGACTAGAATTTCAGGATTCAGTCACTTTTAAGTAGATCATTCTAGACTGTTTTAAAGCTCTGCAGACTTCTTATCAGATGATATTTTGACATCTCTGAAGTTTTCTGGATATCGCTGAAGACCAGTTCCAGGCCAAATAGGATTATCCCGCAGTCCTGTTCTTACCCGAAATTTTCTTTTTATCGAAGCTACGTAACTCTCTTTAAGATATTTTAACTCAACTTAAGTTTTGGCAACTTCTGCTAAGTTTCTGAAACTTTCCTGAAGCTAATGGAACTGCCCTGAAGCACTTTGATCTTTATTGAATTTTTAGAAATTTTCTTGAAATCTAATCCTGAAGCTATCAGAACTTATCTGAATGATCTTGAAACTTGTCCGTAGTTTTGAACTTTCTTGAATGTTTCGGACCTTCTTTAAAAATGCTTAGAAATTCCAAAAAAAATCTCATTCTAGACAGCTCCCGCATTTTTTCTGATGTTTATGGAACTAACATAAATTTTCAAATTTCAACTGAAGTTCTCGGAACTTAATTTAAAAAATCCTTCAATTTTCCAAATCTATCACAAAAGGTCGAATGGACCAAAGATCAAATTGAACTTAGAGGAACAAAAGGTCTAATGGACAAAAAGGCGAATTTAACATAAATAGACACTTTTAAGAATTTTTAGCAGATTGTAGGATGAATTCTAGAGATAACAGCAAAATGTCTTAGGGAGTTTTAGGTTGAACTCTAAGAGAGTTTTCACGGGAACACCATGTCAATTGTGTGAGTTCGGAGTATTTTTTTGTTTTAAATTAGCTCTGTGGAAAATTTTATGACGATTGTGAAGAGGAATTCAGGATCCGTGAAAAATACCAAGGGATTCGAATTTTGTGGGTACAATCCCAAAGAAATTGTTCGAAGAGTTTTAAGAAAATTCCGATGATAAATTCAAGGGCATCAAGAAAAGAATTTCTAGATAATTTTAACGAGAATTCCAAGTAAATTTTTAGAATTTCAAGACAATTCTGAGGCTTGGGAATTTCAAGAAGAATTCAAGGGATTTTAAAAATAATGTTCTAATTCCGTAGAGAATCTTAGAACGAATTTCATTAATTTTCTGGAGTGTTCTCAAGAGAATTTCTGGACTATTATAAAGAAAGGTTTATGTGACTCCCAGAGAGAATGTCAAATTTATTATTTAAGAATTATGAAAAGCACTCTGTGAACGGAAGTGACTTTAAAGGAAATGTCTGAGGAGAATCGACTGAATTGCTGTAAAGTTTTGAGCGAATCTTCATAGACAAATTTTGAAGACATCGAACCATATTTAAGATCCAGGACAAAGTCGGCTATCTTAGTCATGACCTTTAACAATTGCATTTGGTTTTAAGCTTAATTTAAATGTATACCGCTCAACCGGGAAAATTTTAAAATTTCAGGGGAATCGCTAATCGGAAATTGCTTAGCCACCATGCCAACGTGAATAAATTCCAACCTTGATCTGTCCAAATCATCAATTCCAAATGAGACAATAACTCTTAATCAACGCTTCAGATCGATTTAGCATTTGGAAACGTGATTACTAAAAAAAAGGTCAACTCCAGGTTCCACCGAGATTTGAACTCGGATCGTTGGATTCAGAGTCCAAAGTGCTAACCATTACACCATGGAACCGCACATGTCGGCTCGGTGGTCCGTTTTCTATGTTTCGATCCGGGCCGCCACAGTGTCTGAAAGATTAAATAATTTCCCGACTCCGATCAGAACAGCGCAACGGCGACGACGAAAATTATCTCATCAAGAAATCTCACGCCGCCTGTGTCAGCTCAATAAAAATCCGTTTGCAACTTTGTGCGGAATGTTTATTGCACCTTCCTTCCTCCCGTTGTTCGGGGTGCTGAATTCTGTGACAGTAAAAATTCCTCGCTGAATTGCGGTGCAATGCACACATCTAGAAGGGATAATAATTGTACTGCCGGCAAGCATTGCTTTCATTCATTCGCTGCCCCCCGACAGCAGCACCGGTGCCAAAAAGCGATTACGAATGTACGAAAAGTAAACATCTACATCGTTCGTACACACAAATTCACGTTGTCATCAACACATTTTGATTCGATTCCAACTCAATCGGGCACGGCATCATTCTTCTGGAAAGTGAATTTCGATGTAAAATGTACGTCGCTCGTGCACTTCTGAGCCAAACGTCGTTTTTTTGCAGCCATAACCGGTTCAATCGGTCGAATCGGGCCCGAAACGGTTATGCGCGTTTTCGACGGCTAATGGACCGGAGAGCCGGCCTGAACCACTTGTGCATATTTTCCCGCCGTTTTGAGCACTGCTGCGGGTGGATTTCCGTGCGCCTTTGAACGAGCGCTGCCAGTTTTCTGTTCTAATAATATCGCAGGATTTCCATCCACGACGTCGTCGTCGTCGTCGGTGGTGCACTTTCGCTCCCTTCCATTCATGTGTGAAAATGGAGACAAAAACAAACGGCAAGAAAACAACATCAACCGGGGTCGGTGTCGGTCTTCGGAGATTTTCTAAAACGTATTCTTAACTGAGTTTCAAAATTTTCACTGTGTGGGTGGATGGGAGAATTTATTAATTGTTTGAATCGGTCCGTCGTCGTCGTCACCGCTGCGTTGCCAGGTTCTAAATTTAGCAACCTTACGGGAGAACTATTACCCATCATCGTCGTCGTCACATTAGAATGCGCGGGCGTCAGACTTTCTTCTCTTCTCGATTTATCCAGCTATAGCACACTTCCAAGTTAATCATCGTTCATCACGTGATGGAAAATCACAGATTAGCCGCTCGCGTTGATCGGTGCTTTAGTTAATTGAATGTGATAAAACGTCGGCTGCGACGACGACGACGACGACGACGGACGGTGGTGTGATGGATCAATTCGCGCATCAATCTTTTGCTGGAAAATATTTTCCCAATCCAACTATTACTATTTGCACAATCTTTTCACAACCCTCCTGTGTGGTAGTGAACGCACAAATCGAAAGTCAATTGAGCTTTATTACCGCATCTTCGACGGCGTTCAATTGGACTCTCACCACCAAGTGAACCGCTGAAGGGGGTGCGATTTTTCGAGAGTCGCTATCCGAATTGGGCAATCTTGCACTTGCACGGTGGTCACGGTTCGGTGGTGTTAATTGCGAAGACACGAAGTGCTAAGATTGAACTCCGCGGGCCGAATTTCGTTGCCAGGTACATTTGGAAAGTGTCCAACAAGTGGCAGTAGTTTGCTGTATACTGTAGTTCGCCATTCTATTCGCCGATGTTCCTAAATCTATTTGAGAATGTCTTCCATGTTGCATTGTAAAGCACCATTTTGCAACAGATCACTTCATTCCGCCATCTTGGATACGGGTTTTGTAGTCTTCCCGTAGTTCCCGCAATTTTCCTGAAGTTGATTGAACTGCCTTAAAATGCTTCAGTCTATGCTGAAACTCCCGAAATTCACCTGTATACTTCCTTGAAGCTCGTGGAAGTTCCTTTAACATCTATACAATTCCCTGAGCTTCTCTGGACTTTCAAGAATTTCTCGGAACTTCTCTTAGGTTCCAAAAAAATTTCTGATATTCATGGAACCTCGCTGAAGACCAAACAGTTTTTCTGACAGTTTAGGAACATTTCTGAAATTCTCGGAATACTCTGTAATTCCTCGGCAAACTGCAGTTAGCTGTACTTCCCTGAAATTCCCGGCAGTTTATCAAATTTTATCTGAAGCTCCGTGGTACCGTCCAGAAATTATGGAATTTTACATTTACTTAGTATCCTCTCCCAAAAACTACACTTCCCCGAAAGTCTGAACCTAAGTTCTGGGGGTCTCTAGAGCTAGTTCTGCAGACTTCTTCTCAGATGATTTTTTGACATCTCTGAAGTTTTCTGGATATCGCTGAAGACCAGTTAGGATAAAAGCTGATACGCCCAACCGTTAACAGAAGTTCCCTTATTATCCCGCAGTACTGTTCATGAAACTTTCCCGAAATTTTCTTTCATTGCTCGAAATTTCTTCCTACATTTTTTGTGAAACCTCTTGAAGTTCTATTCTCTTTCCTGAAGGTCTAGCTACTTTAAAAAATCGTCGAAACCTTCACTAAATTTGCTAGAAATTCATGGAGATTCAGAAAACGTCGGGAAGTTTAGAAATCGTTGAGGCAGTTACATTAATTTCAGATCAAAGATTGTCTTGGAATTGCACTGAAATTAATAAAACTACCCTAAAGTAAATTTTCCGAAGTTTTCTGAATCTCTTAAGTTCTATTCTCTGATAACTGATTCTCTGATAACTTCTACTTTCCCAACAGTTGACTTAATTCAATGGAACTGGCCTAAGATTCTAGGAATACCTCGGAGCTTTCCTAAATTTCCCACAAATTTCCTAATAAGCGTGGTCTGAGTTCTGATCGAAGCTACGTAACTCCCTTCAAGATCTTTTAACTCAACTTAAGTTTTGGCAACTTGTGCTAAGTTTATGCAACTTTCCTGAAGCTTATGGGACTGCCCTGAAGCACTTTGATTTTTATTGATTTTTTAGAAATTTTCTTGAAATCTATCGCACTGCCCCCTGAAGCTGTCGGAACTTATCTGATTGATCTTAAAACTTGGCCGTAGTTTTGAACGATTTTAAAATTTTCAGACCTTTCTTAGAAATGCTTAGAAATCCCAAGAAATGGAACTAACATAAAATTTTCACATTTCAACTGAAGTTCTCGGAACTTAATTAAGAAATTCTGCAATTTTACGAATCTATTACAAAAGGTCGAATGGACCAAAGATCAAATTGAACTTAGAGGGACAAAAGGTCTAATGGACAAAAGGGCGAATTTAACATAAATTGAAAAAAAAGGTCAAAATGAACTAATAGTCTAAGTATCGAAATTGACCAAATATCGTTTTGAAAATGTTCGCTCAGTGTTTAAAAGAACTTTAAAAAAAAATACTTTAATACTCCCAAAAACCTGCTTATGATTTAACCCTTTCGGGTCAGCGTGGTGTTATATGACCGCACTCTGTGAGTGGTTGCAGAAAATCAAAACTAATAGATAGCTACATACTTTCTTCAGTAAAATTGTAGTTGTGGGTGTCAACTATTCATGAAACATATGAAAGCACCAATTTATAGCCAAACTCAAAGGCCTCCAAAACCTTATGAAGTTCTTGTGTTAACGAACACGGACTTTAATCTAAATAGCAACGATATCTTTAGCAACGGATCATGCAAATTCAACCCAATTTGAGACAATTCTAGATGAATTTGCATGGTTGCAACATGTTCTGAATACTCCAAATTGTCCAGGAGTTCAGACTATTTGATCTACTAGATCAACCAAGGCCTGCGCGGTATCCTCGTGTTCATTAAGGTTTTTTGCATCAGTTATAATCTATTTTGAGGCATATAAGTTGCTCAAGGATATCCGGTCCAACAGGGCACCCGATTGAAGCGATTTTGACGGGGAGAGTGGAAATGCCAACTCCCTGTTGATAACATTTCGTGGATAAAGGGCGGGCTCTTCTCCCCACTCATTGGGCCATCTTCCTGTTTGGGGGCTTGTCTTTTTGACCAATTGGCTGATCAAGTTGCTGCAAGAAGATTCTTTATTGTTCCGTAGATGCGTATAGGCGACTTTGCCAATCGATCTACCCTGAGTAGTGCGAAGTGAAATTTTCTTCATGTTGGTAGTGTTGAAATAAACGTTTCATCACCGTCGGTTGGTAGAGAGAAGTGTCAAACGGCTTTTTGTGCAGAGCCGATTCGTGACTTTGTGATTGTTTGTTGACATTGTTCATAGCTGGAGTTTTTACGGAGTGGAATAAAATTCAGAATGAAGTGTTTTGCTCACTTTTGCAATTATAAAGATGGACACGACGAAAATCGAAGCCTATTCAGGTTTCCCAAGGATTCAGCAGTACGAAAAGCCTCCAATGGCAACGATTTGAGTTCCCTCCAAATCGTGTGAAACTCGAACATGAAAACTCTATAGAACCCCCGTAGAACCTCGCTGGCAGCAACTAAAATATCCACTGAAACCTCTTCTGTCGCGGGAAAAATCTGTTGAAATTTCCTGGAACTTTTGTACTATCATCACAAATCTCCTTAGAACGTTCTCCGAAGTCACAGTCGTTCCTGAGCGAAAAAAAATCGGAGGGGTTTTTTTCAGCGCAGGAGTCTACTTTGGTCCAAAATACGCAATAATACTGTTATTTTTAATTGTTTGAGTCGTTTCGAATCACGTTTTTAAAAAGATCAAAAACATTACTGAAAAATATTTATTTTTTATTTTGGACGATAACAATACTTCTATCTATTTCAACGAACCACAATGATAAAAAAGTGGTTCGATTTGACAGCTCGAAAGTGGTTCGATTTTGAGGTCCGTCTTCGCACCACTCAGGATCTACCCAATCCGTTTTTGGCCCTTCATACAGCGACATGTTTAATACAATCAGAGGTTATTAAGCTTGATCAAGACAAATAGGAAGAGAGGCCACTGCTATCGGACTTAGTTTCCGTGCTACAATGGGTGGTAAACCACTATCATCATCATCATCGTCTATATCTTTAAGATGCTCAAGGATGTCCAAACTACCCTGGAGTTCAGATCAAATGATCTACCAGATCAACCATGACTTATACAAGACCCTTAGTAACGAAAAAGTTCCAAACAAACAGGTTCATTGATATTATGCACATAATTTATGTTTCAAATCGATGTGTATAAGATGTTCTAGGTTCTCCTAGTTGTTCAGAAGTTCAGCCTTTTTGATCTATTGGATCAACCAAGGCCTACGCGATGTTCTCAATGAAAACACCTACCCAAACATGTTTATAGAGTTTTTGGGCATCACTTATAATCTATTTTGAGGAATATAAGACGCTCAACGATCTCCAAATTACCCTGGAGTTCAGATCAAATGGTCTACCAGATCAACCATCACTAATACAATGCCCTTGGATTCGAAACATCTTCAAACAAGTTCATATAGATTATGCACATCATTTATGTTTTAATTCCATGCGTATAAGATGTTCTAGATTCTCCAAATTGTCCAGAAGTTCAGCCTATTTGATCTATTGGATCAACCAAGGCCTACGCGATGTTCTCAATGAAAACACCTACCCAAAGATGTTCATAGAGTTTTTGCGCATCACTTACAATCTACTTTGAGGAATATAAGACGCTCAACGATCTCCAAATTACCCTGGAGTTCAGATCAAATGATCTACCAGATCAACCATGACTCATACAAGACCCCTAGTAACGAAACAATTCCAAACAGGTTCATATAGATTATTCACATCATTTCGGTATCAATTCCACGTGTATAAGATGTTCTATGTTCTCCAAGTTGTCCAGAAGTTCAGCCTATTTGATCTATTGGATCAACCAAGGTCTACGCGATGTTCTCAGTGAAAACATCTATCCAAATATGTTCATAGAGTTTTTGCGCATCACTTTCAATCTATTTTGAGGAATATAAGATGCTCAACGATCTCCAAACTACCCTGGAGTTCAGATCAAATGGTCTACCAGATCAACCATAACTAATACAATGCCCTTGGATTCGAAACATCTTCAAACAAGTTCATATAGATTATGCACATCATTTCGGTATCAATTCCGCGTATATAAGATGTTCTAGGTTCTCTAAGTTGTCCAGAAGTTCAGCCTATTTGATCTATTAGATCAACCAAGGTCTACGCGATGTTCTCAGTGAAACCCCTATCCAAACATGTTCATAGAGTTTTTGCGCATCACTTTCAATCTATTTTGAAGTATATAAGATGCTCAACGATCTCCAAATTACCCTGGAGTTCAGATCAAGTGATCTACCAGATCAACCATGACTTATACAATGCCCTTGGATTCGAAACATCTTCAAACAAGTTCATATAGATTATGCACATCATTTCGGTATCAATTCCACGTGTATAAGATGTTCTAGGTTCTCCAAGTTGTTCAGAAGTTCAGCCTTTTTGATCTATTGGATCAACCAAGGCCTACGCGATGTTCTCAGTGAAAACACCTACCCAAACATGTTCATAGAGTTTTTGGGCATCACTTACAATCTACTTTGAGGAATATAAGACACTCAACGATCTCCAAATTACCCTGGAGTTCAGATCAAGTGATCTACCAGATCAACCATGACTTATACAAGATCCCTAGTAACGAAACAATTCCAAACAGGTTCATATAGATTATGCACATCATATATGTTTAAAATCCATGTGTATAAGATGTTCTAGGTTTTCCTAATTGTCCAGGAGTTCAGCCTATTTGATCTATTGGATCAACCAAGGCCTACGCGATGTTCTCAGTGAAAATACCTACCCAACCATGTTCATAGAATTTTTTTGAGCATCACTTACAATCTATTTTGAGGTATATAATATGCTCAACGATCTCCAAACTACCCTGGAGTTCAGATCAAATGGTCTACCAGATCAACCATGACTTATACAATGCCCTTGGATTCGAAACAATTCCAAACAGGTTCATGTAGATTATGCACATCATTTAGGTATAAATTCCACGTGTTTAAGATGTTCTAGGTTCTCCAAGTTGTTCAGAAGTTCAGCCTTTTTGATCTATTGGATCAACCAAGGCCTACGCGATGTTCTCAGTGAAAATACCTACCCAACCATGTTCATAGAGTTTTTGAGCATCACTTACAATCTATTTTGAGGTATATAAGATGCTCAACGATCTCCAAACTACCCTGGAGTTCAGATCAAATGGTCTACCAGATCAACCATAACTTAAACAATACCCTTGGATTCGAAACAACTTCAAAACAGTTCATATAGATTATGCACATCATTTCGGTATCAATTCCACGTGTATAAGATGTTCAAGGTTCTCCAAGTTGTCCAGAAGTTCAGCCTATTTGATCTATTGGATCAACCAAGGCCTACGCGATGTTCTCAGTGAAAATACCTACCCAACCATGTTCATAGAATTTTTTTGAGCATCACTTACAATCTATTTTGAGGTATATAATATGCTCAACGATCTCCAAACTACCCTGGAGTTCAGATCAAATGGTCTACCAGATCAACCATGACTTATACAATGCCCTTGGATTCGAAACAATTCCAAACAGGTTCATGTAGATTATGCACATCATTTAGGTATAAATTCCACGTGTTTAAGATGTTCTAGGTTCTCCAAGTTGTTCAGAAGTTCAGCCTTTTTGATCTATTGGATCAACCAAGGCCTACGCGATGTTCTCAGTGAAAACACCTACCCAAACATGTTCATAGAGTTTTTGCGCATCACTTTCAATCTATTTTGAGGTATATAAGATGCTCAATGATCTCCAAATTACCCTGGTGTTCAGATCAAATGATCTGCCAGATCAACCATGACTTATACAAGATCCCTAGTAACGAAACAATTCCAAACAGGTTCATATAGATTATGCACATCATATATGTTTAAAATCCACGTGTTTAAGATGTTCTAGGTTCTCCAAGTTGTTCAGAAGTTCAGCCTATTTGATCTACTGGATGAACCAAGGCCTGTGCGATACCCTCACCTACCCAAACATGTTCATAGAATGTTTGTGCATCATTAGAATCTTTTTTTTCAGGTATATACGATGCTCAACGATCTCCAAATTATCCTGGAGTTCCGATCTAATGATCTACCAGATCAACTAAGACTGAAACATTGCCCATTAGTAACGGAACAACTCCAGACAGGTTCACACATCATTTACATTTCAATTCCATGTACATAGAGTGTTCCAGGTTATCCAAATTGTCCTTCTATTTGATCGCTTGAATCACTCAAGGCCAACAACCAACCAAGGCCTGCACGAAGGCCTTGTTCTCCGCTGATACACACTACGTTTCGCTGGCGTATAAATTTCTGATTGTGGTGCGTACATTTCGTAAACTCGCAAGCCTTCTTGATTCGTGCACCTATGTCGCTCTTAGTCCCGCCGTCTGACGCTAACTGGTTTAAAATATCTATTGGAAATTTTCGATTTTCTAGAACGATTGCCCCGCTACCGCAAAGTTCAAAGGGTTGTCCGTGTTGACATCCTGCGATTTGGTCTTGGTATGTGTGAAAGCCTCGTATTGCGCTTCGATGATATTGACGATTTTAACCGGGACTCCTTTCTTCTTCTTCTTCCTCGCATTTCAAGCTTATTGCGTATGGCATATTAGCTTATTGCGTGCTCTCAACTTAGTGTTCTTGATGCACTTCCACAGTTATTAATTGAGAGCTTTCGATGCCTGTACAATTTTTGCATTAGTATAATTGTGTGGCAAGTACAATCATACTCTATGCCCAGGGAAGTCGAGAAATTTTCCAACCCGAAAAATTCCTAGACCGGACCGGGAATCGAACCCAGCCACGTCCAGCATGGTCTTGCTTTGTAGCCGCGCCTTTACCGACTGAGCTAAGGGAGGTCCCCGGGACTCCTTTGGCTCTCACAAATTTCGTAGTCAATGAATACCACATTAGAGGGACTCTTAGAATTCGTTGACCATCTCCAGGATGATGCGTAGCGTGATCTTCCGATTAAGGATAGCTTTGCACAGCCAACAGATGAATCGATTTTACTTTACCTTCTCCGAATTCCATGAAACTTCGAAGGGGAAATGAACCAAGTTTGTATTGAAATTCGATCATTTTGACTGGCGCCTAATTTTGCAAAATGGCCTATTTTACATTTTGCAATAAATCATAGCACGAAAATGGCTCTTCTAATCGAAATGATGTCTGAGACAAAGTTGCAGAAAACTGGATTGTATTTTAAATGGAAAAAAAAACACTGAAAAAAAATATATTTTATTATTTTTAAATGCAGAAAACAACTTTTTTAGTCCAGAAAAATTTAGCATTTTCGTCAAGCTTAAAAATCTTTTATAGTTATTAAAATTTTTAACAAGTTTTTTTTTGTAATGTTTTAACAATTTTTTTTTTCTGTGTGTGTTTTTTTTTCTGTAAATTAATTTCAGCTTCCTTCAACTTTGTCTCGGACCAAGTTGTTTTCATGCTATGATTTATTGAACAATATCGAATACGCCATTTTGAAGAATTAGGCAAGTGTCAAAATGACCGAATTCCAGCCCCAAAAGGCAAAAGTTCATGGCATTCTGGGAGGTAAAATTTGAAATTCGTTTATTTTATTTGTTTGCTATTAGGAGTGGATTCTCATAGCCATTATCGAGCAGTTCCACGCCAAATTACGACTCGGAAAATATCGACCTCCTCCGATTTGTATGCAACTTTGCGTAATTGTTTGTCGTGCGAAATAAACATTTTTGCTGACATTCGGCCATTTTGTGGATCTTGTAAGATTTTCAAAATGGCGTCCTTGTAGTTTTTCAAAAAAATCGTTGCGTGGAACCGGTATTTCTGATCGAAATGATGTCTGAGACAAAGTTGAAGAGAAAAATAATGTCTATGTGAGAAAAATAAACAAAAAATGTAGTTATTTATCTTACTTTAAAAAAATAAAAAATGTTTTAAAAATTTAAATATGTCGTAATGTCTTCGTCTGATTTTTGAAAAAAAAAATTAACAATGCTTATGAAAAATGCAAACTTTTGGACACTTTAAAGCTGTAAAAAATCGATAGCTAGAACTTTTGAGTAATCTTTGAACTGTTTTGTTAATACGCTTTGTTGTGTAAATTTTTATAGAAATGTCTCAAACATTGTTTTCTATGTTTAAATTACATGACAAAACGGTTTAACAAAAAGCTATAAAATTTAACCAAAAGCTCTTGTTTTGTAAATGTTTAAGTGTCCATAATTTAAAACATTCCAAAAGTTTTTTTTTCAAAAATCGGTCATGGAAGTTCTGAGATATTTTGGTTTTGAACATTCTTTTTAAATTTCAACTTGACACATTTTATATATTTTTTTCCGTGCTTAAGGTTATTTTGGCGCCCTAAAATTGGTATTTTAATAGTATTTCAGTGATTGTTTTGCCATCTAATCGTTATAGTAGGGCTAGGTGTTGTCAAACCATTTTCGCATTTCTAAGACCATTTTTGGTCTGATTTGGCGTTTCAGTTCTTTTTTTTTCTTTTTATAGCTATTTTTCGGCTAAGGTTTTCTGGCCATTTTGCTCTTTGAATACCTTTTGATTGTCCTCTTTTTATATTTATCTGTGACTGTTTTAAACTATTTCGACGTTTTTTTTTTTTTTTTTTTTTTTTTTTTTTTTTTTTTTTTTTTGCGGGGCTTCTCTTAGCTCAGTCGGTAAAGGCGCAGCTACAAAGCAAGACCATGCTGGAGGTGGCTGGGTTCAATTTCCAGTCCGGTCTAGGAATTTTTCGGGTTGGAAAATTTCTTGTTTTCCCTGGGCATAAAAGTATGATTGGACTTGCCACACAATTATACCAATGCAAAAATGGTACAGGCATCGAAAGCTCTTAATTAATAACTGTGGAAGTGCATCTAGAACACTAAGTTGAGAGCACGCAATAAGCTAATATGCGATATGCAATAAGCTTGAAATGCGAAGAAGAAGAAGAAGAAGAAGTTTTTTTGGCGTTTTCGTAATAATTTTAGTGGTCAAGTCTATGACATTTTTGAAAATTAGTCACAATCAACGAAATTCAGAAGGCCTTCAATCATTAGAAATTTCAGGAGATAGAGGTCTATGAACAGGACTTGATGGAAATTGTCCTTGAGACTTTTGACAAATTTTGGCGAACTTCCACTAAAATCTAGAACCTTAGATTGGTTGATTGTCCTTATTTACAGTACATTTTAGCCTTTTCATAAATTGATATCCAGCGGACGATCTTCCACCGTCAATCAATAATGCTTCAGCCAACATCGCGAATTCGCACCCCCCAAGTCAGCACATTTCATTCCATTAGCACCTTCCTCGCCGAAAACACAAATGACTTCGCCATGCTTTGAGTATCGCACTCACCTTCTTGCAGTTCCCTCCCCGTCTTGCTTCGCCCGCGCGTGTGTGTGCCAACATTGCTGGAAGTTGCCTTCCTGAATTGGAAGCAATAATAACCAACACTCACACTTACCCCTCGCATCATTCTTCGCTCGAAACCCCACCCGTCAAGTTCATTGGCATTCTCGGCTGCTGGTGGCGGCAGTGCGGCGGGCGTTTCGGTAGAACGCGAAGTACATTGCGGCAGCAATTCCAAATGTTCAACTGTATGTACCTAGCCTACGCACACAAGGTGCGAAGAACTTCCGAAAACGTTGCGAGCGAGGAATTAATTGAAGATGAATTTTCGGAACGATAATTAATCAAAGGGGATCTAGAAGAGTTGCGCGCTGTTTGTACACATGTTTGCTCCGTTGTGCAGGGCCACAAGTGGTTTGTAGTTGACAGTGCGGACTGCGACGAAGAAGGACTATGAAATGTTTCGCAAATTCCTCACAACGTTCCGTTTTAAGATCCCTTGAATACTTAACATATGAAGCGCTTGTTTTCGAACACATCGTGCAATCGAACCTCATTACGCCTCTGGTCCGCATGCGATTCAATTTTGAATTTTTTGACAACTGTGAGCATACACGTGTATCAGCAGAAGGATCATGACGCCGAACGGGGAATACACCGCATTGAACGATAAAGTTTTTTTTTGTTCATTCATTCAACCGATAGCGAACGCGAATAGGAAAGAAGCGACACTTGTGAATGATTGTCAATAGCTGTCACACGGTGGGACGGCGGACAAAACACCCGGCGGTGGAAGTGTGTTAATTTACTAGCTAAACAAACCGTTTGTCGCTTAAGATATAGGCGGATAGAGAGGAAGCTCTAACGCGCGTCAAATTGCGTACCACTATTCCTCGGGCAATTTCTGTCTCCGAAAACAACCCTCATCATCATGATAATCGTAGTCGATGGCGTCGTCGTCGTCGTCGTCGTCGTGCACGCTAACATAGGAGACCCTATTTTCATAGCACTCTCAACTCGAAACGACGCTTTCCAATACCAACTGATGCTTCTGACCAACTTTGATTGGGTTTAAAATAAGTACCCAAATTCGGGTAACGCATTCTCGGCGTACGCCACCGCCCGTTCAGAGGTCATTAATTCTACCCATAAAACCATCAAAACTGGGAAAAGTGCTTGGTACTCCTTTTTTTTCCCTGTGATTCGGGGTTAGGAGAAGACATTGTTGTGAGCACGTGTGGGTGCGTGTATGTTGGTTTAGGAATTATTTTGATTCTTTGAATGAGCTACTGTGACAACGGGGGCGATTGTATGCGCGGTTATTGTCTCTTATTTTTAACCAATTGTCATCGCAGAATGATGACAACAAACGCGGATGGGGGTGGTAATTTTAGAAACTTGAGTCTCGACTTGATGGCGCTAAAATTCGATCCGCGTGTGGCGGAGTAGCTCGTCAATGTTCTGGTTGTTGTGGTTGTTTGCGTGATTAGGCTCCTGTTCGTGATATGGTTGAAATTGTTGACCCCGAAGATGTAGCAGCTTCGGGAACCAAGGTCCGTATTTCTAAAAGCTACAGCTGAAGCACTTGTTTTTAATGTCATCATAGAAGAAATTTCTCCAGTTTCTGCGTTCAAAGTATGCTTTTTCTGGAAGATCACAAACAACAGTAATTAACCCAAATGTTTTAATGGCAATCAGTTTTGAAGAAACATCTTTATAATTAAATCTATTGAATGTTGAAGTTTAGCACTTACTTAATTTCTCACTTTAATAAAGTTAAAAAAAATCCTACTTAATTTAATTAAGTCCAAGATCTAAAAAATATGCAATGTTTTTCGTATTCCATGTACAAGTTCAAGATATTGAAATTTTTTAAAGTGCCTGAATTAAGGAAAACGTTAAATGATTTATTTCAAGTTATTAACTTGTTATTAACGTAATTAATTTTATGAAAGATTAGAGATCTTCATTGCAGTCCCATTAACTTCACAACAATTGTAGGAACTTTGAAGAAGTTCTGAGGAATGAAAGGAAATGCTGAGAATTTTAGTGAAGCTCCATAAACAAACTACGGTAACATAAGCGAAGTTAACACACTGAAATTATGGGAAACTTACTAGAAGTTTTAAGATCCTCAAATCGGTTCTTTTAACATCCGAATATTTCGGGAACTTTAATGAAGTTCCTAGAATTTCAGAGCACATCACATGTGTTAAAGGGTATTGTTCATTTTTTTAAGAATTTCTAAGCTCCTCAGAAAAGCTAGATCTAGAGATCTTTGGGGAATTTCAGATCTTAAGAGCAGTTTCCATGACTTTAGTTCAGACTTTTCGGAGCAGTTTAAATATCTATAATCGTAAATTTAGAAAAATTGAGAACCCTTAAGATGTTGCGAGCATTTCAAGGAAGTACAGAGACCATCAAATAATTTATGAAAACTTCAGAAATATTTCAGGAACTTCACTGAAGTCCAAAGAATTTCTGGGAAATTTACCTTCAATAGAATTGAGAGCTTTAGGGAAGCTTCGAGAACATCAAGACAGATCAGAGAATCAAACGGCCTTAAACAAGTTTCGGAAACTGCACCAAAGCTCCGATAGAACTTCTGGAACGTGACAAAAATTATATGAACATCCCGGAAAACGTGAGAGTATTTTAAAAGTTTTATATCATGGAGATTTAAAGAACTTTAAAAAAATGTGAAAATTTACCTAAGTTGACTAGAGAATACCAACAAAGTTTCATTAATTAAAAAAAATGCGAGAACTTTTAGCAAGTAGCGATAAATATCTTCAAAAAATTCCAGAGAACTTAGAATTTAGATAGTTTCATGATATTCAGCGAAGTTCCGAGTAGCTTCAGAATAATCCTATTAACTTAAGCAAACTTGCAGAGACTTACCAGGAATTCCGTGAAATTATTGGTTATTAGAATAATTCTATGATTGATCCAAAATCATCAGGGAATTTTGAATATATGTATCAGAAAATTTGCCGGATTATTAAACAAATTAAGAGAACTTCAGGTAAGCATAGATAAGTTCAGAGAAAATAAGTGAGCTTTTTAATAGTTAGAATACTTAAGGAAAGTTGTCAAATCAGTTAATTTCAGTAAAGTCGCGGGTTCTTTAAATATACTGATCAATTCAGGGCTGTCTAGAGAACTTTAAAGAAATTCAATAATCGTTTAGGTAGTTTAAATAAGACCAGGCTAGTCTAGACTATTGAAAAAGTTTTAAATAAGTGTCGATAATTTAATGGAAGTTTCATGAACTTCAGAAAAAAATCATGAGAACTAATGTGAAAATCATAAAACTTTATTAATTATTTTGTTCTAATTCTATGAAAATTGCGGAAGCACAGAAGTTCCAGAAATTTAGAAAAACTTCGAAAACTTCTCAGAAGGACAGTGGTCTTCAGAAACATTTCGAGAACTTCAAACAAATCTATTGAGCTTAAGGGGAGATCCGCGAACTTCAGGAATTTTTATGAACATTAGCTAAATGCGGGAGCATTTGAAAGAAGTTTAGTAAGCTCCAAAAATTAGAGGAATTTCAGGGAGAGATCAGTTCCATTAGTTTCAGAAAATTAGTGGGAAATTTCAAGCAGTTCCCATATTTTAAGATAACTTCAGAGACGTTAAAAATTTAATTGAGGCCTTCGCATAAGTTCAGAATATCACTAAAGCTTAAACATTTTAAGGACGGTTCAATTAAATTCAGCGCAGTACTACAACCTTCATGAGAACTGCAAAAACGTTGGAGCAGTTTTGAGAATTTCAGAAAAGAACAAAGAACCTCAGAGCAGTTCCGTTAACATTAGAGAAGTCACATAAGTTTAAAGAAGTTTAGAGAACTTCAGCGAATTGTTAAACCTTTACAAGAGATTCATGATCGTTGGAAAAATTAAGAAAACTTTAGGAGGTCCTATAAAGTTCAGGGAAGTTTAAGAATTTGATGAGTAGTATTGTGAGCATCAGGCTAGTTTCTCAAACTACAAAAGAACTTCAAGGCAGATTCATTAGCTTCAGGAAAAATTTGGGATGTTCTCAGAATAGTCCATTCCATATTCAATTTAAATTTCGATTAAACTTTCCTCCGAATTGAATTTTATTTTAGTTTTCCTCGAAATTACCTTGAAATTCTCCACAATAAGACACCATTTGGAAAGATTATCAGAATATTCATTGAATTCATTTCAGATTTCCTTTTGAGTCTCACTCCTTCCCTTGAAATTCTACTCACATTGAAAGTCTCTTAAGAATTCATTGTCATTTCTACTCACAAATTCCTTAGATTTCTTCTCATACTTTGTTTGGCAAACTCTCCTGAATTTATTTTCCGAATTCCTTTGAAGATGTCCTGGAGTTATTTTCAGATTTAAGTGTAATTCTTCTTTTAGTATTTTCGAAAAAAAATCCAAGGACTTATGCTCCGAATTTGTTTTCTCCCACAAACTTTATGAAATTATCCTCAGAATGCCCTTGGAATTTTCCTCTGAAGTTCTCAGGAGTTGTGCTCCTCAGAAATTCCTAAGAGTTTACTCTTAATTCCATTCAGAGTCACTTTTTAGTCACTATTTTTACAACTATAAGTCACTATTTAGTCACTTATTTCTTCAACATGGTCACTAAAATCACTATTTTTGACAGCAGTGGTGGCTACCAGCCCTGTAAGTATGATTTCAACCAACAAACGATCCACGGTGAAAGACCAAAGCTTCATAATGGCTAGGTCGTGAGGGACTTTGTCAAAAGCCTTAGAGAAGTCGATGTAAACGGAGTCCACTTGCTGACGCTTCTCGATGCTACCTATAAGAGTGTTCGTGTAAGTCATCAAGTTAGAGACTGTCGAGCGCTTTTTCATGAATCCATGCTGAAACTCTGAGATTATGGGTTGAACAGCTGGATACAACTTCTCATGCAGAAGACTTTCGAGAACTTTGGCCAAGCAGTTCAGGATCGAGATAGGTCGGTAATTTTCCACTTTGTGCATGTTACCGGACTTGAAGATTGGTGTAATTGAGGCGAGCTTCCAGGCATCAGGAAAAACGCCATCCTTAAGCGATCGATTGAAAATAGACCTAACGGGAGAGAATATCAAAAGTCTTTCTAGAAAGAAAGAAAAAACGTCGATTTTTTTATTTTATAGAAAAAATAAAAAGGTACAAAAATTAAGTAACAAAAAATGTCCTTATTCAATATTTTTGATTAAAAAAATCCGTATGAAAAATGCAAGCTTAAGCCTTGGACACTTAAAAATTGACAAAAATTGTAGAACAACAGCTTTTGGTCAAATGTTCCAACTTTTTGTTTTGTATTCTTTGCACAGAAAATAACATTTGTGACCTTTTGTATTGGATATTTCAGAATCAAGCTTGATTCACTTGAATATTCAAGGACTTCAATGAAATCTTCGATTAGCTGGAGATCTGTTGGAATGCTTTTTGATCAACGTGTCATTTTAGAAAAATATCTTCACAATAATGCTTGATCAACTTGAAGCCTTGAAAAATATGCATAGGACTTCACTGAAATCTTCGATCAGCTGGAGATCTTTTAAATACAACCTAACCGACCTGCCATCTTGAGAGAGCCAATTGAATTTATGACCAGTTTAAGATCTTCCGATCTTCCGATCTTCCTGATCAACCTGAACTCACTAATATCTGATCAACCAGCTATCTGGAGACGTCATTTGAATGTTATGAACAGTTGAATATCGTAAGAATCCGTCTTGGAAGGATATCTGAAAGACGTCATTTGAATATTTGAACAGTTGCAGATCTTCAGAATATTACTCGATCATCTTGAAAAGTCTTGAATAATATCCAGATAACTTTATTGATATCTCATCGAAAATCCTTGCAAATCAACGAAGTCATCTAACATTCTACGACGCTTCCTGAACTTCTACGAAGAATCCTGTTCTTTCAAGAAGTTTCTTGAACTTAAACTCAGTTCCATGAACTCAAAGCCTCTATGAAGTTCCTTGAATATGTCGGATGTTCGACGAACTCCGGAAATTTTTCGTCAACTTCTACGACTAATAGCTACAACTAAATTTCTACCTAACTTGCTGAACTTGTACGAATTTCCAGTAATTCATACAATGTTCTGTGATCATCTACAAGGTCCCCTAACATCTAAAAAAATGACTTAACTTCTCCATAACTTCCGGAAAGAACCTGTTCCTTTTCTAGGAATTTTCCTGAACATATTGGCGAACCGAATCTCCCTAAGCTATACAGTTCCCGAAACAGATACGATGATCCTGAAAGTTCTACAAGGTGTCGACTACCTGGAAAAACCTAGAAAATCTGGGAATTTCAGGGAATTCCAATTTAGCCCTGGACAGTCAGGGAATCTCGAGGAATTTCTTTAAAACTCAGGGAAATATTCCTTAATCCTCTCTGAAAAGAATTACTGATCTCGCTATTCTCATACAAGTAAATTACTCGGTGTAGTTTTAGAATGTTTGTAAATTAATAAAAGCTTCATTAGAATTGTGAGCTTGTGCGTGCTCAAATGAATAATTTTAATTGCTGAATTAAAAAAAAACATAGTCTTCTCCAGCTGCATATGTATTGTATAAAAATAACAGATGCATTACTGTAAGAACTGTAAAAATCCTATGACTTTACACGGTAGTGCCCGTGAGACTCTCCTTGGCGAACTAAATTTTGATGATTTTGGACCATCCCTGAGTTGAAATGGGATCCAGAGGGATGGTAAAATCCATTTATGAGTAGAGCTATTCATTGTTGGTTGTGACCAAAAAAAAGCGCGTTTCTGGGTGGCGCTGTGTTTAGTTCGGTCCAACAGAAATTGATCCTCTGCAGATGGGTTGAACCGTCTTTGTGTAAATGCAAGAATGGCAAAAAGTTAAGATATATATTTCTGAATACTTGTAGTTCTAGTTCCTCATTGTGTGCTTAAGAGCCGGATAAATCCTGATATTAGGCTATCCTAAAATTAAGAGTTATGATCCTGCTGGGATGGACGAATTTTTGATTGCTTGAGTATCAGATTATGATTGAATATTGAACTCAGGGTCACATGGTCCAAAAATTCTAAATCTGTTAAAGCACAACTCTGAACATCAAATTTTCGATTTTATTATGGAAAGAAAGTGGGGGGGGGGGCAGTCCCAAGGAACCAACATGCATGCATAATAATAAACCGACTAATAACGTGCAGAAGCCCTGTATTAGTCGTATGTTAGCTGTAGGTAGCAAAATCAATCAAAATAATCAACCTCCCAAGTACCAATTTAGGTTTTATGAGGGTTCTGTAGACCATGATTTAGTGCTTTTACAACCCAACAAAACTTGCAATGTTACTTGGACTGGGATGTGCAGTACGTGCTTGTGATCGATTTCACACCGGTGGTATCCCACTGCGATCGAGCGTTTGGTTAAACGTGTTATCCATAAGAAATGTTCACTGGAGATGGAATAGGCATTAAAGTGTGCACGGGGAATATATTTTATAACGGGGGATTAAAGACAAGTGGTTCATATGCAGAAATATCCCTAACGAAAAGTCCACAAACAGTCTGAAAAATATTTCATAAGGGAAAGGAAATGTACATGTCAAGGAGAGGAAATGGAGTAAACCGAGGGGATCATGAACTCGTTGAACACATTCTGGCGATCAAGCTAGTGATGAAAATGCATACTGTTGGGATTAAACCGATCGTTTTATGATAACTTTATCTTTAAGTTCTTCTAGATTAAAAGATAGCAAGCTGATTGATATAAAAATGATTGCAGTTTCACACATCATAATCAATCAAAGTTGTTGGGATTAAATGATTACCTGGCTTATAACATGTCTTAAACCTGTATGTTTAGAAAAATATGAATTATTTTCTATAACTGGATTTTTTTCAGAAAAAGCACTGGAAAATCAGGGAATTATGTTTTCTTCGTTGAGTTGACACCCTGTTATAAGAAAATTGATGTTTTTCTACGTTATTTCCTGAGCAACTAAGCAATGCTTGTAGGAAATTTTATGAACTTTTAAAAAATTTGTCGAAATTTGTCGCAGTTCCTTGATCTTTAACAAAATTTCTTTCTACAATGTTCTCTTCACTTTAAGGAATTTCGATAATTTTCTGCGAAGTTCCCTAAAACTTCTACGGAATTCGTTAAACTGACAAAAATCATTAACGAAGTGCCCTGTAACTAAGAGAAGGTCATGGAACACTTTTATGAAGTTTTCTGAAACGAAGTAAGCTTCCCTAAACTTCAATAAAGTGTCCCAAATAGAAGTTCCCACTTCTATGAAGTTCCGACATTGTCGGAAGCTCTATGAAGTTTTCCTAATTTCTCTTAAATTTCGTGAATGACTACACTGTCGTAAAGTTGTTGAAATTTTACGAAGTTCGATGGAATTAAAGAAAAATTCCTGAACTTCAATGAAGTTCTCCGAGTTTCTGCAAGATTCTCGAAGTTTCTCTGAAGTGCGCTAAAGTTCAACAAACTTTTTTTTTGTTTTCCTTGATTTTTCCGTCGATCTTGTTTTCCGCACTGAGTACCAATGCTACCGACGCCAGGGAGCCAGCTCCTACACCAGGATCCAACCCATCAACTCATGGACCGGGAACCAACGGGCTTTACTTTCCTTCCGTTTCGTGATCAGAAATTTTATGCATCAGAAAATCCCGACGACCCCGACTGGGAGTGAACTCAGGCCCTTTGAAGTGAGAGGCAGTCACACTTACCTTTAACAAACTTCTCTGCACTCTTACGAAGTTCACTGAAGTTGTTCAAAGTTCGCTGAGCTTTCCCAAAGTTAACTGAACTCCTATTTGAAGCACTTCTAAAAACTTTCCATCATTGCAACGTAGCTCCCTAAACATCCAAGAAGTTTTCAAATGTTCTACGAAGTATCCTGAAGATCTATGAAGTTCCTTGAAGTTCGATAACAGTCCCTGAACTTTTACGAAGTACCTCGAAATCCTATGAAGTTCTCTGAAATCAATTGAATGGCTCTTGACTTCTAACATCATAGTTTCCTGATGTGATGTTATGTTTGACAGACAAATTTCACAATAAATAGTCTATGAAGATCATGATGACTTCTCTCATGAATGTATTATACATAGATTGGATAGGCTAATGGGTAAGGAATAAGGATAATGCTTACCTGTGAACGTAAGGAATGGTTAGAAAATAACAGAGATGGTGTGCTATGGAAGCCAATATAGAAATTCCTCCGGAAGGAGTAGGCATTTTACAAGATTCCGCCAGCTTATACAAGGAAGGACTCTAAAAACTGCAAATACTGAGTATTTCCATCACTCGAGACTAGCTTAATAAAGTACTTCTAACTAATAAATTTATATACCTTGGAAAGTTTTAAGAAACTATCTCAGAAGTTCTGGCGACTTACCTTCCTTCAAAAACTTATCTTGGAAGTTCTGAGGATTCGTCGTTAAATCCTGAAAGCTAGTCCTGTGAGCTTAGGTATTTCTGAGCACTTACCTTGAAAGTTCTTCTTCGCATTTCACGTTTATTTATCGCATATTAGCTTATTGCGTGCTCTCAACTTAGTGTTTTAGATGCACGTCCACAGTTATTAATTAAGAGCTTTCGATGCCTGTACCATTTTTGCATTGGTATAATTGTGTGGCAAGTCCAATCATACTTCTATGCCCAGGGAAGTCGAGAAATTTTACAACCCGAAAAATTCCTAGACCGGACCGGGAATTGAACCCAGCCACCTCCAGCATGGTCTTGCTTTGTAGTCTTGCGCCTTTATCGACTAAGCTAAGGGAGGCCCCAAACCTTGAATGTTCTGAGTATTCAATTTAGATATATTGAGGTGCTTTATAGCATGAATTGTTTGAGAAGTTCAAAAACCTTGCCTTGGAAAAAAAAAACCCAAGATCGAAGTCCTTACCTTGGAAGTCCTCAGTATTTGCCTTGAATGCTCTGAGAATTTGTCTTAGAACTCCTCAAACTAAGTTTTGGAATTCCTGAGTGCATGCATTGAAAGTCCTTAGAATTTGTCTTCATAGTTCTCAGGACTTGTTGAATAAGTGTTAAGGAATTGTCTTGGAAATCTGGAGGACATGCCTTAGAAGTCCTATGGAATTATCTCAAAAGTTCGGAGGACTTACGTTGCCTCAAAATTTCCTCAGAAAAATTAAAAAAAATGTGATAGCATACATTTTTTTAGAAGTCCGAAATATGAGATTGAGAGGTTCTTGTCTTCCAAGTCTAAACGAATTGCCTTTTGATTGCCAGGAGATTTTGATTAGCATGAAATTTTGAGTAATTGTTTTACTAAAATTCGACCATTTTAATTATTACAAAACTTTCAAAATGGTGTCCTTGAAAATTTTCAAAAAATTGTAACACATAAACGATATTTCTGATCGAAGCGACGTCTGAGACGAAGTTGAAATGCAGGGCTGGTAGCAGGTCACTATTTTGAAGGCGGACACTAAAAAGTTACTTTTTACACCAAAAAGTCACTAAAGTCACTCTTTCACTACTGAAATAGAGTGAAATTTAAAATTATCAACAAAACGTTTGAATTGGGTACTTGGCACTAAGAAAATCTACAGTAGTTTTAACAAAATATACATACCTGTTAAAAAAATTAAAATATTATCCAGGGTGACCAGTGAACCGCAAAACTTTAGAACACCAGGAAAACTATTGGGAAATGCCTTCAATTCCGATTAAAATCGGAGAAAATATACCTCCTTTCCCTGAAAATAAATTTTAAACCTTGGAAACTTTCCAAAGGTATTTGTCTGTGATAGATTTTCAAAAGTCTTTCAAGGATGATTAAGAACTTTAAAAAATCCAAAGTAAATTTTAAGAGAATTTTTAATAATTCTATCCCAAGTAACAATTTTGGTTTTATGAGGGTTCTGTAGACCATGATTTAGACTTGTATAATGCTATAAAACCACGATAAAACCTGCAATGTTACTTGGGATGGATGACACCAAGATACATCAGAGAAGAATTCCAAAGTACAGACTACGAAAGTCTCATGTAAAATTAAGTGCTCTGAGGACCGATTTCTTCATCGCCGCCTAAATCTTGAGCTAGGTTTACCTATATAGTTAAACTTGGCTCAACACATACGAGCGTCGCTTTTGATTATTGTTTAAATTTATTAGAGACGCAAAATTCAACTCCGAAACAATTTTGGAAATAATTCCAATAATTATTGAGAGTGCATTTAACGAGAGTTCTGAGAAGATTTCTATGATGATTGGATGAGGATTCTAGGTCCAATTCTAATAACAATTCAAAATTAGTTCTGAAATTTTGCTTAAGGGAGCTCTGATGAAAATCCCGTGAACTCCAAAGATGGTCTCTGCGGATAGTTCTAAAAGAATTCTGGGTGATTTCTGAAGATACTTCCAAGAGAATTCTAAAGAGTTCGAAATAAATTTCGAGAAGAATTCCAATAGAATCGAATTTTGAGGGTTCAATTTCAAAGGAATTCTGAGAAGAGTTTCAAAGTTATTCTGTGATGGATTTTTGTTTTGAGAATTCTGAGGAAATACTATGGAAATTCTAAGGAGAATACGAATTGAATATCCAATTGAATGCAGAGGAGAAGTCCAAGACTATTTTAAGCAGAAATTTATGAAATTTCGAAGGTTAATTGCATGGAAATTCTAAGGAGAATTCAAATAAATTTAAAATGGATTTATGGAAGGAGTTCTTAGAAGAATCAATAAAAAATCGAAAATGATCTACTTTAACTAATCATGTGTTATTACTTCAAGCGTGAATTTAACGATTTACATAGTCGGAGATGCTTAACGTCAAATATCATACTTAAAGTGGATATTTTATACTATAGAGCTGGAGTGGAGATTAAATTATAGAGTTGATAGTTCCGTTATTAAATTTTTTATACAAAGTAGAAAGTGAGCAAAGGACAATTTTGAGGAAGGCACGAATCGGGTAGTTGTTTACATCAGATGGCAATTTGAGTGTGACACAATCGATAGAACTGTTTCCGCACATCAGAGGTACATGAGCAAATCGGCGATCATCCCTTTTGCCAGTGTGGCGGGGGAAACACCCCTTACTATCCCTCATGAACGGATGAGTTTGGTAAAGGGGATGCTCTACCCGATTCGTAATTGCCCTAAGCTCGCTTTCTGCATTCTATATACAATTTTCACACTGCCGTACTAAACGGAACTAGTAACTCTGTACTTTCATCTCCATCATTCATCTATAAAATGTCCACTGATATTTGACGTTACGCATCTCCAACTACAAGAATAATCTATTTCCAAAAAAAAAAGTTAATTGTTCTGCAAATCATTTCAAGAATGCAATATTACTTTTCATAAGCTTAGAGGCAAGTTTAAGAGAATTGAAATGATTCTAAAAAAGTTCTTGAGATCATTCTGAAAAAATCTGAAAAATGATTTTAGCGAATTATCAAATAATATAAGTTGTATCAACATTTTAAAGATTTCAAATGCAGAATCAAATTCAAGATCTTCGAAAAAATGCTGTCGTTGTAAGGATATTTTAACACTATTAAAGCTGATTTATTATGAGTTATTGGTATATACATTAATTTAAATGATGTATATCGCTCAACCAACTCTAACTCCTGGAAAATCTGGAAATTGCTATTAGCTGGTAATCATGTATAATGTAATCAAAAGGAAATTATTAAAATTACTTCGAATGCTCTTCATAGGAGATTCCGTTGAGAAGGTCGATATAATTAGAGGAATTAACAAGGGAATTCATGAAATGTGATTTTAAGTTCCATGACAAAAAAACAGTTTATTTCCATATTAAATCTTATTCGAATTTCTGAGTCATCATATAAATGTCACTATTGGTTACTTATTTATTATTTTAAAGTCACTATTTGGTCACTATTTCCGTAATTTTAGTCACTAAAGTCACTACTATTATATCGCATCAGCACTACCAGCCCTGCCATCTAGATACGCGATTATAAAATTTGAAAAATCTTTCACGAGTGATTCTTGTACAACGAGCATACACAAAATGTGCAATATTTTTAACTAATCAGAATGAATGCCAACCGAAGGTAAGGTACAGATAGCACTCAAATTTGGCCAATAGATGCTCTGAAACACTCTGTATCCTCATGCCAAAATTGAGCTCTCAAGGACGTTGTTTACCCCCCTCACGAAACTAGGCTAAGGTATTGCCGAAGCCGACATTTCCCCTATCATGGAATGTTTAGAGAATATGCTGTAAAAGTCCTAAAAAATTATCTCAAAAGTTCTGGCGACTTACCTTCCCTCAAAAACTTATCTTGGAAGTTCTGAGGATTCGTCCTGAGAAATATGCCTGCGAGCTTGGATATTTCTGAGGACTTACCTTGAAATTTCTGAGCCTGAATTGTTTGAGCAGTTCAATGACCTTGTCTTGGGAATAAAAAGATCGAAGTCCTTACCTTGGACGTCCCCAGGATTTGCCTTGGATGCTCTGAGAATTTGTCTTAGAAGTCCTCAATCTAAGCTTTGGAATTCCTGAGTGCATGTATTGAAAGTCCTTAGAATTTGTCTTCAGAGTTCTCAGGACTTGTTGAATAAGTCTTAAGGAATTGCCTTGGAAATCTGGAGTACATGCCTTATAAGTCCTAAGGAATTATCTCAGAAGTTCGGAGGACTTATCTAGGAGGTTCTGACGGTTTTTTTTTTTAATAAGTCCTGTTATTTAAGCCCTGATAGATAAAAAAAAAGTGTGAACATACCTTGAAAATATTGAGGGTTTAATTTAGAGATCCAGATAGCATGCATTTTTTAGAAGTCCGAAGGATGAGATCGAGAGGTTCGTGCCTTCCAAGTCTTTAACGAGTTGCCTTTCGATTTATATGAAATTTTGCGTAATTGTTTGTTATGGGTAATGAATCACATTTTTACTAAAATTTGACCATTTTAGTTCTTGCAAAATTTGCAAAATGGGGTCCTCTGTGTAAATTTTCAATAAATCTTAGCACATAAACTGACCAAAAGTTCTTGTTCTACGTTTTTCATCAATTTTTATGTGTCCATAATTTTAAACATTCCAAAAGTTGGAATTTTTCGTGAATTTAAAAAATAGAATATCATTTTTTTATATATTTAGGATTTTAGCATTTCTTTGAAATTTTTTGTATATTTTCCCAAGAAAAAACATTTTTTCCCTAAAATTTTGTCTCAGGCGTCATTTCGATCAGAAGTGCCGTTTCCATGCTGATTTTTTGACGTAGGATTAAGTCTTTCGGCAACATTTGGGGGTGAAATTTCAAAAAACCAAAATCGACCGCGTTACGAAAAGTGGTCAAGTTTTGACAAATTATAGCTTTATCCATAGCGGATGGATATTAATTCTAAATGAGCCAATCGATTGAAATGTCATATACGAATCTGCTGAAATGAACATTTTATCAATTTTCAAAAGATCACTATTGAAAATTGTACGAATGTGCAACTGTTGCTATGATAATGAAAATTATTACCGGTTTACTGCGAAAAGCGCTTTCCCTAACACAGATTTAAAAATCGAATTCAGTCCGGTCTAACTGAACAGTGTTTATTCAATCACCGCGTGTGGTGAGTGGAGGTGTCCACTGGTCATCATCAGCAGCAGCAGCATTGCTTTGTAGATTGTACTCCAGTACACGACGAAAGGCTGCCCGCAAGCGCGAGGTCTAGCCCACTGATCGGCCCATTCGCCGAAGAAGGAGGAAGAAGTTGCATCGCTACCAGAGATAATGGATTTTAATTCTTAATACACCAATCGATAAGAAATTTTTCTACGAATCTTTTAAATTTAAGACATTATTAATTTTCAAAAGGTCACTATTCAAAATTGCCCGAATGAGCAACTGTTGATATGATTATTAAATTTAACATCGATTGTCTTTTTGATGCAATAAAATTCTTCCCGAATTTAAGAGGGACTTAAAATTTGCATCAAAAAACATAAACGTAGGTACCGTCCGGTATGCTTAGATTCTGTGATTGATGTGCTTTCCCTAACACAGATTTAATTTCCGAATACCATTTCCGGTGTGAATTCCACAGCATTGTTTTAAACTGGATTCCAAGCTTTCAACCCTTCGGTCCTTTTCAGGACCTCAAATGACTGATAAAAGAGTAAAAACTTATATCCAAGACACATCGTCCAGGATTGGCTACATGGACACCGACAGAACACCTCAAAAACAGAACTCTGAAACTGCTTTTGAATTTCAACCTATCAAACTCTTTCACTGATAACGAGTTAAGAAATCAATTTAATATTTACGATACTTTGTGGAATCTAAACTACCTTTCGTAATCGTACGTCAAATCTGCGGTCGTGGCTTGGATGCACATCAAAAAAATAATTTTAATATTACATCAAAGTGGATGCACTTCAATCGTGTAAAAAAATTGTGTGATATTACTTGCAAAAAAGAACTAAATTATCATTAATACAGTGCATGAACAGACGCTGCTTTAACTGCATTTGTTTATTTTTGTGGCCATAACATTTACATGAGATTTTCGACATGATTGAAGTGCATCCTCTTGGATGTAATGTTAAAATTTATTTTTTGCTGTATACAACCTCTTACTTTTTCTTTGAAAAAATTCAAAGGCCGCCGTTTTGAAAATTTTAGAAGATCAAAAAAGTTGAGTTTTGCTAATTCGCTTTCAACGCCCTTCAGGATACTAGCAAAATTTCTTTTTTTTTTTAAATATTCTTCTCAATCCACCTTGAAAGACTGCCACCGATGTCAGCGGCAGCTGACATTCCGTAGTGCCATCCACTGGTTGGGCAAATATTGATCCAACTCGTACGTATCGCGAACCGTACCATCTGTAGCCAGGTACTTGGGAAAACTACGGCAGCAGCTCATTTGAAATTCATCATCTGTTTGAATTTTTGTCGCCACCACATCATTCATAGCAGTCGGCGGCGGCGGCGTCGGCGTCGTCCTCGTCGTCGTTGCTGCGGGGTTTCGGAACCCAAAATTGGTAAGTCATTTTCGGTAATTTCAGTCGATAGGTGCCACACGGCGAAGGCTTACATTGTTTGGAACGGTGGAACAGTCTAGGGCAGGAGTTTTCAAACTTTTTTAAATGCACGGAGCATCTGGATCGATGCTCTTGGTTCGGAAGATTTGAAGGTTTCAAAATCCTTTTGGCGGATTCACCAATTTTTGATTAAAAATTTATCAATTTATGAAAACCCACCATTTTGTCCGATAGCCACTTGGGGTCCATCAATCCTCTGACGTTCGCCAAATTTGCGCCATTTCAAGTCAAATTTCAGCCAACGATCTGAAGTTGAAAACCGCTGATCAACGACGAACATTATCATCGGTTTCATCCGACAAGCAGAACTGTAACTATTCAAACATTAAAACATTAGCACCAGATTCGGAGGGAGGAAATTCAAAACCCAACCGAGCGCGACTCTCGCATGTTCGGCTGTAGTATCGAGCCATGTGTAGCTTCCGACACAACCAACGGCCGTAGTCAGCGTATTTTTCCGCCCTCCCTCTCGCACTCGGTCGCTCGCTCGCTCGCGCGCGCTGCAGTTGATTTAAAACATTTTGATAATAATCTGCTGAACTTGTCAAAATAATAATGACGGGTTTCGAGGTTCGCGAAGGGTGTGGGGGGTGGGGGGGTCGATTCGAGCTATTATTTCACTATTATTGCTTTCTGAAGCGTACCAAAACTCTCGGCTGCGCACACACACACGATTCGCTAAAAATGTAGTACCAACCAATGTTTCAGGAAACGCCAAATGCCGATACATCACGCATACACACACACACTGTCGGAGCCAGTCGGGTGCTGTTTGGAGTGGCTACGGCCAAAACTTGGCATGGGTATTCCGTCAAACCCCCATCGAAGAGGGGCACGGATTGAATCGATCAGAGAAGAAGTTCTAATTCTTTGGTTTCGGATAATTGATCACCATACACCATTTTGGATGCAGAAAAATTCTTGAAGTTCGATTATCAGTCTACGACAAACCCTTCCATATCTTGGTCATCATCAATCGGATTCATTTTTCGAGGACGCCATTTGAAATTGTTGTCAAACTCAAGGTTCCATTCAGAAGCACATTTTCAAACATATTTTTGAACAAATTCGGAAAAGAAAAACAAATATCAAGCCGGGTCTTCAATATCTGGAACCGTTGGATACGAAAGAGAAGCAGACTTTCAACCTAAGCTGGCTACGAATTGTTAGGAAGCATCATGAGAAGATCCTGGCATCATAGCAGGTCGATTCCAATCGAATCTTAAAATTTTAAATTATTTTTGTGACGATCTCTTCAACATCTGAAGAGATGAACGGGTAAATTTTTGACCACATTGTTACTCAAATTGTTCACGAAATATTTGGAATTGTCAACGGAGCATTTACAACTTATTTAGAACCAAATTGAGTGATGTTACCACTGATTCAGAAAATTTCAAATCAATGAAGACAAATCCGGAATATACCTCGAGAAATCCGATTGCAAAACTACAGGACTTCAAAACGTTACTCAGATGTCCTTGAATGTAAGTTTCAAGGACAAATGAACAGGACTTAAGAAGTACAACATCCAGAGGTACACATCATTGTTATGAAAGGGCATAGAACTTTTCAAGTACTGCAGTGCTTTGGACCACTCCTTGAAGTCTCTTGTTGTCTTCTTCGAAACATATAGGACTAACCCTCGAATGCAATCTTGAATTTGATCGTGTTCTGGACCTTACCCTGAAGTTCCTCGGACGTTTCCTAGAAGTCCATTGTATCCGTCCTCAAATCTCAATAGCAGACCGAAGATTATCAGAACCACTCTCTGAACGCACCCTCGAAGTACTCCGCATCTACTGCCGAAGGCTGTCCTCTAAACACTCCCGACTCCCTACCAAGAGCTCCCAGTGGATTTGCCACAGAACTTGTAATTCAAGAGCTCTGAACTGTTCATTCAAAGTATTCCAGTTTCCGTTCTGCGAAGTGCTTTGCGGACAAGTCCTTGAAATTTATTGTTCTCGCCTTCGTAGCTTAAGGAACTCGTCCACGAATGCATCCTTGAAGTTCACCGAATCCTTTCTTGAACTGACGAAAGTTCATCGGAGTCCTCTGGACTTGTAATCGAAAATTGAACTGAAGTTCTTCGGATCTTGCCTGGAAATCCACGGCCTTTAAGCGCTGACTAATCGATTTTATTTTTCCCTCTCCGAAATCCACATAATTGTTCCCTAGGGACAATGAGTCAAGTTTGTACCGGCATTCGGCTATTTTGACTCTCGCCTAACTTTTTCAAAATGGCGCATTCGATGTTTTCTAATAAATCATAGCACGAAAACGGCATATCTTATCGAAATAACGCCTGAGAAAAAGTTGTGTGAAACTGGATAGCCTTTTCAGACAAAAATACACACTAAAAAATACACAAATTTTTGTCAAAAATAAAAAAAAAACAGCTTAATACTTTAATAACAAAAAAATGAAAACAATCAAAGGTGCGCAAAAAGTTACTCTTAGAAAAAAACTTTTTTTAGAAGCTTGAAGTTGCAATCAAAACGTCCGCTTTATCTTAAAGTTTTAATTAAAAAAAATTAAAAAGTTCAAATTATGTTTTTTTTTTTATTTGGATATTAAGGTTTATTTTTGAAATCTTTTTCTGTATATATTTTTACGCAAAGCCTAATTAGTTCGCTACAACTCGTTTTTAGAGCTACACTTAATAAAATAATGTGTGCACGAAAACACTTAGGTCCTTTTCCAAAATTACTCTTTCAACCTGCGGAAATAGTTGGTCTATCATCTATCTTCCAAATCGAGCCCATCCAAATTAGCTCATTTTGGATGGAATCCCACTGTAGGGGAAAATAAAGGCGCTATAGGAAAAATATACATAGTAGGGAAAATTGATGTGATGTCGGCCTAAATGCCCCTAATTTGGGCCCATGCATAAATTCAGTAATCGACTAAATTTTCAATAGCGGCTAAAAATATCCATTAGTACCGTCCCAATGACGCGTTCATCTAGATAAAATTGATAAATTGCAGATTTTCAGCGATGGGCCCAATCTTAGATCCATAGGCCAACATTAGAGCCATTTCCCCTAATTATTTTTTTTTTCAAAAAAAAAATAACAAAAAGACGTTCAATATGTATGCTGCCATTCCATAGCAACGATATAGTGGCTCTCAGAATTTCCTAAACATTAGTAATTTGTTTCTTAACGCAAAATATTAGACCTGTATGTTTTATTATTTTGACATTAGGGTGACCATTTCCATATTAGGGTGATTTTTTTCTTTCAAAAATGACTTTCAAGGAAAAATATAAAAGCATATTGGGTTCTAAAAACTATGAAAACCATAAAAAAAAACATTGGTGTGTTTTTCAACACAAAATCCATTTTTTTTAAATCATTCCTTTTTTCTTAGAAGTATTTTTAATTACCTTTAATTTGATATAGTGATCTTTAAAATCGGCCCAGTGGTTCAAAAATGATAAACTTTTGGAAAAAGTCATCTTTGAAAAAAAAAAATTTTTTTTGGGCCTCCCTAATTCGTAAATCAGGGTGGCAAGTGAACCAGGAAAACCGGGAAAAAGTCGAGAATTCATTTTCACCAAGAAAAACCGGGAAAAAACTAGGAATTTCATAAGTCCACCAGGAAAATAATCTTGTTTGTATAATTTAAAAAGGTTTTAAATTTAATGTATGTCAAAGTTTCTTTTTATAATCAGGTCAAAACTAACCATTTTGTTCAAGCTAAATCTTTCACACAGCTAAACATTGATGAACAAAATTTACCCTGAGAATTTAGTAAATATATTTTGTATTTATTTTTATTTTATTTTTTGCAATGTATGATTTGTGCTTAATTGATAGCAGACTTAAGCAGTGACGACGCGTAACTACTTTGAAGTACCTGTTCAACATGTTCAATAATAAAGTTCTATTTCTAAAATCTTCAGATAAGGCCTTCGAACTTCATGCAAGTTCTACAAAATTCGGGAAAGTCTTACAAGTTTTAGGAAAATCCTGTGAACTACTGTGATGACCTACGACGGTCAGGAAATCCCTCCGAACCTTCAGAGAAGTTCTACAAATTTCAGAGAAGTCTTAAAGCCCACGCACATTAGATCCGTTTGCGTTGCGTTGACGTAAATTTGACAGTTAAACAAGAGATTTAGCTGTCACTTTGCCGCAACGTTCATCTATAGTGCGTGGGCCTTTATGAACTTCAGGGAAGTTTTTTAATCTTTGGGGAATAACTACGAATGTTACAGAATTTTCTACAGATTTTATGTAACTTCTACGACATTTAGGCATTGCTTATGGATTTTTTTCCGAGCTTCAGAGAAGTCTTCAATACTCTTGGGAAGTCCTCTGAACTTATCATAGTTCCCCAAGCTCAAAAAAGTTCCTAGAACTTCCGAGAAGTCGATTGAACTACAGGTAGTCCTACGAAATTCATGGGAGCTCTCCAAACTTCAGGGAATTTCCAAGAAATTAAGGAAAGACCCACAAACTTTTGGAAAACCCTTCGATATTTAAAGCCTTATGGACTTCAGGGAAGCTCTTCTAAATTTAGGGTCCTCATATATTCAGTTAAGTCCTTCAAACTTCAGGGAAGTCCTCAGATCTTCGAGAAAGTTCTTCGAACTTGAAGGAAGTTTTACGAACTTCTGAGAATTTCTACGAACTTCGTGGTACTTATACGATATTTAACTCTGAACTTCGGAAGTCCTAAGATCTCCAAACTTCGGGGAAGTCCCATGAAATTCAGGCAATACAAACTTCAATGAACCCTTCAGGGAAGACCTTAACGCTTCAGGGAGTTTCTATGAACTTCAGCAGTCAGTCTTTTTAATAATAAGAGTTATTAAACCAGCGTAGTTTATGAAATATTTTAATCATATGATTTTAAAATCAGGTTGTAATCAAAATTCAGCTAAATAAGATCCTTAAACGTTGAAAATTTGCGGAAAATTTAAACAAACTGGAAATCCGTAAAATTGTTAGAAGCAAAGGTTTGTTTAAAGAGTCCTCATTCATATCACACTTCGCAATTTCACCTTGAGATAAACTAGCCCGTTGGCTAAAAATCTCAATAATAAAGTTAAAAAATCGCAGTTTCAAAAACAGAAATCTCAAGATTTAGGGGCTTATAGATCTCTAAATTTCAGACATTAGATGGGCTCCGCGCTAGTCCGTCGTATCTCAGCTTTTCTTCGTCATACACCCCTCTAAAATCGCTTATTTTACGGGCTATCGCAAATGTTTCAGTGTCAATCGTAATTAATCTTGTAAGCAAAGATGTTTTTGCAAAATCATGAGTGAAAACGCTTTGCTATTATAGTTTTAGCACATAGAACGGAAATAGGCACCATGATACGACGAAGTAGCGCGGCTCCCTACTAGCTTATTTACAGCAAACAATCAGAAAAAGATTTCACGGGCATTCACAAGAACCTTAATACCTATTTTGGTTTGTGAAATTCCGTATTGCCTGAAGAATGATGGTACAAGGATTCACTTCATTTTTTTATTAAAAATTGTTTTTAAATACATGGTTTTTAAAACCAGGAAATTTTTAAATTATTGACCAGGAAAACCAGGAAAAACCAGGAATTTCAAAATGGAAATTTACTTGCCACCCTAGTAAATGGTCACCCTAATGACAAAATAAAAAAAATGCAGGTCTTATATTTTGCGATAAGGAACAAAACTACAAATTTTAACGAAATTCTGAGGACCACTTTATCGTTTTGTTACGGAATGGTAAGTCCTAAGAAATACCCGCAACTCTCAGGACTTCATAATTTTAAAAAACTAGTTCTTAGAATTTTAAAGACGAATCCTAAGAACTTCCAAGATAAGTTTTTCAGGCAATGTAAGTCGTCAGAACTTCTGCGATAATTCATTAGGACTTTTACGACATGTTCTCAAAACATTCCAAGGTAAGCCCACAGGACTTCCAAGGCAATTCCACAAGATTTACTTAGAATGTCCTAGTAACTCTGAAGATAAATCTTAAGGACTTCAAATGCATAACACTGATGAATCTCCATGGTATTCTTCAAGGTCTTCTAAGACAAATTCTTAGAGCATCCAAGCTTAGTCGCTAGAACTTCTTAAACAAGTTCTTCGAGCTTCCAAAACAATATGTGCTCTGTGGACCTCAGCACCATTTAAATTGAGTGCTCAGAACTTTCAAGGTATGTTCTCAGAAATGCCCGAACAAACTTTCAGAAATTTAAATACTGTTTCTGTCTCCAGGGCTTTAAACCTGTTGACTTCCACGGCATGTAATTTTGTTGGGCTTGCAAGGTAACTTCTACGGTTGGTGGTTCCTTAGGGCCTCTACAACAAATCCTCAAAATTTTATAGCTGCTGAAGATTTCTGAGACGAATCCTCAGGACTTTCTCGGCATACCCTTTTGGATTGCCTCGAGAAACCCTCAGGATATATCCAAAGTCCTCTAAGAGACATATCTCCCTTAGCTCAGTCGGTAAAGACGCATGCTGGAGGTGGCTGGGTTCGATTCCCGGTCCGGTCTAGGAATTTTTTCGGGTTGGAAAATTTCTCGACTTCCCTGGGCATAGAAGTATGATTGTACTTGCCACACAATTATACTAATGCAAAAATGGTACAGGCATCGAAAGTTCTCAATTAACAACTGTGGAAGTGCATCTAGAACACTAAGTTGAGATCACGCAATAAGCTAATTTATGCAAATAAGAAGTTCTAAGATAAATTCTTAGAGCATCCAAGCTAAGACCCTAGGACATCTTAAACAAGCTCTTCGAACTTCCAAAACAATATGTGCTCTCTGGACCTCAGCCCCATTTAAATTAGGTGCTCTGAACTTTCAAGGTATGTTCTCAGAAATGCCCGAACAAACTTTCAGAACTAGCCAATACTGTTTCTGTCTCCAGGACTTCAAGGACAACTTATTAGAACTTCCTCTTTTTGGGCTTCCAAGGTAACTTCTACGGATTTCCTAGATGGTTCCTTAGGGTCTCTACAACAAATCCTCAAAATTTTCTAGGCATACCCTTGGAAACTTTAACGCAAGTGTAAGTGCTGAAGACTTCTTGAGACGAATCCCCCTTGAACCGCCTCGGGAAGCCCACCGGATATTCAATATAAGTCCTCTGGACTCATAAGATCAGTCCTTAGAAATCCCAAAGTAAGTCTTCTATAGCAAGCATACAGAACTTCCAAGTTGGTTCCTTAGGACTGCTACAACAAGTCCTCAGAACCTCCAAGCTTTGTCGCTAGAAACGTTAAAGCATGTACTCAATACGTCCACGGTACTTCCCTTAGGGCGTCAAGCCTCCCAAGATAGGATTTTCCTTAGGATTTCGAAGTCATATTCAGATATCACTAAAAGGTAAGTGTCAATGGCTTCCCAAACAAATTCGCCGGACTTTCTTCTGTAACTTCTGAGATAATTTCTTACAGCAATTCTTTAAGCCTGATTTTGACCCTGAGACAAGTCCTCAGAACGGTTAGGTTTGGATTCTAAACCAAATTCTCAAAACAGTGAAGGTAAGTTCTTAAGACTTCCAAGGCAACTCTTTAGGACTTCTTGAACAAGTTATTACTTACCTTACCTTACTTTACCTCTGTCCTCTGCTGTCCGAAGAAGTCGTCTCCACTCTACTCGATCCATGGCCACACTTCGCCAGCCTCGTAGTCTGCGAAGCATCCGCAGGTCGCCTTCTACTTGGTCGATCCACCTGCTGCGCGCCTCTTCTTCTTGTTCCTGTTGGGTCGCTTTCTAGAACCATTTTCACTGGGTCGTCGTGTGGCATTCTGACGACGTGCCCAGCCCACCGTAGTCGCCCAATTTTTGCAATGTGGACGATGGATGTTTCTCGCAGCAGCTGGTGCAATTCGTGGTTCATTCGCCTCCTCCACGTTCCGTTCGACAACACGAGCATACTCCAGGTCTCGTGGCCGTAGAGGACCACCGGTCTAATCAGCGTCGTGTAGACAGTCAACTTCGTGCGGCGGCGAATTTTATTCGACCGGAGCGTCCTTCGGAGTCCAAAGTAGGCACGATTCCCTGCCATAATGCGTGTTTGAATTTCTCTGCTGGTATCATTTTCGGCAGTCACCAGTGAGCGCAAATACACGAACTCATCGAACACCTCGATTTCGTCACCGTCAATCTGAACTCGGAGTGGGAGGCTAACATTGTCTTCCCTAGAACCTCTTCCTTTCATGTATTTTGGTTTTGATGCGTCCAATCCGCCTAGCTTCAGCCTTCAGTCTGATGCACGTTTCCGCCATCGTCTCAAAGTTCCGTGCCATGATGTCAATGTCATCGGCGAAGCCAAGAAGCTGGATGGACTTTCTGAAGATCGTGCCACTCGTGTCTATCCCAGCTCTTCTGATCATACCTTCTAACGCGATGTTGAATAGCAGACACGAAAGTCCATCACCTTGCTGTAACGCCCTTCGAGATTCAAAGGGACTCGAGAGTGTCCCCGATACTCGAACAACGCACATCACTCGATAATCTGCCATAGCTGATCTCGATCGATTGTGTCGTATGCGGATTTGAAATCGATGAACAAATGATGTGTGGGCACGTTGTATTCGCGGCATTTCTGCAGAACCGTGGTAGCGCGGACACCGATGAATCCCGCCTGGTATTGCCCCACGAACTCTCTTGCAAATGGTGACAGGCGGCGGCATAGAGTTTGGGAGAGTACCCTGTAGGCGGCGCTCAGCAGTGTGATCGCGCGGTAGTTGCAGCAATCCAACTTGTCACCCTTATTGTAGATTTGGGCATACGGCACCTTCCATCCACTGCTCCGCCCAAATCTTGGCAATTACCCTAGCCAGTCATGGACAAAGTCATCTGTTGGCTCGATTTGGCTAGCTGTCACTACTCCAGGTGGTTCTGGAGTGATATACTGCCAACAAGATCGATTTTGTCCCCAAGCTAATTAATCCTCCGAATTGCCCGGAATTTCGACCAATCGAAAAATACTGGGCAATTTTTGGAGGATCTTGAGACTCATCGACCTGAACACAATGATTAAGATTTTTATACTCATTAATAAAATCCACATACTGCCTTTTCAGCTCAGGATTTTTCTGGAACCGTTGTTCCAACATGTAAAATCGACGAAGAGCAATCGTGCGGTTATTTTCCATCTGATGGACAGAATATTTCAGGGGCAGTTGAACAATATATCGACCATCCTGGTTTCGGCGGGTGGTGGAGCAGAAAATTGCTTCGCACCGCTGTTCCTCACTAGTAAGAGGATTACAAGAATCTACAGATTCAACTGACCAAAATTTCTCCATGGATTCAGCAAGACTTTGTAGGCCAACAGTGTAACAATGTTGTTCGACTCGTGAAGAACCAACATCTTCGATGGGACCAGCAACAACCCATCCCAAACGGGTTTTTTTTGAAGGATTGGGAGATCATCACCAATCTTGAACTTGCCTCGGCATCAACAGTTTAAAAAACAGTTGAATTCCTATAAGCAAGTCGATTTCTCCCGGTGTATGGAAATCTGGATCTGCCAGTGGGATACCAGGAGGGAGTTTCCAATGATTGATATTGATAGGTGTGGATGGCATTAAACCTGCAACCTTGTCTGTAATTAGACACTGCAGTTGTCCACGAAAATCAGAATAACACGAACGAATTTCAAGGTTAACCATCTCGGAGATGGAAGATCGTTGACCATTTGCTCCGACAACCTCAACGTTAGTAGAGAAGCGGGGCAAATTCAACGACTCAATCAGACTATTTGAGACTAGATGTGCTTGTGAACCGCAATCCAAAAATGCTCGGCAAGGAATTAGCCTTCCATTAACATCCATCGCCTGAATCTTAGCTGTCATCAGTAAACTGTTACACAAACGCGGGGATTGTTTCAACGAACAAGACACTGCATTGGTGGATTGCGATTCTTCAGGGACAGACTGGGAATTCAATTTTGGAACGGCTCCTTTCGAGGCGAACGACGACTCAGACTGGGAAGCGGACGATGAAGTGGGTTTCAAAGTGGACTGAGACACATGTTTATCAGGGTGAAGAAGAGTATGATGTCTACCCTGACATTTGGCACAAGTATGTGGAGAAGGGCATGTACTACATAGATGGCCTATCCTTAGGCAATTGAAACAAGCTTTGATATCTCTTACCTTGGCTTGGCGCTGAGCGATGTCCAACGAACGGAAAGTCTCACACCGGAAGCTCGGATGAGCACCGGTTCCACATAGGTCACAGGTTTGCTCCCTTTTCGTTAAAGCGAAGGTCTTGGCTGACGTATTCTTCGACGTGTTTACAGGATTCTTGGCGGGCGGCGACGACTTTGAGTTGATAACTGGCTTGACCAATGATGATTCCCACCGTTCCAAAACAGCGCAGCGCTTCTGCAGGAAATCTACAGTTTCCTTGTACTTCGGCAATTCCTTATGTGGGATGGTAGATTCCCACTGCAGCCTCGTGTCCTTATCCAAAGCACCAGCTATCAGGTTGACAACGAGGCCTTGGCCATGGCCTTGAAGCGTGGCCAGTTCTCAGGTTTACCGTCGAAGGTTGTAATAGGTGCCTTCAACGGTTGCTGCTGCACAATAATGCGAGGGGTTTGGTCTGAACGTTGAATCGAAAGTGGATTTTGAGATGCATCTTCGGTGACGGTCAAAGACTGCATAAGAGTTTCCAGCAACACGCAGGCGTCGGTGTGCTGGATTTCGAATGCTTCATATATTCGATCTTGTTCCTCCATGCCTTCGTCAGAGCACAGCACCATGATTTGATGGTGAAAATCACGATACTCGTTGAAGTAGAGGTCCAACTTTCGGGAGTATACCGCTAGCATCGCCATGTTGGGTATGACGGCACCAGCTCCTGATGCTGTAAATTTGAAGTTTCAATAAAAGTACTGTAAAGCAACCATTAATGGTCGTTTAAAACTTATTGAATCACGGGTCTTTTTGTGCGTACCAATTTACTTCGTTTCTAACTGGCTCAATCAAAGAAAGTCCCCAAGACTTACAAATCCGTGGAATGTCCAACCTCAGGACTTCAAAAACACCTTCTCAAAGCTCTAGGGGTCTTTGAGACTGTTCTCAGAACTTCAACGGCAATAACTCACTTCAAAAGCATGTGCTCTAATCATCTAGGATTCGTTTTCAGAACTTCCCAAATAAGCCTTCATGACTTACATGTCAAATATTTGGGACGTCCAAGATAAACAATCAACCCCTTTAACGAAAATTCTCAGAGCTTCTGAAACAATTGCTCAGGAACTTCAAGGCGGAAAATCCTCAATTCTCAACCCTTGGTGACAGCCATCAAAACGTCCATGGGGTCAATTCCCCGAGTGAGACTCCCTGCTTTTATTTTTAGGCTTCATTAACTTGGTTTTAAGTCAGGGGCTGGTTCATCTTGGCCGGATATTTCCTGACACTTCCAGGTATTTCCGGGAAAATACAAAATTCCCTGAGGGTTCCCGGGTTTTCAAGTTGTTTTTTAAGGTAGTAGACACCATGGCTAATGCTGTGAGTTTGGTCGTAGACTTGAACGTGAACTACATAGGAGAACGAGCACATTAAAGAACTAGTGAGGGCATTATCAGTTCTGTTGAATATATTGCGTTACGAATAACATTTAATTCCAACGAGACTACATTAGTGAGCACATGAATTAAATTTTAGTTATAAACTCCAAGTAGCTTCTATAAAAGTACCTGCGAAATTCTGTTTTTTTTTAACGAACGGAATAACTGTTCCAAAGATCTAGTTCTTTTCAGTGAACTGAACGACTCGGAATCGTTCAGTGAAAAGAGCTATTTTGCCCATCGCTATTCTGAAGCAAGTTCAGTTCCGAGGACCTAGAGGGGCTATTTGTTAAATAGCATCAAATGAACTTGCATGCAAGTACCGACTTGGGACGTTTTTTTTTTTGCAATTGACAGTGATGAGCAACCAAATGTTTGAATTTGAAAGATCACCAGAAAGCTTCTTTGGCATTGCAAGCCTTCCAAGCCAGCATTGTTTTAGTTGCTGCCTTTCTACTTTGGAGTTACATCATTCATCGCCTTTCGTCTCCGTCAAGCACCGTGTATCGAATGCAAAACCGCAAAGTGAATGCCACACTCGTAGTTCATCATGCGACTGCCATGTGTGTGTGTGTGTGTGTGTGTGTGTGTGTGTGTATGAGACACAAAGTTCAAGTCCGTTGACCTCAATCTTCAAGCGGCGACTGTGTGTCATCAAACATTTGAATTTTGCAAGCCTTCCGAAAATTCTTCGAAATCGATTGCAACCACGAGTTTGTAGCTGCTGCTGCTGGGAACTTTTATCGTTTAGTCACTGTAATCACTGTCGACCCGAGTAAAAACTTCAATGTGAAATCACAGTTCCAGTTTGTTGCACACACTAAAAAATAATGAAAATTACTTGCGACGTAAACTGTTTCAAACGATGGAAGAAAATGAAATTGTGCGTTACAAATTTGTCATGTTAGATTATGTAGAATTACACGTTTTCTCTTGTTAAATTACATGTTTTTACATTGACAAGAAGTCATGAAAAACAAAGAATTTCACAATTATTTTTTTTTGCTATGCAAGTAACTCGATTTCAATACTTCCCAATGCAATCCCATCGTTTCGACGGTGACTTTCGTGGTTGATTATCACAGTCCAAATTGCTATGTAAATTTACACTATGTTTGATTCAAACTAAAATTTACGCGTTAAATCATATAAATTTAAAAAAATTTCGCTTCCCAGAGGTTCAACGTCAAACGAATGTTCATTTTTATTCGGCACCGAGCAGACCGCATCGGAGTGAAGTCAGCAGAAATTGCTCAGACGCCCATTCGAATAACTGCAGCAAAAATGCACAAACAAACAATAACTTCACACACACACACACACACGCACAACCCGGAGGGGGGGTTGCGATTGAGCAGAGACGTGTCAAAGCGTGCCTACAATAATATCAATAATGGCAACCCATCCCATGATGGCCCCGTGTCGACTGCGGCTGGATGACGGTTTGCTGTAAATAAAAATATCGCTGATTAAAGTAAATATTTACGGTAAAGAAAAAAAAAAAACGGCACAAGCATTGAAATATATTGACGTCGTCGTTGAACATTGCTAACCTCTGTTGTTCAATGTTGGTAGTTTTATTATCGGAAAATTACGTCTGCTGCGCCAGGGGATCCACCTGGTGAGAGGCGCCTACATGATTTACGGTCCCGGCACAGCTTCTATCCATTAAATCACTGCACCTTCCCGCTTCCCCCTCGTGTGAAAATGCGTTCTTCCCACGATGTTTACATTAAAGTCAAATTTGCCCCCCCCCCTTCCCCGGACAAACAACCTGCCAAAGTCCCAAATGTCGTGGCGGGTGGGGGTCCGGGAAATTAAAGTTATAATTGCGCTATGATTCGCTCTCGGCGAAGGTTGAGAAATTGTTTGTATAAACGAATATCTGCTGTGCGCAGTTGGAAGGTTATTCTGCGATTATGATCTCATTACGATCGGAGCTGCGATTTCGGGTGTCACTTCCCGAATAGCAATTGACTGCGAAACCTTTTAATCAGCTTCAATTCAGCACTTTAAGCAGCCGTGAGATGCTTTTATTCGGCTTACAGGCGACCTCAATGAAGTCCTGTCCTGGAAGAGAATTCGAATAAATCTTAACACAATGCGATTTCATAAACCTTCAACCCTTCAGTACTGGAAATCTAAAGAATTGTTCTCGTTGAATATTTTACAGAAGATAGCATTTTTCATAAGCTTATCAATGTAAACTATTCGAAATATATTCTTTGTTCATTACTTTATTTGCACAGGCTCAATCGAATAAACTTCACAGAGCTAAATTATCATTTCCGTTATACATTATGAATGTCTTCAATCTAAAGTTAAAGGAATTCAACCGAATATTCGCGGTCTTCTCGAGGTTAGTGGATGACAATGTCATGAAAGTGGAGAGGGAGAAAGAGATTTGAAGTATGATTTGTGCCTCATTTGTTTACCTGTGCACCAAACTTTGTTCGTTATAGTTTACCACCACACGCTATTTCAAAACTACCTGAATTTGGGTGCAATCCACCCACATCGGTCAAAACTGAACCTACCCGAAAATGGGTAAACTATGTTGCGAGTGACAAGTTGACAAATAGACAACATCAACATGAATCCGATCGGCTTTGTTCATTTATCAACTTGTGATGTGACTCCCAACATAGTTTACCCATTTTTGGGTAGGTTCAGTTTTGACCGATCTTGGAGGATTGTACTCAAATTTGGGTAGTTTTGAAATAGCGTGCACATATTAGTTTTTGTTTTATTTTTCAATGCTCCATAAAATCGATATTAATCACCACCTAAGGTAACATTTAAAGGGCCTATCATCTTGTGTAAACAAAACATGTATGGCCCTTTTCGCGCTAGTCGAAGTAGGAGGAATTGCAAGCTTTCGCCACCTACATTTCGAAGTGAGAACTACTAGAAGGAGGATGGTTTCCAAATTTTCCAAGTAAAACCCAAATTGATCCACCGGGCAGGTGAATAGAACCTTTGTTACCCAGTATAATCTCGTTTTTGATATTATCCATAGATATATGTACGAGCCCTAATGGATATTTTTTATTGGTCTCAGTTCCTGCTCTGCTCAATTGCTGCAAACAAAACAGCAATTGCTAGTTTGAATTGGAGTCCAAAACATAAATCATAGCCTAATGACTTTTTACTTAATCTGCTTTATTGTGCTCTACATACTTTAAGCACAATCTTATTACATACAATCTTATTATATTACAACAATATTTGACGAACCAATAAAGTTAAATAATCAATCAACCCGATTCTCTTCATTGATTTTCTCTTTCGCGAATAACCCGACTGCAAATGAATTTCCCATTCAGTGTGTTGATTCAGGCGCAAGCTAACTATAGTCGCTATATTTATAGTCTGGCGGATAGAATTTCGATCTATCAAAGAGCGGAACCAATTCAATATATTGTAGACCAACAATTGAAATGGTACTATCAAGTTTTATAAACAAAACTTTGATTATGCTTTCATCATCGGATAGGGGAAATTTGAGTTAGTTTGCGTAGGCGAGGCTTAAGTCACGAGAAAACGGCTTCCGGAAGTTTTGTTCGTAATAGCTGATGTGCCTTTTTCTGTTGTTGGTCGTGAATTGACAGCTTAATTGGTCAAACGACTATTTGACAGCTCAATTGGTTCCCGAGATTCTCTCCGCCAGGCTATGAATATAGCGACTATACAGCTAACATCATCTTATGTTGAACTGTCCTGTGAGCTTAGCGAGAAATTCGTTTATGTTGAGCGTGGTAAATCAAAGAGAGAGGCCGAGGATAGGCCCTTTTCAAATGTTCCGCAAGAATACAGAATAAAATGCGAAAAACATGTTGCACCATAGCCTGCGGCACCTCCAACAACTACGCTAACGGGACTGATCGGTCAGAGTTTCCAATTTTGTTTCACGATGTAGCAGTTCCAATAGCGATATTTAAAAATAATTGTGATGTATAAACCAAGGTTTAAAGCGCCAGTTACCCCCCAGGAAAAACTCGCTGCACACGGCCAACAAGATCAACCCAAATTTGATTTTACTTTACTCATAAATCACAAAAAGTTTTTGACGTAGGACTACGTCTTTGATTTCTATATGGGGGTACACTTTGTGAAAACCGAAAATGGAACATGTAACAAATTAAGAAAGATTTTGAACCTTAATAACTCAGCTGCCCCTGGTCCAATTTCAACAATTTTAACATCAATCGATCAGAAATATGGCTACGCATCGATAACAATGTTTCCGAATGTTGATTTTCAACAAGACTCTATTGAAAAACTGGTAAATGTTCAGCATTGTCCAAAAGCGTCGAATTAACTAACAAATCCACCAATTACCTACATGCATATGCTGCTTCCCCAGCACAGTCGTCAGAGAGTAGTAAGTAGACGAATCAAGTCCAAGTGGCAATCGCTTCCGATCCTCGGGCGCGTGCGAATAGGGAGGATGGAATTGCGTAATATTTTGCACACTCATCACCACATTCAGAAGCCAAACGCAAATTCTTCGAGATAGCTATCATCCGTCGTCTGGCTCGCCGTAGCGTTGTCTGACGTATCTCCGGTCTGATTTACGACGTGTGCTGAAGGTGTTCCTGAAAAATGAGATCCGTGATGCTGTCACCTACACTAAACACGCCAAGCGTAAGCGGACATGGATGTCATCTACATTTTAAAGTGACAGAGACGCACTCTGTTTGGTTTCGGAGGTTGAATCATCACCAGCTTTGGCAACAAAACGGCTCTTTTCAGGGCCACCAAGCTTATTACAGTAAATAGTAGGAATAGAATTCATCTGCCTATTTGTCCATATTCAGAACCAACGATCACACAAAATGCTCATGTAATCAAACTGGAAGCAGGGGTACAAATTATTTTGATCAACTTTGAATCGCCACGGCCGGATATTTTCGATGGAAGAAGCAACAATCTAGCATCTAATTCGACGAAGATGGCAGGAAATATTTGTGAAGCCGAGATATTTACGAAAGAGAGTGTCGATGAAGAGAATCGATCAATGCAGATAGGACCAATTGAAAAGTGACACGAGATTTGTTTTCCGTACTGAGCTCCAATGCTACCGACGCCAGGGAGACAACTCCCACACCTGGACCCTACCAATCGACCCATCAACTGAACCGGGGACCAACGGTTTTACTTCCCGAAGGAAGGCGTGATCAGAGATGTTATGCCTTAGAGGTGGCGCCGACTGAGATTGGATCCAGGCCTGCAGGGGTGAGAGGTAATCACGCTAACCACCGGAGCCGATATCTTTCAAATATCGAATGAGATCGACCCAAATTTGAGTTTAATTATCTCAGAAATAAGAAATAAAGTGCAGGAACTCAGCGATGAGTAAATTTGCCTCATGTTTTCCCAGGTTTTTCCAGGATTTTCCAGAGAATAATTCTCGAATTTGAGAAAAGTAAAGATTGGATTCACTCAGTCTATTGGTACTACTCCGAGACTGAAATTTTTTTCGTCAATTTCCTCATTTTCTGGCAGATTTTTTAGGTTTTTCACAAGAAACCATGAGACAAATTTACTCATCGCTGAGTTCCTGCACTTTTGGCGATTATGAGTGAACTAAACTCAAATTTGGGTCGTTTTCATTCGCTGTGTACGCAAAAGGAAAAGAGCCAGTGTCGCTACTTGATAGCAAACTGCTCATAATGGGAGGAGTCTTTGTAGCTTTTATACCACTTGGTTGCACATCATTCTGCTTTAACCTGAAAAGATTTAAAAGAGCGCTGTTGTATGGCATTAGCTCATTTTCGCTTCGGACGGCGTGGTGAACAGCAATAGCAGCAGTAGGAAGGTGGTGGCTAGTCCACTCCTTCACACCTAACAAGCAACAATTGACTGATCGTGGCAAAGGAGGAAAAGGTCTGGTAAAAGAGGTGCCAAGCGTCATCGCAAAGTTCTTCAAGATAACCACCATCGGTCGTCTGGCTCGCCGTGGTGGTGTCAAACGTATCTCCGGTCTGATCTACGAGGTGTGCTGAAGGTGTTCCTGAAAAATGAGGTTCGTGATGCTGTCACCTACACTAAACTCGCCAAGCGTAAGTGGCCATGGATGTCCTCTTCAATAAAACGGCCCTTTTCAGGGCCATCAAGCTTGCATCAGTAAAGAGTTGGAATAGAATTTATCTGTGCTTGATTGTCCATATTCATAACCACAAGCCCCCAACGGCCACACAAAATGCTCTCCAGAGTTGTAATCTTGTAACCAAACTTGGAAAAAAGGGTGCAAGTGATTTTGATTGAGTCTCTTAATCAACTTTCTCTTTGAAAAAAAATACTACAAATTTGGTATGCCTACAATTCAAAAACGGAAAGAGTTGAGATAATAGATAATTGATCAATTAAAAGAACTAAATGCTCTTCACATTTATTCCGTCCACTAGCGGTCCTACGTCAAGCTTCCGTTCGTGCCCCTAGGCACAGACCCTTCTACTTTTTTTCCAGAATACCAGAAAATGATAACAGTGAGTTCTTTCCACTGCTGCAAATTTCACGTTGATGTGATGTACCATTGATTTGTAAAAAATCGTTAACTAAAATCATTCTGGCCTATATATCTCCGAAACCGGAAGTCAGATCGAGATAAAAATTCAATAGCGATCAATGGCGCAATTGAGCCTATCAAACGAGATATCAACCATATTGATCGCATGAGCCATCTCGAAAAAAGCTTGCCTAGATAAAACGCGTCCACAGACGCACATACAGACATCAGCAAATTCCACCTTGCCGGGTCGATTTTTGATGTTTAATTTGATACCAGGTCTGCTTGACTTACATCAGGCATTTGAACATTCACAAGCTTGCCACCCGCTACCCCAAAAAGCTCGCTTTTAGGTACACTATTTAACGAGTTTTGTTAAGGTAGTGATATCGACATCCATCCGAACGGAATTTAATCCTTTTTGAAGCAAACCAAGATCGAAGATTTAATTGATATATATAATAATAATAAAATAATATAATATAATATAATATAATATAATATAATATAATAAATCCAGTGTATTCATGGTCACTTGTGGTCTGGAGTAAAGAAGTACAGCTATAATGTGGCCATAAAATCTATTAAAATCTAAACGCATTTTTTTTTAATTATTTACACCTGTGCCGTGCACAGGTTGCACATGTGGACGCGACGCCACTGAGATACAAAAATTTCACTATTTCTAAAACATGTACTTAATCCTATTCAATGTTATATCAGCTCTGTAATGTACAATTATTCATAAACCAGGAAAAACCGTGAAAAAACCAGGAATTTCATAAGTCCACCAGGAAAATAATCTTGTTTGTATAATTTAAATGGGTTCTCTTTTCCCATCCAAAAAATTGTAAATCTCCACTAACCTCGAAACAACCGCGAGTACTCGGTCCAGTTCCTTTAACTTTAAATATAAGACAGTAATAATGTATAGCGGAAAGGATAACTTGGCTCTGTAAAGTTTATTCGATTGAGCTTTGTACAAATAAAGTAATTATTATAAAAAAAATTAATTTAAAAAGGTTTTAAATTTTATGTATGTCAAAGTTTCTTTTTATAAAGGGTGATACGGTCAAAATTTGGTCAATATCAACTTGACGTATTTCTTTCAATTTTGCATTTAAAAAACCTGAACACCCCTCATTTTGAAGGTGTGTGTGTGTGTAGAATGTTGCTCCTATTTTGATTTTGGAATTCACTCTTCAGTTGTCAAAATGCCGTCCAAGCAAGAAGAGCAGCGTATCAAAATTTTGCTCGCGCATCGCGAAAATCCGAGCTACTCGCACGCAAAGTTGGCAAAATCGCTAAAAGTTGCCAAATCAACCGTTACAAATGTAATTAAAGTGTTTGGGGAACGTTTGTCGACAGCCAGAAAGTCTGGATCGGGGGGAAATCGAAAACCGGAAGCCGCTGAGACGACAAAGAGAGTTGCCAGTAGTTTCAAGCGAAACCCTAACCTCTCTCTCCGAGATGCCGCAAATAAGCTGGGTGTATCGTCTACAACCGTGCATCGAGCCAAAAAACGAGCCGGACTATCGACTTACAAGAAGGTAGTGACTCCAAATCGCGATGATAAACAAAATACGACGGCCAAAGCGCGATCCCGGAGGCTGTACACGACGATGCTGACGAAGTTTGACTGCGTGGTAATGGACGACGAAACCTACGTCAAAGCCGACTACAAGCAGCTTCCGGGACAGGAGTTTTATACGGCAAAAGGAAGGGGAAAGGTAGCAGATGTTTTCAAGCACATGAAACTGTCAAAGTTCGCAAAGAAATATCTGGTTTGGCAAGCCATCTGTACCTGTGGCTTGAAAAGCAGCATTTTCATAGCTTCCGGGACTGTCAACCAAGAAATTTACGTGAAAGAGTGTTTGAATAAACGTCTGCTGCCTTTCCTGAAGAAACACGGTTGTTCCGTACTGTTTTGGCCGGATTTGGCATCTTGCCATTACGGTAAAAAGGCCATGGAGTGGTACGCCGCCAACAACGTGCAGGTGGTTCCCAAGGACAAGAACCCTCCCAACACGCCAGAGCTCCGCCCAATTGAGAAATACTGGGCTATTGTCAAGCGGAACCTAAAGAAGACCAAAAAAACTGCTAAGGGCGAGCAGCAGTTCAAGGCAAACTGGCTTTCTGCAGCGAAGAAGGTGGACAAGGTGGCTGTACAAAATCTGATGGCAGGGGTCAAGCGTAAGGCCCGGCAATTCGGATTTGGAAAAGCGGAAGCCTAACTGAATATTTTTCCTGAATTTTATACTAATTGAACTTGAAAAAGAAATTTAATTTGATTTTTTAAATAAACGATTTCACCGATTTACACGCGTTTTCCCTTGACCAAATTTTGACCGTATCACCCTTTAATCAAGTCAAATCTAATCATTTTGTTCAAGCTAAATCTTTCACACAACTAAACATTGATGAACAAATTTAGCCTGAGAATTTAGTAAACATATTTTGTATTTATTTTTGATTTAATTTTTTTTTCTCGAATCAATTGCATGTATGATTTGTGCTTAATTGATAGCACACTTAACCAGTGCCGGCGCGTAACTACTTTGAAGTACCTGTTCAACATGTTCAATAAAAAAGTTCTATTTCTAAAAACTTCAGATAAGGCCTTCGAACTTCATGCAAGTTCTACAAAATTCGGGAAAGTCTTGCAAGTTTCAGGAAAATCCTGTGAACTACTGTGATGACCTACGACGGTCAGGAAATCTCTCCGAACCTTCAGAGAAGTTCTACAAATTTCAGAGAAGTCTTACGAACTTCAGGGAAGTCCTTTAATCTTTGGGGAATAACTACGAATTTTACAGAATTCTCTACATATTTAATGTATCTTCTACGACATTTAGGCATTGCTTAAAACTTAAGGATAATCCTATGACACTTATGGATTTTTTCCGAGCTTCAGAGAAGTCTTCAATACTCTTGGGAAGTCCTCTGAACATAACATAGTTCTCCAAGCTCAAAAAAGTTCCTAGAACTTCCGAGAAGTCGATTGAACTACATTGAACGATTGAACTTTTGGAAAACCCTTCGATATTTAAAATCTTATGAACTTCAGGGAAGTCCTCAGATCTTCGAGAAAGTTCTTCGAACTTGAAGGAAGTCTTACGAACTTCTGAGAATTTCTACGACCTTCGTGGTACTTCTACGATATTTAAGAAATTCCTATGAATTTCAAAACACTCTGAACTTCAGAGAAATCCTAAGATCTTAAAAAAAAGTCCTTCGAACTTCGGGGAAGTCCCATGCAAAACAGGTAATACAAACTTCAATGAACCCTTCAGGAAAGACCTTAACGCTTCAGGAAAGTTTTACGAACTTTAGCGAGTTTCTATGAACTTCAGCAGTCAGTCTTTTTAAAAATAAGAGTTATTAAAACAGCGTTGTTTATGAAATCTTTTAATAATATGATTTTGAAATCATGTTGTAATCAAAATTCCGCTAAATAAGATCCTTAATCGTTTACAATTTGCGGAAAATTTAAACAAACTGGAAATTATTAGAAGCAAAGGTTTGTTTAAAGAGTCCTCATTCATACCACACTTCGCAATTTTACCTTGAGATAAACTGAAAATCTCAATAGTAAAGTTAAGTTTCAAAAACAGAACTTTCAAAATTTAGGGGCTTATAGATCTCTAAATTTCAGACATTAGATAGGACTTTGCGCTAGTCCATTGTATCTCAGCTTTTCTTCGTCATACACCCCTCTAAAATCGCTCATTTTAGGGTTATCGCAAATGTTTCAGTGTCAATCGTAATTCATCTTGTAAGCAAAAATGTTTTTGCAAAAACATGAGTGAAAACGCTTTGCTATTATAGTTTTAGCACATAGAACGGTAATAACAGGCGCCATGATACGACGAAGTAGCGCGGCTCCAAACTAGCTTCTTTACAGCAAACAATCAGAAAAAGAGTTCACGGGCATTCACAAGAACCTTAATACCTATTTTGGTTTGTGAAATCCCGCATTGCGCGAAGGATGATGGTACACGGATTCACTTTATTTTTTTTTAAATAAAAAATGGTTTGTTAAATACATGTTTTTTAAAACCAGGAAATTTTTAAATCATAGACCAGGAAAACCAGGAATTTCAAAATGGAAATTCACTTGCCACCCTGGAATTATTGTGTCCTACAACTTTGACTCAGACGTAATTTTGACTGGAAGTGATGTTTTCGAGTTATGATTTGTTGGAAAATTTCAAATAAGCTATTTTTAGAGGGACAAATGAAAATGCAAATAAACAAAAAGTCGAAGTGACACAAAAGTTCCAACCAACATCAAAATTGTCAAATTGCTGTTTAGAAAATTTTCGCTCAAAGAACTTTAAAAAATCCGCTTAAATGACAGGGCGTGTAGCAGGTCACTTTTTAGTGGCTAGGTCACTATTTCCAAGTCCACTAAAAAACCTTAAAATAATCACATCAAATTACAGCTTCATTAGGTAACAAGTTGGTGTTTTTAAAGATTCATTGAAAATGAGCGTGTGGAGTCTGACGAGAAGAGTTACGACAGGACCGTTAATTCGTCGAATTAGTGTCCAATCACTCAGCACAGTGTGCCGAAAGTAGATTTGGCACATCCATCGGCACAATCTCGTAGACATTGGATTGTTCATTAAAAATAACCATACCACAGAGTTCATGTTTCGGTCATAACTCCGATTTTTTTTAATAACATTTAATGGCCGAATTTTTGTAAAAATATGAATGATTGCCCATAAGAAAGTTATGCAAAATTTGATGCGAATCGGAGTAGGTCGAGTTTTTCCGATTCGTCATTTGGCGTGGAACTGCCCAACTGCTATTAGTTGGGAGAATTCTTCTATTCATTCCGATTGGAAATTGGGTTCCAGATATATGATCAAAACGTGAAATTTGACCACTAGTTATGAGAAAAGTACGTGTCATCGCTAGTTGGATTAATGGGGGCTTATTAATAAATTGTAATCATGAGTTCAAAATGGTACTATGGAAAATTTACTTAAAGTTTGCTTGTGAATATAATTTATGTTGTAGTTTGTTAATTAATTATGTTTTCCAAATAATCTATATTTATGTTTTTTTAAGTATCATTTAGTATGTAGCTCACTAATTAGCATCAATTTTACATTACTTCTAACCCATTTGTTTTCCACCGCACATCTCATTAGAAGCCAGTAGATTGTAAAAAAAAAACAACCTGCATCTCTGTTTTCTTTCTCTTTCCGAACAAAATAAATAAATAAAAATATAATCATCCACCACATTAGTTCTGTAAAGCCAAAATAACCTTCTTGTATTCTACACATTTTTTATGTACACACTCAAACCGATTCTTACACGTTTTTGCATCTCTCTTTTAGATCTCTATCTCCTAGTTTTTCCTCTTATTAAAAAAAAACTCTTTCTTCTCTCTCTTTCTTCCTCTCTGTCTGTCTGTCTGCCTCTCTCTCTCTCTGTGTCTGTCTCAGCAAAATAAAATCAAACTGCAGTCGCTTTCCTAACCTTGACTTATCTTCTTACCACTCTCTGTCCTCTACCACTACTTTTTACACACCATAATAATCCCCCTTCGATTCTTCCTCGACTCTTTTTCGTCTATCTGTCCGCAAAAAAAAAAACATCGAAAACGCTTTGACCTCCAACCACCTGTATGAATCTCTGTTCTCTTCTACCTCTCCTCTTAACTCTCTGTCTCTCTGCTTCCACCGGCTACCTCTACTGCATTTCCTTCCAGACTTCTGCTTCGTTCTCGTCTTCCACCGCTCACTTCCTTCTTGGCCATCTTTCATCAAATTAATAAAACCGAATCACACTCACTACTACCACCACCACCACACAGAAAAAAAACTATTTTTCGGCTTTTTCGTCTCTTCTTCTGCTTTTGCTTCCCGTATGTGTGTGTGTGTGTGTGCGTGTGCGTGCTTCTCTCTTCCTCCGCGCACGTCAGTTTCATCATCACTTCAATCCACCGCTGCCTCATCATGAGTCGCAGAAGCCGCCGCTGCCATCGTCGTCTCCGTTGTTGTTGTTGATGATGATGATGATGATGACGATGATGACGATGCTGATGATCGATCCTTCTCCAATGTTGTCCAATTTTCTTCTCTTCTCTACTTCCAGCAGCAGAAGCAGAGCCTGTGGGGCCCCCAGTTCTAAGTAGTGTGCCTTCGGAATCACACCACCGAGTCGCGTCCACGTCGTCCCCTCGAGAAAATTTGAGAAACTGCTGCATTGTTCGGTGTTTTTGTTATTATTCGCCCGTGCTTGTGTGTGTTTGTCCTGTGAGTGTGTGTGCGTGTGCGTGTCTCGTTCAGGTCGCCGCCGTTTTCCCTTTCTCGCCGATTTTCCCGGCTGGGTTCCCGTACTTTTAACCACTCGAAGGCGTCAACAATAACCCGCAACCGGAAACAACCCAAACAAAGGGAGAGAGAGAAAGAAAGAGAGAGTAGTTTTGCGTTAAACAATCGAAAGGAAAAGTGTCTTCCCCCTTTTTAAAAGTAACGACAACAACAATCGGTTTGGTGATCATCGGTTTAGAAAATTTGTTGTTAAATGTTGATTTGATAGAAAAGTGTTACGTTCATTGTTGAGAAGGAAGAAAGTTGCATGCTACAATCAGCGAAAATCAATCAAAAAATTAGTTAAGCGGAAAAAAGTGTGATAATCCTGTAAGGAAAAAAAAAAGTTCAAACCCACTACAAAGTGATTCAAATCAATCAAAAATCAAGGAAAGCGAAAGAAAACAAGTGCAATCATAGAGAAATCGAATCAAACTACCGGCAATCCAAAACACACCACTACTAGACGCAAGCAAGCAAGCAAGAAGAAGAAGAAAGAACACGATCCGTCAAGGAAATTTTCTTCCCGCTTGCCGAATTTCCACGCACACTTTGATTTGTTCCGGCGGTCACAGCACATATATGTGCAATTTTTCTTAAATTTGGGTAAGCAATCTTCTTTTTATGTTTTGCTTCCGTAGTTTTTCAACAATATCACACATTTTGCTTTTTGCTCAGGGTATCATTCAAACCATTTGTTGAATATTTCACTCGTTTGGGTTACCGTTCGGCTATGGTATTCTTTTATTAGGGTTTTCTCGAATTTATGGGAATTTTGACGAATTCAATAGGGTAGTTCCTTACTATGTTGTGTTTCAATCAAAGCTGCAAATACTCATTTCAGATTGAAAAAAAATGTTTTTCTCAGTATTACGAAATCACTCGATGTTATGATCAGCTAGAGTCGCAATTAGAATAATAGAATTGTACATTTCTTTGGAATCTCCTGGAATCAGGGTTCTGCATTTTTGAAACAAAGAAAAGAAAATGAACACGCCGCAGAATCGCTTTATTTCGTGCGAGTCATCGTGTTTCTTGTTATGACTGGACTATCGCTTGTTTCGTTCGTCTAGTGCTTCAGTTCATTTCATTTGAAGCAAAGACTTGTTTCAATTGACACAATTCCTTCGTTTTTTCCACTTTCACTTCAATTCGGGGCACATCCGCACAATATCGGTTGCCAATAGGGATGGCATCCGGATTATATGAATTTATAGAAAAATTATTTTATATTAAACGAAAATTAAATTAACGAGGCCATTCTAGAGTCCAAGATGGCGGCCATCAGAGTCAGAAAAAGTCTCAAATACCCTACAATATGGGTATTTTCGGAACCGGGACGACGCGTAGATGCTGAAAATCGATATGCGATGCCATGACACTTCTTCTGAAATCGGAAGCCACCATCTTGTATTTCAAGATGGCGTCGGACATCGATTTCTGGCTTCTAGATGTCGGTATTTGACAGTTTTTCACAGTTTTTCTGAATCAAACCCGCCATCATGGATTTCAAAAAAGCATCGTTTATTAATTTCCAATATCCAGACGTCACCCCGATTCCAAAAATACCCATATTGATGGGACGGCATCAGCATTTCCCATTTTTTCAGAAGCATGAAGCCGCCATATTGGATTTCAAAATGGCGTCGGATATCGATTTACAGCTTCCAGACGCCATCCCGATTCCAAAAATGCCTATATTGATGGGTATTTGACAATTTTCCCACTTGTTCTGAAGTCGGAAGCCGCCATCTTGGATTTCGAAATGGCGTCGCATATCAATTTTTGATATATAGACTTTATAGCGTTTAAAAAAATATCAATATTCATGTGTATTTGACTGTATTTCAACTTTTTCGCAAATCGGAAGCCGTCGCCGGTGGTGTAGTGGTAAGCGTGATTACCTCTCACCCCAGCAGGCCTGGGTTCAATCCCAGTCGGCGCCGCCGGGATGTTCTGAGGCATAACATCTCTGATCACGCCTTCCTTCGGATGGGAAGTAAAGCCGTTGGTCCCCGGTTCATGAGTTGATGGGTCGATAGGTAGGGTCCAGGTGTGGGAGCTGCCTTCCTGGCACGTCGGTAGCATTGGTGTTCAGCACGGAAAACAAGATCGACGGAAAAAACAAACCAAAGGAAAAAAAATCGGAAGCCGCCATCTTGGATTTCAAAATGGCGTCGGATATCGATTTTTATCCTCTAGACATCATTCCGATTCCAAAAAATACCTTTATTGATAAGTATTTTACAGCATTTCCCACGTTTTCTTAAACTGGAAGCCGCCATCTTGGATTTCAAAATATCGTCGCATATCAATTTTCGATCTGTAGACGTCATCCCGATGGGTAAACAAACCCCCTGACAATGATAAATTTAACAGCCACGTGCGCAGATCTATGCGCATACGCACCCTATATGAACCGAGTAAACAATCAACAAAAGTCATAAAAACTGCGCGAATTCGGATCGAACAGATTCGCTTCAATGCAAAAGTAAGTTCATTTCACAATGAGCTTGAGCTTGAGCTTGATTGACCGCCCACGGTTGCTACTCTGTTATTGTCAGATCAGCTGTAATTACACAGATAACCAATAGACGATGCTTGGGACTAGCAATCATCCTCAATGTGTAAAAACTGGTGATCTTAAATTAGGCAATACCAGCGCCGGCCGCGCCCGAATACAGGTCAAAAAAGGAATGGGAAGGATTGTGTTGACATGACACTCGCTTTGATGGAAGCCGAGAACACCTCTGCACTTCCACGAGAAATCACTGGGATGTTGGATAAGAGGGTTGGGTTTGCAGCAGGGTTCGTTTTGGTAAACGATAAGCTGAATTGATGTCCTAACGGTCATATAACGCGAAGGAGCTTGGGACTAAACTCACGGTCTTCTGCTCAGTAAGCAAAAACGCTTGCCACAAGGCAGACTAGCACCTTTTTAATCACCGAGTTGCTGTTATTACCATGTAGTCAAATTAACAAATAAAACGATTGACGAATCTTGAATGTGGATAGGCCTGAGATTAGACTCATGATGTTCTGCTCAGTAAGCAAAAACGGTTGCTCTAAGGCCACCGAGCCCCTCATATCACATAATACCGTTGCTCAAATTGTTGTATCCTTTCAAACCCGGAACCAACGACAACAACGAGTTTCGCAAAATACACGATACACAAGCGATTTTACCATAAATCTCTTTGATATGTAAGGACCTGGGACCGCGTTTTTCTGTTCAGTAAGCAGGCCACTGTAACCGACGATCTTTCAAATCCAAAAACTAACAACTACGAAAAAGTACTTAGGCCTTCATTAAGTTCCACTTTCACGCGACGTTCAATGACAGGGTCCTATCCAGGATTACATCTGAACAATCCAAATCTGGCCAACGCCCACTCTAAACCTAAACCTGTTCTAATCCACCTGAAATGACTAACAAATGGAAGACTTTGACTGCCCAGCCATGCAATAGTCTCATTCCGTGCCTTATGGCAACTTGATGATTCTATTGCGCTCATCTTTTGGCACCACCCAGGGTCTGGTCCTGTACCCAATGCTTAACTTATCTCCATTCCACTCAGCTACTCGCAATTTCTTGTGATATAGTGGGCGGAATATTATTATATGAGACAATTCAATGCAGACGTCTTTCCAAATTTGGCAGATCGACAGGTAATCGGTGAGTTACCACGATAGTTGCTATTCAACAACTCGACAACGTCCCATCGTCAACGCCTGCTATGAGAATTTCCCATTGCAGACGCCAACGAAATGACGTCGCCGAGCTATCGATCAACTACCCTGGTTATCGCCTGGTACCTTATAGCACGATGCTAGGAGGCAAACCGGAAGAATCTATAAGCTACCTCACCCCAAAAAAAAAAAAAAAAGTAAGTTCATTTCACAATGAGAGAAAAAATGAACACGAGTTAAGCCAAAACAAACAGCATGAAAACTGATCGAAAGTGGTTCTGTTGATGTTGACGGGGATCTGCTCGAAGAGATCTTCTACTCAGTAAGCAAAATCGGTCGCCACTAGGCCACCGAGCTCCTTCCTTGTGAAACAATTACGATCAAGTTTCCGTTCAACTTGTTGTTATCCCGGCGGTGACCTCACCAATGACGATGAGAACAACTGCTCTTGAGAAGGAGAAGGATTTGATATGGATTTCCGATCAACACGTCTTCATTAAAACTCAAACATTATTTCGTTTACGTACCCGGCCCTTCAACCGCTTTGCATGAAAGCTTGGGATTGAACCCATGATTTTCTGCTCAGCAAGCAAAATCGGTCGCTACAAAGCGACCGAGCTCCTTATTTCACAAAACAGCTACGACCAAGTTCCTGTTAAACTTCTTGTTACAACGATACAAACTTCTCTTGAGAAGGATTTGTTATAAATTCCGATCAAAACGGCTTTCCTAAAACTCGAATAGTGTTTATTTTTATTGTCTACGTAGTTTATGAACATCCCCTAACGGATCTAATATGGGTAGGCCTTAAGAGATTTTCCGGGTGGCCAGCAAACCGGGAATACCGGGAAATATCCGAGTTTTTTTTTTTGTTTTTCCTCTGTTCGGATCCTAAAACCACTGCGACCAGTAATTTGATGTATTGTAGTATATCCCGTGTCCTTAGTTTAGTGTATGTCGTATTACTCCATCACTATTGAGAAATGATGAAGTATTCGATTTTGATACAGTGGTTATTCTCGCATTTATCGCAAGGATCCGACTCTAATTTAAAAGCTCCGCTATTTATACCCTTCGGAGTGTTGAAATACCCTCCAAAGGCGTGCCCCTTTGTCAGTTAAAATTAGATTTCTTAGCACAAAATTAAGGAATGACACCGATAATGACCATTCATCAGAACCCTAGTCTTAACCACTTCAAACTATGGAACAACGAATAGAAGATTATAAATCACATAGATCATTCTCGGTGGAAAAAGCCGAGTCTTGTCACTATCAACAAGGCATAAAAAGTAACAAGGACTAAGATTTGTTCCTTGGAATACTGAAAAATCCTGTTCCCCTAGTTTGAAGTAGTCAGGACTAGGAATCGGTGGTAGATCTTACATCCCGTAACGTACCACGTACAGGTGATCTACCCTCGTTACGGAGAATTTGAAAAGTAACCGGGAAAACCCGGGACTTCGACGAGAGGACCGGGAAAAATAAATTACCCATACCATAGGAACAAATTTTTACACCAGAATTTCAGAATCGACCATTAAAATAGAGTGATCCTTTACCAAATGAATGTCTTGCTCTATTTGCTGCACAATTTTCTTCAGTTTCCCGTCTTATTGTTTTAAATTTAATCACTCAGCAATATTGCAAATTGATTTTCGTCGTTTCAATTTCAGATGTAAAATGCATGGTCCTGGAAAGAAAATATTGAAGATGCTGGACTTTGGAAACAAATATTTGTTAAACCGACACTGAATTATTCTTTTCGGGGTTTTGATTTTTCGTTGTTCAAAATTCTCATGATATGAATTCCAGAATTAACTTGGAATCCTTCTTAGAATTCTCTTGAACCGATTCGACAACTTTGATTCTTTTGAAAATCTTTTCAATAATTTATATTAACTCTATTCAAAACAGCAGAAATCTTTCGAAATTTTATTTAGAAACCCCTTGGAGTATTTTAAAGAATTTCTTTCTAATTATCAGAAATTTTTTTACAATCAATTTTGTCGGAGTTCTGTGATGAATTTTTCGCACTAGGGTTGAAATTCCGGAGTGACTTGAGATTTGGGCGTAATTGCATTTGTAAAAAAACTCGTCCATCACCGATGTCTTGCGAATAATAGCTCAGTCTCGAAAACTAATAACGCTATGAGGTAGAGGAATGATTTGTCTATCATTTGGTATAGTTTATTTATGAGATTGAGCTTCAATTCAAGAGAATTGACGGCAATTGACGTCTTTGTTAATAAAAGCAATTACGCCCAAATCTCAAATCACTCCATTCTTGCTTGAACACTCTGAGAACTCTATTTCTTGTTGAATTATGATCATAATTTTTCTTAAAATTCTTCTGTCATTTTCCTCACGATCCCCATACAAATCTCTTCGGAATCACGTAGGAATTTTCCTTGAAGATTTGTTTTTCACAACTCCTTTTGAAGTCTTCTAAAATTACCTTCAATTTAATTTAGAACTTGCATTCTTGTCCACAGAAATCCCTCCAAATTCATCTAACAATTTCTAAGGACTTCATGTCAGAATAATTCTGGAATTCTGCTCAGAACTTCTCCTTCGAAAACTGTGTGGGAATCCTTCTCAATATTTGTTTGAAATCAACACTTTGAACTCTTTTAAATTTTACTTAAAATTCCAGGGTTTGTCCGCAAGATTCTATAGATTGTTCTGTAATTTGTTATAACCCTTAAAATGCTTCCAAGGCTCAGAGCGTGACAATTATGACTCCATGAGTCATAAGTATGATTTTTGACGTAGGACAACACTTTGTGAAAACCGAACATGGAACATGTAACAAAATTATGGAAGATTTTGAACGTTAATAACTCAGCTGCCCCTGGACCAATTTAAATAATGTTATCACCAATCGATCAGAAATATTTCTACGCATCTGTTAAATTTATGATTTCATTGAAAATGGCATGAATGTGCAACTGTTGTTATGATAATTAACATAATCACCGATTGCCTGCGGAAAGCGATTTCCCTAACACAGATTTCAAAGTTGAATTCCATCCGGTCTCACCAAACGGTGTTTATTCAATAACTCCGTGGTGAGTGGTGGTATTCTCCAGTACACAACGAAAGGCTGTCTGCAAGCAGCAAGCTGCAGCCCACATGACCATCCATAGAAGAAAGAAGAAGCCGCACAGCTATTGATCGGAATCAGTAGCTCTTCGTGAGTCGCTGTGGGCCATGTCAAGCGCGTCATACTAAAGAGTATAAACAGAGATAACCCCGCTCAAATTACTATTCCTACACAAAACACAAGCTTCTGCTACAGTTCACAAATAAGATTTATAATATAAGACCACGTAGTCCTACGTCGCCATTGCGTACAACCCCATAGGGTTGTCCCTCGTATTTTTTTTTTAAATCTGTGGTCTTGAATTTTTTTCAAAATCTCAGGTTTTAATTATGTTTTTCCAAATCTTGCATCACAAAGATTGCTGTCACTTTTTTATCCTTTCAGTAAATTCCTTTCAGCACATTTTTTAAAATACGTTCAATTTCGTTTTTTGTTGAAAATTATCAACCGGGAAATTTTTAATGTTAAAACCGGTAAAAACCGGGAATTTCAAAATTAAAAATTCACTGGCCACCGTGGATTTAAGACTTAAACTCCAAGTCACTTGTATAAGTTCAGAGTAGGATTTTTAAATAGCGCTGTGGAAAATTTCAAGTTGATTGTTTAGAGGATTCCAGGATCCGTGAAAAATACCAAGGGATTCGAATTTTGAGGATACAATTCGCAAGGAAGTCTGAGAATAATTTTAAGAAAATGTCTAAACAAAATTTCAGAGAATTTGGAGCAGCATTCCAAGATAATTCTGAGCAAAATTTTAAGACAATTCTGAGGTGAATTGCTTGGGAATTCTAAAGAGAATTCAAGTGGTTTTTAAAATAGAATTATGGAAGACAGGTCCGAAGAAAATCTAGGGATGAATTTCATGCCTTATAAATACATTTTTAGGGCCTCGCAGAGAGAATCTCAAACTTATTTAACACTCCGAATACGAAGCCTCCGAGAAGCGTGTAACGGCAAGTTTGCAATGGCATAGCTTAGCCATTTCTTGATGAATTTCAAAAATTGTGGTACCTCTAGAATTCCTAGGGCCTGTTAATTATTTTGATTGCAAAAAGATTGACAATAGGGTCATCTACTTTTATTAAAAGTGAAAAGAGTCGTTACACCATGGGATCGTCCTCCGACAGATCCGTAAGAGTGGTCCATCCATGATACTGATTCTAGAGCTCCGCGGTTTTTTCGAAACCACTTGGAACTGTGATATAAGATAGAATTTAGGATAGTAACATAAACATGGACCCAGATGGTCAAGGGACCGTCCTCCGGAATATCGGTGAAATTGTCAATCAATGTAACTGATCCTAGAGCTCGGCGGTTTTCTATTTAAACACTTGGAACTGTAATATAAGAAAAGTCTTTAGGTCGTTACGTAAACATGGACCTGGATTGCCATGCGAACATCCTCTGGAAGATCCTGAACATCCGTAAAAGTGCTTAATCCATGGTCTTAATCCAAACTGATCCTAGATCTCCGCGATTTTTTCTCGAAAACATTTGGAATATCAGAATGAATTTGGGATCATGACATAAATATGAACCTGGATGGCCATGGGACCATCCTCTGGAAGATCCGGAACATTCGTAAAAGTAGTAAATTCATAAAACTGATCCTAGAGCTCCGCAGTTTTTGAAAAAATACTAGGAACTGTGATGATAGAATGAATTTGAGGTCGTGATACAAACATGGACCCTGATGGTAATGTGACCGTTCTCCGAAAGATCCGGAACATCCGTAAAAGTGGTCCATCCACGAAACTGATCCTAGAGCTCTGCGTTTTTTTTTTAATACTAGGAACTGTGATGATAGAAAGAATTTGGGGTCGTGTCATAAACATGAATCCACATGGCCATCGGACTGTCCTCCGGAAGATCCAGAACATCCGTAAAAGTAATCCGTAATCCATAAAACTGATCCAAGAGCTCCACGGTTTTTTTTATAAACAATGGAACTGTGATATACGAAAGGAATTGGGGTCGTAACATAAACATGAACCCGAATGATCATGGGATTGTCCTCAGAATCTTCCGGAGGACCGTCCCGTTGTCTATAGAATCCATACACAGGAACCAAGACTGTAATCTGTCTAATTAAAAAAATTTTACCCATCAATCTAAATTATAGGGTTAAGCCACTTGCAAAACTTATAAACACACCTTAATAAAAAACCGTGTAAAGACTCTTTTCACTAAAAAAAAGTGTTGAAACCCCTATTTTCAATCTTTTAACGATCAAAATAATCTGCAGACCCTATAAATTCTAGAGGTACCACATTTTTTCTAAATTCATCAAGAAATGACTAAGTTATGTAATTGCAAACTTGCCGTTACACACTTTTCGGAGGCTTCGTAGTCGGCGTAAAGTTTTTTACCCACCGTATTCGGAGTGTTAAGAAGAATTCTGAATAAACTCTGTGAAGGGAATTGATTCCTAAGGAAATTGTTTAAGAATATTCTAAAATAAAATTTCTGTAAAAAGTTTTGAGTAAATTTTCAAGGTAGGTAAAACATAGACAATTTTTTTTTAAATTCGACCACCGAACCAATTTCGACCCAAGAAAAATGCTTCTGTCTTAGTAATGACCCATTTAACCTAGTGATAGCTTCAGATTTCGGATTTATGTTTAATTACAATGTATAATGCACATCCGGGAAAATTTCCAAAATTCCGAAAAATTGCTAATCGGAATTCACTGGTCCACGATACAAAACGGAATGTGCAGCCACTGAACCGGGAGAACCGGAAATTGAGAACAACCGGGAAAAAACCTAGAATTCGATTGCGTCCTTAACGTAATTTGTGTACCTATTTAAATCTAAATTTATTTTGAAAAATTATCTAAGTCTAGATTTTTTTAAATTTTTCAATAGTTAAAGTTTCTTGATGACTTTTGGAAGTGACTGAATTTTGAAATGTTTTGATCTGTTCAGGATCTTTGAAGTTCGTCCAAATTAGCGATTCCAATTCTTTTCGGCGGTCCAAAAAAAAAAAATGATTTCTTGTTGCACTGTTGGAATTTTTCTTTAATCATTTCTATTCGTCTTTTTTATACTTAGGTTTTCAATATTTTGCTTAGGCCCAGGATTCTGAATTTTTTTTGTAAAGCTCGAAAGCTTTTTTTTTTTCTTTTGGGGTTTTGCAATTGTATCTTAATCCGGGATCTGCACAAGAAGTCACGAAGATTAAGAATCTTAAAAAAAATCTTAGTTCATGACATACGAGATCTTGAAAAAGAAATCCGTAGTGCAATATTTTTGAAAATGTTAAGTACAAAATTTTGACCTTTTGTTTTACAAATTCTACAATCTTGAAAATGTTTCGAAATCCACAGACCGACATCATTTTCCACCCTCTAAATCCCGACAAAATTCTGTTGTCGTGAAATCTTGATTTTTATATGTCCAGGATTGCCCAGATTACAGAACCCTCATAAAACCAAAATTGTTACTTGGGTGGCCACCCTGCGGGTGAATCCCTGCAGAGTTATCTACTTTGACGTCCCAAACTACAGGAACTTCCTAAAACCCCTCCTAAAATTATTGTCCGAAGTCAGTAAGGAGCAAATTCCTATCAGCTCTTCCTCTATCAGCTAAGACGAAGGAATTCCGACCCCGGATCGGTCCGCATCCAAGCCGTGTGGTGTAGTTGGAGAGTTTATTATGTTTATTATGTCTGTTTGCGTTGTTCGGTTGTTGTTGCTGTTGTTGTTGTTGTTGGTTCTGCCGACGGAACAGAGCAGGATGATTGGAATAATTATTGCACATATCGACCTAGACGCGTTGTTTGGTTGGGAAATGATTTAGCTAAATAGTTGCTGCATTGTATGATGGCATATCAATGCAATATGGTTCTGTGTTCTAATCGGTTTCTCCGTACATTTGTAGAGAAAGAGGAGTCTTACATAGAATTCTTACTGCTGGAATGGGAGGAGCGAGGAACTGTTGGGTGAATCCTGGCTTTCGGAAACGAGGAATACCGGTGCAGCTGGGAAATGGAGAATTTCAATATCGTCAGTTGAACATGTGAATGTTTTAATTGGCTATCATACTTGTCGAATAGTTCTGAAGGGGTGAAAGGCTTTCAGATTTGATTTGAATTTTCAATTTAACTGTCAGTGGCATTCACATTTTCCTTTCAGAATTTTCCAATTTGGTCGAGTTCTTTTCCGGTGGATCCGTATTTTAATTTGAACCTTGACAAATTTCCAGTATCCAGTTGTGGATAATCCCAAACTTTTTTGCTTGGGTTTCACCTCAGGATTTCATGGGAATTTCACTCAGAGTTCCGTTGAAATAATACTCTTGAACTTCTAGAATCTAGGCTTTCTTTGCAAATTTCTTCAGATCTCCAGGAACGCTACTCAGAACTTATGTGGAAACATGGTCAAACTTTCCAGTGAGTTTTCCTTTTTAGAAGCCTCCCGGGAATCCCATGAAATTTCCACAAAATTCTTCCCTTCGAAACTTACAAAATAGTCGCTTCAGACCTACAATTTTCTTGAAATATTATTCACTTTTAGTCAAATTCGTCCTACAATTCACATCAAAACTGATCCGGCATTCTCATCCAAATTCTCTAAACATTTCTTCAAAGTGCCACAATCCTAAATGGTGTCCAATTCGAAGAGACATGATTCTGACTTATGATTTTTAAATCTGAGGTCTTGATTTTAAATTTGAAATTATTCGATGTTTGAAATCTCGAAAAGTTCAGCTTTGCCTAGTCTCTAAATCTTGAAAATTGTCTCGCAGCAATTTTTTTTTAGTTTGGTTTTTCATGATAATTTTTAAAAACTTTTCAACTAAAGGAACCTGCTTCAGATGGTTCGGAGTGGCCACATCAGTTTGTACCTGTAACCAACCTATGTCTATTGGCTTGATATGTCAAAACCATGAAGTTTGATACGTCGCACGGCATGTTTTGGGGATACAAATGAATTGTCCCCAAAAATGTCCTGCCGGAATCTGCTTCAGATGGTTCGGAGTGGCCACATCAGTTTGTACGTGAAACCAAGCAATGTTTATTGGCTTGATAACAATGAATTATTTCCAAAAATGCCCTGTCGGAATCTGCTTCAGATTGCCCGGAGTGGCCACATCAGTTTGTACCTGAAACCAATCTATGTCTATTGGCTTGATATGTCAAAATCATGAAGTTTGATACGTCGCACGACTTGTTGTGATGATAAAAATGAATTGTCCCCAAAAGAGTCCTGCTGGAACCTGCTTTAGATGGTTCGGAGTGGTCACATCAGCTTATACCTGAAATCAATCAATGTTTATTGGCTTGATATGATGGCATGTTTTGATGATAAAAATGAATTGTCCCCTAAAAAAAGTCCTGCAGGAACCTGCTTCAGATTGCTCGGAGTGGCCACATCAGTTTGTACCTGAAACCAATCAATGTCTATTGGGATTGATATTTCAAAAACATTAAGTTTAATACGTCGCATGACTTGTTTTGGTGATACAAATGAATTGTCCCCAAAAATGCCCTGTCGGAACCTGCTTCAGATTGCTCGGAGTTGCCACATCAATTTGTACCTGAAACCAATCAATGTCTATTGGGATTGATATTTCAAAAACATTAAGTTTGATACGTCGCACGACTTGTTTTGGTGATACAAATGAATTATCCCCAAAAATGCCCTGCCGGAACCTGCTTCAGATGGTTCGGAGTCACCACATCAGTTTGTACCTGACACCAATCTATATCTATTGGCTTGATATGTCAAAATCATGAAGTTTGATACGTCGCACGACTTGTTTTGGTGATACAAATGAATTCTCCCAAAAAATGCCCTGCTGGAACCTGCTTCAGATGGTCCAAAGTGGCCACATCAGTTTATAGATGTAACCAATCTATGTCTATTGGCTTGATCTTTCCAAAACATGAAGTTTGATGCGTCGCACGGCATGTTTTGGTGATACAAATGAATTGTTCCCAAAAATGCCCTGCCGGAACCTGCTTCAGATGGTCCAGAGTGGCCACATCAGTTTGTACCTAAAATCAATCAATTTTTTTTGGCTTGATAGGATGGCATGTTTTGGTGATAAAAATGAATTGTTTCCAAAAATGCCCTGTCGGAACCTGCTTCAGATTGCCCGGAGTGGCCACATCAGTTTGTACCTGTAACCAATCTAGACATAAATAAACTTGATATTTCAAAAACATGAAGTTTGATACGTCGCACGACTTGTTTTGATATAAAAATGAATTGTCCTCAAAAAAGTCCTGCCGGAACCTGCTTCAGATGGTCCAAAGTGGCCACATTAGTTTGTACCTGTAACCAATCTATGTCTATTGGCTTGATCTTTCCAAAACATTAAGTTTGATACGTCGCACGGCATGTTTTGGGGATACAAATGAATTGTCCCCAAAAATGCCCCGCCGGAACCTGCTTCAGATTGCTCGGAGTGGCCACATCAGTTTGTATCTGAAACCAATCTATATCTATTGGCTTGATATGTCAAAATCATGAAGTTTGATACGTCGCACGGCATGTTTTGGTGTTAAAATTGAATTGTTCCCAACGATACCCTGTAGGAACCTGCTTCCGATGATCCGGAGTGGTCCGTTTATCCAAGCATAATTCACATGGCTATATTTAGTTGTATTGAAATATCTTTCACCAAAATCTTGCTGTTTGAAACGCAGGATATTGAACAATACCACTTTTCCCACATTCGTCCACGGTGGGACCCCGGCGAATGTCGGTATATCTCCGGAATGGTTCCGGGTTTCGAGTGGGACCACCTGCTGTTATGATGTTTACAACCTTTTATGATCGTTTAGAAGTTGTTTCAAGAAATTTGGCTCCCAGGAATATAAAATAGGTTACTTTAACGGTTCCCTTATAGTTAGGCGCTTGAGGGTTAAACATAAAGACAAAATATTACGTATATAATAGACTTTATCGGTTCAGATTTGAATCGGTAAAATGAACCGGTAGACAAACATCGTTTATGAGTGCTCAACTGTATTTGATAGGAAATTAAATAGTGCGAAATTAGCACAATTATTGCATTACATATAGAATGGCATTTACCGGTTCAATACCAGATCGGTAAAATGAACCGGTTCACCAAACACAGCCTTCTGTGGTACCAACAATTTCCCACCAATAGAAAGTAGGCTACGTTAACGGTTCCCTTCCGGGCGCTGTAGGGTTCAAGAAAGATTAATTACCGACACCTTGTACTCGACCCTTCGGATTTTACCGAACTTGAAATGTTTCATGGTTTCATAATTGGAGCCTAACATTTCAATTCGCTAGTATTGTATCCGAACTAAGAACTGTTTTTTTTAACCTTTCTGGGCTGTAAAACCCTTCGGAAACTTTCAAATCCAGGAGATCCTCCGAAAATTCCGGACCGCCCTCTCAGAATCGTTGGCTAAAATTCATCTCTCCAACCCCATCGGGATCTAACCTGCCCATATTTGCGCCACGTTTGCATTGCATGTGGATTTCAATAGAATTTACATTTGCTTAAGCATATGACGATGACATTGTTGACCATCTCCCCGTCCGTCCACATCGGCGGTTCATACAGTGGAACAAACAACCAACAGCAAGGTTTGCATTCGTCGTTCGTTGGTAACTTATTTATTGTTCAATTGACTTTAATAAACTATGACGACGACGACGACGACAAATACACACTGGATGCTGCTGCTGCTGCTCGTGCTACGATAGCAGCAGACCCGTCTCCGGTAGAGTGTCAAACTTCACCAGAGAAGGCCATCTCATCGGCCGTCCGACCGACCGCCCGCCCGCCCGTCCGCATCCGACGCGGATATCTACATCTGTGAGTGTATGTTAATTAAGGCAATTGATTGTGATCGCTTCCCATCGTGGTGGCTGTGAAGCGCCTTTGGCTCTCGTCGACCCGACGACCGACCGACCGACCGGGTAGTTAGAATGATGCCATCCATCTATATTGATGAACTGCTGTTGTGGTCCCGCTCCCCTTGTTGTTTGTAGGCTACTGTTGCCGATGATGACGACGACGACGACGATGATGATACAACATCGAAACAACAGAGCGTTTTGACACACATGGAGGATACTGAATATTGAAAGCGATGATAATTTCTTGGGGTGCTTTTTTTTCGGGAGATTGACGACACGTTTGAACGGCAACGAAGGGGCATAGGTAATGTATGGAAATTGGAGAGTTCAAGGATTGGAAATCACGCGTGTTTTGATTGTCAAAAAAAAATGCTTCCAGATTCGGGACCAGAACCCATGATTAACTGATTCGTCCAATCGCCACATATTCGATCGAACTTCACGATCATTATTGTGTGTTGAGAAACTGCCTGCGGCCACATCTGATCCAACGACCATCAGACAGAGACTGTCAAGGACTTGCAGAATTACTGCGAAAAAAGGTCGTGCAATTATCGTCTTTTGGCTACGAAACACGCATTGTGCAATCCAGTGGGTTACCTACACCAGTCAGTCAGTCAGTCGGATCGGTGTGATCGATTTGAAGAGAGTGAGAGGATCGCGTGTTTCATTTTCTCCACCTCTTCATATTCGCCGCGGTTGGCATAGACACGCACGCACACTCACACCCACCCGGTGCTCTCCGAAAGAGGTGAGCTGGTCGTCCAGCTACGAAGAAGTGGTTAACCTTGAAATTGACTTCTTCTTGATGATCACCTCTGATCTTCACCTTCGTGGTGCGACTTTGGAAGCACAGCACATGGTGAGGAGTCGTGTTTCGCTCGGTTATGCCACCATCACCAGCACCATGGCGAGAGCTTTTTATTCGATTGCCTTTTTGGGGGGATATTTATACCGATTACCACATCGGGAAGAAATTTGGCAATTGCGCACAATTCTCTTGTTTTGATCCGAGGAGTCGTCCGGGTTCGCCCCGCCGTAGGTATTGCCCTTGAACTTGTGTGATATCTGCGACTGGCGACTTGCTCCGGACATCGGACGGATCGTGTCTTTGGCAGCACACACTTTACACCAAAATGATTTGGTCCGGGAAAGATTGGTCGCTATCCGCGTTCAAGGTCAGTCTTGGTGGTGGAGTGAGAACTGGTTTGTGGTCGCAAGTTGCACTGCTGCGCGGAAAAGCCCAAATGTTGATGCACATTCTTGACGATGTGCATCGTTGCTTTGAAGTTTGAAATTGCTTCGAGTTTTGAAACAGGGAAGTCACAATGGCTGTTCGAAACTGGGCTCTGCGCATTTCTCTGCAGGGCCAGGATGTGACGTTGCCGTGCGTTTGTGGTTTGTAGGATTTGAAGGCCTGACTGCCAACGTGGTCCATTGATCAGCGGTGTTCCTTTTTCCAATCAAAGACCTTCCTTCTAATTGGCGCATTTTGGCAAAGAAATCGGTTTTTGCTGCTTAAGAAAAACGTGTTCTAGATAGAACTGGAATTAGGGTGTAACAGCTTTTGTAAACAATGACTTCTCTCGATGATTTCTCGAAAGTCATGACACTCGCTGGCAAATCGACAGGGAAGAGTTTCCCTACCCGATGGATATGTTGGTTTGCATAGGTGTGCCTTGAATTCCTAGAAATCAACGAGAGAAGTCATTGTTTACAAAGGCTGTTGTGCCATAATTCCAGCTCTACGTAGAATTAATCACATCATTAGCAGACCAACAAAGAAGACCGAAAGTACATTTGATTTCGGATAGCAACCAATCATCAAAATAGAAACAATCCCCAACCCCCGTTCCACTAACTTAAGTCGCAATAGATATTATTAATATACATTATATTACGGCCCCGCATAGCTAACGCAATTGAGCCTTTAAAACTAAATCGATTTAAAAAAGAAACTCTGAAATATAACGGCTCCGTACTGTTGTAATTTATTGAAAACCCTTCAAAATTGATCAGAATTCCTCTAATTAGCTATTAAGCAGTTCTAGGCAAAATAGCGGAAAAGGTGAATTTTTGAATCGAACTTCTCAGATTTGTATGAAATTTTGCGTAATTGTTTGTCATAGGCAATGATTCACATTTTTGTAAAAATTCAGTCATTTTGGATCTTGTGAAATTAGAGAAAAATAGTGTTTGTCTGGGAAAATTAACAAACAATGTGTTTTCTCAAATTTATTTCAGGTAGTAGTAAAAATATAGTTTAAAACTGAATTATCTCAAAATGCGTTTGCCCGGTTTTAAACAACATTAAAAAAATACAAAACGGCTTATAAAAATGCTAACTTGGAATGTTCAAAACCGTTGCTAAAATCGTTGAACAAGAACCTTTGTTTTCGGAATGTAAAATAATTGTTAATTAAATAATTAATTGTTAACTAATTAAATAATTAATTGTTAATTAAATAAATAATTAATTGTTGATTAATTAATTAATTAATTAATTAATTGTTTATTTAAAAAAAGTTTAAATATTTGGCCGAAAATTCTTGTTTTACGATTGTTGTAAATTTTCAAGTGTTCATAATTTTTAACATTCAAACATTTTTCATGAGCTTATAAAAAAAATTAAAAAATCGATCAATGGAATTTTGAAGTATTTAGTTTTTTTATTTTATTTTTACTTGACATAACTAAAAAAAAACACATTTTTTGTATATTTTTTCCAGACACACTTTATTTTGCTCTATAATGTTGTCTCAGGCGTCCATTCGAACCGGAGTGACGTTTTCGTCTTACAATTTATTGAAAAAAATCCAATGACGTTATATAGAAAATGATCCAAAATGGCCGAAGTTTTGCAAAAATTTGAATGATTGTCCATAACAAACAATTATGCAAATAAGAGAAGCTCGAGTTTTACCGATTCATCATTTGTCGTGGACAGGCTCAAATCAAGACCAACCAACCAAGATTTTGTAAACAAACCTTACAAAGGCAATTTTGTGGCGAACCGAAGTCTCAAAAAAAACAGGTAGGGGAAATTCTCCTCTACCAGATTGTGGTTCAGGTTTCCGAATATAGGTTTCGGTTCGTGAGAAAGTTGCCTTGCAAGGTTTGTTTACAAAATGAAATTCAGGCCTTTTCAATTGTTGGTCTTGAAATAGAAGATGGTCACTTTAGATCAAAACGTCATTTGGTGTGGAACTGCCTTAGAAGAGTTTAAATTTGTCATGAGTTTTTTTATTTGAATTATAAATATATAAGGTCTATTTTTTTTTTTAATATTTGAGTATTTAACAGTTTTTTTAGAAAGTTTATTCGAAATAGTAAAAAAATATCTAGTGTTAGTTTTCTCCAGAAAGTGCTAAAATGTGTCGAAAAATTTCAGAAACGCCATTTTGAAAAAGTTACAAGGTCCAAAATGGGCCAAATTTTTCCAAAAATCTGAATCATTGCCCATAACAAACAATTATGGAAAGTTTCATGCAAATCGGATACCGGAACCTTAGATTTTTAACGATGCCCGAAATGAAGTCTGAGATTTCAAAAAAATGAGCATTGCCTCAGAGTCTGTCATTTTTAATATTTTCGTTAATATTAGAACCTGCAAAATTGTTCGTGCCACAGAATTTAAAACCATTCTCCATTTCTGGCACGTCCATAGAGGATTTTCCCTACTTTGAGATCTCACAAACACTTTTGCACTTTCTAAAACTTCTAGCCCATAATTTTGAACAGTTTCCTAACACCAAGATCATGCAATTTGTTCTCAATCGAAGTCTCAGAATCTTGATAAATTTTCCTTATTTTTGCAATGTTTGAATTTACTAAATTATTTCTTTGGAACTTATCTCAGGATACCTTCGCAATTTTCGCTGGGATTTCCTTAGGATTATTCCAATGAATAGTATAGAATTACTTTTACTCTTTTCACACTAATTCAGTCATTAAGGTTATACTGGATTTTTTTTTAATTGCGGAACTGTTCGGTAAAAGTTTAAAAAGTCTGTGGAAAATTCTAAAAAGAGAAAGTTCATTGTACAATCTTAGATCTGTTAACCCCTTTTAATGGTAGAAAATAAAGTTGGTCGATTTAATTGATTTGACAGTAATCAATTCTGGGTATAATAGGGGAAATGTCTCTAATTTTGGCCTATGGATCTAAGATTGGGCCCATCGCTAAAAATCTGCTATTCATCAATTTTATCTAGATGAACGCGTTATTGGGACGTTACTAATGGATATTTTTGGTTGCTATTGAAAATTTAGTCGAATGCAGAATTTATGTACGGGCCCAAATTAGGGACACTTAGGCCGACATTACCTGCATTTCCCCTATTTAAGGAATTACCTCGAGAAAAACTCATGAAATTCTCTGTATTTTCGCATTGTTAATAAATCCCACGAGAATTTGCTTTAATGTCTCTCTTTAAATTTCCTTTACAACGCGCTTGGAATTAAGGAGCCCGGTGGCCTAGTGGCGACCGATTTTGCTTACTGAGCAGAAAACTATGGGTTCAATCTCAATCTCCTTCACATGATAGAGTTATTACGGTCTAGTGCATTACGGTCTTTTTTGACCCGGCGTCACTTTAAAAAAAGCTGTAACTTTGTAACGAAATATGATGCAGACCAGAAGCTTCCTCACTTTTCCTAACTTTCGGAAACGAACATTTTGCTGTCAATAGAAGCTTTCAGCGACAGGAGCGGCGCCGTTACAACAAAAGTGACACATTGTGCATTGGGGTCTAAAAAGACCCAGATTGCAACTGGCTTCCAAAAATCAATTTTTGAACCAATTCTTGATCTATTGGCGTCAACAGAAAGATGAAGGATCCTTAAAATGGCACCCTGCACAGTATTTTTTTTTCTGATAAGGCCATTTAGGATACCTGCATCGGTTCCGATAGGGCATAAATGGACACTTTCAAAACCTCATGTACTGTCCGACGGCTCAAAATTTATGATTTTTCATCCATAAGTAAAAAGACATCATGCCATGGACCGTAAGATGAATCTGGCCACATCAAAAAACCAGGAACCGGTTCCGGTAGAGCTCAACCATTACAGTTCCTAAAGCTCATGTACTGGTACCGTCCGACGGCTCAAAATTTATGATTTTTCACCCAGAAGTAAATAGACATCATAACATTGACCAACAGATGGATCTGGGCACATCTGCATAACCGGAACCGGTTCCAGCAGGGCCCAAACAACACTTTTGAAAGCTCTTGTACTGGTACCGTCCGACGGCTCAAAATTTACCATTTTTAATCCGGAAGTAAATAAACATCATGCAACGAATGCACAGGGGGATATGGTCACATCCGTAACGTGGGTAGATCACCTTTTCGTGGTACGTTACGGGATGTAAGATCTACCACCGATTCCTAGTCCTGACTACTTCAAACTAGGGGAACAGGATTTTTCAGTAATCCAAGGAACACATCTTAGTCCTTGTTACTTGTTATGCCTTTTTTGATAGTGACAAGACTCGGCTTTGTCCTCCGAAGATGATCTTGGAACAAGAAAAAAAAATGAGTTAGTTAAACTTCATCTATGTGATTCCTAATCTTCTATTCGTTGTTCCCTAATTTGAAGTTTTATGTCCCGAACAGAGGAAGCAAATGGTCACATCCGGATGCCCAGCATAGTTTCTGGCAGGGCCTTAAAAAGGACACTTCCAAAACCATGATGTCTATTTACTTCTAGATGAAAAATCATAAATTTTGAGGCGTACCAGTACAAGAGGTCCTTCTGTGACCTATCGGAACCGGTGCCAGATAGCACAAATCTAGATAGAGCTGGAATGAGGGCCTAACAGCTTTTGTAAACAATGACTTCTTTCGATGATTTCTAGAACGTTAAGGCTCGCCCACGCAAGTCAACAATACCATCTGGTAGAAGAAGACTTCCCCTACCTGACGGTTGTGTTGGTTTGCGTGAGCGTGCCTTGAGTTTCTAGAAATCATCGATAGAAGTCATTGTTTACAAAGGCTGTTTCGCCCTAATTCCAGCTCTATCTAGAAATGGCCAAATTGGAAAAAAAAATCTGGGCAGAGTGCTTTTCTAGGAACCTTCATCTTTCAGTTAAGGCCAATCAAGAATCGGGTCAAAAATTGATTTTGGGAGCGAGTTGCAGTTTGGGCCTCTTTAGACTCTAGTACACAATGTGTTACTTTTTTCCTAATGCATTAGGAAGGTTAGTATGAGATAAAGCGTATCGAAATTCGGTTGGAAGAACGAGTACGTACAAGAAATAATATTCGAGTTTTAGCAAAGACGTGTAGATCGGAAATTCATATCAAATCCTTGTCAAGAGCAGTTGTTGTTGTCGTCGTCGTCGTCGGTGAGGTCGCCACCAGGATTGAGATCGAATGGCAGCAAGTTGAACAAGAACTTGGTCGTAATTGTTTCACAAGGAAGGAGCTCGGTGGCCTAGTGGTGACCAATTTTGCTTACTGAGCAGAAAATCATGGGTTCAAACCTAAGCTTCTTCGCGCTATTGAATCGTTAGGACATCAATTCAGCATATCGTTTACCTAAACGAAACCTGTTGCAATTCCAACCCTTGTATCCAACATCCCAGTGATTTATTGTGGAAGTGCTGAGGTGTTTTCGGGTTTCGTTAACGCGAGTATTACGTAAACATATTCCTACTCATTACTTTCTTGACCAGCATTCGGCGCTGGTATTGGCTAGTTTTAGATCACCAGTATGTACACATTGATATTGATTGCTAGTCCCATGCAACGTCTATTGGTTCTCTGTGTAATTACAGCTGATTTGGAAATAACGGAGTTGTATCCTCGGGCGGTTAATCGAGCTCATGCTCTTAATTTTATTTAGAATTAAGACAAGTATTCTCTCAAAATTTATTTGAATTTAACGTCTACATTGGATAGAAATTTTCCTTAGAATTTCCTTGAAATTCTTCTCAAAATGTTTTTGAGAGAATCTCAGTAATTTTCATGCAACCGTTCTCAGAAGCCCAGATTACCTAAGATTTCTAGTAAAATTCCATTTGCATTCTTCCCAGAATTCCCTTACAACTATCCCTAGAATTTATCTGCAATTCTCCTCAACTAATTGGGACTTCTCGTCTTGATTCAATGCTTGAAAGGCTCAGAATCCAATTCAAAAATAGCAAGTTTTAAGTTTTTGCTCAGAAACTACCATGAATCTCAATTGTTTAAAACTGAATCTTTTAAAAAAATTGTCGCTAAGAAACGAAAAAGCACTCATCACTGAATGTTTGATATCTTGTGTAAAAGTTAAAACTTTCAAAAAAAAAAAAAATATAGCATGCAATAGTGTTTATGGTCCCGAGGCCATGAAAATCACGAAAATCTGTTATAATTAATGTTTTTTAATGTAAAACAACGATTAAGGTCCATATTTTTCATATTTTTCCTAAAAACTAGATGCAACAATCTTTCGTTTGACCTTTTGATTATAAAAATCGATTCATGATCATGATTTTCCGGACCACCCTAATGGTGGAATAAAAAAAATGGTTCTAATATTGTTCGCTAAGGAACAAAATTACCAATTATTACGAAAATTCAGCGGCGTTTCCTTAACCTCAATCTGCCTGTGCACCAACTCTCAAAACATTAACAATTTTCATAATATTGCTTGCAATTGATAGATATTAAGTAAACTAGAAGATTAAATGTATTTTTCAACCGATTCGAGTATGAATATGGCATTAAACCTGGTATTGAAAATTGGTGCACAGGTAAAAAGTGAGGTTACGTGACGCCACTGTGAAAATTTAAAAATCACTCTAACTGTGCTGTATATTTATGTTAATCGAATGCAAATCCGGTTTCTCGAATATTTCTCTTAAAATCTTGAATATTTCTTCATGCTCGGAACTTTTATCTTTTTCCTAGTATGGAATACCAACGATTAGGTCGATATCTCAGAGTATCGAAAATTGGTCCTGAATAATGGTAGTTTTCTTAAATCATTTCGAAGACAATCCTGAACAAGGCTTAGACACGTTAACTTTGCAATCTCAATAGTTTTTCGATAGCCAATGTTCACCATTTTGAATTTGTTTGTTAATTTTAGAATCTTGAAAATATTTTATCACCCAGAATCTGGAAAATTTCTCCATATCTTATTATATTGAATTTAAGTCCGGTGTTCAGCGGTTTTTTTCAAAGTTAGACTTTTAAGACTATCGTTCTATCTCAATGTTACACTTATCAGAAATGTCTAGCCCGATAATTCTGAACAGTTTTCTTAGATCACGAATCACGGAATTTCTTCTCTCGCAATCGAAGTCTCAGAATCTTGATTTTTTTTTCTAAATCCTTTCATATACATCTACATATTATCACAACACATCAGGTATGGGAACTGATTGAAGCGATTTGGATGGAGAGAGTGGAATTATCAACTCCCTGCTGTTCGTAAATTGAAGGTGGGCTCTTCTCCCCACTCATTGGGACATCCCCTCATATGATGGCTTGTTCTGATTGGGGTTGGAACATTTTTATCGTTAGAAGGAGATTCTTCTTGCCCTCGTGGATCGCGCGTTAGTGTCTCTGCTTACGGATCCATCCTCCGATTTTGAACCTTCATACAGTGGTAAATTGAATACAACCAGGTATCGTACTTGATCAAGTCATACGAGGTGGACAGTCCACTGTCTAATGGTTGTGCCCTGCAACAATGAGTGTTATCCTTTACATGCATACAAATCCTGGATCCCGAAAAATGGGTAATGGCGGATTTAACTAAATTAATTGTACGGAACTTATCTCAAGATATGTTCACAATTTCTAAAGGATTTCCTTTAGATCATTCCAAGATGTCTTCAGAATCACTTTCAGTAATCCCCTCAATATTCTTATAATTCTCTTCGCGATTCTCCATAGCAGTCATGGAATTCGGTGAAGAAATTCGCTTCAGTATTCTTGAAATTCAGTCTACATTTATTTTAGTATTAATATTTTTTTCGTTAGGGTCAACCAGTCAGTTCAGTCCATAATTTTCTTTAAAATTCCCATGGAATATACCTCAGAACTCTCTTGGTGTGTTCTTTAGAATTTAGGAAATATACTCCCAAATTTTCTTTGGATTTCATCTCGGAATTCCATGAGAATTTTCCTCAGAATTTCGTTGAAATCCGTCTCTTCTCTTCTCTCCTAATAATTTGTTGAGAATCATCATGAGTTCCGAATTACTTGGAAAGTATGCTCAAAATTCCCTGTGAGTTCTCTCCTTTCGAACTCTCTAGTCAATTCATTAAAATTCACTCGAATTCTTCTACGAACTCCCTTGAAATTAGCTTGAAATTTTGCGTAGAGCACCCGAAAGGAGGTGAAAGTAGACCACATTTGCAGCAAAAAATTGTATAACAAGGTAGGTCGAAAAATCTTACCGAGTGTTGAGAAATTAATTTTCTACTGATTCAAAGTACCGTAAAACGGGGTAACTTTGATAGTTTTTTGAAGTATTTTCTAAATATTTTCTACAACAATGTATGTTTTTCAATTTTTTTTTAAACAAGTACTGAGGATCCTCGAGTCAATTCGTTAGTAATATGTTTAACAGAAATTATTGCATTTGTACTATCTTTTTGTCTTGTGACCGAACATCAGTTTTTTGTTTTGGGGCTACTTTGATAATACTCGATTGATGTTGAAAAAATATGCGTGAAACTCAAACAATCTAGTTCAAGAAATATGAAACTTTGAATAAGGATTTAATCAGAAACATCATAAGCAATAAGAAGACAGCATTGCATTTTTTATGGCTATATCATAAATGCATTTATTAAGTGGTTGCGGTTCTTCTTCTTCTTCTTCTTCGCATTTCAAGCTTATTGCATATCGCAAATTAGCTTATTGCGTGCTCTCAACTTAGTGTTCTAGATGCACTTCCACAGTTATTAATTGAGAGCTTTCGATGCCTGTACCATTTTTGCATTGATATGATTGTGTTTCAAGTCCAATCATACTTCTATGCCCAGGGAAGTCGAGAAATTTTCCAACCCGAAAAATTCCTAGACCGGACCGGGAATCGAACCCAGCCGCCTCCAGCATGGTCTTGCTTTGTAGCTGCGCCTTTACCGACTGAGCTAAGGGAAGCCCCGAATTTCTGTTTCTATTACTTTTAAATGTAACATTAAACGGTTAGAACATGATCAAATCCATCCGTAAGTAAGCCTGTGGCGCCAATTGAATAGAGTGGTTAGTAAGCAAAGATTGATCATAGTAGCCAAGCAATGCTTACTCCATGGTAGGCCTTGGTAATATTCGCGATTGCCGGACCTACCTTGTCATACATTTTTTTTGCCGCAAATGTGGTCTACTTTCACCTCGTTTTGGGTACAATACGAATTACCAGTCACCCTGTGTAGGAAATTTCGCTTAGAATCCCTTTTGATTTATAATTAAAGTCTCATCAGCAATCTCTATGATATATAGATGGACATTTAAGTTATTTTCAGTCGTAGTTCACCATTCTTGGAAGTGTAAGGATTGAAGCCACATCGTCAATAAGTTAATCGAAGAGTTCACTTGAATTCACCTCTAGATTAACATCGAAATTCTACTGTTTTTTGAACTACTTGACGCTATGTAATTTTCAAAATAAGGTAGAAGTTACACTTGAGTGAAATGTCTTTGAAATTCTCCTCAAAACTCATTTGGTATTCTCATCAAAATTTTCTAGATGATTCTTCAAAGTGTCAGACTTCTCATGTTTCAAAGTCCAAGAGTTATGTTTTTTTTTTGGAAAAAAGATGCCATGTTTGTAATTTTGGAAAGTTAAAGAATGTTAAAAATTGGCTTCACCTTAAAATCTTGAAAATTTTCTGATGCACCAAATCTTCAGAAAAAAAAATCTTAGTCCGAGGTCTTAAATTAACATCCGTAACTTTCATTGCTTTAAATCTGAATATTCAAGTTTAATCTATAACTTGATAACATTGATTCCAATGACTCACTGGGTCCCAGTAGCGTTCGGTCTGTAACTTTGAAAAATTCATAATGCTGACTGAGACTCTAAAATTTTGAACTTCAAAAAAAAAATTCTTATCTTAAAATTATTGAATACTATAGCTGAGTGTGCCCGGCTATGCTCGGAATTCAATATTAGCTTGAGTTTATGCGGCAATTAAAAAAAGCATGCTATATTGTAGGTAGCCCCCCCCCACCCTCTTATCTAAGGGGCTACCCCCTATGACCTCCACATGCCAAATTTGGTTCCATTTGCTTGATTAGTTCTCGAGTTATGCTGAAGTTTCTGTTTCATTTGTATGGAAGCCCCCCTTTACAGAGGGGTGAGGGGTCTCGAACCATCAACCCCTGCATACAAGTTTTCACGCCGATCGGTTCAGTATTTTCCGAGTCTATAAGGGTCAGACAGACAGACATTTTTATATATTTACTAGGTGAGTGTGCCCGGTCTTGCTCGGGATTCAATATTAGCTTGAGTTTAAGCACCGTTAAAAAAATATTCTATATTGTACGTAGCCCCCCCCCCCCCTATTATGTAAGGGGTTACCCCCTATGACCATCTCCTTATACCTCCACGTGCCAAATTAGGTTCCATTTGCTTGATAAGTTATGCAGAAATTTCTGTTTCACTTGTATGGGAGCCCCCCCCCCCTTTAAGAGAAGGGAGGGGTCTCGAACCATCATAAGAACCTTTCCCGGCCCAAAAAACCCCTGCATACAAATTTTCACGCCGATCGGTTGTGTAGTTTCCGAGTCTATAAGGGTCAGACAGACGGACAGAAATTCTAAATTTTAATTGTGATGTAAACATTCATTCACGTAGACTTGTATTTCATTTCACGCAACCGAGCAACTTACAAACAATGTTGTTAACAAAGATGGGTTTTTGTATACAATATTTGCTATATTGCATGAAATGTGTCAGAACTTTACATGATATATAATGTAAACGTATATGATATGTGACGCTCCATTACACTACTTTTTCGAATTGTGTAGACTTAATTAATTTATTGCTGCTCAAAATTACCATGCCGCTATTCATTGAATCATTCGAAACCGAAAAAAATTGGGACTCTAATTTCTAAAATCCATTGACTTTTGTTAATGTTCAAGCTTGAAAATTTCACAGAAGTTAGCATTTTTTATGAGCTTCTAAATAAAACAAAATTTAACAGGGTAATTATTTGTTGTTTAAGTTTTTACCACTTATATGGATTTTACCGCCAGAATAATTTGTAATTGATTACCGATTTAAAGCGACTGTAACATGGTCACGACGGGTGCTCTAGTCTCATAGGAGTATTGAGTGAAAACCCAAAACTTAACTTCAGAAAAATAAAACTCAAAAACGAAAAAAAAAGAACACTTCGCGGATTTTGTGTTATCATGTGGAAAAAGCCTAAATTTTCAAGAAAAAATATAAAAATATATTGTAGCCTTCATCTACAAATTATGAAAACCATAAAAAAGAAACAAATCAATCAATGGGGGCGACCCCGGCGTAGTGGTTAACATCCATACCTCTCACGCCAAAGTCACGAGTTAAAATCTCACCCCCGGACAAGTCACGAATGACCCAAGAGTGTTAAAGTGACAATAATAATTAAAAAAAAAAAAAAATCAAATCAAGTTTTAAAAAAATATGTTGTCACCTCTATCTACAAATTATGAAAACCATAAAAAAACTAATACAATCAATGTTTTTTTTTGAAAAACAATTCTAAATATTTATTATCATTAGTATTAAAGTATTTTTAATTACCTTTCATTTGATATTTTGATCTTTGAAATCGGGGTTCAAAAGTTATGAATTTTAGTGGTCTAGTCGCATAGGAGTATTGAGCGAAAGCCCAAAACTTGATAACTTCAGAAAAATATAACTCAAAAACGAAAAAAAAAACATTGCTGATTTTGTAATATCGTGTAAAAAAGCCTTAAATTTTCAAGGAAAAATATAAAAATATATTGTAGCCTCTATCTACAAATTATGAAAACCATAAAAACTAATGCAATCAATGTTTAAAAAAAAAATGTTGTGACCACTATCTACAAATTATGAAAACCATAAAAAACTAATACAATCAATGTTTATTTTTGAAATACAATTCTAAATATTTATTACAATTATTATTTTTTCGAAAAAGTATTTTTAATTACCTTTCATTTGATATTTTGATCTTTGAAATCGGCCCAGTGGTTCAAAAGTTACGAATTTTAGTGGTCTAGTCTAGCATAGGAGTATTGAGCGAAAGCCTTCAGAAAAATATAATTCAAAAACGAAAAAAAAAAACTGCTGATTTTGTAATATTATGTGCAAAAAAGCCTTAAATTTTCAAGGAAAAATATAAAAATATATTGTAGCCTCTATCTACAAATTATGAAAACCATAAAAAGTAATACAACCAGTTTTTTTATATAAATCTAATTTTTTTAGAACCATTATATTTATTTCGAAAAAGTCTTTTTAATTACCTTTCATTTGATATTTTGATCATTGAAATCCGCCCAGTGGTTCAAAAGTTATAAATTTTTGAAAGAAGTCATTTTGAAAAAAAAAAAATTTTTTTGACCTCCCTAATATGGAAATGGTCAGCCTAATGACAAAACTAAAAAAATATACGGGTCTAATATTTTACCATAAGGAACAAAACCACCAATTTTTACGAAATTACGAGAACCACTATATCGTTTAAAATTTAAAACGATCTGTCCAATTTTCGTGACGATTTGTGAACTTTCGGGAGACTAGTAGCCACAAGCAGTGATGCATCACTGCTAGTCGCTACTGTTCTCTTGAAAGTCTCCCATGTTATTTCTGATCTTGAGTTCCCTGTTGCGTCTTATAAAACCGTAACACTAGCGCGGATAATAGACAGTGTATTCGGGTATTTACTTAACGAGCACCACTCCATTGTCGTATCGCATGTGCTCCATTTTGCTGCTCTTCTTTCGTTTTTACTTTATTGACTTGAATGATGCTCCTTTGGGGTATTTAAGTTATTGATATAGCAAAAATAACAGGTTTTTTAACGCAATCTTTAAAACCTGGAAAATTTCCGTAAAATTTCTGGAAAAACCTGGAAAACTCAAGCAATTTAATTCAGCAAAATAAGTTATTTCCAAATTAAAAAAAAAAAAATGAAAACTCAAATTGAAAATTTCTAACAGTTTTTATTTATGTTTTACCTAATGGTAATGTGAGAAAAATTAGAAACCTTTTTTGGAGTTTTTAACAGTGTTTTTTTTTTTTAAATCTATGAACTTTGAACTATGAACTTTGCTTTTAATTTTTTTTTCATTACATTGTGTTTTTTACCTGAAAAGGAAATCCAGTTACTTACAACTTTATCTCAGACGTAATTTCGGTTAGATGAGCCGTTTTCGTGCCACGATTTATTGAAAAATTTCAAATAAGCCATTTTGGAAAATTAGACAAAATGGCCAAATTCCAGCTCAAACTTGATTCATTGCCCCTAGCGAACAATTAGGGGAAATTTCACGGAATTCGGAGAGGTAAAATTTGAAATACGTTTATTTTTCAAACTTCTCTCCAAATCGATCAGAACTGTTTCGTTTTAATGGTTTAAAAATTATGATTTGTAATTCGAGTCCCTTCAGAAAATCTCCAAAATTCATTTTCCCATTTGTTCCGGATTTCTCAATCCCATAACTCATCACCGGTCCCACACCTGACCTCATTTCGCGATTCCAAAAACGTTCCGCCTACCGGCGGGGCCTGGCGGTTTACAACCTTCCTTTTGTACTTTACTGCCTCTCCGTGGATTTATTTTCGGAGAAATGGCCGAGAACAAACGAGCCGTTGCGGCTCTTTATTTTTTTTTAGGAACCGATCCCAGCAGCTTCCCGGGCGGTGAATGCCAATAAGTTCAACTCTAATTGACTTTTCGACACGCGAGCCGCTGCTGACCAAATGGTCGCAGCGGCCCTAGCGGCGGTCGTGTCATAAAGAGTGGCACTTTGAATGCGCGAATGCGGCTGCTTGAGGAGATGTGATATTTTCGCCAGAACCCTAGCGCTGGCCGTTTGCCAGCTCGAAATCATAAGTCAGAAAACTGACGAGTGCGAGTGAGTGCATTTCTAACCAAGACACATGTGTGCCATTACGTGGTCAATAAAGTTTCAATTCTGGTGACGAACTTGTCGCGAGTTTGGTGCGGGTTTTCCCCGCGTAAAAATTGACGATTTCCGGTGGAAAGAGATGAATTGACGAATTGACCATACAAGAAGCAGCGGGAACATCACTTCAATCGAAAATTTCCCATCTCGTCACTGGCTTCGACTTATTGGATGAAGGCTCACCCAAAAATGCGAGTCCCTTTGATGTCGCAAAGTGGTGTCATTTGAGGATCAACACGTCGTCGTCGTCGCCGTCATGGTCTTTGGAAGATCAACGAGTGACATTGTGTGATGAATTGGGCAAATTTTGCCACTGACTTCTCCGACAGCCGACGTCGGTGGTTCGAAACAATGGAGACTTCATGGGAAATAGATTCGCCTCGATCTGACCTAACCTTGAGCCGGTTTCTGGCGCGAACTGGAACATTTTCACCGGCACCCCATCATCAACTGCGGCGGCAGTTGTCTATGGTCCGGAGCGAAACGGTCTATGATTTACGCATTCGCCAAAAAAAAAAAAACGAATAAATCAAAAATTTCCGCCATGGTTGCGTAAGTTTGGCGGAGGTCTGGTTTACGTCTTACGACGTAAACAACGCCAATCGTGGCTGAGGTTTGTTTGGATTGCAGGCCTGAATCGAATAAAAAATTAGACAAGGTTGGCTCGAGTCGAGTTTGTGAATTTGGAGGACTGGTTCACCGGTTTCGAGACGGAAATTACGGAATGGTGCTTTCTATGTATCGGAGTGAAGAATGGGCGGATGAGACTTGAACCGATGTCCTTGGATTAACAATTGCACAGTTAACACCTCACGAAAGATGCTTCAAGACTTCAAATTATCAAAAACAATGCAGGTTGTAGAACGGTTGCAACTGCTCCAGAGTAGCTGCTTCTATTTGTTGGTTTTCACGATTTTTGGAAAACGAACAGGATGGATGAAATCGGAGAAGCTCGCATGAGAATAATTTGCCATTTGGCGAGGAACCGCTCAAAAGCTCCAACAGTTCCATTGATTTTGGATCTAATGTGCTCCAGAAGTTTCTTCCAATTTGCTTCAAAGATGTCCTTCATGTTTGTTTTCAATTCCATTAAGTAGCAAGTTGGAGGAAAACTGGGGCAAAATGGGTTCAAAAAATAGGAAATAATTACTTCAATGACTTTTTGGTGAATTTGAAATTGGGTGCGACAACTAGTAAGGTACTATAGTCGAATGCTTACGATTTTCTTTAGAATCGGTCAACTGGATCCGGAAATATGGCCATGAGATTAAATCTGACCTGAAACCAATAAAGTCCTTCTTCTTCTTGTGATTCTTCTTCTTCGCATTTCAAGCTTATTGCGTGCTCTCAACTTAGCGTTCTAAATTCACTTCCACAGTTATTAATTTAGAGGTTTCGATGCCGGTACAATTTTTGCATCAGTATAATTGTGTGGCAAGTACATAAACCAAAGACAACAAATCAAGAAGACTGGCAACTTTGCCAGAATCCAAGTGACAGATACAGTAGCGCTGCATTTGAGTGAAAGTGGAAGCAACGCATAGAAAATGAACAAATACGCAAACCCTTCGTCTGAGGATGTAATCTTTGCTATCAAATTCGTTCGAAGCATTTACCTTTGAGCGGCAGATGACGCGATTGTACCTGTCTCATAGCGTTCGTATGAGAAAATTGAACAGTTGCCAGTCTTCTTGATTTGTTGTCTTCGATTATACCCTATGCCCAGGGAAGTCGAGAATTTTTCCAAGCCGGAAAATTCCTAGACCGGACTGGGATTCGAACCCAGCCACCTCCAGCATGGTAGTAATTTTAAGTACCCAGGACCATGCAGGTCACATCCGTCCATATTCCGGTAATCCCCGGGGATGTAGCCAGCTTTTGACTAGGATCAAAACCCATCATGCGATGTCCAAAATCATATGATAATTAAAAAAAAAAAACAGTTCAATGGTGGTCATTTGAAGTGCCTAGGACCACACTAGTCACATCCGGAGAAATGGCTAGTTTCTGACTAGGGTCAAAATCCGCCATGAGATACTTCAAAGCACATCAGAATTCAAAAACCAGTTCGACGGTAGACTTTTTGAGTGCCCAGGACCACACCCGGACATGTTCCGGGTACCCCCGGGGAAGTGGTCAAATTCTGACTAGGATCAAATCCCATTATGACAGTGGCGTCGCCTTAACCTCAATCTACCTGTGCACCAATTCTCAAAACGTAAACAATTATCAAAATATTGCTTGCAATGGATAGATATCGAGTTAACTAGAAGATTAAGTGTATTTTTTAACCGATTCGAGTATGAATATGGCATTAAATCTGTTTTTGAAAGTTGGTGCACAGGTAAAAAGTAAGGTTACGCGACGCCACTGCATTATGAGATACCTCAAATTACATGAGAATTCAAAAACCAGTTAAATTGTAGTCATTTGGAGTGGCCAGGACCACACTGGCCACATCCGGACATGTTCCGGGTACCTCCGAAGAAATGGTCAGTTTATGCCTAGGGTCAAAATACGCCATACGATACCTCAAAGCACATGAAAATTCAAAAACCAGTTCAATGGTAGTCATTTGGAGTGGCCAGGACCACACTGGCCACATCTGGCCATATTCCGGTAACCCCCGGGTATGTGGCCAAATTCTGACTGAAAAACCATCATGCGATACCTCAAATCACATAAGAATTCAAAACCCAGTAGTCATTTGAAGTGCCCTGGACCACACTGGCCACATCCGGACATGTTCCGGGTATCTCCATAGAAATGACTAGTTTCTGACTAGGGTCAAAATTCGTCATGCGATACCTCAAATCACATCAAAATTCAAAAACCAGTTCGACGGTAGTCTTTTTGAGTGCCCAGGACCACACTGGCCACACCCGGACATGTTCCGGGTACCTCCGGAGAAATGGCCAGTTTCTGAATAAGGCCAAAATCCACCATGCGATACCTCTAATCACATGATAATTCAAAAACCAGTTCAGTAAGAGTAATTTAAAGTGCCTAGGACCACGCAGGTTACATCCGACCGTATTCTGGAAACCCCCGGGGAAGTGGCCAGTTACTGACTAGGGTCAAAATCCATCATGTGACACATCAAATCACATGAGAATTCAAAAACCAGTTCAATTGTAGTCATTCGGAGTCCCCAGGACCACACTGGTCACATTCAGACGTGTTCCGGTACCCCCGGTGAAGTGGCGAGTTTCTGACTAGGGTCTAAATCCATCATGCAATACCTCAAATCACATGAGGTAAACATTGAACGGCGCGTGAAAGTGGATCTTAATGAAGGCCTAAGTACTCTTTCGTAGCTTTTAGTTTTAGGATTTCAAAGATCGTCGGTTGCAGTGGCTTGCTTACTGAGGAGAAAAACGCAGTCCCAGATCCTTTCATATTAAAAATATTAAAATATCGCTTGTTTATCGTGTATTTTGTAAAACTTTTCGTTGTCGTCGGTGCCGGGTTTGAATAGTTATAAAAACTTGAGTAACGCTATAATGTGATATGAGAGGCTCTGTGGCCTTAGAGCAACCGTTTTTGCTTACTGAGCAGAACATCATGAGTCTAATCTCAAGCCCATCCACATTCAAGATTCGTCAATGATTAAAAAGGAGCTCGTCTGCCTAGTGGCAAACGTTTTTGCTTACTGAGCAGAAGACCATGGGTTCAATCCCAAGCTCCTTCGCGTTATACGATCGTTAGGACATCAATTCAGCTTATCGTTTACCAAAACGAACCCTGCTGCTAACCCAACCCTCTTACCCAACATCCCTGTGATTCCTCGTGGAAGTGCAGAGGACTCCTCGGCTTCCATCAAAGCGAGTGTCACGTCAACACATTCCTACCCATTCCTTTCTTGACCTGCGTTCAGGCGCGGCTGGCGCTGGTATTGCCTAATTCGAGATCACCAGTTTTTACACATTTAAGATGATTGCTCGTCCCAAGCATCGTCTATTGGTTCTCTGTGTAATTACAGCTGGTCTGGCAATAACAGAGTAGCAACCGTGGGCGGTCAATCATGCTCATGCTTATGCAATACCTCAAATCACATGAGGATTAAACAAGCAGTTCAATTGATGTAATTTGGAGTGTCCAGGACTACAGTGGCCATGTTCCGGTACCCATCATGCGATACCTCAAATCACATGAGAATTCAAAAACAAGTTCAATGGTAGTCATTTGGAGTGCCCAGGAACACACTATTCACATCCGGCCATATTCCGGGAACCCCCGGAGAAGTGGCCAGTTTCTAAATAGGTTCAAAATCCATCATGCGATGCTTTAATCACATGAGAATTCAAAAACCAGTACAATGATAGTCATTTGCAGGGTTGTTACAACAGGCGCGGATTTTTCGCGGATGTACTGAGAAGTGATGCCCGAGCTGATGCCAAACTTCGGTTTAAACTGGATTATACCATATATTTTTTGACGCATCCAGTCGAACGATTTGAAATTTCCATTACCAATAGAAAAATATTTTGAATTGTGATTACCAGTACAGAATGATTGAGTTGCCCATGCAGAGTCCATGTCTAGACAGTTTTGAATAGGAATTGTTTTGTATCAAGGATTGAACAAGTTATTTTGGAAAACCGAAACCGAACATTTTCCGGGATTTGATTTTTACGGTTTGAAATCAAAATTACCATGCAATTCTTAATAAGTATTAATCCCAGATTAACCTTTTAATTATGCGTAGATTTATCATGACATTCTCGTTAAAACTAACAGAAAATTCTTCTCTCAGAATATTCTTGAAAATTTCCCAAGAACTTCTTTTTAATTTTCCTAACTTTTTTTTTAAATTGATCTCCGAATCCGATTCCTTTGGCATTTTTCTCGAAATTCCCGTTAATCTGTTCCCTTGAATTTTGTTTATAATTCTTTTTAAATGCACATAAGAATTCTTTTCGGATTATCATTAAAATTAACCTTCTGATCTCCTCAAGATCCCCATACTTACAACCCTATGTTCCTATCAGAGAAGTGTTGGGAACTTGCGATCTCTGCTATATGCAGTCGATTTATGTGTTTCTGCAAATGTCTAGTATAAGAGTTACACTCCTTTGTCTTTTGTCTCTCTTTATTTGTTTTTGTTTGTCTTTTCCCCTGTATCGATGAGTCTGATCGTCGCCCACTGGTCACCATAGACGGTCGAACTCCAGACGAATCTAGAACCGCACTACCGTTCATACTGGCGACAATGCTCTGATGAGACAACGAAACCCTACCACAAGCCTCCCCCCTCGATCATTTCCTGCGACAACGTACCTCTCTTATCTTGGGTAAGTCGCGGCCCAACTCCTACTAGACATAGAATTAAGTGAATTTTGTTACAAACAATGAACAATGATATATCGGCTCCGTAAAGCTAACGCGATTGAGCCTTTCAAATAAATGAACAAGATAAAAAAAAAGATTCCCATACAATTCTCAGCTTATTTTCCTTTGAAATTTCCTTGAAGTTCCACTCACAATTTCCTTGGAATTATTCTTAGAATAACATAGGAATTCAATTCAGGACTTCATGTTTCATTCTAGATAGAATCCTTTGGGGCTGTTCATTAACTACGTAGACCGTTTTTAGGATTCTTGACCCCCCCTCCCCCTCCCCCTGCGTGGAAAATGGTCCATATATTTTTTTTAACGTGTATGGGACGTGGATAATTATCAACCCCCCCGCCCCACTGTCTACGTAGTTTATGAACATCCCCTTTGGAATTCGTCTCAGAAATATATTGCACTTCTTGTCAGAAATCCTTACAATTTTTCCAAGATATTTGTAGGAATTTTCTCTAGAATTTTTTTTTTTAGAAATCAACACTTAAACTCTTTTTTAAATTTTCTTCAAAATTCCCCTAAATTCGCGTCAGAACTCTATGGAATATCCTTTAAATTGTTTGAAACCTGAAAATCTTCAAAGCCCCCGAGACTTGAAAGTTTTCCACGGCTGGTTGTAATAATTGTTGTAATGTTGAAATCTGGGATCATGAATATGTTTTTTTTTAATCTCTCGTGTTGAGTATTTTTGTCACTCCCAAATTGTGGAATTCACGAAAATCGAAAGTCACAAATCTCGAAAAAAAATTTATCAAACAAATGTCAAAACCTCCGAATCATTTTTTAACAATAAACAGTTTCGGCTTGGCAGTCTGGCAATCACTCAATCAGAACAAATTAATTTTGTAATTTGTCCCTACGTTTCGGCTCTGATTAGGGCCCGATTCACGAGAAATCGAAGGCTGAAGCCATTGTTTACAAATGCAATTACACCCCTTTGAAATGTTGACACAGAATTGATTTTTCTAAGTACAGTCTGCTCTCTGAATTCTGTATTTCGATATTTTCGCTTGCTCGATGAAATTCAAAGTCGCTTCAATTTGGCAACCAATACTCTCTGCCTAACATGATATTTCCCTAATTCAATACAAGGTTGCAAATACTCATTTCAGCTAAAACAATGTTTTTTTTTTATTATGGAATAATTAGATGCTATGATCATATTTTGAATAGGTAAGATACAAGAAGAGGTTGCAAAGAATGTGTTTGACATATTAAACCTGTTTATGTCACTTCATGAGAGCCACAATCAGCGATTTTTCACACACTCATTCACTCACTCAGTGATCAGCAAATTATTATTACGAAAAACATTATTTTAGCTGAAATGAGTATTTGCAACCTTGATTCAATACCTCCTTTACTCGATGTGTTTAGATTATGTTTTCCATGTATTTTCGCTTCCCTAAGTCGATATTGTATAGACGTAGGATTGCGTCTTTCGACAACATAGTGGGGGTGCAATTTAAAAAAAAAACCAAAATCGACCGCATCACGAAAAGTGGTCAGGTTTCGACCACTTATAACTCTGTCAATAGCGGATGGATTTTAATTCTAAACAAGCCAATCGTTTGGAAATTTTTCCAGGATGCTTTCATGAACTGGCTGTGTTGGTTTTATAATAGATTAGATTAGAAAATGCGTAATTTTGTCATCAGAAAACGGGGCGTTTACGTGATGGGAAAAGGTGGTTTCCCTAACACAGTCGCCGACAGGTTTTTGCAATCCGAAATGATCCTTCGAAAAGGAAAACAAAACTGGGTTTGAATTTTTGGAAAACGCTCCAAACTAAATTGCATCTTGAAATAAATTAAATCACAGTTTTTAAACACAGAATTTTGAAGCTTCTTTGTTAATTTTAAAGAACCTTCGGGTCAAAACTCTCGTCAAGCGTTCCTGAAATCTCGACACACAAGTTGCAACCATCGAAAACCCCCCAAGTTCGTTTCTTCAAATGACGACACTGCACATAAACGTCCACCAAAGATCGTCTGCCCATCTGGATTGGTGCAATATGGGTGCTTTTTTTTTCTTTTTTGCGAATGACCATGACGAGCACCTCATTGGCGAGGAAAGTTTGCCAACTCTCCGTCTGACTCGATTGCAGCCAAACACACGGTACTACATAGTACCTAGCGTTTGCCTCAGCCGTACAAACCGACACACTTGTTGAGCATGATGAGCACGTCGCCGTCGTCGGCTCTATTTCGAGGGTCTGTTTCACTTTTTTTTTTTAATTTTTTTTCGTCGGCTTCTCTGTTTTGCTGCTAACGTCGTGGTTGCACCGAAAGGCCAAAATATCACCGAGAAAAAAAATACAATTTTCAGCTCAATTCCATTGGAACCGACTCCAACCGAATTACGAGGATTAATTCAGCTAAAAGGGTATGATTTCACTTTTTTTTTGCAAAATCTCCGGAACGAGTTGTCCGATTTGAAATTGCATCAAATCGGACAAGTCGTTTGGGAGTTACTGCGCAGATTTCGAAGGTCTAAAATCATAAAGCCCCTACTTATGCACGAAAAACGAATATAATGACAGCTAAACCACACACACCCGGCTTCGGGGGAGGATAGAGGAGATGTTCTCCATCAAAGTCCGACCGGCGGTTTTTTGTTTCTGAATATAATGGTTTTTTATTTATAAAACAACACCCGCTGCTGCGGCTGCTGCAGCCGAGCCGTCGTTGTCGTCGTGCAGGTGCCTGGTGGAATCAATTGTCGGTGTTTGTATGGGAGGTAACTTTCCGGAGATTCTCCGGCGTGACGGCAACCCACGCGCACTGTCGATCCCTGGGACTTTTTAATTTCCCCCGCACCGTCAGAAATTTTATACGGGTTTTGTTGTGTTCTTTGGTTCGCTAGAGGGGGCCCGGCGGCAGGCAGCAGGTTGTCATTCAACAAGTGCTAAATTTTTGGCTCAAATCCATTCTGCTGGGTTTAAATGGATTGCGCTCGGAGCTAGTCGGGAAATTCGGAAGCGATTTGCTGTCGGATTTGTGAATCCGTTTAGGGACCGCTTTTGAGAGTTCTGAAATTGGTTAATTTGTTACTGAAGGTTGGGACAGATCAAACAAGATTTTCCACTTTCCTTCTGCTTCAAAATTCGGCCGGCCGAAAAACAAAAAAAATCCCATCGCACAAACCAATTCGTTCCGCGCCGTGTTCGTCAACGGTACCAGAAAGCAAATTGTATCTAAATTGAATTATTACTTGTGCACACAGCTCACTCCCCACTTCGGCCAGTCAGTGTGGTGTCGTCGTACGTAACAAATGAGTGTGTGCCAGTGTGATTTGATTTCTCCATGTTCCATTCCTAGCTTTTTCTCACCGCCCCCGTTGTCGATGGGGACGCCAATTGCTACAAATTGCCCCGTTTTTCCCTATCACTTTGATCGAGCTAGGGGCAGCACGTTTGACTGTTGCGTGTTGCGTGTGATTGTGTTTGGAATTGTTGTGGTATTTTCCTTGCCTATTGCGCTCGCTAGTCGCCGATTCTGGGTGTCGTGGCAAATTTGCGTGATTTTTCCGATCGATCTGGATCACTTGTTTTATAGAGAAAGGTGATTTGTTTTCCTTTGTTTGAGTTCAGTTTCAATCTAGTGGATGGCCGTGGAAGTGTTGGTGGTTTTCTAACGTTAATTGAGGTATTTGTTATTGATGCCAGAGGATTTTTTTTAAAGGAACTGGAATATGCAGAAAACCACAACATTCGGGGAAAAAAGGACACAGTAACTATAAAAAGGTAGCCCAAATCGAATCTTAAAGAAATCCAAATGACTTCTGGGGGAAATGGAGAGACATTCTTTGAGCAGGATGGCCACTGAATTTAAGATTTTTCACTGATTTTACCGGTTCTCCATGATAGTCTTCCCGGTTTGATGGAAACAACTAGATTTGATGAAAAATTATGCCTATTTTTGACGTAGAACTACGTCTTTGTCGACTATACTGGGGTGCAAATCAAAAAATATGTGTGGTGAAGAAATGTTAGATTTTGAACGCTTGTAACTTTGTCATTTATAGATGGAATTAAAATCCAAATACGCCAATCGATAGGATATTACAATAATAAATAAATGAAATAAAGATTTTTACAATTTTGCTGTAATAAAACATTTTAAAACTGTACAAATGATAATTTTATCACTGTTTTCATGAAATAAGCGTTTTTCCCAAACCCAGTCATCATAATTGAGTACCACTTGGATGCACATCGCTCTGAAAAGATATAAAACAGCACTGCTGCCGCACTTCTGCTCATTACCGCTTCGGACGCAACCCTTTATTTTTTTTAAATATTACTCTCTAAAGAAAAACAACATAGCGGAAATGGATGTAATGTCGGCCGAAATGCCCCTAATTTGGGCCTTTACATAAATTCAGCAATCGATTAAATTTTCAATAGCGTCCAAAAATATCCATTAGTGACGCGCTCATCTAGATAAAATTGATAAATAGTAGATTTTTTGCGATGGGCCCAATCTTAGATCGAATGGCTAACACAAGAGCTATTTCCCCTACAAATTTCAAAGATTCTGGGTTTTTCTGAAGATTTTGGGTGAAGAAAGTTAGGCTGGACGAGTTTACCCTTACCATCTTATGAGTCTCGATGTATGTTGATCAATTTGGATGCACTTGAAAAGCGAAGGCAGTTTGCAAAGATAGCTTTTATAAACGATCTTGTAGCACAAAGAGTGAAAGCCACAGAGATTTTAGAAAATCTAAATTGTTATGCTCCCACTCGTTCCTTAAGAAACAGAAATATATTTTATATTAACAACCAAAGAACAAACTATGCCAGGAACGCGCCTTTAAATAGAATGATGTCTTGTTATAATGAACATTATGAAACAATTGATTTGACAATGAACAAAAATTCTCCTAAAAACGTTTCTTTTCGAGGTTAGTCAGAGATTGAAAATTAAAATAGATATTAAGTGTTTTTGTAAATTTAACTGGTCTACATTTGATTGACGACGAATAAATAAATAAATAGATTAGGGGAAAAAATATATTCAGGGTGTCGACTACGTGGAAAAACCTGGAAAATCAGGGAATTCAATGTTAGTCCTGGACAATCAGGGAATATCAAAGAATTTCTTTAAAAATCATTGAAATATTTCTTAATCCTTACCGAAAAGTATTGCTGATCTCGCTATTTTCATACAATTAAATTGCTCGGTGTAGTTTTAGATTGTTTGAAAATTAATAAAAGCTTCAATAGAACTGTGAGCTTGTGGCCGCTCAAATGAATTATTTTAATTGCTTAAACAAAGAACATAGTCTTGTCCAACTGCATTACTGTAAGAACTGTAAAAATCCTCGTGAGACTCTGCTTGGCGAACTGAATTTTGATGATTTTGGGCCATCCCTGAGTTAACATGGGATGCAGAGGGATGGTGAAAATCCATTTACCAAAATGCATGCTCCAAGTGGAAAAGTGCCTTTCTGGGTGGCGCTGTGTTTAGTTCGGTCCAACAGAAATTCATCCTCTGAAGATGGGTTGAACCGCCTTTGTGTAAATGCAAGAATAGCAAAAAGTTAAGATATATATTTCTGAATACTTGTAGTTCTAGTTCCTCATTGTATGCCTAAGAGCCGGATAAATCCAGATATTAGGCTATCCTAAAATTAAGAATTATGATCCTGCTGGGATGGACGAATTTTTTATTGCTTGAGTATCAGATTATGATTAAATATTGAACTCAGGGTCACATGGACCAAAAAGTCTAAATTTGTGAAAGCACAACTCTGAACATCAAATTTTCGATTTTCCGATGGAAAGAAAGTGGGGGGGGGGCAATCCCAAGTAACCAACAAGCCTGCTTAATAATAATCCGACTAATAATGTGCCGAAGCCCTGTATAAGTCGAATGTTAGCTTTAGGTAGCAAAATCAATCCAAATAATCAACCTCCCAAGTACCAATTTATGTTTTATGAGGGTTCTGTAGACCATGATTTAAACTTGTCGAGTGCTTTACAACCCAATAAAACTTGCAATGTTACTTGGGCTGGAATGTGCAGTACGTGCTTGTGATCGATTTCACACCGGTGGTATCTCACTGCGATCGAGCGTTTGGTTAAACGTGTTCAAATATTCACTGGAGATGGGATAGGCATTGAAGTGTGCACGGGGAATACTTTTATATAACGGGGGATTAAAGACAAGTGTTTCATATGCGGAAATATCTAATAAGGGAAAGGAAATGTACATGTCAAGGAGAGGAAATGGAGTAAATTGAGGGGATCGTGAACTCGTTGAATACTTTCTGGCGATCAATCTAGTGATGAAAATGCATGTTGTTGGGATTAAATTGATCGTTTTAAGATATATTTATCTTTAAGGGGTTAGCCTACCTGCAAACTTTCAAAAAATCGATTTTTTTATTGTCCTAATCGAAAGTATATAAAGTCAAGAATATTTCCTCAAAAGATCAAGTTGATCCGATGAAAATTGTGAAAGTTATGCGACGTACAAAAATATTCATTTATAGGGGACTAAACCCAACTTGAAACTTTAAACGCGATTATCACGGAATCATATTTTCAAAACCGATGCCAAAAATTTCTCGAAATGTATACATTCGATTCGTCCGATTCGTTTTGATTTCTGTTCAGTACTATTTTGTGCAGTCCACGATCGTTCGGATTTCGTCTATCATTTAATTTCGATTTTTTACAGCCGATCAAAGACAAATTTTAAGGATCAAAAATCGGCACTTCAACTTTGCACGGCCGCCATTTTGTCAAAAAAAAAACCGAACGATCAAGGACTAGTTTAACACATGCTTAACGATTAGGCATGGTTTTTTTTTATTTCAGATGATTACATCACAAACCGCAGTTGGCACCGCAAAAAGCGTTTTTTAGAACATCGTCCACGGGGAGCAGCCGTGCGGGGCACCAGGACCTCGTTTTTACAGCATCGACTGATAAATGTACCATTTAATGTGTGTTCAATAAACGGCAGAAAACCGATTTTCAATATGTTGCGTCGTTTTCGAGAAAAAATCCAAACTTTCGCTTTTTTTCGGTCTTGCAGGTAGGCGTAACCCCTTAAGTTCTTGTCGATTAAAATATAGCAAGCTGATTGATATAAAAATGATTGCAGTTTCACGCATCATAATCAATCAAAGTAACACCCCGGATACTGCTTTAACTGAGTAAAATGCATGTTGTTGGGATTAAATGATTACCTGGCTCATAACATGTCTTAAACCTGTAAGTTTAGAAAAATGTGAATGATTTGCTATACCTGGATTTTTTCTGAAAAAGGACTGGAAAATCAGGGAATTTAGTTTTCTTCGTTGAGTCGACGACCCAACTATATTTACAGCAACTATTTATTTTTAAAATCAATCTTGGACATTCGAAAATCAAGATGTAACTATAGTAGAAAATTGTCGAGATCTAGAGGATGGAAAATTATTCCAGACTTTGAACTTAGAAACATTTTAAATATTCTAGAATTTGTAGAAAAAAAAGGTTCAATGTTTTAAACTTGACATTCTCAAAAAGTTTGGACTAATGATTTCTTTTTCAAGATCTCGGATGTCATGACATATAAGACAATTTTTTTAGGATCCTCAATCCACATGACTCGTATTGCAGTTCCTGTATTTTGAAACAATTGCAAGATCCAGGGTGACCAGAGAATCCGGGAAAATGCTCGGAATTTGACGGGAGAAACGGGAAAAATCAATAAACCTTGACATATTCCAACAAAAATTAAAAGTTGAATAACAGATTGAGCTGAATCAAGCAAACATGTTTTTTCATCCGTAAAATGGTTTATTCAGCTCTTAATCATCTTAAACCTTTGAAATTATTTGACCTTTTGCAAAACTCTCCTCAGAATACCTTGGAATTCTTTTCTGAATTTTATTGAAACTTTCTTAAGAATTTAATCTAAATTCTTCAGCATTTTCCTTCACATACCTCAGAACACATTGTTACTAGGCGGTCAGACGGACCCTTCTACAATCCCTGGTCTAGCCATGGGACCATTGAAGGTGGGCTTTCAAGGTCTCTTTTGATTGCTCCCGGCAAGCTCGAGCTTGAGGCCCTTTTGCGCTCAGGGTCGGCTTTTATAAAGGGAATCTGCTTAACAAGAGTCCAGTCACCAGATAATAAGCTACACAACTCAAACTACGGTTAAACACATTTTTATTTTTTGACTCACAGCAATGGTATGTGTGTTTGTTGGTACGATGGGCCGGCCGGCAGCTGCTACTGCTGCTGAAGAACGTGGTGGGACGTCGTAGATTCGCGATCGGTGGTTGGTCATGCGGTTCGTTGATCTGCTGGTTGGATACGATGGCGTCGGTACCCCTAGCCTTACCTCTACGAACGGAGGCTACGTGGGCTGGTGGGTCTATTCGTGAACCTGCGGTCGCAATGGACCTTTGGCCAGTCGTAACGGAACGGCTTCAACCGGAGTACCATGACTCCTGGTTGAGTGAGGGAAATATCAAAGGGGCAGGTATGGCCATAGAGCACTACTGGTTTTGGTTCCGGGGTCCATAATCGTTTTATGGGTGATTAGGCCTACCTGGTTCGACTTTCTACAATTTAGTAATATAAATTGAGATTATAGTCACTTCACTGTGCACAACTTGTCTAATGAACTTTGTATGTAGTTTCGACATGTTTGATTGTGTTCTTAGGTTATCAATTTGAATTTGTTTCTTGAGTTGAGTGTACGTACAATTAATTTAATCCTAGATAGGCTATTATGTATATAATATTCAATATGCAAATAAATAAACAATAAACGCTTAGCAACAATAAAAGTTTTACAATTGAACTACTTTTTGACTGACAAACAAGGGATATTATGTCCCAACGGTAACAACATTCTCTCGGCATTTTTCTCGGACCTTGCTTAAAGTTCTTATCAGAATTTTGATTTTTCAAAATTATATAAAAAGTTCTTCAAATTATTGAAACCCTGAACATTTTTCCAAGCCCACAAAAATTTTCAAGGACTGTATTTTTCAAATCTGGAATCTCGATAAAATTTCTATATCAGGGATCTAGAAACATTTAAAAAATCTCACATTTTGAATATTTTTCTCAGTTTCATATATAAATCCAATCCAGTTTTTTCTTCTATATCTAGGCTAGATTTTTATTAGTCACAAATTTCTAAAAAATGGCGTATTCTAAGACTCTAAACACATGTCAAAGCCTCAGAATCTAAGAAATTAAAATTGTTCTTAAGATAACATTTGTTTTTACGATTTATATTGGTACAGATCACGATACTTTAAAAAATAACTACAAGCCTTATGACGTATGACTACGTGGTCTTATGTAATAAATCTTATTGGTTACTGCAGCAGGAGCTTGTATTTTGTGTAGGAATAGGAATTTGAACGTGGTTCTCTCTGTTCATACTCTTTAGTATGACGCGCTTGACATACATGGCCTACAGCTACTCACGAATAGCTACTGATTCCGATCAATAGCTGTGCGGATTCTTCCTCCTTCTATGGATGCTCATGTGGGCTGCAGCTCGCTACTTGCAGGCAGCCTTTCGTTGTGTACTGGACAACACCACCACTCACCACGCGATGATTGAATAAACACCGTTCGATGAGACCGAACACACTAAGATTATTTTACAGATTTCTGTAAAATATTACCAAGATCTCAACAGCTGAACGTAAGCAATTTTACAGTTTTCCTGTAATTATTTACAGATATCTGTGAAAAAATCACAGATATTCAGCTGTTGAGATTTCGGTAAAATTTTACAGGTTTCTGTAAAAAAATCTAAGTGTGAATGGAACTCGACTTTGAAATCTGTGTTAGAGAAATCGCTTTTCGCAGGCAATTGGTGATAATTTTAATTATAATAGCAACAGTTTCACATTTGTACAATTTTCAGTATTGAAATTTTGAAAAATGATCAAGTCTTAATTTAACAGATGCATAGGAATATTTCTGATCGGTGATAAAATTATTCAAACTGGTCCAGGGGCAGCTGAGTTATTAACGTTCAAAATCTTTCATAATTTTGTTACATGTTCCATTTTCAGTTTTCACAAAGTGTACTCCCATATAGAAATTACAGACGTAATACTACGTCAAAAAAATATGGCTCCGCATTAAGTTCAAGATCTCTAAAATGCGGTGACATTCCCATTCAGCCCAATGGCGTTCGGCTATGAGACCTTAAAATAATCCATGAATTTGGTACTTTGTAAATTCTGTACCTAATACATACCGAATACAAAATATGTACCGAATACAAAATCTCGAATTTTACAAGCTTTCAGAAACCTGGGGCTTAATAACATATTTAAAACTGCAGAATATTTTAAAAAAAATTGCAGGGCTGGTAGCGAGTCACTTTTTTTAAGTCACATTCAACGCTAAGTCACATTTTCTTGTAATCAGAAATTATTTTCAACTTTCTTCGCGTGAATTTATTTCAAGATTGATCATTCTTCTTGCAGTGTGTAGGATCTGATAGTACAATCGATGCCGACATTTTGTTCTAATTTTCGAATAATTCGAAGGTGTTGTGCTTCTATAGAGCTTTTTGACGTATAATCGTCTTTTTCTATCTACAAGGTAGGGGAAATGGATGTAATGTCGGCCTAAAGCCTCTAATATGGACCCATACATAAATTCAGCAATAGACTAAATTTTCCATAGTGACCAAAAATATCCATTAGTACCGTCCCAATGACGCGTTCATCTAGATACAATTGATAAATAGCAGATTTTTAGCGATGGGCCCAATCCTAGATCCATAGGCCATCATTCCATTTCCCCTATCAGAAAATTTGCAGGATTATTAAACAGAGATTATTTTAGAGAACTTCAGGTAAGCATAGATAAGTTCATGTAAAATTAGTGAGCGTTTAAAATACTTTCAAGGCAATCAGTTAATTTCAGTAAAGTTGCGGGTTGGTACAAAAAATACTGATAAATTCAGGGCAGTCTAGATAAATATAACGAAATTCAGTAATCGTTTAGGCAGTTTTAATTACACCAGGAATGTCTAGACCATTGAAGAAGTTTTAAATTAGTGTCGATAATTTAAGGGAAGTTTCATGAACTTCACGAAAATCTTGAGAACTTCAGTGAAAATCATAGAACTAAGTATTTTAATTATTTCGTTCTAATTCCATGTTAATTGCGGCAGCACATAAGTTCCACACATTTAGAAAAAAAAAACTTCTAAAACTTCACAGAAGAACTGTGAACTTCAGAAACATTTCGAGAACTTCATAGAAATCTAAGGAGCTTAAGCCTTAAGGGGGAGATCCGCGAACTTTAGGAATTTTTATGAACATTAGCAAAATGCGGGAGCATTTGAAAGAAGGAATTTCAGGGGGAGGTCAGTTCCATTAGTTCCAAAAAAATAGTGGGAAATTTAAAGCAGTTCCTTGATTGAGGTCTTCGCATACACTACCCGTCATAAGTGACGACTCACGTGGAAAAGTATTGCAACACTCATTTGAATGTTGCATCACCTGAAAAAGTTTAGCATCACCCAAGAAAAGTTTATATTTTCACTAAAATTTTAACAAATTCACTGTATCACTGCTAAATTATGGTGGTAAACATTCAGAAAGCTCTTAATTAGACTAGGAAAGTTTTGTAGAAAGTGATGGCTCACGGTAGAGAAGTTAGATATCACTATGGATAGTACTGAATCATTTCGAGCTAGAAATAATTTCAAATTTATTGATCCTTAGTAGATAAGTTTGAAATCACTATGCAAAATAGTAAATCATTTAATATATTTTACCCACCATAAGAATAATCTCGCTCCACGGAGAATCAGACCTGAAAAGTTTAGAATCTCGTGAAGTCGTTGCGATTCTATACACAAAAGTTTGGTAGGATTTGAATTTGAAGTGAATCAGAACTGAAAAGTTTGAAATCACTTGAAGTTGATGTGAATCAGACCTGAAAAGTTTGAAATTGGATTGGATGTGAATCAGACCTGAAAAGTTTAGAATCATATGAATTTGATGTGAATCAGACCTGAAAATTTTGAAATCACTTGAATTTGATGTGAATCAGAGCTGAAAAGTTTGAAATCACATGAATTTGATGTGAATCAGAGCTGAAAAGTTTGAAATCACATGAATTTGATGTGAATCAGACCTGAAAAGTTTGAAATCACTTGAATTGGATGTGAATCAGACCTGAAAAGTTTGGAATCACTTGAATTTGATGTGAATTAGACCTGAAAAGTTTAGAATCACATGAATTTGATGTGAATCAGACCTGAAAAGTTTAAAATCACTTGAATTTGATGTGAATCAGAGCTGAAAAGTTTGAAATCACATGAATTTGATGTGAATCAGAGCTAAAAAGTTTGAAATCACTTGGATTGGATGTGAATCAGACCTGAAAAGTTTAGAATCACATGAATTTGATGTGAATCAGACCTGAAAAGTTTGAAATCACTTGAATTGGATGTGAATCAGACCTGAAAAGTTTGGAATCACTTGAATTGGATGTGAATCAGACCTGGAAAGTTCGGAACCACTTGAATTTAATGTGAAAAGTTTGAAATCACTTGAATTGGATGTGAATCAATCCTGAAAAGTTTGGAATCACTTGAATTTGATGTGAATCAGAGCTGAAAAGTTTGAAATTGGATTGGATGTGAATCAGACCTGAAAAGTTTAGAATCATATGAATTTGATGTGAATCAGACCTGAAAATTTTGAAATCACTTGAATTGGATGTGAATCAATCCTGAAAAGTTTGGAACCACTTGAATTTGATGTGAATCAGACCTGAAAAGTTTAGAATCACATGAATTTGATGTGAATCAGACCTGAAAAGTTTAGAATCATATGAATTTGATGTGAATCAGACCTGAAAATTTTGAAATCACTTGAATTGGATGTGAATCAATCCTGAAAAGTTTGAAATCACTTGAATTGGATGTGAATCAGACCTGAACAATTTAAAATCACATGAATTTGATGTGAATCAGACCTGAAAATCTACTAGATCAATAAATTTGAAATGATTTCTAGCTCGAAATGATTCAGTACTATCCATAGTGATATCTAAATTCTCTACCGGGAGCCATCGTTTTCTGCAACACTTTCATAGTCTAATTCTGGCTTTCTGAATGTTTACTACAGTAATTTAGCAGTGATACAGTGAATTTGTTAAAATTTTAGTAAAAATATAAACTTTTCTTGGGTGATGCTAAACTTTTCTGGGGGTGATGCAATATTCAAACGAGTGTTGCAATACTTTATCACGCGAGTCATCACTTATGACGGGTAGTGTAAGTTCAGAAGTTCACGGAAGTTCAAATTTTTTTTAGGACGGTTCAATTGAATTCAGCGCATTACAATAAGCTTCATGAGAACTGCAAAAACTTTAGAGAAGTTCAGAGAATTTCAGAAAATAACAGAGAACCGTAGAACCGCAGTTCCGTTAACATTAGAGAAGTCACATAAATTTTAAAGAAGTTTAGAGAACTTCACCGGATTGTTAAACCTTAAGAGATTCATGACCGTTAGATAAATTGAGGAATCTTTAGGAAGTCCTATAAAGTTCAGGGAAGCTTAAGAATTTGATGAGAAGTGTTGTGAGCATCAGGCTAGTTTCCCGAACGACAAAAGAACTTCAAGGCAGTTTCTGTAACTTCTGGAAAAATTTGGGAACTTTCAAGTAGTTCTCAAAATTTCGATGAAGCTATCCTCCGAATTCAATTTTCTTCTAGTTTTCCTCGGAATTCCCTTGAAACTCTCATAAGAAACCCTTTGGAAAAATTCTCAGAATTTTCATTGAATTTATTTCAGATTTCCTTTTGAGTCTCACTCCTTCCCTTGAAATTCTACTCATGTTGAAAATCTCCTAAGAATTAATTTCTACTTCTCTACAAATACCTTAGATTTCTCCTCATAATTTGTTTGGCAAACTCTCCGGAATTTAGTTTCCGAATTCCTTTGAAGATGTCCTGGAGTTATTAACTGATTTAATTGTAATCCTTTTTTTTAGTATTTTCAAAAAATGTCCATGGACTTATGCTCCGGATTCTCCCCCAAACTTTATTAAATTATCCTCAGAATGCCCTTGAAATTTTCCTCTGAAGTTCACCGGAGTTGTGGTCCTCAGAAATTCATAAGAGTTTTCATTGAAATTTACTTTCACTACTTACAAAAAATTACAAAGCTTCATATGAAATCTCAAATTCCTCAGAACTACCTTGAAAGCAGATTGCATTTGATGTTTTTTCTGAAAGATTTTTTTCCCAGAACTCCCTTGAAATGAGGTTCTTAGAAATTATTATAACATTCCACAAGCCTTAAAAACAGTGCATGGAATTGGACTCCAGATTCTTGAAAATTTCTTCAAGTATTATAGCTTTTAAGTCCAGAACTAGTTCTAGGAATATATGCATGTTTCAAAACTAAAAAAAAGCATTTAAGTCTCTGTTATTTTTTTAAATTTATTTGTTACTGAAGATTAATCCACTGTGGATCTATAAAGTTCAAAGTGTGTATGAAAACAACGAGAAAAATTTAATGCTTGTATTCTAACTTCATTATTTTCTCTAATTTATCCTAAGTAATTTTTTTTTGTTTAAATCTAGTTCTTTATTTGAAAGGCTCAATCACGGTAGCTTTACGGAGCCGGCAATTAATTTTTTAATCAATTTTTAAAAGTGTCTGGATTTCGGTGCATTATGGTACTTAATATATTACTCATTATGACCTCCATAATTTTCATTCGACCTGTCATTTGTTAGAGATCCTTTGATAGCAGAAGGTTTTTTCAACTTAAAAGTATTTGAGTTGATTTGCTGCGTTCGGAACATCCATTCGGAATTGCATCGACAGTTCAAGGGTTGCGGAATATCCGAAAGTTAAAAGGCAGACCAAAGATGTACGGCGAAAGACAAAAGGTCGAATGAAAACTTAGTTGAAATAAGTCGAATGGATACAAAGTTGAGAATAGACAAAAGGTCGAATTATCGCTCTTGAATATACCCCTTTGCATCATTCTTTGAGATGTTTAGTTGATTTTCACGTCTTTGAGACATTTTTCCCTTGAAGTTTTATTTATAAATTTTATCATTTGTGGTATATTGTGCGTTCGACCTTTACGACTATTTTGACCTTTTGCTTTTGTAGACCCCTTGTAAATTTCGACCGTTGCCATCCGGACGATGTCTGAACAGAGAATCACATGGTTGAAAAATTCTGTTTTTATTGAAAACGTTTGAATTGACTTTAACTAAACTTATTAAAATGTTTTTCTAACTACAGCCAAGTCTCCTTTATACTAGTATAACTCGATGGTCCCTTCAATATCGAGTCAGGGAGAATTGACTGTATATCCATGCCTATGACTGTCATTTGATTTTGTTTTAATGATTCCAGCCTTGGATACAACCACTCCGGAAACGGGAACAAGGTTTTTGGCTTACAACGTTGTCTAACTGTGTGGGCACGTGAAAAGGAGCATAACTCAAGTGGCGTCCCAGAAAAAAATAATAACAACTTAGAATAAAAACATTTTTCAAATATTAGCTGCCAATCGGCTCCGTAAAGTTTATTTTTGTTAACCTAAGCTAGTTTCTCTAGACTGTTCAAATGCGCAGAGTTTGTAGACTTTTCCGAATGTGGTCTACCACTTATCCATAGAACGGAAACTAGTCCAATATCTGTGGGCTCTCCTCACTGTTGAACTTGATCAAGCTAAATAACCTCTGATTGCCATCAGCAAATCGCTGTATGAAGGGCCAAAAGCCAATGGATGGATTGATTGGCAAAGGCCCTATTCATTTCTTCTGGGACAGTTAACAATCTCCTTCCAAAAACTTGATCAAATTGAAAACGAGTCATCCAACAAGAAGATGCCCCAATGAATGGGGAGAAGAGCCCGCCCTTTATCCACGAAATGTTGCAACAGAGAGTTGCCATCTTCATTTTCCCCATCCAAATAGCTTCAATTGGGTGCCCTGATGGTCCCTCCTCATCCCGAATTTTTGATATGATTTTTTTTTCAATTTTAAGGTTAAGAATAACGCTTAAGTAAACCACTTAAGTAGTCCGTAAAGTGGTTTACTTAAGCGATATTTTTAACCTTAAAATTGAACATTTTATCCGTTGATTCTCCCGTCTGAAATTCCCCCCGAAAATTAAAAAGTTAACCAACCAAATCTATTTCCGATCACACACAGAACAAACTTCAGCCGCTTTCCCCTACCACTCCCTCCCCTTCCCTCCACCCACCTGAATGTGCCTGTTTGTTGTTCTATGACTCTAAATCTGCTCAGTTCCATTCCCGAGAAGAAGACAAAAAAAAACAAAACTTCAAGCGAGTGCGACTAGAAAAGCAAAGAATTCGCACCCACGGGGCATCGGCCATCGGCCGACGGTGGCGAGAAAGATAAATAATTGTCTCACTAACGGAGCAAATAATGACGCGAGGTGGTTCATGAATGACGCTTGCCAGCCAGAAAGAAAAGCACACCGTCAGTTGTTGCGGGGGCGGGCGGTGACGGGGGGGCGGTGGTTGTACCACCACAACCGCTGTGTTTACATTTTTTCAACACCTACGGGCGGTGGCGGCGGCCGGCGGGAAAAAGAAAATATTGGTGAATAAAGAGAAGCAGGTCTGTGGATGGGCATGGAGTAGGAAGAAGAACAAGATGGAACCGAGAAAGTTGACAGGTTAATACATGTGGGACATGTTCGAGTCCGGGGATAGGTTTCTGGCGAATGCCCGGGGCAGAATTGTAGAAGGTGCGTGGGAAGTTTTGGTTTTTTTGAGGAATTGATTTTTTGCGCTTTTCGCACCTGGCAAGAAAATTCTTTATATAACTTATTAAATTCATAGGAATGTTAGATGAAATGTGTTCAAATAATAGTTTGAGGCGATGATAACCATTTGAGACTACTTAAGTGCATTACCTAAGTGCTTTTGGTTGATTGAAATAGCACTTGAAAATTTGAAAGTTTGATTCTTGAATTTATTGTTTAAAAAAAAAAACTATAGTAACCACACTTTTTAAATTTTTGGTTAATTCTTCTTCAAACAAAATCTATTCAGAGGAGTGAATGAAAATAGAAAAGATCAAAATATGCGACTAATGATACCTTCAATACTTTATATGAAAGGTTAAACTACTAGAAATGTTAGATGAAATACGTTTGGATTGTAGTTTTTGGTCTCACAAGTCCTTTCGGACCACTTAAGTGAATAACCTGCTCATGTGGTGTTGTAATAATTCCTCAAGTCACATACGAAAATTAATTCGACTTCCTAAAGAAGAGTCAAGCGACCGGCTGTCCCATAATTGTTCGGATGGGAAAATCTACGGAGCGAGAATAGGAAAATCAATTACGACTACCGTCGCTCTAAACCTCTGGTGCGACCGAGGAAAGATTTCCAAGTGAAAAATAGTGTGACATCTCTCTAGCGCCGTTCGCCATCGCACCTTTCGAAGGCCATTTTTCCTAATGACGCTAAGTTATAAACGGAAAAATCTATTATCCCGCAGCGCACAGGCGACAATGAACCACGCGCTATTTTAAGGTTAGATTCAGTCAAACCCAATCAATTTTGCTTGCAGTAATCTGAGGACAAAAAAAGCAAAAACAGTCCAATTCCAGAAAATCAAGCAGCTGGATTACGAAACCTGAGAGAAGCATTAATTTGCGCAAACGGACGAAACGAAGCACCCAAAAAAAATAAACGACAAAAAATAAATTGTACCTCATTTTCTTAGATAAATTCATAAACGTTGCACGGCGCCCCTTCGTTTCCCTGCGTTTCCTGCCTCGCTGGAAGTCAACGAATGGAACCCATTTACCAGGATTTAATGCGCCGCCGTTTCTCTACTGCCATGCTGCCTGGAAAGTGTTGTTCGTTGTTCTCGACGTTGGGCGAAAAACGGAGACATTATGATTGCAATTTTCTCGTTTGTCCCGGTTCTTGGCAAGGTTTTTGCCTCGCTGTAGGATTTGTTTTTTTTTTCGCATGGATGTACAGTAGATAGATACAGACGGACGAACGGAGTTTAGTGCACTGATTATTATCCCACTTGTGGGCTTGTGAATGGAAAGCGCCCGAGCTACTACCGTTGAACGGGGGTGATTCGATGTGGATGAAACTGAAAATTGAACCAGAGACGAAAACAAATCGAAATTATGCTATCTCCACTTCGTATATTTGAAACCTAAAATCTCGGTTGCTTCTAGCTCAACAGTTCCCAAAATTTGAGACCCACCATTTACCGTGTAAGCACGCAACACTTCCAAAAATCATCAACTGTGACCACCCACAACCCATGTTTACAAGCAAAACAATCGCAATCGATCCGCCATCTTGGAAAATTAAAATCGGACCACCGTCTCCCAATGGGACGGTGAATTTTCCCACTTAATCCCCGCTACCACACCGGTTCCAATTGAGCAAGCCCGGACCTTCCCACACAATCATTACCGTACTCGAAGCAATCGCAAAACCCAACCGAACCCCACAGCACGCCACACATATGCTCCCGATGCGCTGATGAAGAAAAAGTCTGCAACTACGATGATAAACGTGTTTCATTTGCCTCACCCTCCGCTCAGCGAAAGAACCAGCGAAGCAACAGTTGCTCTCGGTGTTCTAAATATAATAGGGGAAAGAAAGCAGCAACCAGTGATAGGCTTTACCGTTTCCCGAAAGTCCCATAAACTATAACCACCTGCATGCATGCATGCATTCGGCATGCAACAAGCGAAGCACACCAGACAAAAGAACAGTGCTACTGGAGGGAAAAAAAAGCGCCGGAAAGTATACTATAGAGAAGGCGTTCGAGACGCTCGCTTGAACGTCGTCGTCGTTCATCGTCTTCCTGCTTCCGATGATAGTTTAAAGGATTAGATGTACGAGGGGCTCGCAAATTGATCGATGTTTCATAATTTTACCTGCCGTAACTTCTATGCAACCGAAGTGTTGTTGCAGAACAGTTACAACAACTGAACATCGGTTTTTCAATCCATATATATTTTTTTTGTTAAATCACATGCCCCTCGTCCCGAAAAAAAAGTGGACCTGTTGGTCCTGCCCCAAGTCAAGAAGTTTCAATTCCGAGAACGTAATTTATCTTGAAACCCCTCGCCCACTCCTCGCCTCAGCTAACAACAGTTGGAAAAGCGCTTTCTTCCTACAGGAAGAGCACCGGGGAAAAAGTCAATTCTTCTTCGGTCAATTGTGGGCACCGCGCTTATAAGAAAATCTATTTAGAGCACCCTGGAGAGGGAAATGAGGGCGGAGCCCCCGAGGGCGCTGAGGTCATTTTCAATTTCCTTTTCAGCCCCCTTCAGCAAGGATTGGATTGGTCAGCTACTCGTTGAAAACCGAAGAATTATTGCCCCTGCAGTTTGGACAGATGGATGCACCACGGTTTCCTCCGACTGCTGAAGTGGGACTCCGCCCCGTGTCCCTCACGGCGCCCCCATCGAACTGACTCCTATTGTTACTGACGGCGACGATGCACGTCCGAGAGGGTAGGATTTGTTTGAATTAACGATACACTGGGACTGGGGTAATTTATGGCTTTGCTTGGCACAGGCAATTAGTTATCTGCCCGCATGATTGACGGCTTGGCTAACTAGGAGGAGGAGGAGGGGCGTTACGCCCCTTCAAGAAACAGGACAGCACTTGGAAAGCGAAAGTGGTGGTCTGGTTGAATGGTGGATTGATTGTTTGTGAATTGGCGGGTGTCCGGCAATTTCTATGAAAGTTTTAGAACTGTTTTCTGTTTGTTGATTTCGATAATTTGGAATAGGGGTCGATAAATTGCGTTTTTTATTTGGCTTAAGACGTTTAACGGGAAGCTTATCGTGTGTTGATAAAAACTTGGTTTAAATTTTTAGAAAATGCAATCCAAGTAAATTGCCCCTTAAAAGATATTTTTCTATTCTACGTTCCTATTTCAGGCAATTTTGATTTATTCATCGCAAAAAAACACATTTACATAGCAAATTATATTATAAGATCTACAAACATTTAAAAAAAGGCCTATTGAACTTAAAAAAATAATAATGGTAAAATGAGCTTAAAAATGTCCATCGCCAAAAAGCGTCTATCGTCAAGTAGACGCCAAAATAGCCTTCAAAACTGACACTAAGAAGTCTGCAAAGCATGTTAAAAAGGCCTTTTGAACTAAACAGTTCAATTCCAATGGCCAAAATAAAGATTTGAATCGCCAAAGAGTGTTGAAAACGACTAAATGTTGATTAATTGTTTCAACCTTAAAAAAAAATAAAGCTTGTTTGGTGTTTGTTGGTGTTGTAAAGACCTTTTGACGTATTGGGCATTTTTTTTGCTTTAATTTTTTGCTCCATCCGGAATGGTTTTCCCAAACGCTTTCAAATCGAAAAGGCCTTTCCTTCTTCGAGTCATTCTCTGGTACATCTTCATATTGCGATTCAATCGAAAGGCTTTCAACCCGACCAACATCAACCCGAAAGGCTCTTCCGAACGCAGTAGGTTAATTCAAATGGATTCCAATCTGAAAGGCCTTTTATGCCCTGTGATTCTCTACGGCATCTTCTTTTTTGTATCAACCTCAGTAACGTTTCTTAACAGCTAAATTAATGAAATTTAAATCGAAAAAATGCCTTTTTTTGGTCACGTCGAGAACTTTAGATTTTACCGCTCAGAATATCATCAAACTTTGCATAACTGTTCGCTAGGGACAATGAACCAAGTTTGTGCTGGAATTCGGTCATTTTGAATCACGCTTAATTTTTCAAAATGGCGTATTCGATATTTTTCAATAAATCATTGCGAAAAAACAGCTCAACTAATCGAAAAGACGTCTAAGACAAAGTTGTAGGAAACTTACATATTGAAAAATATCGAATACGCCATTTTGAAAAATCAAGGTTGAGTCAAAATGGCCGAATTCCAGCACGACCTTGGTTCATAGCCCCTAGCGGAACAATAATTAAGCGGAGTTTGATGGAATTCTGAGGTGGAAAAATAAAAGCTTGGATTTGCTCAGTTCAGTTAAAATTTTAAGAGATGAACTAGCCTATGGCTAAAAATCTCTATAATAAAGTAATAAAAAAAAAAAAAAAGTTCAGTTAAACTTCTCTGAAATGCTTCTTTTGAGCTTTTCTGTAGTACTTCCCTTGAGCTTCTTTGATGTTCTCTTGTACTTCTTAAAAGTGCTTCCCTTGAGCATCTCTGAAGTGCTTCATTGAGGTTCTCTGTAGTGCTTCCCTTGAGGTTCTCTGAAGAGCTTCCCTTGAGCTTCTATGAAATGCTTCCTTACGGTACTCTCTAGTGCTTCTTTGAAATTCCCTTGAGCTTCTCTGAAGTTCTTTTATACTACTTTAAAGTGCTTCTTATGAGCTTCTCTGAGGTGCATCCCTTGAGCATATCTAAAGTACTTCCCTTGAGCTTCTATGAAATGCTTCCTTACGGTACTCTCGTGCTTCTTTGAAATTCCCTTGAGCTTCTCTGAAGTTCTTTTATACTACTTTAAAGTGCTTCTTATGAGCTTCTCTGAGGTGCATCCCTTGAGCATATCTAAAATACTTCCCTTGAGCTTCTTTGTAGTACTGTCCTTGAGCTTCTCTGAAGTGCTTCCTTACGCTACTCTCTAGTGCTTCTTTGAAGTTCCCTTGAGCTTCTCTGATGTTCTTTTGTATTGCTTTAAAGGGCTTCCCATGAGCTTCTCTGAGATGCATCCCTTGAACATATCTTAAGCACTTCCCTTGAGCTTCTCTGAAGTGCTCCCTTGAGCTTCTTTGTAGTACTGTCCTTGAGCTTTTCTGAAGTGCTTCCCTTGAACTTCTTTAAAGTGGTTCCCTTGAGCTTCTCTGAGATGGTTCCCTTGAACTTCTTTGGAGTGCTTCCCTTGAGCTTCTCTGAAGTACATCGCTTGAATTTCTCTGAAGAGCTTCCCTTGAGCTTCTCTGAAGCGCCTCGCTTGAATTTATCTGAAGAGCTTCCTTTGAGCTTCTCTGATGTGCCTCGCTTGAATTTCTCTGAAGAGCTTCCCTTGAGCTTCTATGAAGTGTTTTCTTACGTTTCTCTCTAGTGCTTCTTTGAAGTTCCCTTGAGCTTCTCTGAAGTTCTTTTGTACTGCTTTAAAGTGCTTCCCATGAGCTTCTCTGAGGTGCATCCCTTGAGTATATCTAAAACACTTCCCTTGAGCTTCTCTGAAGTGCTCCCTTGAGCTTCTTTGTAGTACTGTCCTTGAGCTTCTCTGAAGTGCTTCCCTTGAGCTTCTTTGAAGTTCTCTTGAACTTCTTTAAAGTGCTTCCTTTGAACTTCTCTGAGGTGGTTCCATTAAGCTTCTCTGAAGTGCTTCCCTTGAGCTTTTTTGAAATTCTCTTGAACTTCTTTGAAGTGCTCCCCTTGAACTTCTCTGAAGTGCCTCGGTTGAATTTCTCTGAAGAGCTTCCCTTGAGCTTCTCTGAAGTGCCTCGCTTGAATTTCTCTGAAGAGATTCTCTTGAGCTTCTCTGATGTGCTTCCTTACGCTACTCTGTAGTGCTTCTTTGAAGTTCTCTTGTACTGCTTTAAAGAGCTTCCCATGAGCTTCTCTGAGGTGCATCCCTTGAACATATCTGAAGTACTTCTCTTGAGCTTCTCTAAAGTGCTTTCCTTGAGGTTCTCTAAAGTGCTACTCTTGAAATTCTCTTGAGCTTCTCTTAGGCGCTTCCCTTGAGTTTATCTGAACTGCTTCCCTCGAGCTTCTCTGAAGTGCATCCCTTGTACTTCTCTGAAGTGTTTCTCTTAAGCTTGTCTGAAGTGTTGTTTTTAGCATCTCTGAAGTGCTTTCCTTGAGCTCATTGGTCACTTTCGGATTCACCGAAAGGCATTCGTTTTGTACATTAATTCGACAATCTATTCTCAAAAGCGTTTGAAATCAATAAAACCTGTCACATCTTTCTAGGACCTAATCAATCATTATTGCGTTTCTGACAGCAACTGGGTTTGATTCAAACGCAGTAGGTAAATTCAAGCGCATTCGAATCGAAAAGGTCTTTTCTGCTATTTCAAGAGGCCAGAGGTGATTTGACTAGGGGATTTTAACTACTTTGGCTGGCATTCGTCCCTTCTAGGGCCTCATTATTTTTTTGATATGACGGAAAACTTTTATTTGGCATCAATGGCTTATCCACTTTAAATTCGAAAAGGCCTTTTTGTGTCATGTGATACTCTAAGACAGCAACAAAAAGTCTGCAACAAGAAGCTTTTTTCATCAAGATAGCTTCTCCAAACGCAGCAACCCAGTTCAAACATATTTGTGTCGTAAAGGCCTTTTCTGTCATATAAAGAAATTTATCAAAAAGCTTACATTTTCAATACAAATCTGAATGGCTATTCAAATAGAAACATGTCAAGTCTCCAACGCTTTTAAATCTAAAAAACCTTCATTCAAATTGAAAAAAAAAACCTTTCTGTTCCATGTGATTCTCTAGGATTTCTATAATTTTGAGATTTATTGAAAGGCTTTCGTTTTGACATCAACCTGAGTGCTTTGCCGAACGCAACGGGTCAAATCTAGTGCTTCCAAATCGATAAGGAATTTTCTGTCTTGTGTGGAACCCAGGTCATCTTTTACACAGTTATCTTACTTTATCGAAACTTCGAAACACACCGCTGTGCTACTCTCGGCAAAACATTTCCGAGGTGGTTTTAACAAAGCTAAAAGAAGACCTCGTTATTTTTCGACCTCAATCACTAGGTCTTATCCAAATGCAAGACGTCGATTCGTGCACTTTCAAATCGAAAAGGTCTTTAATGGCATGCGATTTTCTACGACGCCATCATTTTTGGATGCCAAGAAAAGCTTTTTAAACTTCTCGTTTAAAACGAAAAGGCTTTTTTTTTCTTAGCAGGAATTGGTAATTTTTGGATTCACCAAAAGACTTTCGTTTTCCAGCAGTTCCACGCCAACTGATGAATCGATTTTATTTTTCCCTCTCCCAATTCCATGAAATTTCGCATTATTGTTCACTAGGGAGAATTAACCAAGTTTGGGCCTGGAATTCGACCATTTTGACTCGCCTAATTTTTCAAAATGGCGTGTCCGATATTTTCTATAAATCATAGCACGAAAACGGCTCTTCTAATCGAAATGACGTCTGACACGTTGTTGGAAACCGGATTGCTTTGCAGACAAAAATACACACTGAAAAAAATCGAAACATTTATTTAAAAGAAAACTGTTAAATCATTCTTTAACAAAAAAGTACATTTTTGAGATTTTGAAGCTTATAAAAAATGACATTTTTTTTCTGAAATGGACACAATAAAGGACACTTCAAAATTTACCAACATCTTAGAACATCGACTATTAGTACGAATTTTGAACTTTTTTTCCTCAAATAATTTTTATTGTTTTTTTAGTCCAAAAAATCACATAAATATTGCGTGAAAAAAAAAGTTCAAACGCTTTGCTAAAAGTTTATGTCCTACGATTTTGATCAATTTGAAAGTATACATTGTGTTCATTTCAGAAATGTTAGCATTTTTGATAAGCTTTCAAATAAACATAAGTTAAAAAATATTAAAAATGTTCTATTTATGTTGTTGAAGTTTATAACAGTTTCATTTTTTTTATTTTTTGGCGAAAATTTGTGATTTTTTAGTGTGTATTTTTTTCTGAAAAGGCTATCCAGTTTCCTACAACTTTCTCTCAGATGTCATTTCCATAAGATGTATGCCTTTTGAATTTTTTTTTGTAGGATACAAAATGATCGAATTTCGGGCACAAACATGGCCTATAGAATTCGGAGATGTAAAATCTAAAACTGCTTACAAGCCTTTCCATTTTGGTTAAAAATAGCTGCAAATCATGCCCCGAAAGGCCTTTTGTGGAGTATGTATACTTCAAATGAAAAGGTATTTTGGATTACATAATAGTCATGATAAGCGCAATTCCTGTGGAGTTGCCCTCAAAGTTTGAGCTGGCAACGGTTTCTCAACGAAAAGGCCTTTTAATCTTATTCCACAAGATCAATTCAAAATAAATTTTACTTGGTCATCATTAAGTCACGAATTCTCATCAGTTTGTCGCTTAGTTCGAGATCAAGAGCACATTGCTCTCCAAACCTTGTGTTCTCAATCCCTACCCTGCCATCCATTTGTTACAATTCGTCACCCCTAACCTCGACATAGCCGCGAATAATCGGCCTCCGCTTTTCTAACGTTGTTTTAAGTAATTTTTTAATCTAAACAATGAATATCGGCTCCGCAAAGCTACGGCAAATGAGCCTGGAAAAATAAACGCATTATAAAAAAAATAAGTCACGGAATCCTATGACAAAAGTTCGAACAAATGGTCAAAAATAGTTAAAAATCATGTACCGAAAGATCTTTTGGGTTACTAATACCACAAAAGCATGATTTAGAACGCCTTTTAATGCCTGCCCTAACCTAACTTGTTCGTGAAGTGGATTTATTTTAAAATACAAAGTAGCTCATCATAAGTACCATTCCTGTAGATCTATCCTCAACATTTGAGCTGGTAACGGTAACGGCTAAACAAAAAGGCCTTTTAATCTTATTCCACAAAATCAATTCAATAGAAATTATACTTGCTGATCATTAAGTCATGAAATCTATAACAAAAGGTCGAATCATGTAAAAAAACAGTAGGACAAGAGCTCGTAAAGACAATATGTTGAAGGGACAAAAGGTCGAAGCATGAAAAACCGATATGACAAAAGGTCCAATTATAAAAAAAACCAATACGACAAAAACTCGTAAAGACAAAATGTCAAAGGTACAAAATGTCGAATATTAAAAAAAAACAATAGAACAAAAGGTCCAATTAATTTTTTGATAAAAAACGAATAGAACAAAATGTGTAAGTTACAAAAGGTCGAACAATGATAAACAAAACCAATAGGATAAAAGGCCCTATTATCAAAAAAAAACTAATAGGACAAGGGGTGTTGTGACATGCTCTGGGTTGAATTGACGGGCTCACTCCCGAGCAGAGCTCTGATGAGAATTCCATGGAAATCCCGTGAACTCCAAAGATGATCTTAACGGATGAGTTTGGTAAAGGAGATGCCCGATGCGAATTATCAAAGTTATCTACCTAGATAAGGGAAATGGCTCTAAAGTTGGCCTATGGATCTAAGATTGGGCCCATCGCTAAAAATCTGCTATTTATCAATTGTATCTAGATGAACGCGTCATTGGGGCGGTACTAATGGATATTTTTGGTCGCTATTGAAAATTTAGTCGATTGCTGTATGGGCCCAAATTAGGGGCATTTAGGCCGACATTACATCCATTTCCCCTATACCAAAATTTTAAATATTTTCAGCATCAAATTCAAGATCTTCAAAAAAAGGGGTGACATCAGCTTTGCACTGCTTTCGGTAATTCTTGATGAGCATCTAGACAGCGTATCAGAAATAAAGGCCTTTTCTTTACCTGTTGATGACATTTTCGGGTTTGGTTAATAAATGGCGGATTTTTAAAGGCCTTTTGAAGTAAAACCTATTGACAATCGGGTTGATAATTATGTTTTTACCGATCAATTCAGTTAGTATTTAATTGCTGTTCATGGGCAAACAGCTGTTCTCACAGAAAAAAAGGCCTTTCCGTTTACTGTTAGCTGGTCCTTTCAAAATAAACTATTCACGGCTACGCAAGACATTTTCTTTCATTTTTAATACAAATCTGAGTTCATCAAAATCGTTTGGAAATTAGATGCCTATTATCTAGAAAGGCCTTTTCAATCGTTTGCTCAGAAGTGCTTGAGCAGCCCTAAGATTAAAAGTAAATAATTTGTTGTTATTGCAAAGGCTATGATTGGAGCTTCCATTTCCCGGGGGTTCCCACAATCCCTCGATTCGGGAAATGTTTATTTTATATCCCAAAAATCCTGGGATTCCGGGAAGTGAATAATGATAGTAGATTATTTTAATAGTCGTATGTTTCCAATTATTTCTTTAACGATGTTCTGATATGCATGTTTGATTTTTTTTCACTGTTCATTTCCTTCGAAGAACAATAAACAAAAAGACATTTCTTTAATACCAGGGACACCAGATATGAAGGTATGTCTTCATTTTGCAGACATTTAAAATTCTGAATAAGACATCCGATGGATTTTTTTAATTTAAATACTTCTTGATCAACCTGCCACTTTGAGGGAGCCAATTGAATTTTTGACCAATTTAAGATCTTCCAATCTTCCTGATCAACCTGAATTCACTAATATCTAATCAACCAGCTATCTGGAGACGTCATTTGAATGTTATGAACAGTTGAATATTTTATGAATAATAATTGATCAACCTGAAGGCTTCAAGCATATCCAGGGTTTTAAATCTATGATCAGCAGTATATACTTTAAATACTCTCTGGTCATACTTCCGTCTTGGAAGGATATCTGGAAGACGCCATTTAAATTTTTGAACAGTTGCAGATCTTCAGAACATTACTTGAACAACTTGAAAAGGCTTGAATAATATCCAGGGAACTTTATTGATTCTCATCGAAAATCCGCGAAAATCAACAAAGTCATCTAACATTCTACGACGCTTCCTGAACTTCTACGAAGATTCCTGTTCTTTCATGAAGTTTCTTGAACCTGAACTCAGTTCCATGAACTCAAAGCCTCTATAAAGTTCCTTGAATATGTGGAATGTTCGACGAACTCCGGAGATTTTTCATCAACTTCTACGAAGTTCCCAGTAGTTCAAAGATTTTTCGATAGCTATAACTGAATTTCTTCCAATCCAAACGAATTTCCTAAAGTTCCCTTAAGTTCTTAAAAATATTTCTAAACTTCTTAAGATCCATAATTTTTTATTCGGTCTCATAACATCCATCAACTTCTTCAAACTCCTGGAAAGAACCTGTTACTTTTCTAGGAATTTTGTTGAACATATTGGCGAAACGAAGCTCCCAAAGTCACAAAGTTCTCTAAACTGATACGAAGATCCTTAAAGTTCTAGGAAGTTTGATGAATTTCTACGTTATTTCCTGAGCAACTAAGCAATGTCCTGAGCTTGTAGGAAATTTCCTGAACTTCTACAAAATTTGCTGAAGTATTTGAAGTTTCTTGATCTTTAACAAAATTCCCTTCTACAAAGTTCACTTCACTTTTAGGAATTTCGATGATTTTCTGCCAAGTTTCCTGAACTTCTACGGAATTCCTTAAACTAACAAAAATCATTAATGAAGTGCCCTGTAATTGGGAGAAGGCCCTGGAACACTTATGAAGTTTCCTAATATGAAATTTCAACAAACAGGAGTTCCCACTAATATAGTTTTCCCGAATTTCAACAAAGCTGTCTGAGTTTCTGCGACGTTCTCGGAAGCTCTATGAAGTTTTCCGAATTTCTCTTAAATTTCCTGAATGACTACGCTGTCTCCTGAACATCGATGAGTTCTACGAAGTACGATGGAATTAAAGAAAAATGTCTGAACTTCAATGAAGTTCGATGGAATTAAAGAAAAATTCCTGAACGTCAATGAAGTTCGCCGAATTTCTGCCAGATTCTAGAAATTTCTATAAATTTCGTTAAATTTAGTATAAAATTTGCTGAAGTTCAACAAACTTATTTTTTTTTCTTGATTTGTTTTCCGTCGATCTTGTTTCTCGTACTGAGTACCAATGCTACCGACGCTAGGGAGCCAGCTCCCACACCTGGACCGTACCTATCGACCCATCAACTCATGGATCGGGGCCCGACGGCTTAACTAGGTGTGATCAGAAATTTTACGCTTCAAAAAATCCTGACGGTGCCAACTGGGATTGAACCCAGGCCCTTTGGAGTGAGACGCAGCCATGCTTACCTTCAACAAACTTCTCTGCACTTCTACGAAGTTCACTGAAGTTGTACAAAGTTCACTGAGCTTTCTCAAAGTAATCTGAACTCCTATTTGTAGCAGTAGTTCCCTAAACTTCCACGAAGTTGTCTAATGTTCTACGAAGTAGCCTGAAGATCTTTGAAGTTCCTTGAAGTTCTATAACAGTCCCTGACCTTTTACGAAGTTCCCCGAAATTCTATGAAGTTCTCTGAAATCAATTCGATGGCTCTTGACTTCTAACATCATAGTTCCCTGATTTTTAACGGTCAAATTTCACAATAGTCTATCAAGATCATGATGATAATGGTGGATGATTTCTCTCATGAATGTGAAATTTGCGTTGGTTATTTTACACGGCTTTCCTTCGGTAGACTCTAAAGAACGCTTCTCAGTAGGTTTACCTGTTATATGTTGTCGCGTTTTGTAAAACATTCAGGACAAATTCCCTTAATCCAACTCTTCAATTATCGGTGATTTTCTTCAAAAAATTTCGTGTTCAACCCATTTTGGGTGCCACCTTTGCACGGCCTTCCAAGAGGAGACCCCAACGGACGATCCCGCCCAAGTTCCGCTCCTTTAAGGTGTCGCGTTTCCCAAAAACATCTGGTCAAACTTTACCTTCAGTTCGGCAAAATTCCCATCCAATCCACTTAAAGTTAGATTTAAGCACTTCCTGCCGGTACTTTAGCATTATTTGTCCCATCCCATCAGACAGTTAAACGCCGGTCAAGCACGGCAACCGCACCTGCCGGGAGCGTCTACTTCGTACAAACAAAAAGCAAAACTCTCTTTTCATCGAAATCATGAAATCATCTCACGTACTCGAAACTATCACACAACGCACCAGTGCAAAAGAAAATACATAGTCGCCGCCACCGTCGTCATCCTTACCCCGGCCCGGTTGGTGCAACAGGAGAATACTTGAAATCGCTTATCTATCCCGTAGAAGCTCGCTCGTGATTGCCAACAACGGTCATGCGAGACTCGGAATCCTACGTGACCATATTCGTTGCTGCAACTGCTGGCAAATTTGGCACGTCCGAGTGCCTTAATCGAATAGCGATTCGATCCTTTCAGTGAATTTTCTCCGGGTGAGAAAGCAACAGCAACATTAAATTTTAGAACCCAATTGAAGCGACGACGACGACGACGCCGACGACGACGGGTGCAACAAGCTTGTCAACAGGTACTTTGGTTTCGATTTGGCCACTGGCCAAAAAGAAATCTCAACAGCTGCTGCCGCACCGCGCGCTGTCCTGGCCGCTCCGCTATCTAGCGTCTACAATCTTCGGTGAACAGTGCATACAGTCAGTCAGTGGTTCGTTCGGTACGGTTCGCAGGGAAAGTGTCCGATTAATTACAGAATCAGCGATGATGGTACATGTGTTTCGAACGCGGATGGTGGTGAATCATTCCCTCTCCTCTCGCCCACCCGGCGTTGTTTTGGACGCCACTACTGCAGCACGAGATGGATGTCGATCAAAGGGCGATTTGGTGTTTTCTTCGGACGCGATTAGTCACTCTGATTTGAAATATTGTGTTAATTAGTTGTTTCAGACGTTGTAGAACGTGTCAACCGGTGCAACCCGTGCAGTGCACAGGTGCTGGATGATGTTAGAAAAGCCATTTTCTCGTCGGAACGATGGGTTCTAGGTGCGCAAATGTTTCATTGGCGACTAATTTGACCCAATTTGCGGCCCACTTTGCCAATTGGAACAGAACCAAACCTCGATCCAATCGATATTTCCTGCTGTGCAGCTTTGTTGGTGAACAGTTGGGTCATTCGTGGCTCGTCCTAGTGAATTTGTTTTTTTTTCCAAAAGATCCGAACCACGCTACTTTAATTAGCCTACCTTCCTGTCGAAATGGCGCGACAATCAAACAACGAAAGTCTTCAGAAAACAGTAAAAAAAATAAGAACCAAACTGTCGTGTGTCACCCGACGAATTCCTGTCAATCATCAATGCCCGCTCGTGAAATGGAGACTGGCGCTCGGGCGGCGGACGGGTCGTGCTCGATGCTGCGCCCGGTGAATTAACGTGTGACAGCTCTCGACTGTTGCCTCTGTTTCTTCTTCTCTAGTTGCGTTGAACTTTTTTTTTTTTTCAGGGGAAAATTTGTAAACTCTTCTAAATATAAATCCGTAATTGGTTTCTATTTTTCTTCGGGTCCGAAATTGGGAAATTTATCACCGCTGCGTGTTTAAGTGTGCACTTTGTGTGCCGGTCGTTTGTTTGAAAGGTGGGTGACATTTGTTGTGATTTGTATTTTTTTTTATGAGAAAATACCGAGTACCGAGGTGATTCAAAAATCGATCGCGCCAGATTGATGGACAGCGATTTATGTCCGACATTTGTCTTATGAATTATGAGAATGGTTTGGTTTTCAAACGTTTAAAAGGCTCTTTCTTTGGAAAAGTCTAACTCGGAATTATTGAACCTTTGTAAATTTTCGTTCTTCGAATGCACTTCAATTTTTCTGGTAGAAGAAATGCGTTTGAAAATCCCCTAAAGAGGCCTTTTTTAATTACAAATTACAGACCTCAAAAGCGTTCGAACGAACTCTGTTATTGAGGAGGTTAGAAGGAAAGGGGTGTAAGTGACTTTGATCGATTCTCTTCATCGACTTTCTCTTTCATTAATAATTCAACTGCAAACACATTCCTTGATTCGTGTGCTATTCTGGATGCTAGATGAGAACCTCCTTTATCAAAATATGTGGCAGAAATAGCGCAAAATCTGTTTAATAACTGTAAAAAAAAAAAAAAAAATAAAATAAAAATAAACTGTGGCTATTAAATTCAGAACAACAATTTTCGTTATTCGAATGCACTTGAATTTTCCTTGTAGAAGAAATGTGGCTGGAACTTTCCAAAAAGGCCTTTCTTAATTACAATTTACAGACTCCAAAAGCGATCAAACAAGCTCTAATTCTTATTTTGAGATGGAAAATGAAAGTAAAAATTGGAACAAAATTTGGAGGATTTATAATGTATTAATCAAACCCGGCGAAGACATCTGCAGTTGGAATAGACACTCATGAAAATTTACTGATAGCAGTGGAAGCGACTATGGAAAAGGTCTAACTCGAATTGGCTTACTATCCTGCTATCCGATTCGGCCTTTTGAATGAACCTCATAGAACGCATTTTTCTGTGCTGAAAACATTCAACAAATATTACAAATGTTTCTGTGATAAACGAACAATTCCAACTGAACTGTATTTGTCGTGAAATCTGAAGGCCTTTTCAGCCTTTCTTAGTTACAATTTACATACCTTAAAAGCGTTCAAACGAACTCTCATTCTTATTTGCAGATGCAAAATTAAAATCATATTTAGAAAAAGTGGAATATCTGTAATTTATGAATCAACCCCGGCAGAAACATCTTCAGTTGTCTAAAAGGCCTTTTTTGCAGTTGGAATATCTAGACACTCAACAAAAGTTACTGACAGCAGTGGCAGCGAATGTGAACAGATGGATCATTGGCAAAGATCTAACTCGAATTGGATCGCTATCTCAAAGGCCTTTTGCAATGACCTGATCGAACACATTTTTCTGTGCTAAGATAATAAAGATTTGAAGACACCTGTAAACCGATTTGTATTCCCAAACTCTCTCATTTTTATTTGAAGATGTAGAATGAAAATCATATTTTGGAAAAAAATATTTTGAAGGTTTGTTCACCTTCAGTTGGTCAAAAGGCCTTTTTTCAGTTAAATTTTGTTTCCAGACACTCACCAAAAGTTACTGATAGCAGTGGAATCGAATGTGAACAGATGGATCATTGGAGAAGATCTAACTCCAATTGGCTCACTATTCGAAAGGCCTTTTGCATTAACCTGATAGAACGCATTTTCTGTTCTAAGATAATAAAGATTTCAAGACACCTGAAAACTGATTGGTACTAGCAGGCTCTAGAAAACTTATTTCAAACTTTGAAAAGTATTTTTCAGAATTCAGAACACAACCTTTTTCAGGGTTAAACGACCTTTGCATTGTTGAGTTTTCGTTACTCGAATGCACTTGAATTCCTTGAAGAAGAAATGGGTGTGTGGAAACTTTCTAAAAAGGCCTTTCTGAATTACAATTTGCAGACCTCAGGGTTCAAACGAGCTGAAATGAAAATCATATTTTGGAAGGAACTGTGAAACGCATGCCTGTAATGTATAAATCAAACACGGCGAAGACATCTTCAGTGGAAAAGGCAAAATTATCTGATTCTACTCAGAACAGCCTTGGAAGCAATCCTTAAAAAGCTAAGGATGCCTTCCCAAGGCTGTTCTGAGTAGAATCAGGTAGTTTTGCCTTTGAAATGATCAACTGAGCTGCAGCTACTCAAGTTCATAACCCTTTTCATTGGAGGAGCGTAGCGACGGGCAAGATTTTTGCAGAAGTTTCTTTGGAAGCTTGTTTCAAGTCTATTTTAGAAGACTTTTTGACAATCGCTTAAAATGGAATTGCTTCGAAAGCGTTCTCAAATCTGGCTGGAAACCCTACGAAGTGACACAATTCTAGATAGAGCTGGAATTAGGGCGTAACTGCCTTTGTAAACAATGACTTCTATCGATGATTTCTAGGAACTCAAGGCATGACTACGCAAACCAACATAATCGTCGGGTAGGGAAAGTCTTTCCCTACCCGATGGTGTGGTTGATTTGCGTTGGCGAGCCTTAACTTTCTAGAAATCATCAAAAAAAGTGATTGTTTACAAAAGCTGTTACGCCCTAATTCCAGCTCTATCTAGAATTCTGAATTTTCTTGTCCAGTGGATCATGGATGTTCTAAAAATGCCTGAGTTGTTATAGGAACTACCTTAAGGCTCTCTTAACTTTCCCTGAAATTCTTGTTTTTTTTTTCTGATACTCATGGATGTTCTAACAGTGTCTGTAATATTTTAGGAACCACCCCAAAGCTCTCTAAACTTCCTCGATGTTTTCTGGACTTCCTTGAAACTCTCAAAACTTTTTCAAAGTTCTTGCAATTCCCGAACTTTTGCTTAATGATCTCTAAACTTTCCGTAAGATCTCGTAATTTTCGAAATCTCTCGAAAGATCCCTAATGATCATAATTTTTTCTGAAGCTCCCGCAATTTTCCTGATGTTCTTGGAACTGCCTGACTGGCCTGAAATTTTTGGATTTGCCCTGCAGTTCGCTTACTTGAAGTTTTCGGAACATGTTCAGGCAAATTTCCTTTTTCTGAAGCTTCTGCAATTCTCCTGAAGATCCCAGGACTACTCTAAGGTCCACGGAGCTGTCCTAGTGATCACTTAACTTCCCTGAGGTTCTTTGGATTTTCTTGTTCCTCAGAATTTTCTTATACTTAACTCCATTCATAGAAGTTCATAAACTTCCCCTTAAAAATCTGTTACCTTCCTCAGAGTTCTCTTTAAATTTGCCTGGAATTCTCGGAATTTCGCTTATGTTGTCTTTATTTGTTCTGAGGTGTTCGGAGCGGTCTTGAAGTTCTCTTCTTTCTCTAAAGGTCCCAAAATTTTCCTTATATTCTTATAATTTCCCTGAAATTCTTGCTATTTTTCTGATACTAATGGATGTTCTAAAAATGTATGAAATATTTTAAGAACCACCCTAAAGCTCTCTAAACTTCCTCGATGTTTTCTGGACTTCCTTGAAGCTCTCAAAACTTTTTCAAAGTTCTCGCCATTCCCGAACTTTTCCTCAATGATTTCTAAACTTTCCGTAAGATGTCGAAATTTCCGTTAAGTCCTTGGAACTTCCCTAATGATCCCAAAAATTTATTTTCGCTCCCGCAATTTGCCTGCGGTTCTTGGAACTTCATCTGAAATGTTTGGATCAGCCCTGAAGCTCGCTTACTTGAAGTTCTCGGAACATTTTCAAGCAAATTTCTTTGAAGTTCTCCGATTTTATCTGAAGCTCTTTCAATTTTCCTGAAGTGCCCAGGACTACCCTAAGGTCCACGGAGCTGTCCTAGTGATCACTTAACTTCCCTGAGGTTCTCTGGATTTCCTTGAATTTCTCAGAATTTTCTTAAACTTCTAACAATTTTATTAAATTTCATGAAACAACTGCCCCTTAACAATCTGTTAACTTCTTCAAATTTTCGTGCAGTTCTCGGAATTATGTTGTCCTTATTTTTTCTGAGGTGTTCGGAGCGGTCTTGAAATTCTCTGATTTTCCCTAAAGGTCCCACAATTTTCCTGATATTCTTATAACTTCCCTCAAATTCTTGCTATTTTACCGATACTACTGGATATTCTAAAAATGTTTGTAATATATTAGGAACCACCCTAAAGCTCTCTTCCTCGATGTTTTCTGGACCTGTTCTCGCCATTTACGGACTTTTGCTTTGCTCAGTGATTTCTAACCTTTCCGTAAGATCTCGAATTTTCCTGACGTTCTTGGAACTTCATCTGAAATTTTTGGATCAGCCCTGAAGCTCGCTTAGTTGAAGTTCTCGTAACATGTTTCATCAATATTCCCGAAGTTCGTGAAACTGCCTTGAAGGTCCTAAAACTTTCCCGACATTCTCATAGCTTCCCTAAAATTCTTGCTACATTCCTGATACTCTTGGATGTTCTAAAAATTTCCGTTATGTTTCTGGAACTACCCTCAACCTCTCCAAACTTCCCATCTGAAGTTTTCTGGACTTCCTTGAAGCTCCCAAACCTTTTTCAAAGATCTTGAAATTTTCGTTAAGCTCTTGGAGCTTCCCCTTATGATCCCAATATTTTATTGAATCTCCCTCAAAGGTCCTTAGGTTGTTGGAACTGAAATTTTAGGGTCAGCCCAGTAGTTCACGTGAAATTTTTGGATCTGCCCTGAACTGCCCCGTTTCAACAAGCTGAGAACAACGCTGGTAAAGATTTTTTTCTCCATGGGCTCTAATGGATGGGACAACATAATTTTGGAATGATGGTACTTGACAATCGATTTCAATGTATAACTCATTTTCGACAAAAATGCTAATGGGACTGTTATGCCGTAGAGGGCTGGTGAAGTTCGTGGTCAAGTAATTTTTCTTGGCGTTATCCGGTTTTTTCTGAAGCTCTTGCAGGTCTCCTGAAGTTCTTAGAACTGCCCTAGTGATCGCTTAACTTCCCTGAAGTTCTATGGATTTCCTCGAATTTTTCATAACTTTCTTGACGTTCAAGAAACTGCTCCTTGCAAATCTGTAAACTTCCTCAGTTTTTTTTTTTTTTTTTTAGTCACTTTAACACTCTTGGGTCATTCGTGACTTGTCCGGGGGGGAGATTTGAACTCATGACTTTGGCGTGAAAGGTAAGGATGTTAACCACTACGCCGGGGTCGCCCCTTTCCTCAGAGTTGTCTCTAATTTTTAATGGAGTTCTCAGATTTTCCCTTAAGTTGTTTTTAATTTTTCTGAGGTTCTCAGAATGGTATTGAAGTTCTCTGATCTTTCCTTGAAGTGCCCGGAACTGCTCTGAAGGTCCCAAAATTATTCTAATTTTACGAAATTCTTGCTATTTTTCTGATATTTATGGATGTTCTAAAAATGTTTCAATGTTCTGTCAATTTTCCAGAAGCTATCGGAACTTTCCCTTATGTTCAAGCACTCCCAAGTAACCATAGGCACGTTATTTCGCCTTTTTGGCTATATACAGCTGAACAACGGCTATACCAGTGTTTGCAAGTTCTGATGAGGCACGTATATAGCCAAAAAGGCGAAATAACGTGCCTATGGTTACTTGGGCTATTTCTTGAGGTTCTCCGGTCTTTTCTGAAGCTCTTGCAATTCTCCTGAAGTTCTTGGGACTGCCCTATAGTTTACGGAGCTGCCCTAGTGATCGCTTAACTTCCCTGAAGTTTTCTGGATTTCCTCGAATTTCTCATAATTTTCTTAAACTTCTCTCAAGTTTTTTTTGACGTTCAAGAAACTGCTCCTTACAAATCTGTAAACTTCCCCAGAATTCTCTTTAAATTTTCCTGGAGTTCTCGGAAATTCCCTTATGTTGTCTTTAATTTTTCTGAGGTTCTCGGGATGGTATTGAAGTTCTCTGATCTTTCCTTGAAATGCTCGGAACTGCTCTAAAGGTCCCACAATTTTTCAATTTTTCTGAAATCCTTGCTATTTTCCAGATATTCATGGACGTTCTAAAAATGTTTCAATGTTCTGTCAATTTTCCAGAAGTTCGTGGAACTTCCCTGAAGTTCTCGGAACTTTCCCTTATGTTCAAGCAATATTTTTTAAGGTTCTACGGTCTTCTCTGAAGCTCTTGCAATTCTCCTGAAGTTCTTGGAACTGCCCTATAGTTTACGGAGCTGCCCTAGGGATCGCTTAACTTCCCTGAAGTTTTCTGGATTTCCTCGAATTTCTCGTAATTTTCTTAAACTTCTCTCAATTTTCTTGAAGTTCATGAAACTGCTCCTTACAAATCTGTAAACTTCCTCAAAGTTCTCTCTTAATTTTCCCGGAGTTCTGGGAAGTCCCCTTATATTGTCTTTAATTTTTCTGAGGTTCTCGGAACGGTCTTGAAGTTCTCTGATCTTCCCTGAAGGTGCCGGAACTGCCCAAAATTTTCGTAATATTCTCATAATTTCCCTTAAATTTTTGCTATTTCCCTGATACTCATGGGTGTTCTCAAAATTTCCGAGATATTTTAGGAACTATCCTAAAGTGCTCTAAGCTTCCCTGAAGTTTTCTGAACCTCTCTGGAAGCTCACAGAACTTGTGCCTGAAGTTGGCGATTTCTTTCCCACCGCAAACGTCCTTAAGTATCCATAATTTTCCTGTGATTCAGGAGCTGGATTAAGATCTGAGAGCTTCCCTAGAAATTCGCTGAATTTAACAGGATGCCTCTGGTAAAATCTTCATTTTTCCGTCGATCTTGTTTTCCGTTCTGAGTACCAATGCTACCGACGCCCGGGAGGCAGCTCCCATATCTGGACCCTACCTATCGACCCATCAACTCATGGACCGGAGACCAACGACTTTATTTCCCTTCCGAAGGAAGACGTGATCAGAGATGTTATGCCTCAGAACATCCCGGCGGCACCGACTGGGATTGAACCCAGGCCTGGTGGGGTGAGAGGTGTTCACGCTTACCACTACACCATCGGTGCCGCTCCATTGGCGCAATTTGAAACTACATAATTGAAAAATTCATTTGGTATCACTAGATCGAAAACCTATCGATAAATTGCTGAGCAATGATTTTTCAAACATTGCCAATGTGCCATTACAAACTTTACCAGAGGCCATAGTTTTCCATAAGTTCATGTAAATGCCCTAAACTTTATGGAACCGCTCCTCAACGATCTATAATGTTCGCTCTTGGAAGCTCTTGGAGCTTCCTTAAGGTTATTTTTTTAAGCTTCTGCATTTTCCATAAGAGTCCTATAGATCTTCCTGACGCTCGCGGAACTTCACCTTCAGAATCTCTAAACTTCATTGATGTGCTCTAAATTGTTCTGAAGTTCTCGGAGCACGCCTAAGTTCCCGCAATTTACCTAAGATTCTTGGGACTTTTTTTCTGAAAGTCTCGGAAATGCCTTGAATTCATCTGATGTGTTCTGTTGAGGCTCTTGCAGCTTTCCGTAGAGTCTCGGAACTGCCTTAAAGTTCTTTGATCTTCTCTGAAGTGTCCTGAATGTCGCGAAATTGTCCTGCTTTTCTTGGAAGTTTTTTAAAAATCCTGGAACTACCCTGAAGATTCGAAGTTTTCTTGATGTTTGCGGAACTGCCTAAAATAGGTTGTGAAGAGGATGACTGACAATTTTGCATTCTCGTTAGGCTTTTTTTAATAAAAGAAATGAAAAGAGGATCAGGTCATTATTCAGCCATTCCATAGCAGAACGATATATTATTGGTTCTCAGAATGTCGTAAAAATTGGTAGTTTTGTTCCATATCGTCAAGTATTAGACCCGTTTTTTTTTTTTAATTTTGTCATTAGGGTGACCATTTCCATGTTAGGGTGGTTCAAAAATCATTTTTGTTTTTTTTCAAAAATGTCTTTTATAACTTTTGAACCACTGGATTTCAAAGATCAAATTATAAAATGAAAGGTAATGAAAAATAAATTTTATGAAAAATATATTGATATTAAACATAGGGACTTTGTATTGAACTACATTTATTGTATTTTGTTGAGGTTTTCATGGTTTGTAGACAGAGGACGCAATATGTGTTTTTTTTTATTTTTCCTTGAAAATTTAGGCTTTTTTCAGAACATAAAAAAGAATCAGGAAAGTGTCTTTTTTCCATTTTGGAGTTATATTGTTTCTAAGTTATCAAGTTTAGAGTGTTCGCTTTTTCAGTACAAGATCCCAATTTTTTAGCATCTTTATTTTTTTTTTTAAAGTTTTAATTGCCTTTCATTTGATATTTTAATCTTTAAAATAAGCCCATTGGTTCAAAAGTTATGAATATTTGAAAAATAAAATCTAATTTTTGAAAAAAAAAACTACTAGCGACAGCCCTATGGGGTTGTACGCAATGGTGACGTAGGACTGCGTGGTCTTATATAATAAATGTTATTTGTTAACTGCAGCAGGAGCTTGTGTTTTGTGTAGGAATATGAATTTGAGCGGGGTTCTCTCTGTTTCTACTCTTTAGTATGACGTACTCGGCATAGATGGCCCACAGCGACTCACGAAGAACTGCTGATTCCGATCAATAGCGGTGCGGCTTCTTCCTCCTTCTATGGATGCTCATGAGGGTTGCAGCTCGCTACTTGCAGGTAGCCTTTCGTTGTGTACTGGAGAACACCACCACTCACCACGCGGTGATTGAATAAACACCGTTCGGTGAGACCGGATGGAATTCAACTTTGAAATCTGTGTTAGGGAAATCGCTTTTCGCAGGTAATCGGTGATTATTTCAATTATCATAGCAACAGTTGCAGTTGCAATATTTTCAATAGTGACATTTTAAAAAATGATAAAGTCTACAGATGCGTTGAAATATTTCCAAGCGATTGGTGATACAATTATTGAAATTGGTTCAGGGGCAGCTGAATTATTAACGTTTCAAATCTTTCATAATTTTGTTACATGCTCCATTTTCGGTTTTCACAAAGTGTACCCCTATATAGAAATCACAGACACTAACATGGAAATGGTCACCCTAATGAGAAAATAAAAAAAAAACATACTGGTCTAATATTTTGCGATAAGGAACAAAACTATTTTACGAAATTCTGAGAACCACTAAATCTTTTTGCTATGGAATGGCTGATTGTTGCCGTTGCTGACAGTGCGTTATCATTTGGCTCGTTGATTGATTGTTGTTTTGAGATATTTTTGATTCCCTGGAGTCTTCGTATTTAATATCAAATTCGTTTCAAACAATCGTCATTATTTCATATTCTTACGGACCCCCCCGTCAAGAGGTCTTCAGTTTCACGAAAATCTGTTCTCGAAAACTGATTCAGAATCTGAATATTTTCTTACCGTAGAACAGCAGGTGAAGGAAGGAAGTTTCTGGCGGTCCTAAACTTGTGAATCTAATTGTGATTTTTAGGGAACGATTGCAATTATATTTAGAATTTTGGGTCCAACTCAATTAAAAGATCCTAACTGTTGCTGTTTGGTCGGGAAATTTTAGAGTTTAGCAAATATTATCACAATCGTGTTGGTGTGCAAAATTTGTTCAAAAGACCATAATTTAATCTGTTTTAGGACCTCAAGTTCTTAATCTTAATCAGTACTCGATTTTTTCTAACATCAAAATATTGAATGAGAAAATAAAATATCTTCTTAAATAATTAAATTTTAACAGGTGTCGATGCAAGGAACTTAATTTGCTTCCAATTTGCCTCCATTTGTCAACTGACTCAATTACGGTACAAGGTTCTAAGCCGCATTCGTTGGGATCACAATAGATTTGTCAGTTTTAGGACCCCTAACATAACCCCTGTCGTTTGAAGTGTTGTTAATTAATTAATTTGATAAGGCTCAATCGAATTTCCTTTACAGAGTCGAGGATTTTTTTTCCTCTGTTCGGGACCTAACACCACTGCGACCAGTAATTTGATCTATCCCGTGTCCTTAGTTAAGTGCATGTCGTATTACTCCATCACTGTTGAGAAATGATGAAGTATTCGATTTTTTTTCCCGTTGGCATTCTAGCATATATCGCAAGGATCCGACTCTAATTGAAAGGTCCCGCTATTTATACCCTTCGGAGTGTTGGAACACCCTCCAAAGGCGCGCCCCTTTGTCAGTAAAAATTGGATTCCTTAGCAACAAAATTAAGGAATGGCACCGACAGTGACCATGCTTCAGAACCCTAGTCTTAACCACTTGAAACTAGGGAATAACGAATGAAGATTATGAGTCACATAGATGAAGACTAACTAATTCATTATTCCTTGTTTCAAGATCATCCTCGGTGGAAAAAGCCGAGTCTTGTCACTATCGACAAGGCATAAAAAGTAACAAGGACTAAGATGTGTTCCTCGGATTACTAAAAAATCTTGTTCCCCTAGTTTGAAGTAGTCAGGACTAAGAATCGGTGGTAGATCTTACATCCCGTAACGTACCACGAAAAGGTGATCTACCCACGTTACGGGGCAACATAATGAGTCGAGGATTGTTGTTCACTAAACACAAAAGGTATAACATAATAAACATTTTATCTTCCGCTATTCAATAAGCCTCCTCCATCAGAACGGGAGCCGCTTCCAGTGGTTTCATTGTATGGCAGTATCGCCAACGGGAGGGCAGATCGTTTCCATTGCAGCAATGGACGCAAAACGTGGTGATCACGAAACGGTTGCTTTACAAAGTCGACCGAAAGAACTGCTGACGAAGAACAATGAAGAGGACCACACAATGGTTGCTGCCGAGTATAAACAGACGACCGCATGACACACATTCAGAGTGGCCTGCTTCTGTCGACAGCCGGGTGAACACTGTCTTTTGAAGTGGATGGAAATGGTTCATTTTTTCAGATCCTTCTACTCTCACGCCAACTGACGAATCGTTTTTATTTTTTGTGAGTGTCGGAATTCGGTCATTTTGATTCACGCTTAATTTTTCAAAAAGGCGTATTCGATATTTTTAAATAAATCATAGCTCGAAAACGGCTCATCTAATCGAAATGACACCTAAGACAAGGTTGTTGGATGCTGGATAGCCGTTTCAGAAAAAAATACATACTGAAAAAAATACGTCGAAAATGTCAAACAACGTCAAATCAGTCAATTTTCCTCCTTTTTCCTATCCCTGATCTCTGAACGCTTCCACTTTCGCCCAGTTTGCTGTTCCTCCACCTTTCGTCTAGTGGTGCTGCTAATAGTTTCAGGCACGCATCATGCTGCTATTTCCTTATGACTACCGGCGAACGACTCCCACGGGAAGGTAGGCGAAGTGAGAGTCGTCACATCCAAATAAAAACAAACCGTAACCATTATCGTAAATATTAACGATCACGCTCCCGTTCGCTTGTTGTGACCGTGTCTTTTCAATCTTAATCAATTTTCCTGCTCAGCAGTCGAAAAACTACCAATTTAAATTCTAGTTAAGGGAAGGTCCATTAATTATGTCACGCAAATTTAGTCCATTTTCAACCCCCCCTCCCCCCTTTGTCACATATTTTGTATGGAACTTAATTTTTTTTTGTATGACTCGTCACAGTTTCCAAAACCCCCCTCCCCCCTAAAAGTGTGACATAATTAATGGACGACCCCTAAATGAGAGAGGGGGAGACCAAACACTTTCAGCCTCTAAATCCCGGTACACTGCGATTAGATTCGTCTTCTTCAAAAAAATTAAAAATTACAACTTTCGAAGGGGGGTCGAAATTTTAAACTGTTTTCACCCCTCCCTCCTCCGGGGCATCTATTTAGCATAAATCTTCGAACGAATCAATTTTCGCCTCATGCGTGCACTGGCTGATACTGAGCAACAGCTGATCCCCCGCCCCCTCCCCGCCCGCACAACATAAAATTCACCCGTTTGCTCGCTCGCGCGCTCAGAACTCGCTAATAGATTTGTGGAAAGTGCCATGGGGGCCGACCGACAAGTCAGGCAGGAGCAGACGAAAAACTTTGCGCGACTCGAGAAGAATAAATTAATTAGCGTAAGTGAATTTACGCTTTCCACTCGATTAATCGTTTGGATAATTAATTTGAATTTATTAGTCGGGTTTGTGTCGCGGAATGTGACGTGGGGGGTGTATTTGGAACTTTGTTCGATGAAGGGAAATCACAACTTTTAAGGCATGGCGTTAGGAATTTTGGGAAATTTGTTAGATGTATTGCAGGTCTGAAGAGTTAATAATGACCGTTTGATGCCATTTTATGCTGGAAAAACAATGACATTTTGAGGTTAGGACTGGTGAAATTCGTGGAAGCCATTTGATGCGATAAGTTTATATTTTTAGTCTGGAGGCGAATTTGTAAATTCGCACCCCCCTTAATGTATATCAAATCAAATCGTTTCCAAATTTTGCCAAAAATCTGGGATTATTTTCCTTTTCAGAACGCATCGCTCCGACGTTCGAACCCGCCTCTCCGTCTATCCGACCGACATTTCCACCTAACCCGGATTAAAGAGCATACATCCAGGCGGCAGTCGCTTCGCTTGGCCTCCGATCCGATCCGATCCGACCAACTGAACTGTTATGTGTCCAACGAAGCAGACTGCAGACTGGAAGAAATGCATCAAGCTGGTCGCCCAACTTGATCCCAGAACTTTGCTTTTTTCCGCTTGGCTTCCCCCGGATGCTTCCGGCAAGAGTTGGTGCATCAAATTTGCCCCCCTTCCTGATAAAAAAAATAAGAAAATATCGAGAAAGTTCCCGGATAGAAAATAATATAAATGTTACTACGGTACGTTTTCTAGTGATTTGAATATTTTAAAACCTGCTCAACCTGGGCGAATGTCAGACGGGTGGGCACCGAGACATGTACCCCGGAAGGATCCCATATCCTGGCTGTTACACACACACACACACACACTTACGCTTCCATACATTTATTATCCATAATTTATACCCGTTTGCATAACATATGCTTGCATATTTGATGATACTCGAAGCTCGCACCGAGCAGCGAACGAGGGCCGAGACTCTCGTGGGTCCAATAAACTGCACTTTTGCGCTCCATTTGTAATACTTTGCACCGGTCCTGGCTGCTCCAGGTAACGCTTTTTCGTCCGATTCAGTCAGTCGAACCGGAACCGCGAACCGGTGGATTTATCTCCACCGACTGACTTGACTTGACGTGTGGAACTCGGCGGATTCGCTTTTCTCATGCCACAGTTGATCGGTGGAAGGAAATTGAAAGACATTTGTACGGTTTCTCTGCTCCCCTTGTCTAATCCTGGATTTTTGTTTTATTTTCTCGTTTACAGGTAAGAATTCATCCCGTGCCATCCTTCGCCGGTCGGCTGTCCAGGAAGTACGGCTGAAACTTGTTAGAGGTAGACAGTAGTAGATTGGTGGGTTTTTTTTCAGGGAAGAAGTTTCTTAACGTTATCTCGGAAATGAGCACCCAACAGATGGATGTAAGTAAAGGGTGTGATTTTTCAGGTCTAACGATGATGGAGTCCGTTTTGTTTGCAACGAGAAACGTTTCCGTTTGTAGAGTTATCGTAATTGGAAATCTTAGTCGTTGAAAAGTCACAGTTTATTATTCACAGTCATCGCACGTTGGTTTCATCGGTTGACCTGCAGAATAATATAAATTGAATAATGACAGATTTTCCGGAGCTCAGTATTGTAAAAAATGTCACAGTTGATTTTTATTTATTATAATAAATTTCAATGAATGTTGAATTCCCTATTTTGATTCCTCACCAACATATTCGATAAATTGAGGAATATCATCATTTGTTTTATTTAGCAACTTTGAGATCACAGTAGATAATTCACAACTTACTTCTCCAACATTTCTCGATAGTTTCGAATGTTTTTTAAACCTGGTCAAAACTCATGAAATTTGCCTAACCTTGAACTTAATTTTCCAAAATTCTTAAAAATTTCCTTAACTTCTCCAAAAGTTCCCTGAACTGTTTTAAAGTTGCATACAAATTCCTGGGTTTTCCCAAGGATAACTAAAGTTAATTCTCTGAAGTTAATCGACCTTTTCAAAGTGTCCTGACCTTCACTTGAGTTGCTTTAAATTTTCAAAGTTTTTCAAAGCATCCTGAATTTAAGACAACGAAACCTTACCCCCAAGCTCTTCCCCTGATCCTATCCTTCGACAATGTACCTCTCTAACCTCGAGTAAGCCGCGAGTATTCGACCCAACTCCTACTAGACATAGAATTAAGAGAATTTTGTTACAAACAAAGAACAATGAACTATCGGCTCCGTAAAGCTTACGCCATTGAGCCTTCCAAATAAACGAACTAGATAAAAAAAAATCCTTAATTTATCTCTCCGAAGTTTTCTATATTATACTCCTCCAGAGCACTGTAAAATGTCCTAAGCTTTCCCAAACTTGCCCAAACTATTCCAAAAGTTTTGAAAACGTTCTTCGGGACATTTTACGGGATTTGAGATATAGTAGTTTAGAAAAAATTACTTCGGAGGGATTTAGATAACTTAAGACAAGTTCAACTGAACTTATTTCATATAAATTGATAGAATGTACACAGCAACTAACGATATAAAGGATGTTACTACCGGAAAGCAGAGCGAACTTGAAAGAATTTCAATGAACTTACTTCAGGGAAGAGTTCGCAGACGGAAATCTATGGAAAATCAGAAATATTTAGAGCACTTAGAAAAGGTTCACAGAAAGCAAAATGATCCAAGCTTCCTGAAATTTTTATAAGGGTTTCAAGGAAGCGCTCAAAAATTTCTCTGAGATTATCTGAAGTTTGGTGACGTTCCCTAAGCTTGTCTGAGGTTGCCATATGTTTGTCTGGAACCTCAAAAAATCTCTGAACGGTAAATTTACGGTTTCCAATGCTCCTCTGAGGTTCGTTGAACTTCTTTCTTAGTAGCTCTCTAAACGTTCATCTCTTTTCTTTACATCCGGAGTGCTCTAAATTTCTGTGAAGTACTCTGAACTTGCCTTTAGTTTCCAAGAACTTTGCTACAGCGGTTTTCCCGAACTCTTTTGATGCTCCCTGGACAATCTGAAGTTCACTAAGCATCTCAAAAGTTGGGCTTCTGTAAGGGTGACCTGGGAAATGTACCTGTGCACCGCTTTTTCTAAGGTTTCACTGAACTTATCTCTAATGTTAACTGAAGTTTTTCTTGAATTCCATGAATTCTCTGACAACTTCTGAGAAAATCAGCAAAAATGAGAAATTCCGAGCGGATTGCAGAGCTTCTGGAAGGAAGAGAACTTCTCAGAGGTTTCAAGCACATTATATACATTCAGATAAGTTCGGTCGAACGTCTGAAACATGCGCAGGACGTCGGGGATGTCTTTCAGTTGTCTTGCCTGGCTCCCCAGCGAAGCGTTATGGTTCTGAGATGCTCGATGACCCTGGAGGGATCGTTTTTGCTTACTGAGCAGAAAATCATGGGTTTAATCCCAAGCTCTCCGTCATGACTCTTAAAATTCATGATCACTAAACAAAATTAATATGTTCTTTCGATAGCCGGCTATCGAGAGATTAAGTAAACAACAAATAAACAATACATACTTTTGTTGCATCGCCAACTTGAGGTGAATCCTAACCGAATATCCTACCCAACCCTCCAACTCCGTAGCACTTATGAGGGTGTCGCTAAGGTCGGTGGCCTCTCGTTAAGTAAGTACTACATCAACATTTCCTTCCCTATCCCTAGTTATGGCAAAGATGGGCGTGGCCGGGAATAGCGACAGTCATGCTTCTGTTACTCTTGTTTAGATTGGAACCAATGTTTACTCCCCAGCATTATTCCTGAAAGTAGTCTAACTGAGAATTTCAGAAGAGACGTGAGTGTCGCTAGTATCCAATCTACGAAGTATATCATAACAACGCTAACGCTTGCCTGGCCATGGCCATTCCAAAACTCTATGGGGTTCTCTTAAGTTTAACTTCTCTGGAATTTTGTGAGTTTTTTTTCGTCAGAAGTTTGCTCAAGTTTCCTATGATCTTCTTCGTAGGTCTCGTGGACTGCTGCTTTGAAGTTTCACTGGACTTCTTTAACCCTTATGTGATCGACAGGGTACCCGGGTACCTTTTCAGATTTCAAGTTAATAAATTACGAAGTTATTTTCACGACAGGAAACCAGAATTCAGTGACATCTTATAACTCATGGAGTGACAACTTTTCGTGAAGAAAGATTTCAAATTGCAGCAAGGGGCTTCGAAAGGGGGGGTTGTGAAATTTTTTACCCTTAAACAGCTCGACAAGGGTACCCGGGTACCCACAAAATTGAACTGCTTGCTACTGCGGCCAATTTTAACCGATTCTGAATCTTTTGGCACCAATGGATTCAGAAACTTATCTTCTTTCTGGACATTGCCAACAATGTCCATCCAGAATAGTCTGGTTCCCGGAAATCCGGATTTTCTGTATAATGTTCCAGAACTAAGCATTTTCTTGGCACTTTCGCTAGAATTTTGAAGGAATCGATATCAAAGTATCATCATTTCCTTCAAAAACAATTTCAGCTTACTTGAGGACCAGTTTAAGGTTTCTCCCCGGAACGGCCGTTCTGGCGCAGGTTCCCGTAGGGCCACTAGTGGCCATAGAAGTGTTTGGGAAGAAACCCCTGCAATATGGGTATCAAAATTCATGAATTTACAGCAGGAGACTGTTTATCATAATTTTGTGGTCATCCGATGGATTGTCCCCGGGACGGCCATTCTGGAGCAGGTTCCCGTAGGGCCTCTAGTGGCCATAGAAGTGTTTGGGAAGAAACCCCTGCAATATGGGTATCAAAATTCATGAATTTAAAGCAGGAGACTGTTTATCATAATTTTGTGATCTTCTGATGGATTGTCCCCGGGACGGCCATTCCGGAGTAGGTTCCCGTAGGGCCTCTAGTGGCCATAGAAGTGTTTGAGAAGAAACCCTTGCAATATGGGTATCAAAATTCAAGAATTTACAGCAGGAGACTGTTTATCATAATTTTGTGATCATCCGATGGATTGTCCCCGGGACGGCCATTCCGGAGTAGGTTCTTGTAGGGTCTCTAGTGGCCATAGAAGTGTTTGGGAAGAAACCCCTGCAATATGGGTATCAAAATTCATGAATTTAAAGCAGGAAACTGTTTATCATAATTTTGTGATCTTCTGATGGATTGTCCCCGGGACGGCCATTCCGGAGTAGGTTCTTGTAGGGCCTCTAGTGGCCATAGAAGTGTTTGGGAAGAAACCACTGCAATATGGGTATCAAAATTCATGAATTTACAGCAGGAGACTGTTTATCATAATTTTGTGATCATCCGATGGATTGTCCCCGGGACGGCCATTCTGGAGCAGGTTCCCGTAGGGCCTCTAGTGGCCATAGAAGTGTTTGGGAAGAAACCCCTGCAATATGGGTATCAAAATTCATGAATTTAAAGCAGGAAACTGTTTATCATAATTTTGTGATCTTCTGATGGATTGTCCCCGGGACGGCCATTCCGGAGTAGGTTCTTGTAGGGCCTCTAGTGGCCATAGAAGTGTTTGGGAAGAAACCACTGCAATATGGGTATCAAAATTCATGAATTTACAGCAGGAGACTGTTTATCATAATTTTGTGATCATCCGATGGATTGTCCCCAGGACGGCCATTCCGGAGTAGGTTCCCGTAGGATCTCTAGTGGCCATAGAAGTGTTTGGGAAGAAACCCTTGCAATATGGGTATCAAAATTCATGAATTTACAGCAGGAGACTGTTTATCATAATTTTGTGGTCATCCGATGGATTGTCCCCGGGACGGCCATTCCGGAGTAGGTTCTTGTAGGACCTCTAGTGGCCAAAGAAGTGTTTGGGAAGAGACCCCTGCAATATGGGTATCAAAATTCATGAATTTATATTAGAAGACTATTTATCATAATTTTGTGATCATCCGATGAATTGGCCTCAGAACGGCCATTCCTGAGTAGGTTCTCGTTGGGCCTCTAGTGACCATAGAAGTGTGTTTATGCAATGTCATCTATATGTACAACTACCCTACCCACGGTACCATTAAAATATACAAAACAAAACAACAATAAATTAGTAGCGAAGTAATTGGTGCTTTTCATTACTATCCGTCTCGATCGGAATCAACAATTGAAAGATAAACAAATAAACACATCGTAGGGATCTCTCCCGTGCGCGATCAAAGTGTTTGGGAAGAAGCCCCTATAATATGGGTATCATAATTAATGAATTTACAGAAGGAAACTTTGCTCCATGGCATTATTTCGTCATCTGAATATCAGGGGAAGCTTCCTATAGATATTAGTGACGTTTAAAGTACGCACACTAACAGACACAATCACCGTGTGAAGTTGCTCAATGTTTTCCTATAACTAACCTCAACATGTATGGATTCCTCCTGCTAAAATGAGTCTGACAGCAGTTTGCTATTATTTTCCACGGATTTTCAATAATACTTTCTCACAAAGCGCTCTAAAATTGGTGTATACGTATACGCGTACGCACACTAGTGCAATAAGCGTCATAAATCTCAATGGCATGTGAAGGTTTGTAGGCCCTTTTCTTGTGTTACTCTTCAAATTTGTTCTATTTTTCACCTTTAGCCCGCGTGACGGAATCCACACAGCTAAAAAAAGTAGTGTAAATTTCCGTTACTATGATGCGCATAAATGGAGCGTCATATATCATACAATTTTAGATTATAGATAGTGTAAATTTATGAGACATGTAATGCAATATCCCATATATTGTATACAACTGTCCACTTTTGTTTGCAACATTTCTTGCAAGTTGCTAGTTTACGTGAAAAGGAAGTTTACATGTATGAATATTTGCATGCATGGATGTTTACATCGCCAGTAAAATTCAGAATTTTTTGGTGTGCAGCTTTGACATAATCCTTTAAGACGTAAACAAATATTTCATGTAAAATTGAGTGCTTCCAGACTGAAAAGTTCGTTACTCGACGAAAAGTCGACTGAATTCTATGTCAAAATTGACGCTCATATATGTCAGTCTCAGAGCACTTAAATTTATATGATTTTTATCGAAGTGTGCAGGTTGTTCTACTCCAGTTGAACGAGATCCGTCCGGACGGGAGCCTCAAGTTGGCATCTGTCATATCTGCAAAAGTGAAGACATCAAGTGTAGGAAGACCAGGAAGATGTGAAGTCATGCTCAAGACCTATGCACAATCAGCACTGCCAAGAAATTTGCGATAACAGCTAAAAATTGTTTCGTTTGCTTTTTATGTGCTTGTAATTTTTTAACAATTTTTTATGAGGATCAAGGAATCAAAAATATCTCCAAATGAAAAAATGACAAGCGATCAACGAACCGAATAATAACGCTATGTCAGAAGTTGAAAGCAATAATGATATAATCTTCTTTGTACTTTTTCATGACAAGCAGCCCGTGCGACACAACTTATTCGGGGCGGTAGAAGGAAACGAGCAAATTGTTGGCAAGCTGCTTCACGAAGTAAAACCGAAGATGATACACGTGTGTTAATGGGATTTTTTTTGTTATGTCTTTTCCCGATTCATATCAAGCTATGTCCTCATCCGTGTATATTGCAACAAAGCAGGCAAGCAATATATCATTATCCTTCTACCACTCGGATCGAGCTTTGTTACAGAGCGAGTTTGTCATGGTAGTCGTAGCAACCGTTTTGTCTGTATCGTTGGTTGCTTTATGTGTTTGGATTGATGAGGATTAAAAGTCCAGAGAAATGTCAGTTTATTTCTAGCACAGCAGAGACTGCAAACACTCCATACAACAATAATCCACAACGTTTATACCCCTAGATAGATTGAAATACACCAAATCCAGTGGAAGCAAATAATGAGAAAAGTTTCTTTTTTTAAATTTCAAAAAATAAAAAGCATTCTATCCAAGCCCATTCCGGGGACAATCTGTCAGATAGCCACGAAAATATGATGAATAGTCTACTGCTGAAAATTCATGAATTTTGATACCCATATTGTAGGAACATCCTTCCAAACAAGTTCTATGGCCACTAGAGATCCTACGGGAACCTACTCCGGAATGGCCGTTCTGGGGACAATCCATCGGATGATCACAAAATTATGATAAACAGTCTCCTGCTGTAAATTCATGAATTTTGATACCCATATTGCAGTGGTTTCTTCCCAAACACTTCTATGGCCACTAGAGGCCCTACAAGAACCTACTCCGGAATGGCCGTTCTGGGGACAATCCATCGGATGATCACAACATTATGGTAAACAGTCTCCTGCTGTAAATTCATGAATTTTGATACCCATATTGCAGAGGTTTCTTCCCAAACACTTCTATGGCCACTAGAGGTCCTACGGGAACCTGCGCCAGAACGGCCGTCCCGGGGACAATCCATCGGATGACCACAACATTATGATAAACAGTCTCCTGCTGTAAATTCATGAATTTTGATACCCATATTGCAGGGGTTTCTTCCCAAACACTTCTATGGCCACTAGAGGCCCTACGGGAACCTGCTCCAGAATGGCCGTCCCGGGGACAATCCATCGGATGACCACAAAATTATGATAAACAGTCTCCTGCTGTAAATTCATGAATTTTGATACCCATATTGCAGGGGTTTCTTCCTAAACACTTCTATGGGCACTGGAGGCCTTACAGGAACCTGCTCCGGAATGACCGTTCTGGGGGCATCCCATCGGATGACCACAAAATTATGATAAACAGTCTCCTGCTGTAAATTCATGAATTTTGATACCCATATTGCAAGGGTTTCTTCCCAAACACTTCTATGGCCACTAGAGACCCTACAGGAACCTGCTCCGGAATGGCCGTTCTGGGGACAATCCATCGGATGATCACAAAATTATGATAAACAGTCTCCTGCTGTAAATTCATGAATTTTGATACCCATATTGCAGGGTGTTTTTCCCAAACACTTCTATTGCCACAAGAGGCTCTACGGGAACCTACGCCGGAATGGCCGTTCCGAGGACAATCCATCGGATGACCACAAAATTATGGTAAATAGTCTCCTGCTGTAAATTCATGTATTTGGATACCCATATTGCAGGGGTTTCTTCAAAAACACTTTTAAGGCCACTAGAGGCCCTACGGGAACCTGTGCCGGAATGGCTGTCGCGGGGACAATCCATCGGATGACCACAAAATTATGATAAACAGTCTCCTGCTGTAAATTCATGAATTTTGATACCCATATTGCAGGGGTTTCTTCCCAAACACTTCTATGGCCACTAGTGGCCCTACGGGAACCTGCGCCAGAACGGCCGTTCCGGGGAGAAACCTTAAACTGGTCCTCAAGTAAGCTGAAATTGTTTTTGAAGGAAATGATGATACTTTGATATCGATTCCTTCAAAATTCTAGCGAAAGTGCCAAGAAAATGCTTAGTTCTGGAACATTATACAGAAAATCCGGATTTCCGGGAACCAGACTATTCTGGATGGACATTGTTGGCAATGTCCAGAAAGAAGATAAGTTTCTGAATCCATTGGTGCCAAAAGATTCAGAATCGGTCACAATAGGCCACAGTAGCAAGTATTTCAATTTGTGGGTACCCGGGTACCCTTGTCGAGCTGTTTAAGGTGTTTTTTTTGTCGATCACATAACGGTTAATGTTAAAGGAACTTTTTCGTTCTCCGAGAATTTCTGAGAAAATCAGCAAGCAGTTGAGAGCATACTGTTTCTGAATCATCTTGCCCCTTAAATGCTGGCCGATTTGATATATTTTGCACATCTCTGATGAAAAATGATGGACGTATTTCTAGCATTTTCCAGAATGCTTTCATAAACTGGCTGTCTTGGTGGTACATTATATTAGATTATTAGATTATAGCTAGCAGTTGAGAAGTGTTGAAAGGATTAAGAAGCTTCTGAAAGGAAGAAAACGTGAAGATGGGAGAACTATTTAATCGTTCATATTGGTCCGGGGTATGCCTCTGAGAGATGCAAAACATTTCTGAGATGTCTCTGAGGTCTTTCTGAGGTGATCCATGGCTATTCTGGGGCTCTGGTTTCTCATAAGTAAACTAAGCTTCGGTTTAATTAATTTCTCTGCATTCTGCTTGAACTTCTGTTAAGCTTCCCATGAACTTCTTTTTAATTCTCCTGGACTTCTTTGAGGTTTCACACAACTTCTCTAATGTTAAACGAAATTTTGCAGAAGTTCGCTTATCCTTATTCTGGAGTAGCTTGAAGTTTCAGAGAACTTCTGAGAGATTTAGGAGGGGATAAAATACAGTTCCAGAGTTGCTCAGGGAACTCCCCGGACGAGTTCAGGTGATCTAGGGGTGTTCAGTGTAGGAACTTAAGAAAGATGCAAAGGGCTTTGGTGATGTATGACAGATATTCTTCCATACTTTTCCTAAGTTCTTCGCTCAAGCTAACTAAGCTTTTCTAAAGTTAGGTGAAATCAACTGAAGTTCGCGTGAGCTCCTGTAAACTTTCCTATGAGCTTCTCTGAACTTCCCCTGTTCTGAGGTTTCTCTAAATTTTAACTGACTGTTTTTTTTTTTTGTATCTAGTTTGTTTATTTGAAAGCCTCAATCGCGTTAGCTTTACGGAGCCGATAACTAATTGTTTTCTAACAAAATTTACTTAAAGCTAAGTCTAGTAGCAGTTGGGTCGAATACTCGCGGCTTACCCGAGATTATTTATTTTTTGTAATCCGCTAAACACCTTATAACTCTCAGAGAGCTTCGAAGAAATTGGGAGGTTTCGTGAACTTCTGGGGATCATGAAGATTGTTAAAAAAAGAAGGCGAGAAATTCGTAGAGGAATTTCGATTTGGTGAACTTCAGAGAGATGCAAAACACTTCGAAAATGTCTCTAACGTGTTCTTTCAGACTTCCCTGAAGATCTCCCAAACTTTTCTGCTTGCGGGGAGCCTTTCGTTGTGTACTGGAGAAAACCACCACTCACCACTCGGTGATTGAATAAACACCGTTTGGCGAGACCGGATGGACTTCAACTTTGAAATCTGAGTTAGGGAAATTGCTTTTTTCGCAGGCAATCGGTGATAAATTGAATCATCGAAGAAACAGTTGCACATTCGTGCAATTTTCAATAGTGATATTTTGAAAAAAAAAAATAAAGTCTTAAATTTAAAAGATGCGTAGATATATATCCGATCGATTGGTGATAAAATTATTGAAATTGGTCCAGGGGCAGCTGAGTTATTAACGTTCAAAATCTTTCATAATTTTGTTACATGTTCCATTTTCGGTTTTCACAAAGTATAGAAATCACAGACGTAGTTCTACGTCAAAACCTTTTTCTGAAGCTCCATGACATCTAGGGGACTTTCGGAGGAAATTTTAAAGCAGTTCGGAGGGGTTTCGGAGAGTTCAGATAGGTTTGACGAACTCTGTAGAGCGATGCAACTGACTTCGGAAATGTTCAGTGAGCATCAGAGAAGTTTATCCGCGCTGTTTTGGAGATTTTGAAGTGGGTCAAGGAGCTTCATGGGATGTTCAAGGGGTGTTCATGGAACTTCAGACAAGATCGTCAAGGTTCCAAGCTGCTTTTGGATACTTAACAGGATATTTGAAGAGTTTCATAGACATTCTGAGAATTCCCATACTTGCTGAAAATGCAAGGGCCTTTGGGAGATTTTATCAAGACTCAGAGAACTCCATAGAAACTCCGGGAAATTCCGATTTTTTTCGGATGTCATCGAAGTAAAAGCAGTCAAAGTTGTCTTAAAATGTTCTCTGCAAGGATATCCTTGAACTTAAAAACCCACATCGAGATCCGCAATGAGATTGATCTATGAACAAATGTCAGTCAATTTGTGTCCCGAAAAGATGAAAAACTGATGCTTTGATCGTTGCTTAGTTGGTATCATTTATCGAAAATTGTTCTGAATACTGGTTTGTCATTGATTTACGAAATTGCATCTTACATTCACAAACCTAAAACAGTCATCGGAATAATAACAGATATGCCTGAGCCCAGCATCGTAAAAAAATCACAGGTGATTTTTAAATAATAAATTCATTTTCACTCAAATTTGCCTTCCCTATTTTGATTCCAAACCAAGATATTCACAGTGGATTCTCCGCTAAATGGAGGAATATTGTCGTCTGTTTAGGACTTCTGAGTTCCCAGTAGATAATTCACAGTGTATGATGCGTTGATTTGTGCTTAGTGGGTAGCACTTATCGAAAATTGCTTTGAATACTGGTCATTTATTTCTATTTGACCTGTAACGAAATTGCATCGTACATTAACAAACCTTAAAAAAAGTCATCTGAATAATAACAGATTTTCTTGAGCTTACCATCGTAAAAAAATCACAGTTGATTTTAACTATACTAAACTTCACTCAACTTTGACTTCCCTATTTTACAACAAAATATTCGCAGTGGATTCTCCGTTAAATAGAGGAATATCATCTTCTGTTCTTTTAAGGAACTTTGTGTTCACAGTATATACTTCACAGTTGATTATGATTCTATTAGTGGTATCACTTATCGTAAATTGCTCTGAATACTGGTCATTTATTTATATTTGTGCTGTTACGAAATTGCATCTCACAATAACAAACCTAAAAAAGTCAGCAGATTTTCCTGAGCTCATCGTCGTAAAAAAAAGTCACAGTTGATTTTTAACTGGTAAATTCAATTTAACTCAATTTTGACTTCCCTATTTGGATTCCACACCTAAATATGCACAGTTGATTTTCCGCTTAATGGAGGAATATCATCTTTCGCTGTTTAGTAACTTTGAGTTAACAGTAGATAATTCACAGTTGATGATGCTTTGATTTGTGCTTAATTGGTTCCCCTTATAGAAAATTACTCTGAATACTGGTCATTAATTTCTATTTGAACTATTTTTAACTGCATCTTACATCCACAAACCTAAAAAAGTCATCGGAATAATACCTTATTTTCCTGAGCTCAGCATCAGTAAAAATATCACAGTTGATTTTTAACTTATCAATTGTCACTCAATTTTGAATTTCCTCTTGTGATTCCACACCAAAATATGCACAGTTGATTTTCCGCTAACAGAGGAATATCATCATTTGTTTGATTTATAAACTTTGAGTTCACAGTAGATAATTCACAGTTGATGATGCTTTGATTTGTGCTTAGTTGGTATCATTTATCGAAATTGCTATGAATACTGGTTTGTCATTAATTTACGAAATTGCATCTTGCATTCACAAACCTTAAACAGTCATCTGAATAATAACAGATTTTCTTGAGCTTAGCATCGTAAAAAAATCACAGTTGATTTTAACTAATAAATTAAAATGTCACTCAATTTTGACTTCCCTATTTTACACTAAAATATTTGCAGTGGATTCTTCGCTAAATGTAGGAATATTGTCTTCTGTTATGTTTAGGAGCTTTGAGCTCATAGTAGATAATTCACAGTTGATAATGCTTTGATTTGTGCCTAGTAGTTTTTATCACTTATCGAAAATTTCTTTGAATACTGGCCATTGGTTTATATTTGAGCTGCTACGAAATTTCATCTTTACAAAGTTATTGGAATCATAAAAGATTTTTCTGAGCTCAGCATCGTAAAACAAAATCACAGTTGATTTTAAACTAATAAATTCTATTTCATTCAATTTTGACTTCCCTATTTTGATTCCACACCAACATATTCACAGTTGATTATCCGTTAAATGGAAGAACTTTATCTTCTGTTCTGTTTAGCAAATTTGAGTTCACAGTAGATAATTCACAGTTGATAATGCTTTGATTTGTGCTTAGTTGGTATCACTTATCGAAAATTGCTTTGAATACTTATCATTGATTTCTATTTGGGCTGTTACGAAATTGCACCTTACTTTCGTAAACCTAAAAATGTAATCGGAATAATAATAGATGTTACTGAGCTCAGCATCGTAAAAAAAATACCTGTTAATTTTTAACTACTAAATTCATTTTCACTCACTTTTGACTTCCATATTTGGATGCCATACCAAAATATTCATAGTTGGGAATATCATCTTCTGTTATTTTTATTAACTTTGAGTTCACAGTATATACTTCACAGTTGATTATGCTTCTATTAGTGGTATCACTTATCGAAAATTACTCGCAGTACTGGTCATTTATTTATATTTGTGCTGTTACAAAATTGCATCTCATAATAACAAACCTAAAAAAGTCACAGTTGATTTTTAACTGATAAATTCAATTTCACTCAATTTAGACTTCCCTATTTGGAATCCACAGCAAAATATGCATAGTTGATTTTCCGCTTAATGGAGGAATATCATCTTCTGATCTGTGTAGTAACTTAGAGTTCACAGTAGATAATTCACAGTGGGTAATGATTTGATTTGTGCTTAGTTGGTATCATTTATCGAAAATTGCACTGAATACTGGTTTGTCATTGCTTTCTATGTTAGGTGTTATGAAATCGAAATAGGAATAATAACATATTTTCCTGAGCTCAGCAGCGTAAACAAGATCACAGTTGATTTTTAACTAATAAATTCATTTTCACACAATTTTGACTTCCCTATTTTGATTTCACACCAAAATATTTCCAGTTTATTCTCCGTTAAATGGAGGAATATCATCTTCTGTTCCATCCAGGAACTTTGAGTTCACAGTAGATTATTCACAGTTGATGATGCTTTGATCTATGCTTAGTTGGTATCATTTATCGAAATTGCTCTCAATAAAAAATTGTAAACCTAAAAAAGTAATTGGAATAATAACAGATTTTTCTGAGCTCAGCATCGTAGAAAAGATCACAGTTGATTTTAACTAATAAATTCAATGTCACTCAATTGGCTGATCAAGTTGTTGGAAGGAGATTCTTAACTGTCCCAAGGAAATTAATAGGCGCCATCCATTTATTTTTGGCCCTTCATACAGCGATTTGCTGATGAAATTCAGAGTTATGAAGGAAAAATCCCAGCTATCGGACTAGTTTCCGTGCTTCAATGAGTCGTAGACTCCTATCATCAAATCCTCTCACGTTTTGGCGGAATGTTCGTAGACACATTTCGAAGACTTGGAGCGAAGAACCAAATTTAAGATCCAGGAAACATGCTGCTGTCTCTTTAATGACCCATGTAACTTAGTGATCTCATTTGGTTTTATGCTTAATTTAAATGTATATTTCACAACCGGAAAAATTGCCAATATTCCGGGAAATTACTAGCTGGGATTAGCTAGTCACCATGACCGCTATGGTCATTTCACCCCAACCACCCCATATTAAAAAAAAAACATTGAAAGCTCGAAAATCCTTCTCAAATTGATGGCAATAATGAATTTGGTCGAGAATGGGTCAAGTTTTCGTTTTCATGTCCTGGTCGGTCCTTGTGTGATTACCACAGTTGATTTATTGAAATGCGATACCCAATTAAAATTACTGTATGCCATCTTTAAATTAAAATTCAAAATTAGAGCCAATTGTTTTTACAAAGCGATACCATTGTATCATTGAAAATTAGTGAAGCTATTGCCACAGTTGATTGACTTAGCGCTTATCTATTTTTTTTTTTGTTCTAATTTGGAAGTTTTCGTTGGCCAAACGAATTTAAAATGTGATGCTATTTGGGTTTGCCGATGGATAGAAGTCAAGTCAATAAACAATTAAAATGTTTTTTTTTGTGCCACAGGTGATTTTTTTTTTCAATTCACAATTTAGATCCGAAATCCTGAGCTAAACTAAAATTTATCCTTAAATATTTCCGTAGTTGAAGACTGTGGCAATCTTGACAAACTCTGACCGTTAGTTGCCAGCATTGAATCAAACGGCTCGGATGTCACAGTTGATTTGCTTACTAATTCGCAAATCGGTTAATTTTTGTATTTTTATTTGGTTGAAAATTTGCAGAAACGTTCCTTATGACCGACTATGCCATTTTGCATCTTCATATCGCCAATTTGAATCCAGTCTTATTTATGAAAAGGGCCCATAGAAAAATATCAAGCTTATCTTCAGAAAATTTTTACTCGAAAACTGTTTGCCCGATTGGTTTGGTGTCTTCGGCAATATTGCAAATAATTATTTAGGCTATTTGAAAAAAAAATATGCACTCTAAAAAAATTACCCAACTTTTTTTTTTAATTTCAAATAAATTCTTAAAATTATTTTTTTTCAAAAAAGGATGTTTTGTATTTTTTAATTTGTTGATATGTTTTAGGGGACAAAAATGCCATTTATTGCACTATAAGTCAAGATGGAGAAATAATGGACAAAAAATTTATGATTTTTTAAAAACTCATTTTTTTTTTTGAAAAATATCCAAAACTTGGTTTGATTTATATAATGAAAGTACACCAAATTTACAATATAAAAGCACTCAAGTAATTTTTTCTAAGACGCACCGTTTTCGAGATGTAGCGGTTTGAAAGTAGATATTTTTAAAATGTTGATAGTTTTTTGCCATTTTTAAATGTATTTCGCAGTTCCCCAGTTCCAACAATATTTTTTTCGGAAAGATCAGAAAATTTTACAATTTAAAATGCTTCAATATTTTTTGACTATTTTTCATAAAATTCTATCTTCTGTCAAATTTTCCGGTTGAACAGTTAAAAATTAACAAAAATCATTAAACAACAACTTTTGGACAAATGCAGGTCTGGTAGCGAGTCACTTTTTAGTGATTTGGTCACTTTTTTCCTGCCAGTCTCTAAAAAGTCTCCTTTTTTAAGGCCAAGTCACTAAAGTCACATTTTCTTGTAATCAGTCACTTTTTTAACGTGAATTTATTTCAAGATTGATCATTCTTTGCTTTTTGACGTTTAATCGAAATTTCTTTCTGTAAATAGATTAGAGAAAAGGCGTTTTTTTCTAAATAATTTCCTGAGTTTTCCGTGTGTTTCCAGAACTTTAATGGATGAATTCCAGGCTTATTATAAGAAATCAATTTTTAAAATGCGTTCAAAATATGCTTTTTTGGGAGATCAAAAACAACAGTAATGAACTCAAACGTTTTTAAGACATCCATTGAATGTTGAAGTTTAGCTAAATATAATAAGTCCAAGATCTAAAAATATTCAATGTGTTGAAGTTTGATACTTCAAATACAAGTTCAAGATATGTAAAATTTTCAAATTGCCTGAATTAAGGAAAACAAATAAATGATTTATTTCAAGTTCGTAATTAACTTTATGAAAGATTAGAGATCTTCATTGCTGTCCCATTAACTTCACATTAATTGTAGGAACATTGGAGAAGTTCTGAGGAATGAAAGGAAATGCTGAGAATTTCGGTGAAGCTCCATAAACAAACTGCGGGAACATAAGGGAAGTTCTGCGCTGAAGGGCGCTGAAAATATGGGGAACTTACTGGAAGCTTTAAGAACCTCAAAGCGGTTCTTTTAGCATCTGAAAATTTTCAGGAACTTTAGTGAAGTTCGTCGAATTTAAGAGAACTTCACAGGTGTCAAGCGAACTTGAGAAATTTAGAAAACATGAGATGTATTGTGCAAATTTTTAAGAAGTCCTAAGCACCTCAGAAAAGCTAGATCTAGAGATCTTTGGGACATTTCAGATCTTAAGAGTAGTTCCCGTAACTTTAGTCCAGACTTTTGGGGCAGTTTAAAGATCTTTAATCGTAAATTTAGATAAATTCAAGATAGTTCCATGATGTGCTGAAAAAGAAATCGATAACCATTAAGATGTTCCGAGAATTTAAGGAAGTACAGAGACCTTCAGAGAATTTATGAAATGGAGAATTTAGGAAATATTTTCGGAACTTCACAGAAGTCCAGAGAATTTCTGGAAATTTTTAAAGGTGCTTACGGGGAGAGCTTTAGGAAAGCATCAAGACAATCAAAGGGAATTTCCGGAAACTTCTGCACAGCGCCCAGAAAATTTCTGGAGAGTGATAAAAAATATATGAACATCCGGAAAACGTGAGAGTGCTTTAAGGGTGTTATATCATAGAGATTTGAGAGAACTTAAAAAACTGCGAAAATTTTGCTAAGTTGATTAGAGAACATCAACGAAGTTCCATTGATAAAAAAAAAGCGAGAACTTTTAGCAAGCAGCGATATCTTCAATAAATTCCAGAGAACTTCTAATAATTTTTGATATTTTTAAATAGTTTTATCATATTTAGCGAAGTTCCGAGCACTTCGAGGACGATCAGATAGCTCCAGAATAATCCCATTAACTTAAGCAAATTTGCAGCGACTTACAAGGAGTTCCGTGGAATTGGGGAGTATTTCAAGAATTCTATGAACGTCAGAAGCGTCAGGGAATTATGAAAATATATTAGAAAATTTGCCGGATTCTTAAAGAAATTTATAGAACTACAGATAAGCAGGTTCTTAAAAAATACTGATCAATTCAGGGCAGTCTAGCGAACTTTAAAGAAATTCAGAAATCAGTTTTAATAACACCAGGAAAGTCTAGACTATTGAAGAAGTTTTAATTTAGTGTCGAAAATTTAATGGAAGTTTCATGAACTTCAGAAAAATCTTGAGAACTTCAGTGAAAATCATACAAATTAATATTTAATATTTCGTTCGAATTCCATGCAAATTGCGGGAGCACAAAAGTTCGAGAAATTTAGAAAAACTTCGAAAACTTCAAAGAAGGACAGTTGTCTTCAGAAACATTTCGAGAACTTCATGGGGCTTAAGGGGAGATCCGCAATCTTCAGGATTTTTTTTATGAACATTAGCAACATGCAGGAGCATTTGAAAGAATCTCTAGCTTAGTTAGCTTCGAAAATTGGAGGAATTTTAGGGAGAGGTCAGTTCGTTTTGAGAATTTCAGGAAAGAACAGAGAACCTCAGAGCAGTTCCGTTAATATGAGAGAAGTCACATATATTTGAAAGAAGTTTAGTTCTCTAGCGAATTGTTAAACCTTTAGAGGAGAACCATGATGATTGAAAAAATTAGGAAACTTTAGGAAGTCATAAAAAATTCAGGGAAGTTTGAGAATTTGATGAGTAGTATTGTGAGGCTCAGACTAGTTTCTCAAACTACACAAGAACTTCAAGGCAATTTCATGAACTTCAGGAAAAATTTGAGAACTTTCAAGTAGTTCTGAAAACCTCAGAATAGTCCATTCCATATTCAACGGAGATTTCCATTAAAATATTCCTCAAAATTTTGGTGAAGCTATCCTCCGAATTCAATTTTCTTTTAGTTTTCCTTGGAATTACCTTGAAATTCTCCACAATAAGAAACCTTTTGGAAAGATTCTTCGAATATTCGTTGAATTCACTTCATATTTCCTTTCCAATCTCACTCCTTCCCTTGCAATTCTACTCACATTGAAAGTATCATAAGAATTCATTGACATTTCTCCTCACAAATTTCTTAGATTTCTTCTCATAATTTGTTTGGCAAACTCTCCTGTATTCATTTTCCGAATTCCTTTGAAAATGTTCTGGAGTTATTCTCAGATTTAAATGTAATCCTCCTTTTAGTATTTTCAAAAAAAAGGACGTATGCTCCGAATTCGTTTTCTCCCACAAACTTTATTAAATCCTCTGAAGCAAGAATTCCTAAGAGCTTTCATTAAAATTTATTTTTAGGTCACTTTTTAGTCACTATTTTTACAACTTTAAGTCACTATTTGGTCACTTATTTCATCAACATGGTCACTAAAATCACTATTTTTAACAGCAGTGATTGCTACCAGCCCTGCAAATGTTTAAAGCTTTTGGTTAAAATGTTGAACTTTTTGCAACAACTTTTTATAAAAAAAGAAAATCAAATTAAAACATTCAAGTTTTCTTGTATTCCACAGGTGATTTCTAGTGGAACATTGGTTGGGAAAGGAAAATCTCGTCTGTCAATTTGACATGAAATGTTGCTCATTCGCAGTTTCTCGTAACACTATGGTAAACATCGGTTGCTATTTTCTAAATGGTCACAGTTAATTTCAATTGCGAACATTGTACTTCAACAATTGAAATGGAGTCAAATGTTGCACCGTTCTATAAAATTTGTCCAACAAAATATTGTTGTATTAAAAGAGCCACAGTTGATTGGAAATGTAATCGCTACTTTGTGTGGTGAAGTGTCTTTCAATTACCACCATCGAAGCTTGGAGATGTAACCATCATGATATCTAGCGAATGCGGAGCGGGACGACCACTGAACAAGCGAAAATCGGAATGGGATGCAATTGGCTAAATGTTCACAGTTGATCTTGAGTTAACCAAACCTAGTTTAATGGATTATTTCCTTAAGAAAATAATAACAACTGATGTTGAAATGTCATCTGCAAACGGTCGTATGCAACCATGGTATTTAGCGAAAGTGGTGCGAAACGACCACTGGAATTAATATTCTCTAGAGGAGGCTTGGGACGAACGTCGAGGAATTTGGGACGATCGCTGTAAAAGCTAAACGTTCTGACCTACTTAGCGATGCTTCATTTCAACATATCCCCATTTAGTTGACAATTGGTCGGTCCTGACGAACTTGAGAAAAATCAAACGTTCCTGATTGTTCAAGTTTGTTAAACTCGTAAAGCTCATAGAAAAATTACCACAGTAGATAACAATTATCATCGTCATTCTACGAATCTACGAATCTATCTTGGTATCGTCACATTTGTAGTGGATTGAGACGACCACTGTGAAATCTAAGGTAGACTGAAGTACTACGACAATCACAAATCCTGTCAGTAGAGCGCGGGACGACCGTTGAGGGATCTGGAAGCTTCGGACGATTGATGTAGTCGATGGATTTAATGTCAAAAGACAAGAGTTGGTGACGACACAGTTGACTAAAATGGTCATCACCATTTTGCAAAGTTATCACTAAGAGTCTAGCTGTTGGGATTCGGGACGACCGCACATTCTCCACCGGCCGGGTTAAGAACTATCATCTCAAACACGTAGCAAACCCCATTGGTCATCGACCGAAATGCACACCCCTGCAGGGATGACATCATCCCGAACCAAAACAAAGGTATTACTGCATCGTCCGGCTTTCGTTTACAATCCCAACCGGAACCGAATCGAACCAAGTGGCTGCAGCTTACACCGTCATCGTCTGATTAACGTTAACAACTCCTCCTGCCACCGGCGACAGGCAGCAGCGCTGAAAATGTTAATGATAGTCTTTATTTAGTACTCGCAAGTGCTTCCGAATGCCGGTCACGACGACGACCACTCGAAGCAGGTGTATTATTTTTGCATTTTGTGAGCGCATCCGCGCTGTCAGTTAGAACCGACGAGGACGACGGCTTAGGGACGGGATGCCTCCATTCACGAAAAAAATGATGAATGCATTTAATTTTAAAATCGAGGTTCGAGAGATGACTGGGATGACACACATTTTGCTCTTGCCCTCTCTAGGAAGGTAGCTAAAATGGAAATGATCATTTTCGCAGGAAAGAGGGTCCAACTTTAATTAAGCTATGATTAGATACTATAAATTAGCCTGCCGACGAGTGCTGATTTTCTGATTACACAATTTTGCATAATTTGATTACGGAAGTGATTTCGGAACAACAAAACGGTGGCGGGGCCAGCAACCCGTTTCCTTATGTCGACCGCCACGGGGATCTCTGAATGAGTCCCTAGGGGGGGGGGGGGGGACTTGATTGTATTTGAGTGAAGAAACGACGGCGTTAGCATTTTTAATTGATTTTTCAGCCGGGCAGCAGCAGTGAATCGTTGTGAGACGGAGACGGGCCAATATCCTGGGACCAGCAGCTGACGGCTTAAGATATCAATACGAGAATGCTGATGGTTGACGGAAGGATTGAATGGGGATGGGTTGGGAAATTTGTTGAAACTGACATCACCGAAACACTGTCGCAATTGAAGTGGATCGGGACTACCGTCGTACGATGGTTAGCTACCGTGAGATCTCAAGGAAATGGTTCGGAACGACCGCTGAAGCTAGATTTGGTTGCTAAATCTGGTAAAACCATGAACCGAGAAAACGGGTCGGGATAGCTCCCATTCTGAATATTGGGAAATTGTTTTCCTGAATGTTGCTTTCAAATGTGAAAATTTCAGCTTGATGAGATGTGCCGTTGATTTTTAAAAAAATCACGTATTAAAATTATTCCACAAAAAACGTAAAATGGGGAAATCGCTCTATCTCTAACAACAGACGTCAGATTGGCATGCAATTTTTTTTTCATTAGCTTTTGCTATGAAAAAAAAGTTTAAAATCGGGCAAAGAAATTTTTAAATATTTGGGCTTGCATTTTTTTTTAATCTTTACTTAAAATAAATAAAACACAATTTTTGCTTATTTTTTCCCAGAAAGACAATATTTTTCTTCACATATTTGTCTCAGACGTCATTTTGATAAGAAGTAGCGTTTCCGTGCTACAATTTATTGAAAAATGTTCAAAACGCCATTTTTAAATTAGTCAAGAATCAAAATTAAAGCCATTTTAGAAAAAAAAAGCTACAAGGGACAGCCCTATAGGGTTGTACGCAATAGTGACGTAGGACTACGTGGTCTTATATAATAAATCTTATTTGGCAACAGCGACTCCTGCTGTTGTGTTTTGTGTAGGAATAGGAATTCGAGCGGGATGCTCTCTGTTTATACTCTTCAGTATGACGCGCTTGACATAGATGGCCCACAGCGACGCACGAAGAGCTACTGATTCCGATCAGTAGCGGTGCGGCTACTTCCTCCTTGTATGGATGCTCATGTGGGCTGCAGCTCACTGCTTGCAGGCAGCCTGTCGTTGTGTACTGGAGAACACCACCACTCACCACGCGGTGATTGAGTAAACCGTGAGAGCGGATGAAATTCAAATTTTAAATCTGTGTTATGAAAATCGGTTTTCGCTGGCAATCGGTGATAATTTTAATTATCATAGCAACAGTTGCACATTCGTGCAATTTTCAATAGTGACATTTTGAAAAATGTTAAAGTCTTAAATTTAACAGATGCGTAGAAATATTTCTAATCGTTTGGTGATAAAATTATTGAAATTAGTCCAGGAGCAGATGAGTTATTAACGTTCAAAATCTTGCATAATTTTGTTACATGTTCCATTTTCAGTTTTTTTTTGTGCTACCTCGATTTATTTAACTGATTAAATTAATCTTATTCCATGCTGCAAAACTGAATTTATTCCAGCAAAGCTGTTCTTCCCTATTTCTGCAGATAATTCAATTGATAGAATAATGCTGGAAGGCAGACGATCAGCGATGATAGAAATCATACAGGAAAAGACGAACTCCCGATTTTAATATTGATAAATTTACAATGGCGCCCTGCAGCGATTCACCATTTATTCCCAAAGGCCAGTGGTTTTCAGCCGTGGCTTCTCGGATCACATTTGAGTTCAATCAATTTTATTTTCAAATGGCAAGTGACCTATAAACGGTATCCAATATTGGTGTCATATTCAAGAAGTTTTAGAATCAGAACTAGCTTAAATTTTTCTGTAAATTTGATCCAATAATGGCGACGATTGGTGGAGAAATTGGCGTATCTAAAACTACGTTGGCGATCGACGATCTTGATAAGTGTAAAATAGTATTTCTGTAATGAAATGGCGAAACCCCTTCACAGTGTTAAAAATTCACAATTTTCGAATTCAGATGTAAATTCCGACTGACAAACTTGAAATCAGTTGCAAACCCCTTGCATGCAATCCAACTGCGTCGCTCTTTCACAAAAAGTGTGAAAAGCGTCATCAACGGTACCTGTTGATAGTTCTGCTGTGCTTTTTTTTATCACACCTGGACCGGAACTTGGAGAGGGAGAAATAAATTGAGCCCTCTCCATTCCGGAAGCACAAACAAGTAAATGAAACGACGAATTCAGGTCACCATCGGCATCTGCAGCAGTGGCATAATAGAATGGCGGAAAAGTTTCCAACAATGCAAAAATGAAATGTTGAAAATAGAATCCAAGTTCAATGAATAAGTGAAGTCACCTTGGTAGAGAGCGTGGCAGGTTTTAAAAGCGTTTTTATTTTCCTGGTTAAAATTAACACCGAACATGCCTTTCAATTGAAAACGATCGTGAGATCTACTGGTAGATCGAAACTCATTATGGGAACACTCAAATTGGCATTTTTTCAAAATACATAGAGTTCTTGGCAAGTTAGTACAGTGGCCAAAATTGCTGCATAATTTTTAGAATCGTGCAAATTTCGCTTAAGTCGTTATCTCAAATGCCACTCCATTGCTTGAATGCCAAAACGCAGAGTCCGCCTGGAAACGGGCGAAATTGATTTAAATTTTCTAAATTTATTATTCCAATTATTGTTATTACTTTTCCGCGTTTCTCCCTCCCTCCCCCCTTTTCAAGGTGCTAGTCGTCCTTTCCAAGGCTAAGGGAAAAACTTTCCCTGCGCACGGGGCCGCCTTCGTTGTCGGTGGGCTATTTATTCTTTAATTTCTGTTTCGTAATAATTTCCCACTCACCGCTTTTCCGAGGGGGGAGTTGCCCGGGGAGGGGGGGGGGGGGGTTTGGCAAAACTTGTATTAATTTCCATTTGTTTTATCACCTATTTTGGGCTATTTTCCTATTTTCTTGCCATCTTGGACGACTGAAAAGAAAGTCAATTTACACAAAATAACTCATCGCGAAAAAAGGACAGTTTAAAGTGGCTCGTCATAAAACAAAGTATCAACGACAACGACAAAGAAGGAGAAGCTGCTTGGAAATCTTATTTGCATAATTTAATAATCCGTACAGTCGGAAGTTTTTTTTTTTATTATTTAGCGAGAGGGTGTCACATTCAAAGTATGATTTTTGCTTGCTTTCAAGGGGGAAAGAAGGACGGTTTCCGAGGAATGGAGGGGGGGATACATTTTCATCAAGTCCTTTCTCAAATATTTGGATGATTTTTATGACATTGTTTCGCGGGAAATAAAGCATTTTTTCGGGTTTGATCTTGAAAAGAAAAAAAAAGGCTGGTGGCATTCTATGCCAAAGAGGGATCGTGGCGCTATTTTCTGGTTGTTTTAGGATCAAAACGGGAAGGTCAATGCGTTTTTTTTTGCGAATAGAGGAAAGGTCTGCGTTTCGATTGTTATCCTTCGTGGGACAACTGAACGAGCTTTAAGTTTCTGGAAAAAGACCTTTTCAAAATTGCAGAACATTTTTCAACCATTTCAACAGCAGTGAACAAAATTACCAATTGTTACGAAAGTCTATGATCCACTCTGACTTTTTTCTATGGAATTCCTGTAAATGTAAATCCCTATTCGGCCAAACTAACTGTATTAAGGGGAAAAAACCTTTCGTTAAAATTAACTGTGAAATGGTAAATTCAAAGACTCATTTCCAGTTGAAAAAATGGGGAAGCCAAGTAAATTTGGCGTAGGATTACGTCTTTCGGTAACATATTGGGGGTGCAATTTGAAGAAAAAAACCAAAATTGACCGCGTTACGAAAAGTGGTCAGGTTTTGACGACTTATAACTCTGTCAATAGCGGATAGATTTTAATTCTAAACAAGCCAATCGATTGAAAATTTTTCTACGAATCTGCTCAAATGAAGGTCACTATTCAAAATTACACAATTGTCTAACTGTTGCAATGGTGATAAAAATTACCACCGTTGGCCTGCAAACAATTGGTTTCCCTAACACAGTCGCCGAATATTGATACCGAGTACGTAATTCTACGTCAAATCTACTGTAGTGTTTTGGTTACCATCTCTTACTTTTTTCTTAATGATTTCAATAACAAAACAATAAATTGAAAGGATCAATTAATGGCTCTAAACAGATAAGCTTTTTCAAAAGTCCTGAACAATTGAGGAACAATTCGATTAATCAATCGTGGATATTCTGAGAAATTTTGACTACATTTTTGCAAGGAGAAAAACAGTTTCTAAAAGCCCATTCAAGTTGTCATGTCTGTGTGATATTACGAAACGTTAGAAAACGCTGTTGAAGGTTAAGGAGCAATTCCCTACGTATTCGCAAATCGGTTTACTTTCGTATTTTTTGATTTGGTTGAACATTTGCAGAAACGTTTCTTATGACCAACCATGCAATTTTGCATCTTCATATCGCCAATTTGAATCCAGCCTTATTTTTTAAAAGGGCCTATAGAATTCCGAAAAAAAAAATCTGATGTTTCTGAAACAAATATTGTCGGAACTGGAGAACCGCGAAATACATTTAAAAATTGCCAAAAACTACCAACATTTTAAAAATATCTACTTAACCGCTACATCTCGAAAACGGTGTGACTTAGAAAAAATTACTCCAGTGCTTTTTTATTTTTAATTTGGTGTACTTTCATTATATAAAGTCGAATAAGTAATTGGACCAAGTTTTGGATATTTTCCAAAAACTTGAGTTTAAAAAAAAAAATCAGAACTTTTTTGTCTATAATTTCTCCATCCTGACCTATAGTGCAATAGATGGCATTTCTTGTCCTCTGAAACATATCAACAAATAAAAAAAAATACAAAAAATCCTTTTTGAGAAAAATTGTTTTTAAGACTTCATTTGAAATAAAAAAAAAAGTTGGGTAAATTTTTTATGAGTGCATTTTTTTTTCAAATAGTCTCATCTCTTACCTGAAATATTACCGAAGACACCAAACCAATCGGACAAACAGTTTTCGAGTAAAAAATTTCTGAAGATAAGCACGATATTTTTCTATAGGCCCTTTTCAAAAATAAGGCTGGATTCAAATTGGCGATATGATGATGCAAAATGGCATTGTCGGTCAAAAGGAACGTTTCCGCAAATTTTCAACCAAATCAAAAAATACAGAAATAAACCGATTTGCAAATTCGTTTGACCGGAATAATGCTAATTTTTGACAAAAAGGCCTTTTCAACAATAAATTACTATATAATTGTGACGGCTATTTTTAGTCTGCATGGCCATTTGAGCTGTTCTTATGTAATTTTGGCGATTGTAAGGTAAATTTTTTACGTGTTTAAATTTATTATGGTGATTTATGATCGTTTCTGATTCCAATTTTAGATCGTTTTAACGTTTCTTAAGAAATTTTAAGCGGGTTATCCAGCAAATAATTGGAGCTGATTAAGAGCTGAATAAACATATTGTTTGCTAAAATAGACTCTTGTTTAGTTTTCAATATCGTTTTCAAAGCCACTATTCGCGATTCTTTGCCATTTTTTAACCATTAAAAACAAGTAGAACCAACTGAAAAGTCATTACGAACTCCAAAATGATCGAAAATCGCCAAAATGAACTACACCAACAATGATTTCAGTCACGTTCAAATGGACAACAACCACCAGATTCTATCGTGTTTCTTGAACAAGTCCACAGGGCCTAATTTTCCATATAATGACTCCAGAGGATCTGTAGAAAAACTTCACAGGACTTGTAGAATAGCTCCGCAGAGTATGTGGAGCAACTCCACTATAATTGTGAAGATACTTGACAGGATTAATGGAGCAACTTCTCAGCACTTTTAGATAAACCCAACAGGACTTGTAGAACAACTCCACAGGATCTGTAGAACAACTCCACAGGACTTGTAGAACAACTCCACAGGACTTGTAGAACAACACCACGGGACTTGTAGAACAACTCCACAGGACTTGTAGAACAATTCCACAGGACTTGTAGAACAACTCCACAGGACTTGTAGAACAACTCCACAGGACTTGTAGAACAACTCCACAGGACTTGTACAACAATTCGGCAGAACTTGTAGAACAATTCGGGAGAATTTGTAGAACAATTCGGAAGAATTTGTAGAACAACTCCACAGGATTTGTAGAACAACTCCACAGGACGTATACCAACTCCACGATACTAGTAGAACAACTCCACAGGACTTGTAGAACATCTCCACAGAACTTGTAGAACTACTCCACAGGACTTGTAGAACAATTTGGCAGAACTTGTAGAACAACTCCACAGGACTTGTAGAACAACTCCACAGGACTTGTGGAAAAACTCCACAGAACTTGTAGAATAAGTCCACAGGACTTGTAGAACAACTCCACAGGACTTGTAGAACAACTCCACAGGACTTGTAGAACAACTCCACAGGACTTGTAGAACAACTCCACAGGACTTGTAGAACAATTCCACAGGACTTGTAGAATAACTCCACGGGATTTGTAGAACAACTCCACAGCATTTGTAGAACAATTCCACAAGATTTGTAGAACAACTCCACAAGATTTGTAGAACAACTCCACGGGACTTGTAGAACAGTTCGGCAGAACTTGTAGAAGAATTCGGAAGAATTTGTAGAACAACTCCACAGGATTTGTAGAACAACTCCACAGGACGTATAACAACTCCACGAGACTAGTAGAACAACTCCACAGGACTTGTAGATCAACTCGTCAGGACTTGTAGAACATCTCCACAGAACTTGTAGAACAACTCCACAGGACTTGTAGAATAATTTGGCAGAACTTGTAGAACAACTCCTCAGGACTTGTAGAACAATTTGGCAGAACTTGTAGAACAACTCCACAGGACTTGTAGAACAACTCCACAGGACTTGTAGAACAACTCCACAGGACTTGTGGAAAAACTCCACAGAACTTGTAGAATAAGTCCACAAGAATTGTAGAACAACTCCACAGGACTTGTAGAACAACTCCACAGGACTTGTAGAACAACTCCACAGGACTTGTAGAACAACTCCACAGGACTTGTAGAACAATTCCACAGGACTTGTAGAATAACTCCACGGGATTTGTAGAACAACTCCACAGGATTTGTAGAACAATTCCACAAGATTTGTAGAACAACTCCACAAGATTTGTAGAACAACTCCACAAGATTTGTAGAACAACTCCACGGGACTTGTAGAACAATTCGGCAGAACTTTTCGAACAATTCGGAAGAATTAGTAGAACAACTCCACAGGATTTGTAGAAAAACTCCACAGGACGTATAACAACTCCACGAGACTAGTACAACAACTCCACAGGACTTGTAGATCAACTCGTCAGGACTTGTAGAACATCTCCACAGAACTTGTAGAACAACTCCACAGGACTTGTGAACAATTCGGCAGAACTTGTAGAACAACTCCACAGGACTTGTAGAACAACTCCACAGGACTTGTGGAAAAACTCCACAGGACTTGTAGAACAATTCGGCAGAACTTGTAGAACAACTCCACAGGACTTGTAGAACAACTCCACAGGACTTGTAGAACAATTCCACATGACTTGTAGAAAAACTCCACGGGATTTGTAGAACAACTCCACGGGAGTTGTAGAACAATTCGGCAGAACTTGTAGAACAACTCAACAAGACTTGTAGAACATCTCCACAGAACTTGTAGAATAACTCCACAAGAGTTGTAGAACAATTCGGAAGAACTAGCAGAACAATTCCTCAACAACAACTCAACGAGACTTGTAGAACAACTCCACTGGATTTGTAAATCAACTCCACATAACTTGCACAACTCGTCAGGACTTGTAGAACATCTCCACAGAACTTGTAGAACATCTCCACAGAACTTGTAGAACAACTCCACAGGACTTGTAGAACAACTCCACAGGACTTGTAGAACAACTCCACAGGACTTGTGGAACAACTCCACAGGACTTGTAGAACAATTCCACAGGACTTGTAGAAAAACTCAACGGGATTTGTAGAACAACTCCACAGCATTTGTAGAACAATTCCACAAGATTTGTAGAACAACTCCACAAGATTTGTAGAACAACTCCACAAGATTTGTAGAACAACTCCACGGGACTTGTAGAACAATTCGGCAGAACTTTTTTGAACAATTCGGAAGAATTAGTAGAACAACTCCACAGGATTTGTAGAACAACTCCACAGGACGTATAACAACTCCACGAGACTAGTACAACAACTCCACAGGACTTGTAGATCAACTCGTCAGGACTTGTAGAACATCTCCACAGAACTTGTAGAACAACTCCACAGGACTTGTGAACAATTCGGCAGAACTTGTAGAACAACTCCACAGGACTTGTAGAACAACTCCACAGGACTTGTGGAAAAACTCCACAGGACTTGTAGAACAATTCGGCAGAACTTGTAGAACAACTCCACAGGACTTGTAGAACAACTCCACAGGACTTGTAGAACAATTCCACATGACTTGTAGAAAAACTCCACGGGATTTTTAGAACAACTCCACGGGAGTTGTAGAACAATTCGGCAGAACTTGTAGAACAACTCAACAAGACTTGTAGAACATCTCCACAGAACTTGTAGAATAACTCCACAAGAGTTGTAGAACAATTCGGAAGAACTAGCAGAACAATTCCTCAACAACAACTCAACGAGACTTGTAGAACAACTCCACTGGATTTGTAAATCAACTCCACATAACTTGCACAACTCGTCAGGACTTGTAGAACATCTCCACAGAACTTGTAGAACATCTCCACAGAACTTGTAGAACAACTCCACAGGACTTGTAGAACAACTCCACAGGACTTGTAGAACAACTCCACAAGAGTTGTAGAACAATTCGGCAGAACTAGCAGAACAATTCCTCAACACTTGTAGATAAACTGCACAGGACTTGTAGAAGAACTCCACAGGACTTGTAGAACAACTCCACAAGACTTGTAGAACAATTCCACAAGATGTGTAAAACAGCTCCACAGGACTTGTGGAAGGACTTCACAGAACTTTTTGAACAACTCGACTGAACTTTTAGAACAACTCCACAGGATTTGTATAACAATTCGACAGAACTTGTAGAACAACTCCACGAGACTTGTAGAACAACTCTACAGGACTTGTAGAACAACTCCAAAGGACTTGTAGATCAACTCCACAGAACTTGTACAACTCCACAGAACTTGTAGAACAACTCTACAGGACTTGTAGAACAACTCTACAGGACTTGTGGAACAACGTCACCTAACTTGTAGAACAACTCCACAGGACTTGTAGAACAACTCCACAGGACTTGTAGAACAATTCTACAGATTTTGTATAACAACTCTACACGACTTGTAGAACAACTTCACACGATTAGTAGAACAACTCCACAGGACATGTAGGACAACTCCACATGAATTGTTGAACAACTCCACAGGGCTTCTAGTACAACTCCACAATATTTGTAGAACAACTCTACAGGAACAGTGGAGCAACTTCACCGAGCTTATGAAAAAAAAACTCCTCAAAATTTTCTGAGTAACTCCATATAACTCATTGAATAGCTCAACAGGACTTACGTACCATACCCAAGCAACGTTGGAAGTTTTATCGAGATTTTAAAGCATTCAGTCTAAATCATGGTCTACAGAACCCTCATTAAACCAGCAATTTTACGTGGGATATCCACAGGACTTGAAGAACAGCTCATCTAGACATGGACTAGACAGGACTCCATGAAACTTCAGGAGCAATACCTCAAATCTTGTGGAGCAACTTCACAAAATCTTGCAAAGAAATTCTACATGCTTCATGGAGTAACTGCACAAAGCTTGTAAACTTGTAAAACATCTCCTCAGGAGTTGTAGGCACAAAATCCGTCCACAGGACTTCCGGAGTAGCTCCACAAAGCTTGAAGAACTTCTCCCTAGGACTTGTGGAATAGCTTCACAAGACTAGCGCAACTTCATAGGAAATAAAGACCCACGCAAAATGACGAATCAATCTGACGTGACCTTCTCCGATTTGCAGGAAACTTGCCATAATTGTTTGTTATGGTCAATCATTTACATATGAGCTCAAATTTGACCATTTAGAATCGCACCAATAAATGCTATGGCAATTCTTCATGTAATTATGCAAATTTTGAGGAGCCAAACGGTTTGGTTCTATGGAAGTCATAAATTGGCCGCATTTACAGTGCCTCCGGAATCTGTTCCGCGACCACCAGGTGGCCAATGTTGCTTCAGACAGTTGACATGGCCGCTGATGAATTTTTCATGAAATTCTGCGAATTTTGAGGGGTCGCACGAATTGGTTCTATGAAAATTATAAGTTGGCCAGATGTGCCAGGTGCCACCGAAACCTATTCCCCGGGGCCACCAGATACTGTTCCGTGGACAGTACACACGGGCAGTGGTGTACATTTTGATTGCAAGCTGCAACATATTCAGCCTTTTGAAATTCAATGCAGGTGCATTTAACAACACCTATTGGGAAACCGACACCGATTCTGAGTGGTCAATTCCGGCCAATCCTAGAGCTGTGGCCTGATTCACAAAATTTAATCCCTAAAGATTAGTTTGGTTGGCCATCATGCTGAGGCTGGATTGTTTCTGAAACGTAAAATTAATCATATATAGATATTTCATAGGATATGTTTATGTTATTAAGGTTATGTTTGAGAAGTCCAGGTGTAAGCTGAAAAGCTGAATTGAACATTACATTAGTCCTTATACTGTCCACCAAGCTTAATTTAATGGATTTAGTAAACTAAATTTGGCTAGGTGAGCCAGTTTTTTTTTTAATATTAAATGAGATTTAACCGTAGTAAACAATTGTCTAATTTTGATCTGATAAACTGTTTTTTGATTTATTGGTTTATCAGTTCAAAATTACATAATTGTTTATCACGGTGAAACCTCATTAAATATTAAAAAAAGCAAGGTACGTCGTAAACAAAAATCCGGAAGTAGCCGGAAGAAAATTCGAAGGCAGCTGGTCTCTGAACTAAATTTTTTCCCGATTGCCAGGAATTCCCGGGAAGAGCCATCAAGCTTTTTCCTCGATCATGCTGGATATTTTAGTTCATAACTGGCTCATTGGGTGGCGCTAGTGAAGAAATGTTCCATTCAGCGATTTTAACAAAATCTTATCCTTGTTATCCGTACCAAATGGATAGTTTTCGTAACAAGAAAAGTTGTTCAATTGATTGATAAGTTTTTGACGGACACCATTTGAGTTCAGAGTGGTGTCACAAGGCGGCGCTAGTGAACAAAAGAACAATTCAATACGATGCCTCATGATTCTGACCAACTAGATGGTTACTGTCTTCGGCAAAGTTGTTGAGTTGAGTGAGCCCTTTCCGATGGAAGTTGATTTGGTTCTGGGTTGGTTCACCAGAAGGCGCTAGTGTGCAAAATTGTGACTTAATTTGATATCTGTTAATCCTGACCATCTAGAAAGCTCCCGTCTTGGGTAAAATTGATCCGTTGAGTGTGATCTTCCTGATGGCATTATTTAATATTTCGTCTACTTATCTAGTTGACAGTTGATTTTCAAATGTGCAAATGTGCTGAAAAGTGCAATTTGAGCCCACTGCGGTGCAAAAATGATCGAGAAGCCAAAATAGAGTTCCGGAACTCCTTTTCATAAACCTGTCTTCCCGTGAAGCGACAAATGAAAACTTACAATGTCTTCCGAGCTATCCTAACCTAGAAATATCCTAGAACCTAGCGTGACGTGTTCCACTTTCCACCCATCAGAAAATGTGCAGTGCGCTGAAATTACATTAAATTCAATCAACGAGCGGTGCCTTCCACATTCCCCCGCACTTGACGCTAATTAAAAAATATCAAAAACCAGCCAGCAGTCTTTTCCGTGCCATCATTCCGGGAGTTCGGGACTTGATGAAAGGAAAATACCCAAACCCCTTTTGCCTTAGACGGGACCCAAAAAAAAAAAAAAAGTTAAGTTCAACAAATGCATGTGCGAGAGTTGCTTACATTTTCTCATAACCCAAGCAAAGTGAAAGAAATTATCCAACTGTCATTGGGCTGTGCAGCTCGGAAGGTTCCTTCGCCCTCGGCGATTGTCATTTCAACGACCGACCGTCGTTGTGGAAATGTCAGACCGTTTTTGAAACAAGCTCGCAAAAATTGCGAAAATCCTACCTGACAACGTCTGCATCTGACGCGGTGGGATTCCATTTTTTCTCCTTCGTTGTTTTCATCAAGGTGGAGTATGATGATTTCATCTTGCCCGAGGGGGGTGGGGGTGTGTGTGTGTGTGTGTGTGTGTTCGTTTGTTTGTTTATGCGTAAGATAAGTTTTTTTTCCTTTCGATTATACCTCCCCAATCCGCTCAGGGGTAGTTATGGTTGTGATGCGTTGGATGACATTCGGTTTTCAAATTTCGCAGGAAAATTTCCTTCTGTTGTTTCGTGGAAGAGTTACTTTGACGAGACTAGTTGTGGTTGAATTTTTCTGGAATTATTCTGATTATTTGAGGTTTAAAAAAAAAACGCAATTCAACTGAACAACTTTGCCCAAGGCGGTCATGCAATCTAATGGAAAATAATAGGTTTGCTCACTAGCACCACCTAGTGAACCAACTAAGAACTAATCCAACCACTATAACGACGAATAGGGCTTTTTGGGCTGGTTTAACTGACTACTTCAAGTCTGAATCTGTATTACTAGACTTCCATTTCTGATCCCTAAAACAAACAAAAAAATTCCAGCATGATTCCCGATTTACGTCAATTACCCCCGCAATTATCCGCCTCAAGCTTCCTGAAAATCACGCCAATTTTCCAATGTTCGACTCCATTAGCCGACCACTCTCGTTCGACCTCCCCGTGGTCTTTGATTCACCCCCCAGCCGGGCCCGGAGAACCCAAATTATCCAATCTATTCTACCCGTTCGCTCGGACGCGGAAGTCATTGTCCGTTCGCGCTGCCTCGTTTCGATCAAAATACAAATTGTGTGTGTGTTTCGAAAATCGGCTTCGTTGTTGGGCGAATGTCATAAATCACCCACTGCCGTCGACGACCATGCCGCTTCTAAGTCACCTTCCTAAGCCCAGATAAGCCGATCGATGATGTACTACGCTGCGAGCTATCTAGTAGCTGAGTGAGAGAGAATGAGGGGAACCTTACAATTGTTACGGCCACGAGTCGCGGCGTCTTTCCGCGCTGCTACCCGGCGAGTTAACCTTGAAATTTAGTTGATTGACGAGTTATCTCACTCTCGGCTTTCGAGCTGCGAAGAGCGGCGGTGAGAGTGAGTGACTACGTTCTCTCGCTCGCGCTTTTGTTTTGCCCCGCGAGAGTCGGCTTAACGTGTGTTGGTATGAGTGTTAAGTCATCGGAGCGTGGCAGCCCCGTCGTCGTTGTCGAATGATGAAGGCTGTTTAGTGACTCAATCTGTGAGTGAGGACCGAGAACGTGGTAGACGGCCGACGATGATTGTGGCGATTCTTCAGCGAAGAAGCGGCCGGTGTGGCGTGGCGAATAGAGCTCCTTTTATGGTTGTATTGGTGAACGTCGGACGTCGACTGACTTCGGACTTGACTGTGTGAATAATATTCCGGTCAATGGCAAAAGAGTTGAACGTGAGCGATTCAAGGGTTGACCGGACCGGCGGCGGTCGGATCGAGTCGAGAAACATTGGAGAAGGAGGTGAATATGAGGAAGAAGACTGCATGGACGGGTACTACAGTCCAGGGTCGAGTTTTTACAGTGGTGGTGCTGGTTGCAGACTTTAAGGTTTTGGAAGAGGTTTAGGAATTGATTCTGTTTTTTTTTTCAGTACTGCTGCTGAAATTCTTCAGAAATTCTCCTAAATCTTATCAGAAAAGCTCTTTAGAAAATTTCAAAACCTCAGCCCTCCAGAAGTGAACTCCCCTAGATCTTCTCTCACTGGAGCGACAAAATTCTCAAAAAATTACTTCTGAAACTAACCATATTTTGATTTATCTCGGAATATATTTTGGAATTCTGTCCGGAAGTTTTCTTTTTAACTTGTTCCCAACTTTACCCGGTTTCTTCTGACCGTTTTCAGTTGCTTCTAGCTACTTCCGGAAGTTTCTTCCGACTTCCAAAAACTTCCTGAAACTGTTTCTGACTTCTCCGGAATATGTCTTCCAACTACTCCCGATTCGTTTTCGGAAGCTTCGTACGACTTCGAGGTTCTCCTGACTTCCACTGGAAGTATTTTCCCATTTCCATCGGAAGATTCCTGCAAGGTCTCCAAGAAGATTATCATAGTTTTCCCCGGAAGGGCGTCGGGCTTCTTTCTGAAGCTTCTCCCGACATAATCATCCAGGAGTTTTTATTTTCAGACTTGTTTACGATTTTTACGATTTCCGCAGAAATCTTTTTCCATAAGTTCTGCTGACTTGCTCCGGCATTGTCCGTCCCGAACTTGCCCGGAAAGCTCACTCAGACTTCGTCCGGGAATTTTTCCAACTTGATTTTTTTAGCTTTAACTTCTCTGAAATTTTGGAACAAAAAGTGTAAAATTCCTCGATTGCTTTCTAGACTAGATTTTTAGGTTTGATATATTCTTAACCCGTGAATTTCGATGAAAAATCTGGGAAAAAATATACTTCGTCCATTCTTCTAAAAAAAATGGATTTTGGACCTTGAAAAACTTTCAAGACCCTTGGACTTGACTAGATTCTTAGGATAAAGTCATTTAGAAGAATTCTTAAAAAAGAGTTTTACGATTATGTGGAGATTTTAGAATGAATTCCACAACCGCCAATTTGAAGTCACCTGGATAAAACCGGGAGTGAATTTCGATGTCAAATCGGGAAAAATATACTTCGTCCTTTCTTCGAAAAATAATAAGATTTTGAACCTTGAAAAAGTTGCAAGACCCTTGGGCTGGACTGCATTATTAGGATAAAGTCATTTAGAAGAACTATTAAAAGAATTTTAACAATTTTAAAATGAATTTAAGGGACAACACATGGTGACCAGTGAACCGGGAAATCGGGAAAACCGAGAATTCGAAATCAACAGGAAAAATCCCGTAAATTTCGACGTCAAATCTGCAAAACATATACTTCATCCTAAAAGACCCTTGGACTAGACTAGATTTTTAGGATAAAGTCATTTTTATCAATTATGAGGAGGTTTCAAAATTAATTCTAAAACCGGAAATTCGAAGTCACCGGAAGTGAATTTCGATGCCAAATCGGGAAAAAATATACTGCGTCCTTTCTTCAAAAAAAAAAAAATTAGGCCTTGAAAAAGTTTCAAGACCCTTGCATTGGACTGGATTTTCAGAATGAAGTCACTTAGAAGAATTCTTGAAAGATTTTTTGAAATTTTCAGGAGATTTTAAAATGAATTCTAATGAAATATGTCCAGTGAACCGGGAAATCGGGAAAACCGAGAATAAGCCGGGAATTCAAAGTCCCCGGGAAAAAACCCGTGAATTTCGATGACAAGTAGTTCGTCCTTTCTTAAAAAAAAAATAAAAAAATACATTTTGAAAAAATTCTTGAATTAGACTAGATTTTGGAGGAGATTATAGAATGAATTCCAAGGATAACACCAAAGCAGTCCTAGTCAATTGTCAGAGTTCAGAGTTAAATGTTATGGAGAATTCCTGGTGAATTTTCATAAGAATTGAGTTGACAACTCTAAGATTGTTTTGAGCAAATTTTCAAAACAATTCTGCGGTGAGTTGCCTGGGAATTCTAAGGGGAATTCATTAGAAAGAAAATTGAAAAGAAGTTTCAGTGAATTTAAGATCCAAAAAAAAACTTCAAAATTTTAGTTTCAAAAATAATGTCACGAAGGTTCCTTTGAGAAATTCTGAGGTCATTAAATTCCGAAGAAATTATATAGATAATTTCAAGTGAATTCTAAAGAAAGTTCCAAGAGAAATTCGTGAAAAATTCCAAGGTCATAACATTTTCAGGGTATAACTCAAAAGGAATTCTGAGAAGAGTTTCATTGAAATTCCGAGGATAGTTCCAAAAGGTATCTTGAGAAAAAATTCTAGAGAATTCTCAAAAGAGCTTTAAAGGAATTCCGAGGATAGTTCCAAAAGGTATCTTGAGAAAAATTTCTAGAGAATTATCAAAAGAGTTTTATGGGAATTCCGAGGATAGTTCTAAAAGGTATTTCGAGAAAAAATTCTAGAGAATTCTCAAGAAAGTTTAATGGAAATTCCGAGGATCGTTTTAAAGACGTGAAAAGAGTTTTATCGGAATTCCGAGGATAGTTTCAAAGGTATCTTGAGAATCTTTTTAGAGAATTCTCAAAAGAGTTTTATGGGAGTTCCGGGGATAGTCCCAAAAGGTATCTTGATAAACATTTCTGCATAATTCTCATGGAAATTCCGAGGATAGTTCCAAAGGTATCTTGAGAAAAAATTCTAGAGACTTTTCAAAAGAGTTTTATGGAAATTCAGAGGATAGTTAAAAAAGGTATCTTGATAAAAATTTCTAGAGAATTCTCAAAAGAGTTCAATGGGAATTCTGAGGATAGTTTAAAAGGTATCTTGAGAAGAATTTCTTAATGATTCTTAGAACAGTTTTATGGAAATTCCGAGGATAGGCTCAAAGATATTTAGAGAAAATTTTCTAGAGAATGCTCAGAAGAGTTTTATGGAAATTCCGAGGATAGTTCCTAAAGGTATCTTCAGAATAATTTCTAGAGAATTCTCAAAAGATTTTTATGGAAGTTCCGAAGATAGTTCCAAAAGGTATCTTTAGAAAAATTTCTAGAGTATTCTCAAAAGAGTTTTATGGGAATTTCAAGGATAATTTCAAAAGGTATTTTGAGAAAATTTTCTAGAGTATTCTCAAAAGAGTTTAATGGGAATTCCGAGGATAGTTCCAAAAGGTATCTTGAGAATAATTTATAGAGAAATCTCAAAGATTTTTATGGAAATTCCGAGGATAGTTCCAAAAGGTGTTTTGAGAAAAATTTCATAAGAATTCTCAAAAGAGTTTAATGGGAATTCCGAGGATAGTTCCAAAAGGTATCTTCAGAGGTATTTCTAGAGAAATCTCAAAAGAGTTTTATAGGAATTCCGAGGATAGCTCCAAAGGGTATCTTCAGAATAATTTTTAGAGAAATCTCAATAGATTTGTATGAAAATTCCGAGGATAGTTCCAAAAGGTATCTTGAGAAAAATTTCTAGAGAATTCTCAAAAGAGTTTTTTGGGAATTCCGAGGATAGTTCCAAGATGTATCTTGAGAAAAAAAATTCTAGAGAAATTTCAAACGATTTTTATGGAAATTCCGAGGATAGTTCCAAAAACTATCTTGAGATAAATTTCTAGATAATTTTCAAAACATTGTTATAGAAATTCCGAGGATAGTTCCAAAAGGTTCAGCTTCAGGCTTCAAAATAATTTCTAGAGAAATCTCAAAAGAGTTTTATTGAAATTCCGAGGATAGTTCCAAAAGGTATCTCGAGAAAAACTTCTAGAGAATTCTCAAAAGAGTTTTATGGGAATTCCGAGGATAGTTCCAAGAGATATCTTGAGAAAAAATTCTAGATAAATCTCAAACGATTTTTATGGAAATTCCGAGGAAAGTTCCAAATAGTATCTTGAGAAAAATTTCTAGAGAATTTTCTAAAGAGTTTATTGGGAATTCTGAGGATAGTTTAAAAGGTATCTTGAGAAGAATTTCTTAAAAATTCTGAGAAGAGTTTTATAGATATTCCGAGGAAAGTTCTAAAAGGTATCTTCAGAAAAATTTCTAGAGTATTCTCAAAAGAGTTTTATGGGAATTTCAAGGATAATTTCAAAAGGTATTTTGAGAAAATTTTCTAGAGTATTCTCAAAAGAGTTTTATGGGAATTCCGAGGATAGTTCCAAAAGGTATCTTGAGAATAATTTCTAGAGAATTCTCAAAAGAGTTTCATGGGAATTCCGAGGATAGTTTCAAGATGTATCTTGAGAAAAAAATTCTAGAGAAATTTCAAATGATTGTTATGGAAATTCCGTGGATAGTTCCAAAAACTATCTTGAAATAAATTTCTAGATAATTTTCAAAACATTGTTATAGAAATTCCGAGGATAGTTCCAAAAGGTTCAGCTTCAGGCTTCAAAATAATTTCTAGAGAAATCGCAAAAAAGTTTCATTGGAATTTCGAGGATAGTTTCAAAAGGTATCTTGAGAAAAATTTCTAGAGAATTCTCAGAAGAGTTTAATGGGAATCCCGAGGATAGTTCCAAAAGGTATCTTCAGAATAATTTCTAGAGAAATCTCAAAGATTTTTATGGAAATTCCGAGGATAGTTTCAAAAGGTATCTTGAGAATTCTGAGAAGAGTTTTATCGAAATTCCTAGGATAGTTTCAAAAAGTATCTTGAGAAAAATTTCTAGAAAATTCTCAGAAGAGTTTTATGGGAATTCCGAGGATAGTTCCAAAAGGTATCTTGAGAAAAATTTCTTGAGAATTCTCAAAAGAGTTTTATGGGAATTCCGAGGATAGTTCCAAAAGGTATCTTCAGAATAATTTCTAGAGAAATCTCAAAGATTTTTATGGAAATTCCGAGGATAGTTTCAAAAGGTATCTTGAGAATTCTGAGAAGAGTTTTATCGAAATTCCTAGGATAGTTTCAAAAAGTATCTTGAGAAAAATTTCTAGAAAATTCTCAGAAGAGTTTTATGGGAATTCCGAGGATAGTTCCAAAAGGTATCTTGAGAAAAATTTCTTGAGAATTCTCAAAAGAGTTTTATGGGAATTCCGAGGATAGTTCCAAAAGGTATCTTGAGAAAAATTTCTAGAAAATTCTCAAAAGAGTTTTATTGGAATCCCGGGACAGTTCCAAAAGGTATCTTGAGAAAAATTTCTTGATGATTCTTAGAACAATTTGATGGAAATTCTGAGGATAGGCTCAAAGATATTTTGAGAAAATTTTCTAGAGTATTCTCAGAAGAGTTTTATGGAAATTCCGAGGATAGTTTCTAAAGGTATCTTCAGAATAATTTCTAGAGAATTCTGAGAAGAGTTTTAAGTAAATTCTGAAGATAGTTCCAAAAGGTATCTTGAGACAAATTTCTAGAGAAATCTCAAAAGAGTTTTATGGGAATTCCGAGGATAATTCCAAAAGGTTTTTTGAGAAAAATTTCTAGGGAATTCTCAGAAGAGTTTTATGGGAATTCCGAGGATAGTTTCTAAAGGTATCTTCAGAATAATTTCTAGAGAATTCTGAGAAGAGTCTTTTGGAAATTCCGAGGATAGTTCCAAATGGTGTCTTCAGAGGTGTTTCTAGAGAAATCTCAAAAGAGTTTTATGGGAATTCCGAGGATAGTTTCAAAGGTATCTTGAGAAAAATTTCTTGATGATTCTTAGAACAATTTTATGGAAATTCCGAGGATAGGCTCAAAGATATTTTGAGAAAACTTTCTAGAGAATTCTGAGAAGAGTTTTATGGAAATTCCGAGGATAGTTCCTAAAGGTATCTTCAGAGGTATTTCTAGAGAAATCTCAAAACAGTTTTATGGGAATTTCGAGGATAGTCTCAAAAGGTATCTTTAGAAAAAATTCTAGAGTATTCTCAAAAGAGTTTTATGGGAATTTCAAGGATAATTCCAAAAGGTATTTTGAGAAAATTTACTAGAGTATTCTCAAAAGAGTTTTATGGGAATTCCGATGATAGTTCCAAAAGGTATCTTCAGAATAATTTCTAGAGAAATCTCTAAGATTTTTATGGAAATTCCGAGGATAGTTCCAAAAGGTGCCTTGAGAAAAATTTCTAGCGAATTCTCAAAAAAGTTTTATTGGAATTCCGACGATAGTTGCAAAAGGTATCTTCAGAGGTATTTCTAGAGAAATCTCAAAAGAGTTTTATGGGAATTTCGAGGATAGTTTCAAAGGTATCTTTAGATTTCTGAGAAGAGTTTTATCGAAATTCCGAGGTTAGTGACAAAAGATATCTTGTGAAAAATTTCTAGAGAAGTCTCAAAAGAGTTTTATGGGAATTCAGAGGTTAGTTTCAAAGGTATCTTGAGAAAAATTCTAGAGTATTCTAAAAAAAAGTTTAGTTGGAATTCCGGGAATAGTTTCATAAGGTATCTTGAGAATTTATTTTAGAGAATTCTCAAAAGAGTTTAATGGGAATTTCGAGGATAGTTCCAAAAGGTATCTTGAGAAAAATCGCTAGGGAATTCTTAAAAGAGTTTTATGGGAATTCTGAGGATAGTCCAAAAGGTATCTTGAGAATTCTGAGAAGAGTTTTGTTGGAATTCCGAGGGTAGTAACAAAAGGTATCTTGAGACAAATTTCTAGAGTATTATCAAAAGAGTTTTATAGGAATTCCGAGGATAGCTCCAAAAGGTATCTTCAGAATTATTTCTAGAGAAATCTCAATAGATTTTTATGGAAATTCCGAGGATAGTTCCAAAAGGTATCTTGAGAAAAAACTCTAGAGAATTCTCAAAAGAGTTTTATGGGAATTCCAAGGATAGTTCCAAAAACTATCTTGAGATAAATTTCTAGATAATTTTCAAAACATTGTTATGGAAATTCCGAGGATAGTTCCAAGAGGTATCTGGAGAATAAATTCTAGAGAATTCTCAAAGGAGTTTTATGGAAATTCCGAGGATAGTTCCAAAAGGTATCTTCAGAATAATTTCTAGAGAATTATCAAAAGAGTTTTATGCGAATTCCGAGGATAGTTTGTATCATTAGAAAAATTACTTGAGAATTATGAGAAGAGTTTTATGGAAATTCTGAGTTTAGTTCCAAAGGTATCTTGAGAATAATATCTAAAGAAATCTAAGAAGAATTCCAGGTGAATGTTCAGAAGATTTTAGAAAAAAAAAGATAATTGTGAACAGAATTTCAAGACAATTCTGAGGTGAATTGCCTGTTAATAAGAAGAGAATTCAAGCTAATTTTAAATATGTAGAATTATTGAAGGAAGCTGCAGGGAATTCGTGGATGAATCATCACCAATTCGAAGAGAACCTTAGGATAAATTCCATGAACGTTTTGGAGTGTTCTACAGAGATGTTCTGCACTGTTAATAAGACATTTTCAAGGGACCAGAGATAATCTCAAATTTATTTTAGAGGATTTCTCAAAAGAACTTTGGGAAGGTATATGATTATAAAGGAAATTCTGGAGAACATTCTAAAGAAATACTGTATCAATAAAGATCTGATCGAATGCAGACAAATTTTGCTCGAACGCAGAATCAAATTTAAGATTCTGAAAAATTTCTGCTATTTTGTAATGACCTCAATTTGGCTTAATCGTATTCGGTTTAATACTTGATAATATGTATATCGCATAATTGGGAAAATTACCAAAATTCCTGGAAATAATCGGGGAAAAATGGGAAATGGATTTAATATCTTCCTCCGGGGCACTCGGAACATGTCCGGATGTGGTCCTGGGCAGTCAGATTTCAGCAAAGCGTTTAATCGAATTGACATACCCATGCTTCTTTTTAAACTTCAAAAAATGGGAATTCATTACGCACTCCTCAAGTGGCTTGAATCATATTTAACTGACCGCCATCAAATAGTAAAAAACAAAGGAAAGACATCAAATCCCGTTGATGTCACTTCTGGAGTTCCTCAAGGCTCCCATTTAGGACCGCTTTTATTTATTCTCTTCGTCAATGACATATCTTTCATTATTAAGAAATTGAAAGTTTTAATCTATGCTGACGACATTAAACTTTTTTTGGAAATAAAAGATGCCAAAGACATCATACATTCAAAGAGGAAATACAGATATTCCATACTTGGTGCCAAAAAAGCCTGCTACAAATAAAAAAATGTAACTCAATTACCATTAGTAGAAAACGAACCCTACCCGATATAACAATCACTTTAGGAAACCATATCGTAGAAAAGTGTGATAGAGTCAGGGATCTAGGTGTTATTTTGGACTCAAAACTTACTTTCGCCGATCATTATAACACAATTATTAACAGAGCTAACAACATGCTTGGTTTCATAAAACGTTTCTGCTATAACTTTCACGATCCGTATACGATAAAAACATTGTACATTGCTTATGTAAGATCGATATTAGAATATTGCAGCATAGTTTGGTCACCTTTTTCAATCACACACGAAGAAAGAATAGAGTCCGTTCAAAAGCAGTTTCTATTGTATGCACTCCGCAAGTTAGGTTGGGCTGTATTTCCTCTGCCATCTTACGCAGCTCGGTGTATGCTCATAAATATCCAAACATTAACAGAGCGTCGTGAATTTGCTATGATTTCTTTCGTAAACGATATCGTATCACATCGAATTGATTCAATAGAACTATTGTCATCCTTAAATTTATATACGCCATCTAGGCATTTACGAAATAGAAATATATTTGCTACAAATCGTCATCGTACGAATTATGCCAAATTTGGACCCTTGAACCAAATGATGGATACATATAATAAGCACTGCGATAACATTGACTTTACAATGACAAAAACCAAATTAAAGCAATATTTTAATTCCTCGCTAGAAGTCAGCTAGAAGTAATGTTTTAACTTGTTCTCAAGACATATTATAAAAAATATAAACATAGACAAAATTGTAAACATAGCTCTTAAGACAACAATTGTAAAACGGTCTACACTGATTGACGACAAATAAATAAATAAAGTCAAGGTGATTGCAATCTGTGTCGCATGATGGGTTTCAGTTCAAGTCAGATTCTGGATACTTTCCCGGGGGATCTCGAGATATGGCTGGAAGAGGCCAATGTTGCCCTAGGCACGTTTCAGGTCGATTCTAGTCACTTTGACTACAATCTGGATATGGATATGTCCTGGTTGCGCTCGAAAAGCGGCCAGAATCTGAGTTGAACTAAAACCCATCAAATCCAACGAGGATTCAACAATAAGATCATGGATAGTCATATTGTGTGTAAAAAGGGTGGATAAATTCAATTCTTTTTTCATATAGAAAACTTTATCCCCTGAACAAGAAACTAGAGCACTAAATCGATCGGATAAATAATTTTCGAGTTACAGTTTTCAGAAGATGGACTTAATATTTTCTACAGGCTCTTTTCAAATTAAGGCTTGATTCAAAATTGCTGATGGAAAATTGGCACTTTTGGACAAAAGGAACGTTTCTGCAAATTTTTATCCAAATAAAAAATATAAGGATAAATGGATTAGCAAATTAGTATGGAACAGCTCACTAGTCAAGTCGACACGTTGAAATTATCAAGGAATTTTATGTTTCCCAACAACCTCCATACTTTTCTCCGGAAAATTGCAATTTTATTCTGGCAATCATGATTTCCCATTAACTCCATTTAGCACCACCTTGCCACTTATGTGTCTCTCTACACAAGAGACGAATAGATAACGATAGCTTTCTTTCCGGACAACGCAAAAAAAGGCCATCACAAAAAAAAAGGTTAACTAATCTAAATGGCACCACTCTCTCTCTTCAGGATCATTTACGTCCGAGTCCCGCTCCGTCCATCCGTTCTCTCCGCATTCCAATGTGGAAATCTTGTTAGCATACACTTCCACTCCTGAAGATGCCGCACAGTTGAAGAAGGCACTCGGGCTGCTCAAGTGGAAATTTATCCCCCTGAATAACCGGGAAACTAACATTCCTCGCTGGGCAGGGTTGACAATGACACTGGTCAAGTTAAAGGAATACTTAGGAGAGTGTCAAGGCTATTCCTGTCGCATTTTTTTTTCCTTGAGAATTCTGATTGCTGGGTAACGAAGATCGTTACGATAATCGCTACAAATACCAATACCTCGGTATATCTGGCAACACTGGTGCCATCATCCATTCTTGCGGAGTCCAACAATAGCCAATCTACTTCGCTCTTGAATCCCCGGGAGTGCCCCAAAAGACTACGCGAAATTCCTTCTGGCAATCTGGTGTGGTGGCCGGCCGAAAGCTGAACGAATGTGTCGAGTCACAGTCCATAGTCAGGAATCGAGAAACCGGTTTTGCACGCATTGAATAATTTTGCCCAACCTTCTTCATATCTCTCGACACGCGAAATCGACACTCGCTGAGAGCTTCCGAGGGACGGACGACGACGACAACGACTGTTTTGTGGTCCATATCAGTTAAATCGTATTGTTATGACACGATGATGAGCCGTCGCCATTGTTGTTCGTCGGATAAAAAAAATTTCCCCGAATAATATGGCACTGTTATGAGTCACAATTTGTCACCTTAAGGCTTGTTTTGATTGCAAATTAATTGCTTCAACACCAAACTCACTCTTTCCCTCTTTCTCTCTCTCTTGGACTAAAGTTTAAAAGAGAGGCACGAAACGAGTTTTATCGGGTGCCACACCCGCCTTTCGTTCTGCGCTTTTTTTTTGTTTTGAGGTTATGCAATTTTTTCCCCATCATTTCACACACATCAATATCAATTTAGAGCGCCGCACCTGGGAGAGGATGCTGGCTGGGACAGGGCGAAGAACCGGTAGGCAGAAGAATTTTGATTTGCTTTCGCTGGTCATCGGTGGCGATATTTGAATGAATGTTGCAAAAACCGGGGATCGAAACGGGACATGGCCTTAACCTCGCTCTGGGGTGTGCTCCTTCCCGGCTGCCTGCGGGCCGAGAGTTGCCTGACGGGAATTTTATGAACTGCACACGCGGTTGTTCATTAAAAAGTTGTTGGAATTCCATCGGTTGATCGGCTCGGGTGGGCTCGTTTTTTTTGTAGGTGATAGACTTTGTTTGTTTTTTTCGTTGTGATAAAAAGCCGCTTTGTAGGTACGAAAAAAAAATGTTGTACCATATTACAGTTATACCCCTGAATTACTTAAAACCCCGGGAATTTGATTGGAATTTTAACATATATTTGATCATGACATAACATAACATTAGAACATAATTTGATCACGTCCTTAAAATAATTTGTTTACCTATTTAAATCTTAATGTATGTTGAATATCTATATTGGTCTAGAATATTTGAATTTTTTCAATAGTTCAAGATCCGGATGATTTTTTGAAGTGATTGAATTTTGAAATATTTTGATCTATTCGGGATCTTAAAAAATTGTAAGAGATCTCAAATTTTCAAAGGATCTAGAATCTTAAAAAATAAATTCTATGTCTAGGATCTACCTCATTGCAGGGTGGTCACTGAACCGAGAAAATCGGGAGAACCGGAAATTAACCGGGAATTGAAAGCAACCTGGAAAAACCGGGAAATAACCGAGGATTTGATTGGAACTTTAACATATAATTTTTAATAATAAATATTCAAAGTTTGATGACTCGAATATTTCTCTTAGAATTTTTAATCTAGCCCCATATTCCTGAAAAGTTTTCTACGACTACGATCCTGAAATTTTTTATTCAACTGAATCCTCAAAATCTTAACAATTTTTTTTTTAAATCTTAAATTTTTTATTTTGAATCTAAAACTTAACTAAATTATTTTCAATTAATTAAAAATGTCCAAATTAACAAAAATAGCTAGATCATTTCTTTGAATCAGATCTTAAGAATTTCCTTACGATCATTTCAAAACATTCTTCAGATTAAGCCGAAAAAAAATAAATTCTATGTCTAGGATCTACCTCATTGCGTGGCCACTGAACTGAGAAAATCGGGAAAACCCGGATATTAACCGGGAATTGAAAGCAACCTGGAAATAACCGGGGATTTATTTGGATCTTTAACAAATAATTTTTAATAAAAAAAAACAAAGTTTGATGGCTCGAATATTTCTCTTAGAATTTTTAATCTAGCCCCATAATTCTGAAAAGTTTTCTACGACTACGATCCTGAAATTTTTTATTCAACTGAATCCTCAAAATATTGACATTTTTTTTTTAAATCTTGGATCTTAAATTTTTTTTTGAATCTGAAACTTAACTAAATTATTTTGGCTAAAAATCTCAAAATTAAAGCTTAACAAAAATAGCTAGATCATTTATTTGAATCAGATCTAAAGAATTTCCTTACGATCATTTCAAAACATTCTTCAGAATTGCTTTTGAAGAAATTTTCATTTATCTTTGTTATCTTAAAAATGCTCGCAAAAAATTGCTTTATTTCCTCTTCAATATATTCTTTACAATTCGCTTGAATTATTTCTGGAAATCTCGTAACATTCCATTTAGGATTTATAAAAGTGCTATCCCCAAACTTTCTAGGATTTCACCTTAGAATTATATAGAAATTTTCCTCAGAATTTCCTTGAAATGCTTCTCAAAATGCTCTTGAGGAGGATCTTTTGAAATTCTCTTGAAACTCTCCTAAAAATTCCCTTGCAAATATCTATAATTTCTTGGAGTACTCTACATAGAGTTTCTTTGGAAAAATGCTGAACATTTTCAGCCAAATCCTGGCAAGCTTTTTGATATATCTTCAAAATTCAAATAAATTCCTTTAAGTCCTCTTGAAACTAGCTGCAAACTAGCTTAAACTTCTACCAAGATTTTTTTTTTAGCTTTATTAAGAATTAGATTCCCGCGGTATTAAAATCCATGTTTCATTTAAGGTCTACTCAGAATTTCTCTTTGATTCATTGATCGATCAACATTTAAGAGGTTTTCAGTACTAGGTGATCGTTAGGTGTCGTTTCAGGATTGTAGTCAAATCATCATTAAGTATGGCTCGTGGTTAGTTTATTTTGAGTCCCCTTCCGAGTTCTCTTGGAATGCTCCTTCAACTTCCTGCCGATTTGCTTTACAGTTCCCTTGAATACTACTTATAATCCCCATAAATAGTCTGTTCAGAATTACCATGAAATTCCCCTATACTGCCTATACTTCTCAAACTTACCTGAAATTTATGTTCAAATTGTTGCCCCAGAATTTCTTTGTTATCATCCCTAGAATTCATCAACAATTTTCCACAAAATTCATTAGGTAAATTCTTCATCTCCTTCACCCTTTTCCCATCCAAAATATTGTAAATCTCCACTAACCTCGAGACAACCGCGAGCATTCGGTCCAGTTCCTTTAACTTTAAATATAAGACATCAATAATGTATAACGAAAATGATAACTCGGCTCTGTAAAGTTTATTCGATTGAGCCTGCACAAATAAAGTAATTGTTAAAAAAAATCTTCATGATTATCTCAGATTGTCAGAATCTTGAAATGTTGTCCAAGTTCAAGAGCCATGATTTTTTTTAAATCTTCTTCTTCTTCTTCGAATTCGATATCGCATATTTAGTAGCTTATTGCATGCTCTCAACTTAGTGTGTTCTAGATACACTACACAGTTATTAGTTGAGAGCTTTCGATGCCTGTGCCATTTTTGCATTAATATAACTGTGTGGCAAGTACAATCATACTCTATGCCGAGAGAAATTTTCCAATCCGAAAAAAATCCTAGACCGGGAATCGAACGCAGCCAGCTCCAGCATGGTCTTGTTTTGTAGGTGCGCATTTACCGACTGAACTAAGGGAGGCGATCTTTAAATACGTCATATTTGAAGTTAGAAATCTAGCAATGTTCAAGAATGTAAAGACTAAATTATTAAAAAAAAATCTCAAGGAATCTTCAAAAAAATTCTTAGCCCGAGAATTTAAATTTTATTCCGTGGATTTCATTGGATAAAAAATATGCTCAAGCCAGCTAAACCGCCTAGTGCCGTTTGAATAATTTACATTCTGAGACATTTAAGAGCATTTCAAATTTCGGGGTTCATAAAATTATCCAACTAAATTTTTCAAATTTCTTCATTTTTAAACTTTTATTTTTTTATTATATTCTGCGGTTTTACTAAGTCCCAAAATTCTGAAATTTTTGTCAAGTTCGAAATCTGTTTTTTTTTTTCTTTTTCTGGGTTCTTGTAATTGTTTCTAAATCCAAGATCTGCAAAAGAAGTCATGAGGATTGAGAATCTAATTTGTGTTTTCTAAATTAATGGCATCCGAGATTTTGAAAAAGAAATCCTTATTCCCAAAATTTTGGAAATTGTAATTATAACATCTTGAGTATTACTTTATAAAAATTCTAGAATCTTGAAAATGTTTCAAAATCCAAAGTAGGTACGAAATAACTTTCCATTCTCCATTCTCTAGAAAGATCATCATGGGTATGGATCCGAGTATGGATCCGCATAGAAAAGTATTGTAACACTCATTTGAATTACTTTTGAAAAACCTGGAATCACTTCTAAAAGGACTGAATCATCCCAGAAATATTCGGATGAAATTCGAAAGAACTGATTCACTATTGAAACATTTGGAATCACTTCGGAAAGTACTAAATCACTTCAGAAATGATACTAACCACTTCGAAAAGTACTGAATCCCTTCAGAACTGACCGGAATTACTTCGGAGAGAACTGAATCAGATCGTAAATGTTCGGAAACACTTCGGAAAGAACTGAATTACGTCAAAGAAATTGCAAATTACTTCTAAGAGATATGAATCACTTAAAGAATGTTCGGAATCATAAATATTGAATCACTTCAAAAAGTTCCTAATCCTTTCAGAAAGTGCTGAATTACTTTTGTAAAATTCGGAATACCTTCGGAAAGCACTGAATCACTTCAGAAGTGTTCAGAATTACTTTGGAAAGTACTGAATCAGATCATAAAAATTTGAAATTACATTTGAAAAAATCGGAATCATTTCAGAAAGTGCTGAATCACTTCAGAAATTTTCAAAATCACTTCGGAAAGCGCTGAATCACTTTAGAAACGATCGGAATCATTTCAAAAAGCACTGAATTACTTCAGAAAGGTTCCAAATCTCTAAGGAATGTACTATATCACTTTAGAAATATTCTGAGTTACTTCGGAAAGTACTGAATCACTTCGGAAATGTTCTGAATCAGTTCGGGAAGTACAGAATCAGTTTATAAAAATTCGATATTACTTCTAAACGAACTGAATCATCGCATAAATATTCGGAATCACTTCCAAAAGTTCTTATTATTGACTTAATATTGAAACAATCACTTCGGAAAGTACTAAATCACTTCAGAAATGGTCGGAATCACTTCAGAAAGTACTGAATCAGCTCATACAAATTTGGAATTACTTTTGAAAATATCGGAATCACTTCGAAAAATGCTGAATCACTTCAGAAATATTCAAAATCACTTCGGAAAGCGCTGAATTACTTCAGAAACGATGGGAATCTCTTCGAAAATTATTGAAGCACTTCAGTAATGTTCAGAATCACTTGGGAAAGTACTGAATCAGTTCATACAAATTTGGAATTACTTTTGAAAAAAATCGGAATAACTTAAGAAATAATCAAAATCACTTCGGAAAGCGCTAAATCACTTCAGAAACGATCGGAATCACTTCGAAAAGTACTGAAGCACTTCAGTAATGTTCTTAATCACTTCGGAAAGTACTGAATCAGTTTATACAGATTTGGAATCAGATCATAAAAATTTGGAATTACTTTTGAAAAAATCGGAATCATTCGGAAAGTGCTGAATCACTTCAGAAATAATCAAAATCACTTCGGAAAGCGCTAAATAACTTCAGAAACGATCTAAATCACTTCGAAAAGTATTGAAGCACTTCAGTAATGTTCTTAATCACTTCGGAAAGTATTGAATCTCAGTTCATACAAATTTGGAATCAGTTCATAAAAATTTGGAATTACTTTTGAAAAAATCGGAATCACTCCGAGAAGTGCTGAATCACTTCAGAAATATTCAAAATCACTTCGAAAAGCGCTAAATCACTTCAGAAACGATCGGAATCTCTTCGAAAAGTACTGAAGCACTTCAGTAATGTTTTTAATCACTTCGGAAAGTACTGAATCAGTTCACACGAATTTGGAATCAGCTCATAAAAATTTGAAATTACTTTTGAAAAAATCGGAATCACTCCGGAAAGTGCTGAATCATTTCATAAATATTCAAAATCACTTCAGAAATATTCAAAATCACTTCGGAAAGTACTGAATCAGTTTATACAAATTTGGATTCAGTTCATAAAAATTTGAGATCACTTTTGAAAAAAGTCGGAATCACTCCGGAAAGTGCTGAATCACTTCAGAAATATTCCAAATCACTTCGGAATGCGTTTAATCACTTCAGAAACGATCGGAATCACTTCGAAATGTACTGAAGCACTTCAGAAATGTTCAGAATCACTTCGTAAAGTACTGAATCAGTTTATACAGATTTGGATTCAGTTCATAACAATTTGGAATAACTTTTGAAAAAAATCGGAATCACTCCGAAAAGTGCTGAATCACTTCAGAAATATTCAAAATTACTTCAGAAAGCGCTCAATCACTTCAGAAACGGTCGGAATCACTTCGAAAAGTATTTAAGCACTTCAGTAATGTTCTTAATCACTTCGAAAGTATTAAATCAGTTCATACGAATTTAGAATCAGTTCATACAAATTTGGAATTACTTTTGAAAAAATCTGAATCACTACAGAAATAATCAAAATCACTTCGGAAAGCGCTAAATCACTTCAGAAACGATCGGAATCACTTCGAAAAGTACTGAAACACTTCAGTAATGTTTTTAATCACTTCGGAAAGTACTGAATAAGTTCATACAAATTTGGAATCAGTTCATAAAAATTTTGAATTTCTTTTGAAAAAATTGGAATTACTCCGGAAAGTGCTGAATCAATTCAGAAATAATCAAAATCACTTCGGAAAGCGCTAAATCGCTTCAGAAACGATCGGAATCACTTCGAAAAGTACTGAATCAGCTCATACAAAGTTGGAATCAGTTCATATACAATTTTGAATGACTTAAAAAAAACCAGAATCACTTTAGAAATTTTAAAAATCACTTCGGAAAGTACTAGATCACCTTAGAAATATTCTGAGTCACTTCGAATACTACGGAATCACTTCGTAAATGTTCTGAATCAGTTAGGAAAGTACTGAATCACTTTATAAATTTTTGATATCACTTCTAAAAGAACTGCATCAAAGCATTATTCGGTATCACTTCCAAAACTACTGATTCACTTCAAAAAGGTTCTAAATCATTTCGGAAAGAACTGACCTACTATTGAAATATTTTGCACCACTTCGGAAGGTACTAAATCCCCTCAGAAATGGTCGGAATCACTTCGGAAAGTCCTGAATCAGTTCATAAAAATTTGGAATTACTTTTGAAGAAAATCGGAATCACTCCATAATGTGCTGAATCACTTCAGAAATATTCAAAATCACTTCGAAAAGCGCCGAATCACTTCAGAAACGACCGGAATCACTTCGAAACGTACTGAAGCACTTCAGTAATGTTCCTAATAACTTCGGATAGTACTGAATCAGTTCATACAAATTTGTGATTACTTCGGAACGTACTGAATCACTTCTGAAAGGTTCTAAATCGCTTGGGAAAGTATTGAATCACATTATACAAACTCTAAATGACTTTTAAAAGAACAGTCTTACTATTTTGAATCACTTAGGAAAGTACTAAATCACTTCAGAAATGATAGTAATCACTTCGAAAAGTACTGACCCACTTGAGAGCTGACCGAAATCCCTTCGGAAAGTACTAGATCATCTTAGAAATATTCTGAGTCACTTCGGATACTACTGAATCACTTCGGAAATGTTCTGAATCAGTTAGGAAAGTACTGAATCACCTAATAAAATTTCGCTATCACTTCTAAAAGGACTGAATCATCGCATTATTCGGAATCACTTCCAAAAGTATTGATTCACTTCAAAAAGGTTCTAAATCATTTCGCAAAGTACTGACCTACTATTGAAATATTTTACACCACTTGTACTAAATCACTTCAGAAATGGTCGGAATCACTTCGGAAAGTACTGAATCACTTCGGAAATGTTCTTAATCAGTTCGGGAAGTACTGAACCACATTATAAAATTTCGATATTACTTCTAAAAGAACTGAATCATCGCATAAATATTCGGAGTCACTTCCAAAAGTACTGACTTACTGTTGAAACAACCACCTCGGAAAGTACTAAATCACTTCAGAAATGGTCGGAATCACTTCGGAAAGTACCGAATCAAGTCGAAGAAATTCTAAATGACTTCTAAAATATCTAAATCACCTCGGGAAATATTGAATCGCTTCAGAAAAGTTCTAAATTACTTAAGAAAGTGCTGAATTATTTTTGAAGAAAAAAGGAATTCTTTCGGGAAGTACTGAATCACTTTAGAAATGATCGGAATCACTTAGATAAGTACTGAAGCACTTCAGTAATTTTCTTAATCACTTTTGAAAGAACTGAATCAGTTCATAGAAATTTGGAATCACTTCAGAAAGTACTTAATCAGTTTATAACCGACCGGAATCACTTCGGAAAGTACTGAATCAGATCAGAAATGTTCTGAAACACTTCGGAAAATACTGAATCACGTCAAAGACATTGTAAATTACTTCTAGAAGATTTTAATCACTTAGGAACATATTGAATCACTTCAGAATTTTTTTTATCACTTCAGAAAGTGCTAAACTACTTTTGAGAAAATCGGAATACCTTAGGAAAGCACTTCAATTTTTTTTTTTTGAATATCTTCAGAAATGTTCCGAATCACATCGGAAAATATTGAATCACTTCAGAAAAGTTTAAAATTACTTTAGCAAGTGTTGAATTAGTTTTGAAATAATCAGAATTCCTTGGGGAAGTACTGAATCACTTAAGAAATGATCGGAATCACTTAAGATAGGTTCTAAATATCTATTCCATAGAGATTCCATAGATTAGATCGCTTTTGAAATTTTCCGAGTCACATTGTAAATAACTGAATCACTTAAGTTAAAATTTTGATGATTTTACTTGATGTTTTCTGCTTCATAGGCTAAAAATGAGCGATTTGGTCGAATTAAATGTTCACTCTGTGACCTATTCCTGGCCAAATAGGATAACAAAATAAAAATGTAAAACTTGACCTTCTCCGATTTGCATGAAAATTTGCATTATTATGTTTTTTGGGCAATCATTCACATTTTTGCAAAAATTTGGCCATTTTGGATCTTGCAATTTTCTTCAAAATAGCGTCTTTGACATTTTTCAATAAATTGTAGCACTGAAATGTCACTTCTATGGAAATCACCACCATCATTATCACCAGTTTCACACCAAATGGGATAAAATAAAATAAAATTCAAGGTTCCACCTTCTCCGATTTGTGTAAAATTTTGCATTATTATGTGCAAAAATTTGGCCATTTTGGATCTTGCAATTTTTTTCAAATGGCTTCTGACATTTTTAAATAAATTGTAGCACGAAATCGTAATTTCTGATCAAAATAACTCTGAGACAAAGTTTTTTTTATATAAAAGTAAAGTAATTCTGAGCAATATGTGCACTTTAATTTTGTTTTGCAATTTTGAGTAAAAATTCATAAAAGTGTTGGAAACTGAAATATTTCAAAAAGTATGCAAAGTGCTATGCTAATTGAAGAAGGTTGAGTTTTTCCGTTTCGGTACTAATCTTTTTTAAATGTCGTTGACGCCATTTTGAAAATTTTACAACATCCAAACTGACCAAGAAAATCGCCAGGAAAATCCGGAAAAACATTGGTTAGGGTAAAGAAATTTTTCTATTTTTTTTTCATGCTTCAATACTTCATTGGTAAAATTTCATAATGGTGTCTTATGCCAGTTTTGAGGTTTAATAAAAAAGCAACGGCTCGGGAAATTTTGTTTAAACCTCTGTCTGATTTTTCCGGAATTGACATACCTACTTTGAAAATCCATAACTCATGAACCAAGTATCGTAGGAAAAAGCTTTATTAGTGAAATTATATGTAAATTATCTCAGAAACCGGTAAAATATATAAACTGAAAAATGTTTTCCATGAAAACCATCATAGTGGAGGAAAAATGCAAAGAAAATCAGAGAGAACCTTTTTCGAGCAATGAATTATCTTTCAATAATTGTAAATATCTTACTTTTTACTGGGGAAAGGTATCTCTTACCGTTGTTGAGTATTTATCGAAAAACTAATGGCTATATTTTTCATGGACTGCTGACATAATTTCTTTACCATTTAACTCAGCAATATTCTTTCTACGATGATTGGTTCATGAGCTATGAACTTTCAAAATACGTTATGTATGAGAAAATCCGAAATTTTTAACTTAAAATTTCAGGGAAAATAAATCATCCCGAATTTTTTGAAATTAGTTTTCGTTCATTTAACCATCAACTCTACCTATTGGCTACTTTTTTAATAAAATTCGACACATTTTGAGATTCATAAGATAAAAGATGCATAATTTATAAGATCAAAAAAAAATAGCTTTTTTTATTTTTAAAGCTAATAGGAATACTTGCTTCTACAATGGTATAGATTATTTAATTTGACGCAGCTTTGCTCGAAAATTCAAAATTATATCTCATCAACTTATCATTCTATGAACATTTTTCGACATGTGGCTCTGATAAAACAGTTCGTTTGCTCTAACTTTTGACGTAGGTCTACGTCTATATGGGGGTACACTTTGTGAAAACCAAAAATGGAACATGTAACAAAATTATGAAAGATTATGAACTTTAATAACTCAGCTGCCCCTGGACCAATTTCAATAATTTTATCACCAATCAATCAGAAATATTTCTACGTATCTGTTAAAGCTAAGACTTTATCAGTTTTCAAAATATCACTATTGATAAATCCTGATGAATGTGGGCGTCTTAGTGGAATACCTGTATAATGAGAGAGAGAAGGATTAGTATTTTCCATTTAAGTCGAGTATTAGTACAAGACACTGAAGAAGTCTGCACATTGTAGACGAAATACGCGTATCTGTCAAGGATAAGCAAATAAAGTAGTGAAATTAAATGGAAAATACTAATCCTTCTCTCTCTCATTATATCACTATTGATAATTGCACGATTGTACAACTGTTGCTATGATAATTAAAATTATCACCGATTGCTTGCGAAAAGCGATTTCCCTAACACAGATTTCAAAGTTGAACTCCATCCGGTCTCACTAAACGGTGTTTTTTCAATCACCGTGTGGTGAGTGGTGTTGTTCTCCAGTACACAACGAAAGGCTCCCCCCAAGCAGCTAGCTATGCTATCAAGGCTGCCCTCAACCGCTGATCGGATTCATTTCCAATCACCGGTCGTCGGCATCAGCAGCAGCAGTTGTTCTCCAGTACACAACGAAAGGCTGCCTGCAAGCAGCGAGCTTGCAAAGTTGCTTGAAATTAAATCATCTATATACCTATTTGTGGAAACATTAAAAATAAAAAATTATAATTTTTTTCTTTGAAAAACAAGGACCACCCTAATCAGCCCAAACTCTTTTAAACAAGTTGAACCTCTAGAGTGCATAGTTTTCAAGAGACCGATTTTTGTCGGTGAACTTTTGCTTGAGCTCATTTCTTGGATTGCAATTTTTCAGTCTTCATTTTCACGTCTGAAAATGGCACCGTCTAAGTCACACCTCATGAGAAGATTAGTCCGATCAACATCTGTCATTAGCGATCTGAATCACGCTGTTTTGACGGATTCGGTCCTCAAATCTTCCAAACAATTCGAGGCAACCCCACATCCTGTAAGACCAATCCCACTCCCCATCTTCCGTCCAATTTCTCCGCCGATTTTCCCACGTGATCCAAACCAATGCCCACGATTTCCCAGAGAAGCATCGATAACACACACACACACACACTCAAAATTAATTACAACCACCGCCACAGTAGCAGTGCAGCAACAGCTAATGAATGACACTCCTGAGCGCAGAGCACTAAATTAAGACTAATCATCTCAATACCTGCCGGGTGCCTTTGTGATCAAAATCCTTATCTTCAAAAGCGCCTCTCCGGACCACATTTTCATACAGCGGGCGTGAATGTGGCGGTGGTTCACCACCATCACCACCACCACCACCACCGCCATCAAGGGAAAAGTGCCTTTGTTCCCTTAATCAATAGCCCATTAATCATTATCGCTGCCGTGTGCTCGTTGCCCGTTGGGCAAAACATTTCCCTCGAACATCAAAGAGGAAACTCCACCGGAACAGGACGTCATCGACTTAGTTCTTTCGATGACATGTTAATTAATTTGTTACACACACACCCGTCTATGCGAACGAACACTCAATTAGGGTTTCAGCCTGTTGAACGACTCGAGCGTGTAGACGCCGATCTCTGGAACAAGCGAAACTGAAAGATTATCAAAATCTGCTGCCTGAAGGGCTTTCATCGACTTGGTCTTCTTCCTGGGTTTTCCGAGCAGCAGGAAACAGGACACCCAATTATGCATACGGTGCACCTTTTGCAGCAGGAGTTTAAGCTCAAGCCGTGCAGAGCGCGCGAGCATCAGCTCCACAAGTGTGCGATATGTTAATAACTTTCAGATAATTGTTGTTCATAATTCTTCCCGTCCGTCGTTTCCCCCATTTAAGGTCCCGATGGGAACATCACTCATCAGCTGCCTGCCTGTCTACCTGTATGCATAACTGCGAGCTACTGAGGTGGTGCTGCATCTGTTTTTGTTGTTGTTATTGCATTTAGCACTCCAGGAACGTGCGGAAGAAAGGGTTTTGTTGGGGCTAAAAACCCCTCGCTTAGGTGGTGTTTACAAACATGCTGGTTCAACCAACGAGCACAAATTTCACTTGCTTCTGAAATCTCATGCTGTAGAGTTGACGACTGAACAAAACCGATTGTAGCAACCCCATCCATCAATTCCGAGTACGTCTCTGGCACTCAGTCGGTTGCTTGGTTCAGCATGATGAAGTTTTCAAGACTCGTGTAACATAAGAAGCTCCTGTTGGGATTATTTTGCAACCATCACCGCTGCGTGCGGTGCATCGACCCACTCTAATTACACAATCTACTCTACCACTACTAGCTGTGTTATCAATACAGTGCAGTGCACCACATTCTAACTTATCGTTTTTTTTTTACCCTTCTAACTCTCTCTTTCTCTCTGTCTATCTCTCTGCATGTTTGTTCTATTCCACAGGTAGCGGCCATGATGTCCTGCCCCCTTCCATTACCATTACCACTTCTTCCACCAGCGTTGCACGCAGATTTCCCTCCGGTCCACATCGGAGTTAAGGTAAGCTCTAGAATCCATTTTGTTCCGTTGAATTTGGTCCACTCGGACCAATTTCCCTTCATTTTGACGAATTCCGGCCTTAAAAACCTACAAACTATCCGGAAGTTAGTCCAAAACGAACGCTGGGTGTCAAATTCGATTGCAACGCCTTTCCTTCCCCGAAAACTTTCTCCATCAATCGGAAAATTTCACCTTTCAACAAATTGGACAACCAAGACCGGTTCCGTAATCACCAACTTACCAATTCTTCAGCCATCCTCAAATCAGTCCCGTGTGATCCGGCGAACGAAGCACAACCACAAAGTCCGAAAATCCCTGCATATCAAAACCACCAATTAACTTTGCGGGGCCCCAACTTGGTCCACGATCCCATGTGGCATATGTGGTGGCTGGTTCCAACTTTTCCCCAAACCGGTCGGAGGAAATAAAATCATTACAAGCCACCCATGACTGTCGAAGAGATAAAATTGTCTGCCTCCAACGACGGTGACGTCGACCGGAAACGGATCTACCTGTCCTGGCAGTAATGTCACAACAGGATATGGGGGGGGGGGAGAGAGAGAGCGAGAGAGCACAGCCAATAAAAGATTCAAATTCCTCCGGTGGTGCCGTGCGAGTGCTTTGTGTTGATAACAAATTCCTATAGCGAGGCAGGGCTGGGTCGCAAGAAAAATCATATCAACAGTCGTAACGAGCATTGTTCGTTCGTTTACGACGATGCTGGGGTAGTGGGTGGGTGGTGAGGGCGGGGTGTGAGGGTGTCCTCATAACATATTTAGTAAGTCCTACCAGCATACAGCAGTAGGAGCTTGCGTCCGGATAAGTTGTGTGTCGTTGTTGTGAGTGCTGGCTGCCTCCTCGCTTTTTTACTCGTCCTGTGATTTTATTTTAGAGCTGGGCTAAGGCTCCTTCCCGTGATGGGTAATGGTCTTTATGTTCTTCTCACTATGTATGTGCTCTCTTTGTGCGGTAGCTGGAATTGCAGCTTTGCGATGGAAAGGATGCCAAATTGGGAGATTTTTTAGTACAATCAAATCGGTTGTTAGATTTTGTTGCTATATGGGATTTTTGATTAAACTATTTATTCATGGAAAACGTTCATGATGTTCAAAATTTAAACTCTTTCTCAAATTGTTAAAATAATGAGTCGTTAAGTTTAATAACAAATTATAAAAAACAGATTAACAATTAGAACCAGAAAAATTCTTTGGATTGCTTCAAGGAATAATTTTGAAATTTTTCGAGCAAAGTTAACATTTTGTACTAAAAGAAAAGAAAAAGAAAAACCAAATCCTCATCTGCATCCAAGGCTATTTAAAACACACAAAGAACCACAAAAGAACCTATGTTTTTTTAGTGCTAACTGAAACGATAGAGAATATTTGATAAAATTATGTAAGTTTTCGTTTTGTACGAAATAATGCATGAAAATCAAATATGTTCTAAAACTGATCCTATTATGCAAGGACACACTCGAAATCTACTTTGAGTTGCTTCGAAAGATAGTCTTGAAAGTTTTGAGTTAATTTTAGAAGTTGTACTAAAATTTCAGTCTAATACACAGCTGGGAAAATATTTTTCTTAGTTATTCAAAAATCTCAAATGCACAAATAAATGTTAAAGATAGTCCAAAAACCCCGGTTTTTTTACTTTCCTGTACCAAATTAGAACAGTGTTTTATGCATGTTCTAAAATTGTTCTAAAAATGACTATATTATGCGAGAATTACGCACTTTGAGCTTCCTTCGAAAGATAATATTTTGTGTACTAAAATGTCAATCAAATGAACATCTGGAAAAATATTCTTTCCCTAATTATTAAAAAAAAAAATTAAAAGCTCAAATAAATGCAAATGATAGTCCAAAAAATCTGTTATTGTTTCTTCTCTACTTTGCACTAGATTTTTTTCAAGAACGTAACAGTAAATTACAAGCTGTACTAAATATGATTGCATTAAAAATAGAATGGTTCGTGAATGATTATTGACTCATATTTAAAAAAATTAAAAAATTAGTTTCTTTCGATATTTTTGGTAAGTTTGACATCATTGGATTTTGTACTAAAATTTCAGTCAGAACATGTAGATTTTACAATTGAAAAATTATATCCTAATGATAAATCAGATAATAGCCCATAAAACAATAAAAGTAGACCCGCGTGATTGGTTGTTTGGTTAGCTTAAATTTTGATTATTATTTTAAATCAATATGTACTAAATATTAATATGGTTTTCATTTGAAATTAAGGTGCAGCTGAATGGTTCTTAATAATCTAAAATTTTAAGTAGAAAAATTCAATTTTAAGTAATACATATATAATTTAATTAATTTTGAACATAATTTAGATGTTGTGCTAAAGTTGTACTAAAGTTTAATGTAATATTTTTCGACTGCTGATAACTTTTGGGTGAATATTATTTGCAAATATAGAAAATTTATTGTTCTTAATACAACAAAGTTCCTGTGCTGTACTAAAATATTAGTAAGGTGATAAAAATTTCACATTTGAGAAAACGTTTCCTACTGATCATTAAAATAGCACACGCATACGCGTATCCAAGAAAATCAAAGAGTGCTTACATTGTATTCATAATTGTAGTCTTAAGTCTTGAAATGACTTAAAAAAGTTTTTAACAAAGTTTCATAGCTGTACTGAAATATTACTATGGTCTTATATATGTCACATTTGGGAAAATATTTCCCAATGATCATCCAAGAAAGTCAAAGAGTGCATACATTTTTTTTTCAAAATTTTAGTCATGTGTCTTGAAATGATTTAGAAAATTTTTGTTTAAAGTTTCGTGGCTGTACTAAAATATTATTAAGGTTTTATAAATGTTACATTTGGGAAAATATTTCCTAACGATCATCCAAGTAAATCAAAGAGTGCTTACATTTTATTCAAAAGAGTCTTGAAATGATTTAGAAAAGGTTTGATCAAAGTTCCAACGCTGTACTAAAACATTAGTAAGGTCATATAAATGTCACATTTGGGAAAATGTTTCCTAATAATTATCAAAGAAAACCAGAGAGTGCTTAAATTTTATTCAAAATTTTAGTCTTCAGTCTTGAAATTATTTCGAAAAGTTTTGAACAATGTTCCGTGCTGTACTAAAAAAATAGTAAGGTCATATAAATGTTAAACTGTATTCAATTTATGGTTTTATAAATGTTGCTTTTGGGAAATTTTTTCCTAACGATCATTCAAGTAAATCAAAGAGTGCTGACATTTTATTCAAAAGAGTCTTGAAATGATTTAAAAAAGGTTTGATCAAAGTTCCAACGCTATACTAAAACATTAGTAAGGTCATATAAATGTCACATTTGGGAAAATGTTTCCTAATAATTATCAAAGAAAACCAAAGAGTGCTTAAATTTTATTCAAAATTTTAGTCTTGAGTCTTGAAATTATTTCGAAAAGTTTTGAACAATGTTCCGTGCTGTACTTAAAAAAAATAGTAAGGTCAAATAAATGTTAAATTGTATTCAATTTAAGGTTTTATAAATGTTACATTTGGGAATTTTTTTCCAAACGATCATTCAAGTAAATCAAAGAGTGCTGACATTTTATTCAAAAGAGTCTTGAAATGATTTAGAAAAGGTTTGATCTAACTTCCAACGTTGTACTAAAACATTAGTGAGGTCATATAAATGTCACATTTGGGAAAATGTTTACTAATGATTATCAAAGAAAACCAAACATTGCTTAAATTTTATTCAAAATTTTAGTCTTGAGTCTTGCAATTATTTCGAATAGTTTTGATCAATGTTTCGTGGCTGTACTAAAAAAATAGTAAGGTCATATAAATGTTAAATTGTTTTCAATTTTTTTTTTTAGTTTTGAAAATTATTTATAAAAGTTTTGAACAAAGTTCCAACGCTGTACTAAAATATTAGTAAGGTTATATACATTTCACATTTCGGAAAATGTTTCCTAATAATCATGCAAGAAAATCGAAAAGTGCTTTAATTTTATTCAAAATTTTAGTCGTGAGTCTTGAAATGATTTAGAAAGCTTTTGAACGAAGTTACAATGCTGTACTAAAATATTAGTACGGTCTTGTAAATTTCACATTTGGGATAACGTTTCCTAATGATCATTAAAATAGCACACGCAAACGAAAATCTTATAAGATCACCCAAGAGAATAAAATGTTACCTAAATTTAACTCAAAATTTTTGTCATTAGTCTTAAAATGGTCAAGACAAGTTTTGAATAAAGTGCCAACGCTGTACTAAAATATTAGTAAGATCATGTATTTGTCACATTTTTGAAAATGTTTTCTAATAATCATCGAAGATAATCAAAAAGTTCCTTTCTTTTTCTCAAAATTTCAGTCTTGAGTCTTGAACTTACTCAGAAAAGTTTCGAACAAAATTCCGTGACTGTACTAAAATTTTAGTATGATCGTATGAACTTCACATTTGGGTAAACGTCTCCCAATGATCGTTAAAATAAGATTTTTAAAATTTTCCTGAAGCTCATGAAAACGCCCTAAAATTATGGAAACAAATCATCATGTTATAGTTTCCTCAATTAGTGACTTTCCTGATGTTTACTGTGCTTTCCTTATGTTATTGGGACTACCTGAAAAACCTCTGAACTTCACCTAAAATGCTCTAGACTTCCCCGAACTCACCAATATATTTTGAAATTCCCGGTAATTTTACTGAAGTGAATTTGATTGCCATGAAAGTTCCCGTAATTTTCCTTAAGTTTGAAAACTTCTTAAAAGCTCACGGAGCTTCTCCTAAAAATTCTGATTTTCTTGAACTTCTCTGGATATCCAAGAAGTTTCGTAAATTCTCGGAATATCTCATAATTCCTTGGAACTCCATGAAACTTCCTGCAATTTTGCTTAAATTAATAGAACTGTTCTGAAGATATCCGATCGTCCTTGAAGTACTCGGAACTTCGCTGACTATAACGGAAACTTCCAGAACATCTTCAAACTTTTCGGAAGTTCTCTGAATTTCGCTGAGGTTCCTGCTATTTTTTTTCAGTTATTGAAACTACCATGAAAATCGCGAAATTCCCTTAAAATCTGCTCACAATTTCATGTTCCTTTCCTAAATTATTGTGACATTCTCGGAACTTCATCAATTCCCCGAAACTTCTTTAAAGTTCCTGCAATTTCCTTGGCATTTATTGAACTGCCCTTATAGGTTCTTTGATTTGTCTTAATGAACTCGGAGCATCCCTGAAATTCTCCGAGATCTGCTGAAGTTCTTGATACTGTCCTAAAAACCCTTTCAAATTTCTCTCAAGATCTCTGGATTATTTTGAAATTCTCGGAACATGTTTAGGGTTCGCGAAATTTTCCTGATGTTCATAGAACTGTTCTGAAATTATCGGAACTTACGCTTACGCTTATAATTTCCCCGAAAATCTGGAATTTCTTGCTTTTATCAGAACTACCCTGAGATTATTGGAACTGTAACTTCCCGAAGATCGCTGGGCCAAGTTATTGGAATCCACAATTTTCTTTAATTTATCTAGCTACATCTCTGAAGTTCTCTTGACTTCCCTGAAGTTCTCTCAGTTCTCCTGAAGCAAATGGAACTGCCTTGAAGTACCTTGAAGCTCCTTAGTGTGAATAACTGACAATCAGACCAAGGAATCTGCCCGATATCGCCACACGTCTTACCTTCACGGTGGTCCAGTTCGTTGTCCTCACAACGCTCATCATGGCTGACTACGAGTCCCTGCTATAGTGCTGAATGTTCAGCACACTACACTGAGAAGCATTGGGCGCTCTTTGCACCGACACACCTAGAAGTTTCGAAAATATTCCAGAATTTTTCGGCATTATCCTTATGTTCGTGTACTAATTTTGTGAAGTTAATGGGACTCTCACAAAACGGGACTTCCTTGAAGTTCACGAAGCTTATCTGAAGTTCTCACAAATGTACTAACGATGGTCTGGAGTTGCCCTTAAGATCTCTAAACCTCCCTAAAGTCCCGAACTTCTTGGAATTTCTGAGAAATGTTTCTCAAATTGAAGCAAAAATTTACCTGTGGTTCCCCTTCTCTTCTTCTCACTTTTTTGCTGCACCCAGTATGTATTTATTAAAAATAATATTGATAGTAATAATCGATTGTTGGAGCTAGTTACTCTCATGAGAAACCAGTATGACAGGCTACGTACTCCGAGAACTGCCAGAATGGCCTGGCAATGAGTCAAATAGCCCTGATTACTGCATAAATGTCCTTGAATATGTCAGAACCGCTTCTAAAAATGCCAAAAAAAAAAAAAAAAATTGAAACTACTAAAATGGCCAAATGAAAACCTAACATGGCCTTAGAAACGACTTTATGGCTTTAAACCACCAAAATGACCTTAAATAGTTGAAAAATAGCCGCAAATGTTTTTGGAAACTGTCAAAAATGTCCTTCGTAACGTCAAAATGACCGTTTTATCACCCAAAATAGGAATCATTCAAATAACCTTGACGGTCAAAATGTCAGAAAATACACCAAAATAGTAACTTAAAACGCCAAAAATGCTCTTGGGATCTTCCAAAAATGGCCCTCCTAAATGTCAAAATAGCCTAAAAATTGTTTTAGTGGTTTAAAACAGCAAAACTTAAAAAAATCGTCAATTTTTTTTGTTGAAAACCGCCAAAAATGTCCTTCAACTCATCATGACCTTAAACCACCTTAATGGCTTATAACCTTCAAAATGACCTGTTAATCAATCGAATAAGCTTTTCAACGGCCTAAATTTCCTTAAATACGTCAAAATGGCGACCTAAAGCGCCAAAATACTCTTGGGAACTGCCGTTAAAGAACCAGATATTGCCTAAGAATTGTCTAAATGGCTTAAAAACACTAAACATGGCCTTATTAGCTTCTTACTAATGGCTTAAAATGCTCTAAAAACCATTCAAATCATTGGAAACCACCAAAAATGTCTGATCAAAACGTCAACATGACCGTTAAAGCACCAAATAAAACCGCCAAAATGACCTTAACTACGTCAAAGTGGCCTTCGAAAACGCCAAAAATGATCTTGAATAACGCCAAAACGACCGCAGATGCACCAAGCACGGCCTTGGAAACGTCTTAATGGCTTAAAACGGCCTTAAAATCGTTCGAATAACCTTAAAACCAACTGGCCTTAAATAAACCAAAACTGACCTTAGAAGCGTCTTTATGGCTAAAAAGAATGCAAATTGGCAAAATTGCCCTGAAATACATTGGCTTCTTAAAGCGCCAAAAACGCTATTGTTGTAAACCTCCAAAAAACGTCTTGCTAAACTTCAAAGTACGTTGAAGTACCTTATATATATACGCCTTAAGGGAAAAGAGAAAGTCATTATTTTTTGGAAATTCAAAAGCAGTTTTTTCGTTTAAAACCAAAATTCTTTCAACATATTTGCATGATCGTAATTTTGGTTTTGAACGAAAAAACTGCTTTTGAAGTTTTGAAAATGAATGACCTCCCCTTTTCAATGACTTAAAGACGGCTAAATGACCTTAATTACGACAAAATGGCTTAAAAAAATGCCAAAAATGATTTTGGATAACACCAAATCATTCAAATAACCTAAAATGACCTGAGAAACACCCTTAGAAGTGTCTTTATTGCCGAAGAGAATGCCAAAATGGCCATAAATTCATTTGAAAATGCCTTGGAAATCGCCCAACAATATCCTTCTAAACGTTAAAATCGCCTAATGATTTCAAATAATGCCAAAAAGTGACCTTGGAAAGCCAAAATGGCAACGTTAAATTGGTTTTACGAACACCAAACATGGCAGTTTAAGCAACATCTTTTCAATAAGGGGCTGTTCATAAACTACGTAGACAGTTTAGAGGGGGGGGGGTTGACAATTATCCACGGCCCATACAAATTTTAAAATTTTTGTATGGACAATTGTCTACGCAGGGGGAGGGGGGGGGTCAAGAATCCCAAAAAAACTGTCTACGTAGTTTATGAACAGCCCCTAACCATGAAAACGACAAAATTTCCCATAAATTCTTCAAAATGGTTTCGTAAATTGTATATGGTAAATCGCCAAAAAAAAATGCTCTTGGAAACCGACAAAACTGTTCTTTAAAAACGCCAAAATTAAAAAAGAAAAAAAGGCCCCAAAAACTCTGAAGTGGACAACCATCCTAACGAAAACAAAATCAATCAAAATGGTCTTCATGAAAATATTGGCGACAAATCACCTAATTGTAATCAAATAGTTTTGAATTTGTACGGCGTTTTTCTTCAGAGCCGTGATGCAATTTGAATTTCCAATTTACAATTGGAATCACAAAAAAAAAATATATATATTCGATTATTTTAAAAACCAGTATGAACTGTATGAAAACCAAACATGGCAGTAGAAGCATCTAAATGGATTTACTTCGGCAAAATGGTCGCAAAATCTTTTAAATAACCATGAAACCGACAAAATTTTCCATACATTCTTCAAAAAGGCTTCGTAAATCGCCAAAAAAAAAATGCTCTGGGAAATCGACAAAATTAAAAAAAAAAAACGCTGAAGTGGCTCTAAAGAGGCAAAAACTATCATAACCAAACCCAAATCAATCAAAATGATCTTCATGAAAATTAAGGCGACAAATCATGTATCAAATAGACGCAGTTTCGAATTACGGCGTTTTTTTCCAGAGCCGTGATGCAATTTGATATATTCGACTTACAATTTGAATAACAAAAAAAAAATTGTTCGATAATTTTAAAAACCAGAACCAACTAAGCTTCCAACAGCTTGAAACCAACTGTCATACGCTTAGAGTAGAGCACCACACCACTCTGGATTACGCTGGCTTTTATGGGATTTCTTCCTCAGGTGAAACGGATCATTGGCGTGTTTGAAATTCCAGGAATTCTTCAATATCTTAAAGATTTGGCTATTGTTCCTCTAACAAATTCCAGCTCATTTGATAATCTTCATATCTCCTCTCAACTATGTACTGTCGACCGTAAATCCCATTCCCCCCCCCCCCCCCCCCCGCCTTCCGGATCGAATTTCCGCAGCTGGTTTCGCGTGAGCACGCATCTCATTAGCCAGTCAATCGCTTTTCGGCACCCATTTTCGGTGAAAACAAAACGCCCAACTTTTACGACCAATAAAATGTGACACCTTTTCACCCTTGCCGGAGCTGTCGCATGTGACCTTCCTTCGTTCCGGCAAAGCGGTGGAAAAATAGGATTTACACTTTGGCAGTGCCGGCTGGCAGCGGCGCGATAAGACTGCGATTCCCTCTCCGGCGGTTGAAGATTGTCAATCCAATTCATATTTAATTGTTTGGAAGTAATTTCTGATGTATGGATTGATTGGATTTGCCTTTAATCCCGGAGCAGTGCACACGGATCCAGGTGAGCGAGTTGACTTTGAGGGTGGTTTCCTTCTTCTTTTTGCCTGCTCACCTTCAGGATGGATGAATGATGAGGACAGGCGTCTTCATTGGAGCCTCGATGCAGCGTGAAATCTTGTTTGGGGTTGAAAAATTGATGAGCCTGCTGCTGGCATTGGATTCATTACCAGCCCACTGCTCAGTGTAATTGATTGAAGGGAATTTTCCTTTCAAATCGAATGGGATCAATGGCTTGATTGGAAGAGTGATTTTGAACAGCAGGCTCTACTGGGTTCGGGGTGATTTCTTGGTCGCTTCCAAGTGCACAGCAGTGAATTATGGATGCTTCCGGAGTACACGGGACGATTTCAATCGTTTAGGTTCGAACGAGAGAAAGATATTTACTTTTTAAACTCGAAGAATCCTTCGATTTCTGAAAGCTATTCCGACGGGAGCACTAGATTTTAAAAATTCAAATCTCCTTTCAATTTACCCATCCATTGGATGTCCGAAGTTTGCTGGTGCAGTAACGAAGAGCCGCCCATTATCGTGTGTCGATTGAATGGGGTTCGATTTTCCATTTCCAACCTCACCTTATCAAGGTTGTCAAATTTTATTAGGGCTTTTCGTCCTCACCGGAGCGCTGTAATGGATGCCGAGGGAAAAAGAGGTACGGGTAATAGCTCTCTGGCCCAGCACCACCAGTACTTGGCTCTGTCCCCTTCTGAGGGACTCAGAAGACGGGCAGCCGGACGAGGGTAATGTTTTTATTTAATTTCATTTTTACGAGGAACTAAACGAACAGGACTTCATTCGATTCGGATGCCATCGGGTGGTGGGGTGGATTTTGTTCGGTGCAGTGAATTTCATTGAAACATTGGAATCGGAAATGCTGGTCCGGTTCTGCTTGTTTCGGAATATCATGTAAAATTTATACGGCATTTAGGGCTGGGATGGGAGGAGGACCATTCGAAGGAATTATCAAGTATGGTTGAGTTTTGTGTCATAAACATGATGCTTTGCGGAAGAAAGTAATATCGGTTGACAGAGTTGTCGATGCACTGTGGTGCCAGATTGGGGGGGGGAAAGTTTTACGAAAGGGTTCAATAGATTGATGTTTGTGGAAATTTGAGTGTTTTGTCGAGGAACTTTTTTCGGAAGAGTTTCTCTCGATTTTGAAAGTTATATCCAGAAAACTTTGATCAGAACAGTGTTGCCAAATCGACTAAAAATCTCGAAAATCTTCATTTTCGGTCTCCAATTGTTTCTTAAGATGTTGAACACCTTTACAAGGAGCTTTGATAGGATTCCTAGACTATTTTGATCAAGTCGGTGCTTCCCTCGGCGAATTTTCGCTTTAGACCTGACTTCATCCAAATCATCTGGAAACTGTTAAATCGTTTGGTTTATTGAATACCTCTCATCTATTCCTCGTCCTCATTTCCTAAACTGTTTCCGACCATTACCACCGCTTTAATAATCCTGCTTTAGACGACCTGAACCTTCAAGATCCAAATTTCATCCAAACCATTCGGAACGACCGGATTCCCCCATCCTGACCAGCAACGAAACCCTTTCCTGCGCAACGATGTCCCCGTACAATCCGCCTCAATTTAGCGCCAATTATATGTCGTTCTACTGGTGCTAATTATGGCTCAACGACGACGACGGCAAGAACCGAAGCAAATCTCAGTCCCTTTTTCTGCCACGCGTAACGAGCGCGTGGGGACAAGAAGGACATTGCATAAGAACGAATAAAATTAATTTAATGGCTCCCGTTTGCCAGTGCACACGGTGGCACTAATCGACATAATTAGAGGTTTTTATATTCAACTAGTGTCCAGAGGCAAGAGGGGGAAAAAAAGGGATATCTAATTAGGCCCGTATGTAGGGAAAATTTCCTGCAATTTCTCGCACCTTTCCATCTCTCCGACACGCTCAATAGTTTCAATTACCAACCGACCCCGTACCGGATTTTCGCTCCACACACGGCCCATTGAAATGAAGAAATTTTGCCGAGTTCCATCGCTCTCGAGATTGACACCTTTGCGAAGCGAGGGGCCTCGAGTCGTCCGAGAGCCGTCCATTGATGCGTGACCAAGCGTCTGATGGGGGACCAATTTAACGCTACCTGACGCAGATCATAATTGCGACAGCTTCTCCTCTCCAGTCCGCCAGTCAGTCAGTCAGTGGTGTGACGGATGTGTGGTTTCGGCCGAGATGACCCTCGGTTTCGGTTCGGTGAGCTCTCCGCAGCGGCTCTTGCGTGTGGGTGGGGAAATCAGGTTCGATTTTTCACAAAACAACACACATCCGGACGTTTTGGACCAAGTCAGGCCTTAAAACGGAACTCGATTTCCCAAAATTGTCACCATCTAAATCGCCTCGAACTTTCCCGTGTACTCCGGAGCGACATCCTTCCCACCTGCCGCGCATTTCCCAACCCCTTGAAGGTGCTAAAAATTTCATCTCCATCGGAATTTATCGCCTTACACCGGAAAAATCAATTAAATTTTAACAATAGCCACCAGTGCGTGGTGACGGTACTGGCGCGTGACGACCCGGTTTGATTCGATTTGTCGCCACTTTGGAGACCACAATTACTTCCAAGGACCACGTCCACTGACGTCCGATTCTCGCTGTGCGGGTGGGAGGAAAATTCCACCGGTGAAAATGTGAAAAATGTCCTCCGGAGAAGACGGGAAAGGAGGGTAGATTTCCGCAAATAGATAGCTGCTACACAAAGAAAATGCGTGTGCGTGCTTCTTGCCGGCTTGCACGTGAGCAGCAGGGTGATGGTAATCTCATAAATATTTCACCGATAAAAGGATGCTTCTGGGGTCCATTTCGTTGAGAAAAAGGGGGACAGGTTGACGATTTATGAACCGAGCGGTGAAGAATTATTGAACCCGAAGTGGAGCTGCGGATGTTGTGGATAGGTGGAGCGATGGCATGGGAGTTGTTCGGAGCCGCTTCGAATGTCATGTGGTCATTCTGTTGGATGATAACCTAAGTCTCAGGGATGTTGTCGGTCATACCAAGACCTGTGGACTTCAACGCTGAACTCGATTAAACTAAAGTTCTCCTTGGATTTATCTTCAGGCAAATTTAGGAAGTGTATTGTTGGCAAAATCGGAGACCCCAAAATGGTCCTACAAACCGACAAATGGCCAAAATTCTTTCGAAGTTGACCTTGATAAATAAAAATAAATCCTTTGACAACCAACATGATGATGGTGATGATAGTGGTCTATCATTGTAGAACGGAAACTAGTCCGGTAGCTGCGGGCTCTCCTCAATGTTGAACTTGATCACGCTTAATAACCTTTGATTGTCATCAGCAAACCGCTGTATGAAGGGCCAAAAACGAGTGTGGATTGATAGGCAATTCGTCTGTTCATTTCCTTAAGACAGTTAAGAATCTCCTTCCAACAACTTGATCAGCCAATTGGTCAGAAAACGAGCTATCCAATGATGCCCAAAAAAATTGGGGAGAAGAGCTCACCCTTTGTCCATGAAATGTTAGCAACAGGGAGGTGAGATCTTCACTCTCCCCATCCAAACCATGAAAACGAAAAAATTTCCCATAAATTCTTCAAAACGGCTTCGTAAATCGCCAAAAATATGATCTTGGAAAGCAAACAAAATCGAACTGGTTTCAGATACAGATATAAATTCCCTCTAAAGTTTACAGTTGCTACACAGCAATATAAATGTGGAAAAGCTCAGGCGTCCACCTCTTAGCTCGCCTTTTTGTCCACCTAAAATCTTCATAAGTATAACAAGCAATCAAGAGTTAATGAACAATCAAAAAAGCATCCTATTACTCTAGTAACCCCGTAATATGATGCTTTCATAATTTTCAGTAATGTCAGGAATGCTCACAAACCCCCAATATTTGCCAGAAAACTTACGGTATCTTCCAAATAAGCTTCAAAATTGCATTTTTTTTTATCAAATGTTAAATTCAGTCCTCTATATCCGTAATACGCGCGCGAGGCTCAAACCTTTGTAGACTACTTTTTTTAAATTAATCTACTATTAAATCAAATATTAAAAATCCATCATCACCCTCGTGGCGAACAGAAATAGTTTTTGCAGTGCTACAATAATTATTAAAAAGTCGTTATGACAGCTATCCATATAAAATAATCCGTTAGAGATAACTTCGTCAAGATACATAATTTTTCAATTTATACAAAAAATCACTGGATAACTGCTCAAAAGACAGTTTTTACGTGTGAAATGCAGTGTCTTTTAAATTCTTTAAGTATTGCTGAACGTTTGATATGTCTAGGCATCGAATTGAAAAAAAATATTCCTTTATAATATAATGAATTTTGTGAAGCACAAGTCAAGAAATGTGGTGTTCTTATTTCAACCGCGTTTCTAGTATTATATCTATGAAAGTTACTTCCTCTTTCAATTCGATCACACAAATATCGAGGCACCAAACCGTTAACTACTTTAAAAATAAACACCATAGTCAAATATACAATTGTTTGCTTCACCGACAACCATTGTAAGGCGTCTAACATCAAAGTTGAGGAAGTGAATCTATTACATATCAAAATCGAACGCATTATTTTACTCTGCAAGTGCTGTAATCTCGATATTTGTGTTGCATTGGCCAGAAATAAAATGGAAGGGCAAAAGTCTAGATGAGGAGAGATGATTGATTTTTATAGCTGTATTTTACTGGCAATAGTTAAATCATTAATTAATTAATTTAGCTTTATTTAGGAGGCTTTGCCTTAGGCTGGTTCGCCTCCAAATAGTTAAATCACACACAAATCACACAATATCATCCTTAGCTGCAATGAATAACACAGTATCATCTGCAAAAAGATTAGTGTCGCAAAATCGTAAAACACGTCGCAAGTCATTAATATACATAATAAATAACAGGGGCCCTAATACACTTCCCTGGGGCACTCCAAGGTTATTCCCCACGGGACTGGAAACAGAATCATTAAAAACAGTCCGTTGAGTTCTGTCAGACAAATAGCTTTCAAACCATTTATATGCAGTACTGGATATGGTTATTTTCAGAATAGAGATGAGGCGTAGATGCCAAAATTTGATGTCACTCCGTCTTCAAATCCGAGATGGTGGCTTTGGTTCCGAGAAACTGTGAAATACTGTCAAATACCGATCAATGTGCTTTTTTTTTGTGGAATCGGGGTGATATCTAGAAGCCAGAAATCGATGTCCGACGCCATCTTGAAATTCAAGATTGTGGCTTCCGATTCCAGAAGATGATGGCCTGCAAATGGTACCGAATATCGATTTTCAGCATCTACGGAAAGGTCCCCGTTTCGAAAAATACCCTGATATTAGGGTATTTGACACTTTATATGAAACCTGATGGCCGCCATATTGGATTCCAAAATGGCATCGGATATCGATTTTCGGAATCTACACGTTGTCCCCGTTCCGAGAATAACCATATTGTAGGGTATTTGACGCTTTCTGAACCCTGATGGCCGCCATATTGGATTCCAACAAAGCGTCGGATATCAATATTTGACATCTACGCTCTATTCCCGTTCTTAAAATACCCATATCTTAGGGTATTTGACACTTCCGAGACCCAATTGTCACTATTTTAAATTCCAAAACGGCGTCGGGTATCGATTTTCAGCATCTACGCGCCATCCCTGTAACGAAAATATCGAGGAAAATATCCTATTGCAGGGTATTTGACACTTTTTTCGAAACCCGATGGCCGCCATTTTGGATTCCAAAATGGCGTCGGATATCGATTGTCGACACCTTCGCGTCGTCCCCGTTCCGAAAATACCCATATTGTAAGGTATTTGACACTTTCTGAATCCTGATGGCCGCCATATTGGATTCCAACAAAGCGTCGGATATCGATTTTTGACATCTACGCTTTATTCCCGTTCCTAAAATACCCATATCTTAGGGTATTTGACTCTTCCGAAAACCAATTGTCACTATTTTGGATACCAAAACGGCGTCGGGTATCGATTTTCAGCATCTACGTGCCATCCCCGTTCCAAAAATATCGAGGAAAATATCCTATTGTAGGGTATTTGGCACTTTTTCTCAAATCCGATGGCCGCCATTTTGGATTCCAAAATGGCGTCGGGTATCGATTTTCGACACCTTCGCGTCGTCCCCGTTCCGAAAATATCCATATTGTAGGGTATTTGAGACTTTTGCTGACCCCGATGGCCGCCATCTTAGACTCCAGAATGGCCTCGTTAATTCAAGACCAACAATTGAAAAGGTCTCAACTCCATTTTGTAAACAAACCTTGTAAGGCCATTTTGTCGTGAACCGAATTCCGCCAACGTAAACCAACCAAATGAACAGGTAGGGGTTTGGTAAGGTTTGTTTACAAAATGGAGTTGAGGCCTTTTCAATTGTTGGTCTTGAATTTAAGTTTCGTTTGACAAATAATATATTATTACTACATATAATCCGGTGTCATTCCTATCGGCAACCGATATTGTGCGGATACTATATTTTGATGCGCGACAAGTCGAATGAGCCCGAATGGAAGTGAAAGTGCAAAAAACGAAAGAAGCAGTTTTCGAGTCATTCATTGCGTCAATTGAAACAAGTCGTTGCTTCAAATGAAATGAAGCGATAGTCAAGTCATCGATAACAAGAAACACAATGACTTACACGAAAATTATAATGCTCGAAATTAAGCGATTCTGCGGAGAGTTCATTTGCTTTTCTTTGTTTCGAAAATACATAGCCCTTCTTCTTCTTCTTCTTCTTCTTCTTCTTCGCATTTCAAGCTTATTGCATATCGCATATTAGCTTATTGCGTGCTCTCAACTTAGTGTTCTAGATGCACTTCCACAGTTATTAATTGAGAGCTTTCGATGCCTGTACCATTTTTGCATTGGTATAATTGTGTGGCAAGTCCAATCATACTTCTATGCCCAGGGAAGTCGAGAAATTTTCCAACCCGAAAAATTCCTAGATCGAACCGGGAATCGAACCCAGCCACCTCCAGCATGGTCTTGCTTTGTAGCTCCGCCTTTACCGGCTGAGCTAAGGAAGGTCCCAATGTATAGCCCTGCAGAAGACAGTATTTTCAAAAGCGTTTTATTGAGAAAAACAATAAGATTGTTATGTAAGCATATAAGTAACACTTCTTCGATTTTTTTGTACTATCCCAAATTACTTGAAATTTTTTAACCGTTTTTATTTTTTACTGAAAAGAATTTATTTTTTTCCTACAACCTTGTCTCAGGCGTCATTTCGATAGGAAGTGAAATTTTCGAGTTATAATTTGTTGAAAAATATCGAATAGGCCATTTTGATGTTTTTTGCGTGTTTCAAAATGGCCGATTATTTGCTGAAATGTGAATGATTCACCATAACAGAAAAATATTCAAAGTTTCATGCAAATCGGAGAAGGTCGAGTCTGATTTTTTTCTAGTTGGTCTGAAAATGGTCACTAGTTTTAGCATCTTTCTGAAATAGGTTTTGATTAGTTTTAGCATCTTCCATCTTCAGCTTTGTTTGTTTTGGAGATCACAGTTTTCTATGGAATCACCATTCCAATAAACCGTAATGCACTTCGCGCGAAGTCAGCGCTGTGCCTTTCAACGATATGGCGTCCATATTGGTAATACTGAAAACAGTCGTCTGTCGGCTCCGGGCCCTACCTATGTGGAACAAATCTCGATCGATCAGGGATTAAAACTTCCTCCTCGATTGCTCCGACGTAGCACAACAAACAATCTGGAGTTTTCAAACATGAAAGGGAGGTTTATCTCACGACACACCACTGCTTTCTTATCTTGCTGCTTACACCGACTAGCGACGACCCAAAACGACGATGGAGGAGGTCAGTTTGTTGTGGGGCTCGGGGGTTGGGTCTAAACTTTCGTCAAACTTTCCTTCGGCTAGAGATTACCGGTGCTTATCGGAAACTAGCTTATGTTTCCATTCGGTTTGGGACTAAAATTGATTTGGCGACTCTTTCGACCGACCTGGGTAAATTTTTGACAAATCCGGACATTTCGAACCAAGTCAGGCCTTGCGCCAAATCCGACCGTTTCTTCTACCAGATTCGCTCGCGTTCTCCAGAGGAATTTCGCAAAAGCATTCCTATTCGTACACCACAGAAACAACATCATCAACAACTAAAAACAACAGCGCCGTGTACACTGCTTCAATTTCAAAAGAATCACCCTCTTCGCATTTTTGCATCAAATTAGATCCCTCCAGCCTAGTCAATGCAGCGCAACCAACCAACCAGACTCGAAGCGCCCACCGGCAGCAGTTCATTCGCAGATCGGCCCCCTTCTTTCGGCAACAAAGGAATCAAAAAGCATCGCCTTGCTGCTGCTCATGTTTACTTTTCTTTCGTTTGTGCGTTACCTGAACCTTTAGCTATTCTTTTGTTGTTGTTGTTGCTGCAAGAAGGCGAGATGACTCCTTTCATGTGTGAAAATCCGGTGGCCGGGGCTAATTATTGCGCCCCAGTAGCGAATCAAATGAGGGTGTTGATGGGCTGTTTTTTTGTTTTCTTCGAGCTAGAGAAACAAGATCTGACTAACTGACTGACTGCCCGTGTCTGTTCCGAACGATTCGAAAGAGATGCACACGACCAGAGTCGTGTGCGTACCTGGAAAGGGTTAATTAGACACGTGGATTGCATGTTTACTTTTCCCGCATGGCTCCGGTGGTGTTGTTTGCTTCGCCGCCCTCTAGGGCGCTTCAAGGTACATTTTTTACGGCTGTTCTGGAATTTCTGCGATTCTAATTACACTTGTTTTTCTACAAGCTCATTTTCACTCCAGCTGCGCTGCTTTCGACCGCAAACAGAACGTTTCCATAATCGGTGAAACAGGGGAAATGAAATTTTTCAACTTCCGGATAATTCGTACCAAGTCAGGCCTTGACTTCAACCGACTCAATTGGTCATCCAAGTTGACCGTTCTGCCGTAAATTTTCTGCCACTACTCCTTCCTCTCAACTGCCACATTTCCACGCATTCCGTTGGGCCGTTTGAACCCTTGTCGAGCAGGCTGATTTGTTTCAAAAATTTGTCTCTCCGGTGAAAGTGAATTATGGAAAATTCTAAACCTTTCTTCGAGCGCAATTTTTACCTTGATGTAAAATTCATCGAAACCTTATCTACCTTGCTCGCATTGGTATCTCCATCCCGCACGAAAGGGGACAGGAATTTTATGATTGATCCTTGAACACTTTGGGATTTTTATTGCCCGAATGGCAGTGAATGAAAACGAGAAATTGTCGTCATCAATATTGCACACGAACACATTGGGAAGGGTGGAGAAAATGGGGGGGGGGGGATGGCTAGATCAAACGGCATAAAGCGGCTTTTTGTTTTGCGATGTAAATCAAAGTAGTAAAAAATTTCCCAGTCCCCCGGATCGAAGGCTTTCAAACAACAAGTCCGTTTGCCGGAACGGATCCTAGATGGATTAGAAGTATGGTAGTAAAAGAAGGTTGCATTCCGGGCTTTACGGTGAATTTACTTCGAATGTCGTAAAATGCGAGCGAGCTTGAGTAAGACAAAAGGTGGACGATAAAAAGAGGGACGCTGTGAAAGAGGTGACTTAAGTGCCAGATGAGGGGCAGTCCTAAGAGATCAATTAATGGATTGACGACGATGCTTATCGTCGGTTGAATGCTGAAAATCAGGCTGTCAATCGGTTCGATTTAAAATTTAAATTAAGTCAGGCCTTGCGAAATGTGGACGAGGGATTTCCAAGCGATTCGGGATCGATGATTTGGTGAACTTTGGCGGTTTTAACTGGATTGAAACTTCTTCTTCTTCTTCTTCTTCCTCGCATTTGAAGCTTATTGCTTGTTCTAGATGCACTTTCACAGTTATTCATTTAGATAGATTTTTGCATTAGTATAATTGTGTGGCAAGTACAATCATACCAGGAAAATCGAGAAATTTTCCAACCCGAAAAATGTCTAGACCGGACCAGGAATTAAACTGCTTTGTAGTTGTGCCTTTAACTACTGACCTAAGGGAGGTCTAAGGGACTGAAACTTTCAAGACCTGATTTTGTCTGAAGTATTTGCGAGTCATCGAAATCATTCGCTTGCACTTTATCTTAACGATTTCGATGGATTGGAAAAACGAGTTGAGATTTATATTTTTCTCATGTTCCAACCAATATTTTTCATAGTTTCTCCTCAAAACCTTGGTATTGACTAGCGACGGATCTCACAATTTTTAGTTGCACTCTTGTAAATGTTGTAACAACCCTAGCCGAGGGCCAAGTTACAAAGCAAGTTAATCCAAATGACTTGAGGGGAACTCGAGGAAAGTGTCATGGTGAAACCAAAAAAGTTAAAGAGGTTTACTGGTCATTTGTTAGAACTAAAACTACAAGGGTCAGCCCTATGGGGTTGTACGCAATACGCAATACGTAGGACTGCGTGGTCTTATATAATAAATCTTATTTGTTAACTGCAGCAACTGCTTGTGCTTTGTGTAGGAATAGGAATTTGATCAATAGCGGTGCGGCTTCTTCCTCCTTCTATGGATGCTCATGGGGACTCTGCAGCTCGCTGCTTGCAGGCAGCCTTCCGTTGTGTACTGGAGAACAATGTTCACCGCCACGTGCCGAAAGCACTGCTGTTGCTGCGATGATGCCGACGGCCGGACACCACCTCTCACGGTGGTTGGAACTGAATCCGATCAGCGGTTGAGGCCAGCCATGATATCTAGCTGCTTGCAGGCAGTCTTTCGTTGTGTACTGGACAACACCACCACTCACCACGTGGCGATAGATTAAACACCGTTTGGTGAAACCGGATGGAATTCAACTTTGAAATCTGTGTTAGGGAAATCGCTTTTCGCAGGAAATCGGTGATAATTTTAATTATCATAGCTAAAGTTGCGCATTCGTGAAATTTTCAATAGTGACATTTCGAAAAATGATCTGCGATCTGATTAAATTCAGCAGATGCGTAGAAATATTTCTGATCGATTGGTGATAAAATTATTGAAATTGGTCCAGGGGCAGCTGAGTTATTAACGTTCAAAATCTTTCATAATTTTGTTACATGTTCCATTTTCGGTTTTCACAAAGTGTACTCCCATATAGAAATCACAGACGTAGTCCTGCGTCAAAAAAAAACCGGTCTGAGGACTTAGAAAGCTACTCGCGATGCACCGGAATTGGCCCAAGCAGTGTTGAAGTGGCAAATTCAAAGAATGTTGGGGGTGATTTCAGAGGACGGTTGATTTTTCATGCACACTTGAAAATTGAACAGAACACACGCCAAATGACGAATAGATGATAAATATATGATAGCAAGAGAACTGTCGGTAGACTGTGGACTATCCTCGCTGTTCGACTTGATCAAGTTCATTAACCTCTAATTGTACTCAACCTGCCATTGTATGAAGGGCCAGATCGGTTTGGGTGAATCCGTGAGCAACATCGTCCATGTGCAGCCACGAGATTAATGAGAATCTCCTTCCAACTACAGGATCATACAACCGGTCGAAAGACAGGCCACCCAACAGGAGGATGCCCCAATGAGTGGGGAGAAGAGCCCGCCCTATATTCGCGAAATGTTAAAGACAGGGAGTTGGCATTTCTACTGCTCCGATTTCACTCAAAACCTTGTATATTTGTTCCTTATCGATTAATTTTGCACCCGTATTTTCTATTATTTCACCCTTAGGGTGCACCTTCCTGAGTTAGGGTGGTCAAAAAAATCGAAATTGTTGCCTGTATACCAATTTTGAAAATTCATAACTTTGTAACTACTTGACCGTTTTTAGATCTTTATTCAGCAAACGAAAGGTATTTAAAAGGGCTGTATAAGGAATACTATACTAAAAAAAATATGGATTTCACAGTGCCGAGACCAAAGCAAACTTTGTGTTTTATATTTTTAATTTTTTATCATACTTTTTTGATCAAAAATTCAGGAAGGTTTTTTTTCGTTTTTGAGATATATTTTTAACGTTTTTCACAACATGCATAACTCGTCGTTTTTGTCAAGTATTGTTTTTGTTGGTGAAAATTGATATTTGAGGTCAAACGTTATTAAAGATTTGTTTAACGATGATCCGTAATTTATTTTCATCTGTTTAAATTCAACTCCTTACTATAACTTATCCTACCCATGATCGTTTTATTTATTAAAAATTATTTCCGTTTTATTTTTTTGGGCGAAAATGATTGTCTATCCACTGACAGGTCTTCTGCTCGATTGGCTCCACTTTTGTCACAATTTAATTGGCTGTAGATCTTCGACTTCTGGTTTCTCTCCCTTACAGAGCTCTAGTTTCTATCTACACTAATTGCTATATCACTGTTCGTATTTTGCTTCTATCTACCAAAGAGGTGGTATGACTGACTGGTAGGTAATACTACCTATGTGATATATAAAAAATGTTACTGTCAAAGAAGTCATCAGTTACGAAACTAAATTGTCTTATCAAAAATTCTCGCTCTCCATAACTCGATATTGAACTATAGAATATCTGGCCTCATTTACTTATAAGAAATCTAAGAATGGTTCAAGGATCCATTTATGGAACTTCTAAATATTTGTTTAAAAATTAATTATTGATTTATTTGATCAGGCTCAATCGAAATAACTTTACAGAGCCGTGGATTCTTGTTCACCATACAAAGCATCAAACTATATGCACAACGTACAACACAACACACACTTTATCTTCCGCTATCCAATAAGCCTCCTCCATCAGAATGGGATTCGCTTCCAGTGGTTTGATTGTATGGCAGTATAGCCAAAGGGGGGCAGAGCGCTTCCATTGCAGCAATGGACGCAAAACGTGGCCATCACTCACACATTCATCACGAAACGGTTGCTCTCCAAAGTCGACGACGCATCGACCGAAAGAACTGCTGACGAAGAACAAAGAGGAGAACCACACAATGGTTGCTGCCGAGTGAACAGATGAACGCGTGACAAACATCGAGAGTGACCTGCTTCTGTCGGCAGCCGAGTGAACACTCATTCTGAGTAGTTAATTTATCATATTAAACCAATATGCAGCAAAAAGTTCTTAACATTTACCGAAGGTCGAAAAAAAAATCCAGATATGAATCTAGTTCAATATGATGAAAAATGATTGAACAATTCAAAGCTCATGTGATTTGAACACTTCAAGTTTGAATTCAATGTCTTAAAGTTTCGAATTTCAAGTCCAAGTTCAAAATCATGAAAATTTTAAAAGCGCAAGTATTAAAAAAAAATACTAAATCATTCCGAAGTGCGGCATTACGAATACTTCTGTTAGTTTTGGAACTTGAAATCTTCTCATGTCACAGTATTTTGGAACTTTCTCCGTGTCCAGAATATTTTAAAATAAGTCTTGGGTTAAGTCTAAGGTTTTCCTTAATCCTTAAAAAATTTTAATCATGAGATCTCAAAATTTATTAATTTATTAAATTTTTACAAATCCTGCATCTTGAAAGAAAAAAATTCTACGTTGGAATCATCCTGATACCCTTGGAACTCTTTACATGATTTCTTCAATATTTTCTGAAGAATATCTCTGAAAACCCTCAGAGTTCATCTTATACCTCTTTCTGGTATTTCCCTATAATTTGTTCTTCAAATTATCTGTAATTCATGCACTATTACCTAGGAATTCCCCGGAGATTTCTCCGGAAAATGCACCTGGACTTCTCCTCAGCATTCACTTCGTATTCTCCAGAAATTCCTTTGGATTTTTTCCTTTTAACTTCTGCTCCAGGACTCATACATACATTATTTTAAATGCTCTCCAGAACTCCCTGGGAAGTCTCCTTTGAATTCTTTAAAAATTATCACCGGAATACGCTTGTAATCCCCTTAAAATACCGTTGAAATCATCCTCGGAATTAAATTCCGATGGAGTTTTACCGGATTTACCATGAAATTCATCCTTTTTAATTATTCCCAGAACTTCAATTGAATTCATTTCAAGAATATCCTTTGAATTTCACTCCTTCGCTTGGAATTGTACTCACTTTGAGCGTTTTTTCGCTTGTAATTCAGTAACACATTCCTTAGATTTCTCAATAAAAGCTTGTTTGGCATTCGTGTCAGAACTCTCCTGAAATTCTTTTCCGAGTTCCATCTAATTTCTCCTGGAATTATTCTCAGATTTGATTGTAATCCTCCTTATACCATTGTCCCGAAGTATTCTCCGAAAATTCCCATGGAATTATGCTCCGACTCTTTTTCTCCCGTCCAATCTTCGGAGTTCTTTTTTGAATATTCTTGGAGTCCTCTTCAGAATTTCTTAGAAGTTGACTTCAGAAATTCCCAGGAATCATACTTTCTTTCGAATCATATTCATGGTTTACTTGGAATTCTACTCCCAGCTCTCCTCAGGTTTCACCTAGAATGTGGAGTTCCTCAGGAATACCTTGAAGGCAGATTGCACTTGATGTTTTCCTCACAGCTCTTCCCAGAACTCCTTTGAAATGAGTTCCGAAGAAATTATCATCAAATTTCATGAGTCTTGAAAACTATGCACGGTCCTTAATCGTGATGTTTTTCAAATTTTTGATCTTGGAATAAACCTTGAGAATACTCGATGTCCGACATTTAGAATGTGTGTCTTCTTTCCAGGTTCTTGAACATTTCACGGTGTATACTCTGGAATTTCAAATTTTTTGTGAAAGATACTCAATTTAATCCTCTGAATTTTATAAATAAATTTTTTTACTCAACATAAAGCCGCTCAGGATCGGTGTCGACTACCTGTTAAATCAGTAAACATCAGGGACTTCATTTTTGGACCTGAAAAATCAGAAAATCTCAGGGAAATTCATTTAAATTCAGGGAAATATATCTTAATCACCAACACTTATTAATAAATATGACTGACTTAGCTAGTTTCAAACAACTTAATTACTCGGTGTAGTTTGAGGATGGTTGTCTTGTTTGGGTGGATTTTTTCTTTGATTGCTTGGAGTTGCACTTTTATGATTGAATTCAAAGAAACGTAGACAAGGATTGCCTCGACAGCAGAGTAGCTTTATTGAGTATTCGAGGTATTCATTGTAAATCTGTTTAGCTCGGAAAAGCAGCTTCTCCGTGAAGTTTTAGTATTGCAATTGTGATGAAATTAATTGCAGAATTTTTACGTTTTCCCATTATAGGAATCTGACCGCGAATTAGCGCTTGGTTAAGCGTATTATCCGGAATAATTTTCTTGCTGGGTCTCAAAGTGTGCTAGAAAATGTAAAGGGATTAAAGACAAGTGTTTTATATGTAAGATGTAGAATAACTGGGTAAATTTCTGCCCTTAGTGTTGAGTTCGGAAACAGTCAGAAAAGAACTTCTAGCAGGGTTCTAAAAGTTCACGATATTTCGCGAAGTTCAACAAAGCTCGTGAGTCATAGTGAGTTTTGATAAATATTTTCAACACTGCTTCTATGGGTGACAAAATCGCCATGCCAATAACCTTTTCTCATATCATGGAGTCAATCGAGTAAACTGCTGCGGAGTTGTTCTACAAGTCCTGAGAAGTTATTCTAAAAGTTATGTGGAGTTGTTCTACAAGTCCTGTGAAGTTATACTACAAGCCCTGTGGAGTTGTTCTACAAGTCCTATGGAGTTGTTCTACAAGTCCTGTGTAGTTGTGCTACAAGTCAAGTGAAGTTATTCTACAAATCCTGTGGAGTTGTTATATAAGTCCTATGGAGTTGTTTTAAAAGACATGTAGAGCTGTTCAACAAGTCCTGTGAAGTTATACTACAAGCCCTGTGGAGTTGTTCTACAAGTCCTATGAAGTTGTTCTACATGTCCTGTGAAGTTATTCTAAAAGTCATGTAAAGTTGTTATACAAGTCCAGTGGAGTTGTTCAACAAGTCCTGTGAAGTTATTCTACAAGTCCAGTGGATTTGTTCTACAACGCTCCAGTGTGGTCCTATAAAGAGCTAGGTAAATGGTGTCTTCAGCAAAGTTGCTTCAAATAGTTGTTTCTACAACTTTTATAAAGGATGAACCACCAATAGCATAAAGCCTGATTAAAATTTAATTTAAATCAAGCAGAAGAAGCATTTAATTATAAACAACTTCAACGAAGACACCAAACCCCAAAATGAACATGAAACCCCGCTAAATTTCCGTTTCGGACCACAGTGCAATGCCCTACGGTCCAGAAACCGTATTTAGGTTGAATAAATTATGTGTGCCCTAATCATTAGTTTTGGTATATTCCACGAGTTCCAAATAATCAACATTTTCGTTATTCGTAATGATCGGCAAAGTTGTAGAACAAGTTAGTTGAAACAACTTTTGCTCAAGGAAGCAATTTCTATCTCTAAAGGTTTACGGTTTATACTGATTTTGAATAAGTAAAATAGGGTGGCCCCTAAAACATCGATGTATCAACAGTAACTTTGCATACATTGATTTCACGTAAAATATCTTTTCTGGACACTGTTTGAATTTTTATGGAGCAAAGATCATCATCTCACACCACCGCGTCCTAGCAAGAAGTACGGTCGACTTGTTTCGCGCTCCGTTAATTTGGAAGTTTTCTCGCTATTATCTGACGTAAATAATCAGTTTTTCTCGCTTAGTGATTCCTGGCATAATTCCGGATAAATTTATCAAAAAGTGAGTTTTTTTCTGAGAAGAAAGTGTGTTTTCGGAATCATCGAAAATTGTTTTTGCGATTGGCAATTCGCCAATCATTTTGCGCACCATCGGTGCGTGGTCACGCATACCTGTGCACACGGATCATCATCATCAAGTGTCAGCATCTGCCTCCACATTCAAACCGCTCATCCATCATCGTGTGTTCAGCTGAGTGCCAAGCTTCATACAAGCACACACCAACGAAGACCGCCCGCACACGCGGATCGAAGATCATCAAAGCTGCGCGTCGCTCCGCTGCTGTGTAAACGCTCGGTGATAGTAGTATAGGATTATCAGATAAGTTTTTGTTCTTGTTTCTTTCTTTCCCCCATCTGTTAAATTTTAAGTTTGTGTTTCTGTGTTAGTATTTTTTTTTCTTCGTGTATTGTATCCGAGTAATTTTGATTATCGTTGCAGTGGTAGAGCGTTTTTCGCTCCCACTAGTACGGCAAAATGGACATTTTGTCGGAAGACGAAATGGACGTTTTGTCGGAAGACGACACCACTTTGCCACGCGATAGCAAAAAGGGTCGAAAACGTCTGTCATCCCAGAAATCAGATGATGCCATCCCTGCTTCGTCATCTCAGTCTGGTAATGGACAGGGACAGATAAGCCCCCGATCGCGAGCCTACCCAGAAGACTCGACTGGCCCATGGGTTGTTTACTTTCAGCCCAAAAAGAAACCTTTGAATGTAATGCAAATTACTAATGATCTGACGAAGCGGTTCTCGGCCGTGACCGAAATCTCGAAGGTGGGGTACAATAAACTTCGCGTTGTCGTCTCTAACCTGAAACAAGCTAACGAGATTGCTGCCTCCCAGCTCTTTACACTCGAGTATAGAGTGTACATCCCAGCTCGTAATGTGGAGATCGAAGGTGTGGTCACCGAAGCGAGTTTGACCCCCGAGATCTTGGCGAAGCAAGCGGTTGGCCGTTTCAAGAACCCCTTGCTTCCCACGGTTGAGATACTGGAAGTCCAGAAGCTGAACTCAGTATCTTTCAGCGAGGGTAAAAAGAGCTTTACCCCCACAGACTCGTTTCGGGTGACCTTTTTCTGGTTCAGCCCTTCCTCACTACATCGAGTTGGGAAAACTTCGGCTACCTGTGCGTTTGTTCGTTCCTCGGGTCATGAACTGCCAAAACTGCAAACAGTTGGGACATACGGCCTCTCACTGTGGCAGCAAGGCACGCTGTTCCAAATGCGGGGAGAAGCACGAGGATGGCGCCTGCACAGTCACTGCACCAAAATGCGTGTACTGTAAGGGAACTCCTCATGGTCTCTCATCGTGCCCGGCGTACAAACAACGCGGGGAGAAACTAGAACGCTCTCTTAAGGAGCGTTCCAGGCAGTCTTTTGCAGCAATGCTAAAAACAGCCACACCATCAACCAACGACAAAAATCCCTTTGCTGTTTTGTCTGATGACGAGTCTGACTCTGACTTGGCTGAGGAGGGAGTTTCTTTCAGTTTTCCGGAAGGTTCTGCACGGAAACGAAAACGCATCCGTTCGCGGAAAGTTGCAGATAAGGAACCCCAAATCAGCTTGCCCAAATCAAGGAGTGATGGAAAAAAGGAAGTTTCAACTCCTCCTGGTTTCCGCAGAACTGATTATAACCAGAATTTTCCATCTCTCCCGGGGACATCAAAAACCCCTGATGGCTCATTTTTAAGAACAGAAGCCCCTTCTTCATCCGGGTTGTTCTCATTTGATAAAATTGTGGACGATATTCTCAAGTACCTGAATATTTCTGATCCTCTCAAAAGCATTGTTCTGGCAATGCTTCCTTCTGTGAAGACCCTCTTGAAGCAATTGACATTGAAGTGGCCCCTCATTGCAGCAATCATTTCCTTCGATGGATAATTTTCCAAACGAGGTCGGGGATTTGATCACTGTTCTACAGTGGAATTGTCGAAGTCTCATTCCTAAATTAGATTCTTTTAAGTTTCTAATTCACAATAATGATTGTGATGCATTTGCTGTTTGTGAAACTTGGCTCTCTTCAGATATCGATCTTCCTTTTTATGATTTTAACATTATTCGACTGGATCGTGAGGATTCGCGTGGAGGAGGGGTACTTTTGGGGATCAAAAAGTGCCATTCCTTCTATAGAGTGAATCTTCCACAATTTCCAGGTATTGAAGTTGTTGCATGTCAGACTATTATTAAAGGTAAGAGCCTTTGTATTGCTTCTGTTTATATTCCTCCTAGAGCCGTTGTTAATCGCAAACAACTTTCAGATATCTGTTCGGTACTTCCTGCTCCACGGTTGATTATGGGAGATTTTAATTCCCACGGTACAGGCTGGGGGGAACTGTATGATGACAACCGTTCTACTTTGATATATGACCTCTGCGACAGCTTTAATATGACAATTCTTAACAATGGAGAAGTAACACGTTTGGCTGGCCCATCCTCGAATGGAAGTAGATTAGACCTCACACTTTGCTCTAACTCATTATCGTTGGATTGCACGTGGAATGTGATCCAAGATCCCCACGGTAGTGATCACTTGCCGATCAAAGTTTCAGTTGCCAGTGGGTTCAATCCGTCGGAACCCGTTAACGTCGCGTACGATCTTACCCGTAATATCGATTGGACAAAGTTCAAGAATGTGATAGAAGATGCCCTAACGTCGGTAGAAGGGCTTCCACCGTTGGAGGAATATAACTTCCTCTCCAATCTGATCTTGGACAGCGCGCTTCAAGCTCAAACTCGGCCGGTTCCTGGAACGTCTTTCCGTAGGAAACCTCCTTCCCCTTGGTGGGACCAGCAATGCGCTGAGGTTTATCGTAAAAAGTCCGACGCGTTTAAGCTTTTCCGGAAACGTGGAACACCCGTACATTTCGAAGCGTACTCGGATCTTGAACGCGAACTCAAGAGCCTCATCAAAGCCAAGAAACGCGGATACTGGCGGCAATTCGTGGACGGATTATCGCGCGAAACGTCGATGAATACGCTTTGGAATGCGGCGCGAAGGATGCGTAACCGGTCTTCAAACAACGAGAGCGAGGAGTACTCCGATAGTTGGATTCTCAAGTTCGCGCGAAAAGTATGTCCTGATTCTGTGCCGGCACAGATGATTCCTCGCGAAACGACGAATTCGGTAGACGAGATCAGCCAGCCTTTTTCAATGCTGGAGCTCTCACTCGCACTCCTTTCGTGTGGCAATTCGGCTCCGGGGGCTGATAGAATCAAGTTCAACTTGTTGAAGAACCTCCCAGACGTCGCTAAGAGGCGCATGTTGAACTTGTTTGGTCAGTTCCTGGAGCTTAATATTGTTCCGGATGATTGGAGGCGGGTGAGAGTTATAGCCATTAAAAAGCCTGGAAAACCCGCGTCAGATCACAATTCGTATCGTCCCATTGCGATGTTATCGTGTATTCGAAAATTGTTGGAGAAAATGATCCTTTTTCGCCTGGACAAATGGGTTGAGTTGAACCACCTACTCTCAGATACTCAATTTGGTTTCCGTAGGGGCAAGGGAACGAACGACTGTCTCGCTTTGCTTTCCACTGAAATTCAGTTGGCTTTTGCTAATAAAGAGCAAATGGCTTCTGTCTTCTTGGATATTAAGGGGGCTTTTGATTCAGTATCGGTTGAAGTCCTTTCAGACAAACTCCACGCTTGTGGCCTTTCTCCATTAATTAATAACTTTTTGTACAATTTGCTGTCAGAGAAACATATGAGCTTTTCTCATGGAAACTCTACAGCTTCACGATTTAGCTACATGGGTCTCCCCCAGGGCTCATGTTTAAGCCCCCTTCTGTATAATTTCTACGTCAGAGAAATTGACAATTGTCTAAGTGACAACTGCACGTTGAGACAACTTGCAGATGACGGAGTAGTGTCTATGACAGGGCCCAGAGAGGCCGACCTGCAAGGACCCTTACAGGATACCTTAGACAATTTGTCTACTTGGGCTATCCAGCTAGGTATCGAATTCTCCACGGAGAAAACTGAGTTGGTCGTTTTTTCTAGGAAGCATAGCCCAGCACAACCAAAGCTTCAACTTTTGGGTAAACCGATCACTCATTCTATGTCCTTCAAATATCTTGGGGTCTGGTTCGATTCAAAATGCACCTGGAGATCCCACATTGAGTATCTGAAGCGGAAATGCCAACAAAGGATCAATTTTCTCCGAACAATTACCGGAACGTGGTGGGGAGCCCATCCGCAAGATCTTCTAACGTTGTACCGGACAACGATTTTATCGGTTTTAGAGTACGGTAGTTTTTGCTTCCAGTCGGCGGCTAAAACGCACATCATCAAACTGGAACGGATCCAGTATCGCTGTCTTCGTATCGCGTTAGGATGCATGCACTCGACTCATACGATGAGTCTCGAAGTGTTAGCGGGCATGTTGCCACTCTCTGATCGGTTTTCGGAATTATCCCTCAGGCTCCTCACCCGTTGTGAAATTATGAACCCACTGGTGATTGCAAACTTTGAGAAGCTTCTTGAGCTAAACCCTCAAACTCGTTTTATGTCATTGTACTACGTGTACATAACACAGGATGTCAGCCCTTCGCAGCATAATCCCTATCGTGTTTGCTTCTCCGACTTCGACAGTTCTGTTCATTTTGATTTATCAATGACGCAAGAGATTCGCGGAATCCCAGAGCATCATCGTTCCATGATTGCTCCGTCAATTTTCGCTGCAAAGTTTGGCCAAGTTGATTCCGCAAGATCGTTCTTCACAGATGGATCACTAATAGAGGCGTTCGCTGGTTTTGGTATTTATAACGAATTTCATAGCGCCTCTTTAATGCTCCATGCTCCTTGTTCCGTATATGTTGCGGAACTGGCGGCAATACATTATACGCTAGAAACGATCGCCTCACTTGCACCAGATCATTATTTTATATTTACGGATAGTCTCAGTTCTGTCGAGGCTATTCGCTCCATGAGGCCGGTAAAGCACTCCTCGTATTTTCTCACGAAAATACGAGAGCTTTTGAGTGCTTTATCTTTAAGATCTTTTGTCATCACCTTTGCATGGGTCCCATCTCATTGCTCGATTCCGGGCAATGAGATGGCTGACTCACTTGCAAAGGTGGGCGCTATGGAAGGCGATATTTACGATCGACAAATCGCCTACGACGAATTTTTCTTCATTTATCGTCAACAGTCCCTCGCCAGCTGGCAAAATAAATGGAGTGAAGGGAGTTTGGGACGATGGTTATATTCAATCATCCCTAAGGTGTCGAAGTGTCCTTGGTTCAAGGGGTTGGATGTGGGTCGAGACTTCATTCGTATGATGTCTCGCCTCATGTCCAATCACTATTCACTAAGCGCTCACTTGTTCCGTGTTGGGCTGGGGGACAGTAATCTCTGTGAATGTGGACAAGGTTACCAGGACGCAGATCACATTATTTGGTCATGTGCTGAGCACCGTGGAGTCAGATCCGAGTTGTACGATTCCCTTCGGGCTCGAGGTAGACAACCTAATGTTCCAGTTCGGGATATTTTGGCTAGACGCGATCTGGAGTTTATGCAACTCATATATGTTTTCTTGAAGAATATTAATCATAGATTGTAAGTTTGATTAACCTTGTGTTTAGTTTGTGTTTTGTATGTGTGTGTGTGTATTTTTTTTTGTAGATTTGTTTCGGTAATAATTGTATAATTACAGAATTGATATAACGTCGATAGGATTAAGTATATCTTTTAGAAATAGTGAAATTTTTGAATCATAAATCATATTCCAAATCTCCTTTTCCCTCTCCCGATCCAAACAATTGTCATCCACTAACCTCGAGAAGACCGCGAGTAATCGGTTCCAATCCTTTAATTTTAGATTTAAGACATTTATAATGTATAAAGAAAATGATAACTTGGCTCTGTAAAGTTTATTCGATTGAGCCTGTACAAATAAAGTAATTAACAAAAAAAAAAAAAGATCATCATCTATTTATCTACGGTGAAAAAACTGTGATGGTCATTTTTGTATAACTCATTGCAAAACTTCAACCAAGTTGCATCCAAATGTAATCCAGGAGAGCGAATCTTCTAGATGTTTCCCGGTATTCCCGGTATTTCAATTTCCTTAACATCAATTCGCACCAAATTTCGCCGTGTACCTCCAGCAACCAATTTATGTCGTTTTTCAACTTCCTAAACCATCGGCTCCGGTCTCTACCCTAGATTTTCCTAGTACTCTTCAAACTCGATACAGATTCAATATTGACCAAAGTTCGGTTTCCGATCTGACTCCAACCGTTGAAAACAAAAGTTTTATCTCCACCTCCACCCAGTGAGTGTTTACACGAGCACGCGCTCCTGAATGTATGTGCCCGAAAGGACAGCAAATATGCTTAATAGATTTCCTCGCCCCCTCGACGTTCCCCCTCTCTCGACCTTTCCGTGCAGTAGGTGGAGTGCTAGAGAGCATCGCTCAAATAAATGTTATTTATATTTATTTGCTTGCTTTTGCCCCCCCCCCCCCCCCATTGCAACCCCTTTTTACCAGGCTCCAGAAAGTGACTTTTCCACCGTCGGCGAAAACTCTCTGTGCCGATAACGTCTTCAGGTCTTTGTCTTGGTCGTCGTCGTCGTCGTGGTGGTGGGACGATCTGTTTGTTTTCGGCTTTTCTCCAGCAGTGCAGCATAAGAACTCTCGGCGAAGGAAACTTTTCCGGACTTTAGTCCAAACACACACACACGAACGAAGCAAGCTGGACACCGATCCCCCACACATCGCATCGGCTCTAAAAGCACTTTTGTCCCACGGGTGAAGCAATCCTTTACGTTGCAAGAAAGCGCCCACAGCCGGAATCCTCTTTAAACTTATTACCAAACTTGGTCCTCTGCTGGTCGGTCGGTGTCTCCGGGTCTGGGTCTGGGACGGTTTGCACTCGACTCGGCACTAATGTGGCAAACATGCTGGAAATCATTTATTCATATGCAACGCACAGTGCACAGAAGTCAGCTCGGTTGAAAACAAACACAGCTGGGTTCGCTTCGAACAAAAAAAAATCGTGTGGAACGTGATGATACTGTGCTCGAAACAAAGGTGTTGAACTGGGTAGATTTGCCGTATGGAGTCCGTTGACAAATTTGGTACGATTTGGACGGCAATCGGACGAGTTGGGCATGTTGGTAGCTTTCGGTTTGACTTCATTAGACCAGCTCCAGGCGGAATAGGATAACAAAATAATAATTTAAGACTCGAATTTCTCCGATTTGTATGAAACTTTGCATTCTTGTTTGGAGCCTTCCCACGGTAATCATGTTTGGACATCAACTTGGAAAATTCCTTTTCGATCCTTCAGATTCTCATAGTTATCGGCTTGGAAGTCGATTTGGAGAAACGGAAAAGAAAAGGGCATTCTCTTGATCCCCCTTCTGATAAAATTCATTTGAGCAATCCATTTGATATGCTCACGGATGATGATAATGACTTTAAACATTCCCGACTTGATGCTAAGAAGGAAAGGTCCCCTCTATTGTGGTAACCACATCCGATTTCCATGCTCTTCGCACGAAACTTAAACAGTACAATTTTGTTACCTACGACACAAAATCTGAATGCCTGCTCAAGGATGTCTTGATAGGTCTGTGGTGGTGGTGAAGTCATGGATCAGATCAAAGATGCATTGACAAAATTACTTGGAGCAATCATAAGACCTTGGAATCGGTTCCGGATGTGCCAGATTATGGTTCCAAATGCCCAAATTTATTATCTATCATAATCATATCAAGTGGCATATCAAATCGCATCTACTCGACCAAATATGACCAATGGCACTCAAAACGACTTACCATAGAACCGTGAGCCATGTTTCTGAAATTCTATTGATATCGACTTCGGATCTGTCGGATTCAGTTTAGCTATTTTATGCCATATATATTCGGAACATCTTAAATTAGGCTTGATTGTTGTTTTAATTACAATTTTTTTTTTTTTTTATCTTTATTAAGGAGACTTTCAGCCGTTGGCTGGCTCGTCTCTGCTTAATTACAATTGGCCATATTTCGTTGAGTAGATGTGATTTGATTTGGCTATGATAGATAACGAATTTGACCATCTGGAGCCATAATTAGGGATATCTTGAACCGCTTCTACGGTGGCCATAAGGCTCTGTCATTAATTGTTAGAGCTATTGGTCATATTTTGTCGAGTAGATATGTCGGTTGATATGGTTTAAAAAAAAAATATTTAGACCATTATTCTGAATTTCTGAAACCTGTTCTACGGTGGCCGTATTGCTTTATGGATGTCATTTGTTCTATGGTTGATTTTTTGAGTACCATTTGTCATATTTCGACGAGTTTATGTGATTCGATAACTTTGTTGCTTGATATGGGGTTGTACGCAATCGTAATAAATCTTATTTGTTAACTGCAGCAGGAGCTCGTGCTTTGTGTAGGAATAGGAATTTGAGCGGGGTTCTCTCTGTTTATACTCTTTAGTATGACGCGCTTGACATAGATGGCCCACAGCGACTCACGAAGAGCTACTGATTCCGATCAATAGCGGTGCGGCTTCTTCCTCCTTCTATGGATGCACATGTGGGCTGCAGCTAGCTGCTTCCGGGGAGCCTTTGGTTGTGTACTGGAGAACACCACCACTCACCACGCGGTGATTGAATAAACGCCGTTTGGTGAGACCGGATGGAATTCAACTTTCAAATCTGTGTTAGAGAAGTCGCTTTTCGCAGGAAATCGGTGATAATTTTAATTATCATATAAACAGTTGCACATTCGTGCAATTTTCAATAGTAACATTTTAAACAACGATGAAGCCTTCAATTCAGCAGATGCGTAGAAATATTTCTGATCGATTGGTGTAAAATTATTGAAATTGGTCCAGGGGCAGCTGAGTTATTAATATTCAAAATCTTTCATAAATTTGTTACAAGGTCCATTTTCGGTTTTCACAAAGTGTTCTCCCATATAGAAATCACAGACGTAGTCCTACGTCAAAAGTTATAGTTTAAGAATTTCGTGAAGATTTATATAGTTCTTCCTTATCAAAAAATATTAGATCTTAGATTTTTTTATTCCGCCATTAGGGTGACCATTTCCGTGTTAGAGTGGTCCAAAAATCATTTATTTTCAAAAATTTAAAACTTCTAAACCCCTGAAAAATGCTTTTTCTTGATTTTAACTGCGTTGGTCTTCAACTATGTCTTATTTTAATATTTTTAATTGAAAGATTATTTAATCCTACATAACTCATAAAAAAAAATTAGCGATGTCGGAAGCGTCGTTTCGGAGATACTATTTGAATTTCTTGTTTTATGTGTGATAGCAAATTGTGCTGCCAAAACGGGTCCTCCGACATAGCTATTTTTATATATTAAGTAAAATTAAATTATCTTGCAATTAAAAATATTAAAATAAGAAGTTGTTGAAGACCCTCGCAGTGAAAATCAACAAAAAGCATTTGTTATGTTTTTTTGCATACAAAATTAAAAATTCCTAAAATTAAGTAATGACACCGATTTGCACCAAACTTGGCCAAAACGCTTATTTTGGCATTCTGAACAAATGCCTTTTTTGATTTTTCTCTAAAGTGCCTAGATCCCTCTCGGCTACAACCCTGGATTTTCTAGATTTGTAAAAATTTCATCTTTCATAAGAGACTACTCCACAACCAAATAAGCTATTCGTGATCTTAGAACCTCAATTTGAAGGTTTTTTATGGTAGATTCTTATAGGTGCACCCAGATTTGGTTTTTGTTATAGTAACTACAGTTAACAGGCTGATTATCTGCAGGTATCCAAATTATCAAAACATGGCCTATTTTCACCATGCGCGGGATTTTTTATTTCTTAATATTTTGGGCTCAAATTTTCACCACACTTTGGAAAACTCTTCTACAAGAGAAAATAGGCCGTTTTTTGATAAGTTGGATAGCCTGCAGGTAATCAGCCTGTTAACTGTAGTTACTATAACAAAAACAAAATATGGGTACACCTAGAAGAATCTACATTTAAAAACCTTCAAATTGACGTTCTAAGATTACGAATAGCTTATTTGGCTGTGGAGTGGTCTCTTATGAAAGATGAAATTTTTACAAATCTAGAAAATCGAGGGTTGTAGCCGAGAGGGATCTAGGGACATTAGAGCAAAAAAAAAAAAGGCATTTGTTCAGAATGCCAAAATAAGCGTTTTGGCCAAGTTTGGCGCAAATCGGTGGCATCGACCAAAATTTTTTTTAATTATTTACCCATTTGAGCTGGAATTACCCATATGGTAAAATACCCCAAATATCTAGGTTTTAAAGCATCATGGTCTACAAGAGCACACAGCAATTCCATAGAAAAAAAAAAGTTTAAAGTGAATCTAGAAAATCCAGGGTGGTAGCCGAGAGGAATCTGGGCAGTTCCGAGCAAAATAAAAAAGGCGTTTGTTCAGAATGCCAAAATAAGCGTTGTGGCCCACCACAAATGGTTTACCCACTTGAGCTGGAATGACCCATGTATATTTGTTTATATTAACCCTGTTATAGTTCGGACGAACATCCGTCAAATGGAATCTCCTCAAGAATCTAAAATTTAATAAATTCTTGCGAGTCAAATTAAATATATTTTTTACAGCAACTCGACCACCTTTTGGCTACGAAAATAAACCAATACATTAAAGAGGAAATCAATTTGATTTAACCAGGGATAAACGACAGCATTTGTAGTTAAAATCTCTTCACCACAATTACTATTTTGACTTTACCCGTCCGTAAGTCGTTTTTTGCTGGTTTGGTATCTTTCCGGTTGATCATAAGTCAATTCTTTAAAACTATTTGGTCACTTAATAGTCACTATTTTCTTGAACACTTAATGTGTATTTTTTTCTGAAAACGATTTACAGTTTCCTACAACTTTTTCTCAAACGCCATTTAGATTAGATGAGTCGTTTTCGTGCTATGATTTATTGAAAAATATCAAATACATAGGGGAATTTACGTATTCTCGTCAATCTAAGCAGCGTCTGCACTTCTACTAGCATTTTCTCAGCGTCACGCACATATATGGTGTGTCTGTTTGTTTACATTCATCTGCTGCTTGCTTCTCTATCCATTCCAATCGACAGAATTTTTCAAAACGTTTTGAAAGCGTTTTTACAACGCTCCAAACTTCTCAGGTGAGTGTGACTATTGTCGGCAGCCTCTTTTTCTTCGGCAACCTTCCCATTAGAACTGCGTGTTAACCAGCTGTTCTATTATCGGCAACTCGAAATCAACCCCATTTTGTAGTGCGTATGCTTTATTTGAAGAAAAATGTAGCATTACTGGATTGCTCGATCGTTCAAATATAATCAGATTGAAGCTGAAAGACTAAACAATCGTTTGGACACATTCAGGAAAGTGCGTTGATGGGAAAACATAGTGAAATTAACGTTTAAATTTAGGTTGCCGAAAACAGTCAATGGGTGCCGAAGCCAACATTTACCCTACGTCATTTTGCAAAACTAGGCGAGAGTCAAAATGGCAGAATTCCAGCACAAACTTAGTTCATTGCCTCACTGGTGAACAATTATGCAAAGTTTCATGGAATTCTGTGAGGGAAAAATAAAATAGAGGAACTGCTCTTAGCCAGCTCTGATTTCTGCTAACTGAAAACCGCCATCAATAGTTCAAAATTTATCCTAAAATTAAAACATTATTTCAAACGATTTGGATGAAGTCAGGCCTTAAGCTTTTGGGACTTAAATTTTCATCGGAGCCTTGGAAATTCGTTAAATTTTTGCACAGAACTCCAGAGGACTTTCGGCCACAGTTTCCAACGGAATAACCTATGGTCCAAATCAATTTGTTTGGAGTCAGGCCTTGAGCTCATTTCCCCCATAGCCTTGCGAAAAAGCGACCAAACTTATCGAAAGTTTCCCTCGAACTCCAGGAGGATTTCGTCCATAGCTTCTCTAAACCTTTGAAGCAGTTTTTCTTCCTTTTAAAACAAATCACCATTTTTTCAAGCCCGCCTGTTCCGGTTAAAGGGGACGACTTGTGGGAGGATAAAAAAAAGAAAATGTTCTTTCTGTTTGGAGTATGTCATCCGAGTTATGAAACATGTTTCACCCCGGAAGGCATTCGGGGTTGTAATCTGGATTTTTTTCCCGTATCTATTTCGCATTAGCTCGTCGTCCCTGAGGGGGGCACCCAGGGGCGGCGTTGTCGACGTTGATCAAATACTCGAAACAGTGGGAAAACTGCTTGGTCGCATCGCAATGAAAATTATGGAAAACTACTTTCCCCGGCTATATTTGTATCCAAGCCAGGCCTTACGCGAAGTCACCTTCCAAGGCGACTACTCACCCAATTAGAACAAAATCTGCCAGTGTGCTCCAGTGAACACCGGTCCATCGAATTTCCAACCGAGAAAGAACGCATCTTCTGTACCTGGTTTAGTATGGTCGATAAATTTCTGCTTCACAACGCCGAACGAGCCACCAATGATGCTCCCCCCTCCGAGAGTGGCTCGCGCCCGTGTCCATATGTGCTGCGACCGGAAAGACAAAGAAGCAAACCTCAGCCGTTTTTTTCCAGAGCTGCATCGCGCCGTGGACAGGGAAAGGGTTTCAGTCCTCGGGACGGACTGGACATGGCACAGCACAACAGAACAAGAACGATAGTTGATGTGTACCACCGGAAGCGAAACATTGCGCGAGTAAAAAGGGAATTTCACTCGCTCGCTGGTGATGGACCACAGGAGAAGGAGGAGGAGCAGGCAATGGGGACAGGCTCGTAAAAAGAGCTTACTTTGTATTACCAGCATTATCGTTATTACTGAGGCTGCTTGCCGGTAGCCGTCGCCGTCGTCGTCGTCGACATCGACGTCGTCGCCGCATGACTTGGTTCTATGATTCTGCCATTATCGGTCCGAGCTGCGAGTGCCCGAGTTCCGGTGTTCAATCTGGCCCCGGCTGCTCGCCAAGAGATTATCAGCCTTGCTTTTTGGCGGGGGCTCGTGTTGATGGGATTTATCGATTTTTATGACTCGGCAGGCCCAGCATCTTTCCTGATTTGAACACCGAGATTGCACGGTCCTGTCGGCATAGTGCGCGTTGTCTAAAATCTATCTCCTTCCTTCTCCCGGAAAATATCGATACCGGCACCGAGTTCATCATATCGGTGATTTACATATTCAATTTTTTGCCTAGGACACGACAGGGGGATGAAACGGTCTCCCCGATCAGCTCATAATAATGGTGTTTTGTGTAAAGGTGATTGATACTGAAAGCCCGGATGGATCGTCGAAAAAAGGCTAGATGAGTGATGCAATTTGATTTACCATTTTTCTATGAATATTGAGCAGCCGTACCATCGGGTTGATTGATACGGATCGGTGCCGGTAGAAATGGCCGTACTTAGAGCACGTTTCCGCACCGTTTCGATTCAATCGGGTGTGTCTGTCTGATGGGAGGCATTTGATAGCGCCATTTAACCGTTTTGCGGGCGATTTGGCGAATTTTGGAGGTTTTTCTTGGCGGACTGTTTTATAAGACCTGACTTGGTCCAAAACGCTCGAAAGTTTCGAAATTCACCACGTAACACAATTGGAAGACCAAATGAAGAATGAACCGATTTCCCAATTTCCTCCAAGGCATGCCTTGCCTCCAACCGTCCGGAACAATGCCCTAATCAATTCTTCGCCAAATTCACCTTGGTCAGTCGACTCGCAACCGATCTCGCGATGCCAAGTTGCATTCTTATAAATATTCAAATCGCGGCTGCCGTTGTTGGTCGCGACCATGCATCGAACTCGCGAGATGCAATAAAATTTCCATTTCCTGACCATCTCCCAAACCGTTTCGAGCGTTGACGGGAAATTTGACAGCTGCGCGAAACCTGTATCCGGTTGGCCACTGGAGCAGTTCCACGTCAAATTGACGAGTCGGCAATACTCGCCGCTCTCCGATTTGTATAATTGTGTGTTACGGCAATCATTTACATTTTTGCAAAAATTCGGCCATTTTGGATTGAAGATATACTTTTTGAAATATTTTAGTTTTGAACTCTTTTTTTTTTAATTTTTTTACTCAAAATTACTTAGCTTAGCTTAGTCTGACTGCACGTATCGATAGTTGCACTCCGTGATTGATCTGAACCAGTGAAATTGTACAAAGAATCAACTGAATGGGGCTTGGTAGTAACCTGCCATTCTCAGTGTACATGTTCCAGTGACTCCTACCTTTAAAGATCAATAACGTCACCGGCCACGTCCTTGCAATCAGGTGGGAGAGGGAAGGAATGTTAGTGTGTGACTTTTGTTGTTTTGGGACCGTGTTTACCTCTGCATCCCACAAAAGTCACAGGAAGGAGGTTTTGTTAGTGGGTTAGGTTCGTTGGATCAGGATTCACCTTGATAAGTGATGCGATCTTTTGTTTTGTGTAGTTATTTATAAGTGTTTTCGATTTATGCTCTAAACAGCCGGCTGTCTAGAGATGTAGATCATTATTAGATGTGTGTATACCGATTTAAACCAACAATAAGGATACTGTTGGGGCCCCTCACAAAGTGTGATGATGGTTTATTTTATTTTATCAATGACCAAAATAATTAATTATAAGCGGTTTGAACCGATTTAAACCAACAGCAAGGATGCTGTTGGGGCCACTCACAAAGTGTGATGGTGGTTTACATGATTGAATATAAAATAATTATTAGAACCGATTTGACCCGATTTAGACCAACGGCAAGGATACTGTTGGGGCCACTCACAAAGTGTGATGGTGGTTTATTTAGTTCGGAAGAAAATGAATATGTATAATTCTTTTTTTTTTTTATATATAATAGAACGAATTTGTACTGATTCAAACCAAAAGCAAGGGTTCTATTGGGGCAACTCACAAAGTGCGATGGTGGTTTATACTATAAGGGCATAAAACAAAATCAAGAGCCATTTCGGTTTCCATAGCTTCCTAGACACTCGGCCGCAAAATAATCTTATCCGACGGAAACGTCTCGATCATCGCTGCACAATGGTTTATTATAGCATTTATAAAGTAAATTTGAATACCTTATTGTTTATTTATTATCCATTTTGACTTGACTTGGTACCGTTCAGTTTTATGATGACAAAGTTGCCTGGAGAAAAGTGACAGTTCAAAATGTTTCGGAAGGGAGTCAGCTAGTGTCGTCCAAGTTCAAGTGCGGAAAAAATGCCATTTAAAGTGGTACAAACAATTGAAAGATGCGAAACATGCCTAACCGTAATTCTTTCTGGTTGGAAAGAAGCTGGAATCCTACACTGGCCGGAAAAAAAAAACGCGGTAGCGAAACTCTCTCAAGACGAGTTCTCCATGCCAAACCCAATGTGGGAACGTATCAATTGAGTGAAAAAAAGAGAGTTCAAGACTCGCTTGGAGGCTGAAGCAGAATTGGAACAGATGTAGCCAGTTTCGGATACGGAGGCGAACGAAGGGAATAATCCACCACCGTCAAAGAAAGTTTGCCCCGAAGTCTACAAGTCCCCCAGTCGGAAGGGAAACACAATAAGAGACTTTAACGAAGTTTTCCTTATTCCTGGGCAGGAGGTTGACACCTGTGAAGCTGACTGTAAAATCCAGAATCAGATGAGATTATAATATATGCGACACAAATTCACTTTTTTATAGGGGAACATGTGATGTGAATAGAACCCACCATCAGTGCAAGGATTACATATGACTGCAGATACTTCACTGGTTGTAAAGTTCTGCCTGATGGTTTGTTGCAGCTGGGTGAATCAACTTCATTGAAGACCTTTGGAAGACAAACGACAAGATGTACGTCTATCAACACGTGACAAGGGACAGGCAAATCCACGAACACTTGTCCAGTCTACAAATCCATTGAAACCCTTAGGCTGCCCCCCCCCCCAAACCCAACATATAATAATGTTTGATTGATGAAACGTATTCAAAAAAGGGATATTTAGAGAGAACAATCTTCAACTGGAACGTACTCACCAAATCAATACATCCGGGAGCGCATTCTCGATGCTTAATTTTCTCTAGTCATTTTTAAACAATTCCTCCTCCAGCGAATCCAAACACACAATAACTAAATATCACTTTTCTTCTTCATGTCACTCTGTGCACAAAAGCAATGCACACCGCAAAAACCTAATAATAGATCAGCGCGGTCGAGTCACACTGTCAACAAAGGGAGCGAGAGCACACCAGGCACCAAAGCAACAGGGGGAAAACATCAGCACAAATCATTCTAAATAGAATTATCGCGTCCGGGACATAAAACTATTCAAATGCGAGCACCGAAAAACTACACGGCAGCACAAAGATAGCCCGAGCTCTAAAAAAAAAGCACGCAGCGGAGCAAAAACACACAACCGTTCTCGGACGCTTCTCAAAGCAGACTCTTAATTTTTTTTTTTTTTTTTTTTTTTTTTTTTTTTTTTTTTTTTTTTTTTTTTATTTTTTTTTTTTTTTTTTTTTATATTTTTTTACTCATTTTTTTTTACTCAAAATTACTAACAAAAAATTACCGTGTATATTTTCCCCAGAAAGACTTTACTTTTCTCATCAACTTTGTCTCGCACGCCATTTCAATAAGAAATAACGTTTCCGTGCTTCAAATTATTGAAAAATGTCAAAGACGTCTTTTTGAAAAAAAATCAAGATCCAAAATGGCCAAAAACAAATTTTTCGATTTTCTCTGAAACTTTGCGTAATTATAATTTTCACAGCTTTGCTGAAATTCGGCCATTTTAGATCTTGTAAAATTTTCAAAATGGCGTAATTGATTTTTTTCAAAAAATTGTAACATGGAAACGGAAATTTGACGTCTGACACAAATTTTTGAAAAAGTGATGTCTTTCTGGGAAAAGTATACTACTTATTTTAAATAAAATTTAAAAAAATTGGTGAAAACCTGAATATCTCAAAATGTTCTTGCCAAATTTTTAATGAAAAAAGCTTTTAAGAAAACTATTGGAATATTTAAAACCATGGACATATGAAATCTGACAAAAATCGTAGAACAAGAATCTCTGGTCCAAAGTTTAAACTTTCACAGAAAATGATTTAAAATATCTCGCACAAGGTTGTCTGAGTATAAATTACTTGAAAAAATGTTCAATCGAAAAATTCAAAAATTTCAATGAATTATCGGCTCCGCAAAGCTAACGCGATTGAGCCTTCCAAATAAGCGAACTTAAAAATGTTAACATTTGACAAATGGTTTTTTTTTTCATTTTTAAAGTGACCATACTTTTAAACATTCCAACAGTTTTCATTCTTCATGATCATTTAAAAAAAAATCAAAAATTGGGCAAGACATTTTTAAATATTTAGGATTTTAGGATTTTTTTAAAAATGTTTACTTGAAATTACAAAAAGCATTTTTGGTTATATTTTTCCCAGAAAAAACAGTATTTTTCTCTACAACTTTGTCCTGAATGTCATTTCGATCAAAAGCGACGTTTTTTGTGTTAAAATTTATTGAAAATGTCAAAGACGCCATTTTGAAAAAAAAATTAAAGTTCCAAAATGACCGATGTTTTGCCGATGTCAATGATTGCAAATCGGAGAGGGTCGAATCAAAAATAATGCTTTATTTTGCTATTTGCCCTGGAACTGCTCCATACCAGCACTATAGTGGGAACCAATAACGTGTGTGTGTGTGTAACTAATTCAGATCGAATCAGGAAATTAGTCGAGATTGAAGAACGAAAGCGCGGGCGGGAAAATTTATGCAAAATCCTTGCCCAGCAGTAACCGGACCTGGTTCGCGTCAGGTTTTTTTTTGCCCAGGTGAACAGCAAGCTAATGAATAGTGGAAATTTGGTTTTGCCTAACCTCTAACAGCTGCGGCGTTTGGGGTTGGGAAGCGATGCAGCCTGGTCGGATTATGGCGTTTTTTTTTATTAGGGCGGAATTCGGTTCCAATGGCGTGGAATGGAATTTTTCATTGAGGCATTCTCGTATTGAAGGCTTTATGGGTCACACTGCGAAGAGTGGAGTGGTTTTGATTACTTTTTCTGGAACATTTGGACCGTAGAAGTTAAGGCCGGACTTCGTTGTGACAATTAAATGTTATTGAATGTTATGCTTTATGTTCAATTCTAATTTCTGCTTTCTTTTTTTTCGATTTCAGGTACGTTTTCTTCATCAAAGTGGATCCGTCACATCACTTTCAGAACCCAATTCGAACCTTAATTGGGGTCTCTGTGATCAACCAAGGTCAACCATTGTTTTTAAGAACTCGTTTGAGGACCGTCAATCAAGTTTCTATTGGAATCTGTTTAATCTATCATAATATTTCAGTTTTAAAAAATGTACTCAAGTTGAAACCGTTACTGTTTCCATGATTTTTAACTGGGGTTCCAAGCATGATTTACGGCTAAGGATTCCAGGAAAAAACCTCCCGTAGACCTCCCTCAAATAAATTTACTTCATTTGAAGCCATTTTCAGATCAATTTTCGATACGTACTAATTTGACTTCTTTGGACCCACAAGCCATTTCCAGTGGTAAATTTCTCGTTTAACCACATAAGACTTTTTCGAAATGCTAGAAACCGAACCAAACAGTTTAGGACCTCTGAAAAATCGCCTGAAAGGTATAATTTAACAATGGGGTCTCTAATTTTGTTGGCTGATTATCTAAAGCTTCAAGGTCGCTTTGAAGTCCTAAATGCTCATACTTTATGGTGCGTTCGGAAAATCGTAGTAAGTGGTACGATTGAGAAGACCAACATTTTATTCTTTGAGACCCTCTCCTAATACTTATAGGTGCCCGAAGAAACCATTGGAAGCCTTAAAAACAGAAATGTGTGCGACCTTGGCTTACGTTTCACAAGCCTTTCCCAGTGGTAAATTTCTCGTTAAACCACATAAGACTTTTTCGAAATTCTAGAAACCGAACCAAACAGTTTAGGACCTCTGAAAAATCGCCTGAAAGGTATAATTTAACAATGGATTCCCTAATTTGGTTGGCTGATTATCTAAAGCTGCAAGGTCACTTTGAAGTCCTAAATGCTCAAACTTCATGATTCATGGCAGCATATTCATATTGTACCCCTGAGAGGTCTCAAAGTCTAAGAAGCTATCGTAGCAGACTAAGTGCGTTCCGAAAATCGTAGGACATGGTCTTTCGTGTTTACAAATTTGTTGACTTTCTAAAGTAAATTAAAAAAAAATTGACCTCTTTGGGGTCCTAAAGGCGCATATTTTCAGTTAGAGATCACTTTAGGACTTCTGTGATGTGTCAGCATTATGAATTTTAGTGTAATCATTAATAGATTTTATCAAGCATTAAACTAGAGGAAACTACGATGATTACCATCATGATTACAATTTTTAATAAAAGATTAATTATGGATAATGTCTGTGTCGTAAAAAAGATTCTCGGTGGTTCAAAATCAATTTGTTGCCATCGAACTGGTAACTGTTGTACAAAGCTTGTTTCTTCTTTTTGTTCTACTTTTTTTTCGTTTTTCTTTTCTTTTTTTTTTCTTTGGCTAGTTCAAATTCCTATTTGCTTTAAAATGCAATAGATGACTCTGTAGTCTATTCTCGTTAGCGAAATATCCTTTTTGGGAAAAGCTGTACAGTTCAGACAAGAATTATCATTTCACATTAGCAGATTAGTTCCAGATCGTGCCACAAATATTGCGCTGTAGTCAATTTTCCTTAGGTTAAGCTTAGGCTCGGTTCCATTTGGTGAATTTTCACTTAAATTTGACAGATGGAACATTTTCAAATAAACTTACTATTAAACCAAACTTATTTCTGACAGACCATGAATCAACTTTGACAAATACCTTTTCGACAATGTACCTCTCTAACCTCGAGTAAGCCGCGAGTATTCGGCATAACTCCTACTAGACATAGAATTAAGTGAATTTTGTTACAAACAAAGAACAATGAACTATTGGCTCCGTAAAGCTAACGCGATTGAGCCTTCCAAATAAACGAACTAGTTAAAAAATACCTCTTCGAAAATCGGAAGATCAACAAATTGAAGTGAAAATTCACCAAATCGAACACAGCCTTAGATTAAGAGTTGCCGTCTTCGACAAAGTTGTTCAATATTGACATTAACAGATTAGTTTCAGATCGTGCCGCAGAGATGGCACTGTATTCTATCTTCGTTAATTGAAGCTCTAGAGAGATGTCGTATTCGGCAAAGCTTAAGGACTGTACCAGCAGATTATTTCCAGATCATACCGCAGAGCTGGCACTGTAGTCTATCTTCGCTAAATAAAGTCCTAGAGAGTTGTCTTCGGAAAAGTTGTTCAGTATGGGAAGGACTGTCATTTGACATCAGCTTGATCGTGTCACAGACATGACGCACTTAGATATCTTCTAGAGACCTCTGCTGATTTGATTGGTTGAATGTTGGGGCTGAGACCCTAATATGTTGGACGTTTAAGACGTTGAATCAAGCCAAGTTTGATAAATTCAAACTAGTATATCTTCGTTAAATGAAGTCCTAGAGAATCGCTGTCTTGGGAAAAGTTGTTCAGTATGTAAACGAATGTCATTTGACATCATCAGATTAGTTCCAGATCATGCCGCAGAGATGGCACTGTAGTCTGTCTTCGCTAAATAAAGTCCTAGAATCAGATCATGCCGCAGAAATGGCACTGTATCGTCGTTCCTAGAGAGTTGCCGTCTTCGGCAAAGTTGTTCAGTATGTCATGGACTGTCATAGATCGTGTCACAGATATGACGCACTTTGAGTCCTTCTAGAGACCTCTACTGATTTGATTGTTTGAATGTTGGCAGATACCCTAATATGTTGGACGTTTAAGACGTTCAATCAATCCAAAGATTGATAAATTCAACCTATGTTTCCTGTAGTCTATCTTCACTAAATGAAGTCCTAGATAGTTGCCATCTTCGGCAAAGTTGTTCAGTATGTCAAGGACTGTCATTTGACATCAGCTGGATCGTGTCACAGACATGACGCACTTCAATTCCTTCTAGAGACCTCTGCTGGTTCTATGGCTTGAATGTTGGCTGAGACTCTAATTTGTTGGACGTTTAAGACGTTCAATCAATCCAAAGTTTGATCAATTCAAACTATTTTTCCTGTGGTCTATCGACGCTAAATGAAATCCTAGAGAGTTGCCGTCTTCGGTAAAGTTATTCAGTATGTCAAGGACTGTCATGTGAAATGAGCAGTTTAGTTCCAGGTCATACTGCTGAGATCGCACTGTAGTCTATCTTCGCTAAATGAAGTCCTAGAGAGTTGCCGTCTTTGGCAAAGTTGTTCAGTATTTCAAGGACTGTCATTTGACATCAACTGGATCGTTTCTCAGACATGACGCACTTTGAGTCCTTCTAGCGACCTCTGCTGGTTTGATTGTTTGAATGTTGGCTGAGACCCTAAGACGTTTAAGACGTTCAATCAATCCAAAGTTTGATAAATTCAACCTATTTTTCCTGTAGTCTATCTTCGCTCAATGAAGTCCTAGAGAGTTGCCGTCTTCGACAAAGTTGTTCAGTATGCAAACGACTGCCATTTGACATCATCAGATTAGTTCCAGATCATACCGCAGAGATGGCACTGTAGTCTATCTTCGCTTAATGAAGCCTTAGAGAGTTGCCATTTTCGGAAAAGTTGTTCAGTATGTCAAGGACTGTCATTTGACATCAACTGGATCGTGTCACAGATATGACGCACTTTGAGTCCTTCTAGAGACCTCTGCTGATTTGATTGTTTGAATGTTGGCTGAGACTCTAATATGTTGGACGTTTAAGACATAGAATCAAGCCAAGTTTGATAAATTCAAACTGTTGTCTATCTTCGCTAAATGAAGCGTTTGAGAGTTGCCGTCTTCGGCAAAGTTGTTCAGTACGTAAAGGACTGTCATTTGACATCAGCAAATTAATTTCAGATCATGCCGCAGAAATAACACTGTAGTCTATCTTCGTTCCTAGAGACATGACACCCTATGAGTCCTTATAGAGACCTCTGCTGGTTTGATTGCTTGAATGTTGGCTGAGACCCTAATATGTTGGACGTTTAAGAAGTTCAATCAAGTTAAAGTTTGATAAATTCAAACTATTTTTCTTGTAGTCTATCTTCGCTAAATGAAGTCCTAGATAGTTGCCGTCTTAGCCAAAGTTGTTCAGTATGTCAAGGACTGTCATTTGACATCAGCAGATCAGTTCCAGATCATGCAGCAGAGATGGCACTGTAGTCTATCTTCGCTTCAAGAGAGTTAACGTCTTCGGCAAATTTGTTCAGTATTTCAAGGACTGTTTTTGACATCAGCAGATTAGTCATGGATCGTGTCACAGACATGACATACTTTGAGTCCTTCTAGAGATCTCTGTTGGTTTGATTGCTTAAATGTTAGCTGAGACCCTAATATGTTGGACGTTTAAGACTCAATCACTCCAAAGTTTGATAAATCGCTAAATGAAGCCCTAGAGAGTTGGTATCTTCGGAAAAGTTGTTCAGTTGTCGACTGTCATTTGACATCAGGTGGATCGTGTCACAGACATTACGCACTTTGAGTCCTTCAGCAGAGGTCTCTTACTGGTTTGATTGCTTGAATGTTGGCTGAGACCCTAATATGTTGGAAGTTTAAGACGTTCAATCAAGCCAAGGTTGATAAATTCAATCTATTTTTCCTGTAGTCCATCTTCGCTCTTAGAGAGTTGCCGTCTTGGGAAAAGTTGTTCAGTATGTAAAGGACTGTCATTTGACATCAGTAGATCAGTTCCAGATCATGTCGCAGAGATGGCACTGTAGTCTATCTTCGCTCCTAGAGAGTAGTTGCCGTCTTCGGCAAAGTTGTTCAATATCAAGGACTGTTGTTTGTCGGTTCTGATAATAGAGAAGCTCTTATTCAATTTGAATGCTACCTCCTGGGAATATTAAACCCAACGTGAGATTCCGAGTGATCAGATGTCCATTCAAATCGAATTGGAACCACTCAGAAGCTCGAATCAATATCAATATTAAGTGAAAATAGGAAGCCCAATTTTTATAAAAATTATGTTGGAGTTGAAAGGCTTTGTCATTTTAAGAGCTAATTGGTTGCACTGTAATCAAACTGTAACACATTTGTTGAATTTCAAAATATGTAACCGACAGGTTAAGTGAAAATCGACATACGTTATGATTGATAGAATGGTGATTATTTTCGAATCAACCCTTTAGTATTTTTTTTTCGGTGAAATGGCTATTCAGATTCTGACGCACTCATTTCTTCGGTGCAATAGCGAAAAATTCAAACAGTGATCAAGATTTAAACAGCATTTTCCTATATGGGCCGTTTCACCGAGAGCTATTTGGATAAATTTCAGTGAGATAAATTAAGCTTCCGTTCGTGCCATTTCATCGACATCCATCAAACCGATTTCTTGTAAATCGTTTATCGACTAAATTTTCAGCTCCAATTCGAAGAACACATTTCCAACTCGATTCAATTGAACCTCAGAAATTTCGGCGAAACGGCCATCAATTTCCAATATAACGAAGTAACTTACTCCGGAGCTCCCCCTGCTACTCGAATCTGCCGTCAGTTCGGTACAAATCAAACTTGATGAATAAATTATCCATAATCCACTTCCACTTTTGCAGACGAGCGAACGAAGAAAAAAGAAAAAATAAAGCAACAGGGAGAAGATTCTAAATTTTGCGCTGCCAAACTCCACTTGTTACCCGTCGACTGAATGCGAAAGTTCGGTTGGTGCGGGGGTGAAACCGGGAACGCATCGTATGGTTCTTATGGCTTCATTTGCGCCCGCGAACGGTGAAAATGAAAGTTCTATCCTCCGCCCCCCAACCTCACTTCGACAGTGCCTTGGCAGCGATGCGTGTGCGGTACAGGTGAAATATATTGGCAATCTGATTTAAATATTCGACAGCCGCTGCCAGTCGCTCAGCATCGCTGGTGGTGGAAATTTATTGGATGTTGTCCCGGTGTTAAATTCTACGCTCCGCCCGCACGAAAGGTGAAAGTTGTCAAGTCGCAAATCTCCGTGATCTACTATGCTAGGGTGTAAAACAAGCGGAAGTAGTGAATGGAGGAGGGGCTACAGTAATTCCGGACAGATGACGCGTGGTCGCAAACGAAATCCGGTCCGAATAATTGCGAGGAGTTGGATTCTTCCAAGCGACGGTGGCGCCATAATTTCATTAGACCGAATTACACTAGGTCGATGGCCACTAGGTCGAACGCCATTAGGCCGAATTTTGAAAAGTATAACAATGAACTTAGAGAATTCATTGGAACAATGTGCAGCACCCTGGGACTTTGAAAATTTCTTAAGATTTCTGTCTTCTCATTCCTCCTAGACGGTGGATCTTAACAAATATTTTAAAATCGCACAAATAAGAAAAACATGAAATCTTCAGGGCTTGAATTTTTTTTAGTGATCATGTGTGTTTAAAAATAAGGTCTTATTTAATGGATCCCGAGTTTTGTTCTCATTAACTATTAATTACTAGTGATAATTAACTATTATCACTATTAAAATTTTGGCCTACTGACTTATTCGGCCTATTTTTGTTTATTCTTTATTAATAATATTACATTTATTAGTGACCCATTCAGTCTAATGGCATTCCGCCTAATGACCCTTCAAGGTGCACTAGCTAACCGCCGTCGATTTCGGCCTGTCAGAAAACGACGGAAGTGGAACTGTTGCTACGTGCCATCGATCGTCTCGGTGCCAAGAGCTACGGCCTAGCATAGCAGCAGCGGGTAGTCGATTTAATGAGGGTTCAGCGGAGTGCAATCAATGATGATGATGCTAGTTAGCCAGGTGAAAAAGAGGGTGAATCAGCAGAATAGTGCGCCGCCGGTGCCTAGTGAGCTATTTTGTGTAATCTGATGCTAAAATTACACAATCCCGGTCTGCATTGGGCTTGGGACCAGGTGGAGTCATTGTGCGGCAGTAAAAATTTGCTACCTCTGCGGGATTTGCACTAGGCTGGCTGGCCCGTATGACAACTGGAAGACACGGAAAACATATGGTCGTGAGAAATTTTTTCCTAGGAAAAGTTAGGGTCAATTGAAAAGATGTATTTAACTCTTAGGACCGCAAACATTGTTTAATTTTTGATCTAGCTGCTGTGGATTTATGTGGATAACAATTTGATTTCAAACATTTTAATTTGTTTATTGAATAGTGCAAGGACGTACTCAAAATAGATTATCGTCTTTAGGACCTCAGAAGATGCGTTTCCACTCTTTTTATTGAAGTTATTTTATAAAAGATACCCTTACGATACATTTGAGGTTTTGGAATCCAATCTTCAAGAAGCCATCAATATTGGAATAATTAAATTAGAATAATTTCTGTTTCAGTTCAGGACCCCAGTAAAATTAATTATAGGGATTTTAAGACCCTAAGAACTTGCAAACTGAGCTTAATTTTGATTTGACGATCACTGATGGCCATCAGTTTGTGCACAGCCAAGGAAAATTTCTGGAAGTTTTCAACTAAGTTGGGTGAGTTAAGACCCCTTAAAATAAATTTGTTTGTCAGAACTCCTTAAAATTTCTAATCCTCCTGAACCTTTCATTTATTTTTGAACCCTCCACAAAATTTCATAGGTATTCCCACCAGAATTCTATGGAATATTCTTTGAATTGTCAGAACCCTTAATATTTTCCAAGGTCCGTATAATTTTTGAAATTGTTATTTTTTTCAAAATTCTTCACCTTGAATATTTTCCCGAAATTTTCCATATTTTCCAAAGTGTTAAAAGATTTTCGTGCAGAGCCAAAATAAAAAAAAAATGTCGAATATACCATTTTGGACCAATTTGGAGTATCCCAGAGTATACCAAACAATTGTGAAAAATTTCATGCAAATCGGAGAATGTCGAGTCTGATCGATTCGTTATTTGGCGTGGAACTACTCATCTTGTCTGCACCATTTTAAGATAATTTTGATATCACCAAAAGGTGAGGCAATCAAATTTTCTGTACATTTGAGATCAAAGAGCAACATTTTCGGTTTTGGGGCAATTACCAACATTTCAAAGGCTTCTGAGAACATCGGGACCGTTTTGGCCATTGTTCAGTTATTCCGGATTTTGGGTAGCCAAGTTTTGGTCAAAATATTTTCTATTTTGGATCCAAGATAGCTCCAAAAATATTAAGGTCATGGAACTCAGCTGGACCTTTCAAAAATTCCAAGCCTTCTGAAGTCGCTATTTTGACTGGAATTGCTACAATACATATTCCGGATCTGGAGACTTCTGAGGTTATTTTGCAGCGTTTTGACCCTTTTTATCAGTGATTTCATATTCCGAGACTGGAAATTGCAACCACCAAACAAATCTAAACCATCTTTGGACTGTTTTGGCCATTTTTTCAGTGATTACGTATTCTAGATCTGGAGAATCGAATCACCAAAAGTTCTAAGCCCTTTGATGTCCTCTGAACCATTTTAGCAATTTTTCCAGTAATTACGTATTTTGGATCTAATGACTCAAATTAACAAAAAAATCTATGTGAGGTCATCTGGACTATTTAGGCCACTTTTCAAGTTATTTGAATTCCGGATCTGTCTCCTTTCACCACATATTGTCACCCTTCTGAGGCCATCTGGACCAATTTTAAGCATTTTTTCAGTGATAACGTATTCCGGATCTGGTGATTCGGGTCTGGAGACTACAATTATCAAACGAATCTAAACCGTCTTAGGTTACTGGGCTACTTTGGCCAATTTGTCTGTTTTTAAGTATTCTGGAACTGGAGACTCCAATCACCAAAAATTGTAAGCATTCTGATGTCCTCTGAACCATTTTGGCCATTTTTCCAATAATTACGTATTTCGGATTTGGAGACTCTAATCACCAAAAATCCCAAGTCCTTTGGAGTCATCTGGACAATTGTGGACTTTTTTAAAGTAATTCGATATCCGGATCTCTTGAGACTTCAATCACCAAATAATCTAAGGCCTCTGATGTCGCTTGACCGATTTATGCCATTTTTCTAGTAATAGCGTGTTTCTCATCTGGAGACTATAATCACCAAAAAACCTAAGTCCTTTGTGGTCACCTAAGCTTCTTTGGACATTTTTCAAGTAATTTTGAATTCTTAATGTGAAGGCACCAATTCAATACACTCTGAGGTCATCTGGACATTTTGGAACTTCCTTTTTTAGTAATCATGTATTTCTAGTCTTGCGACTCGAATCACCCAAAATTCTAAGCCTTCTTAAGCAATTAGGTGGCCAATTTTCATAGATTAAAGATTTTGGATCTAAAGTCTCGATTCACCAAAAATTGTAAGCCTTCTGACGCAACATTGTGCTCAATTTTCATAGATTAAAAATCTCGGATCTGAAGAGACTTCAATCGCCAAATTTTCTGAGCCCTCTGAAGTAATCTGAACTATTTTGGCCCCTTTTTTCAGTGGTTACGTATTCTGGATCTGGAGACTTCAGTAATCAAATAATCGAAGCCCTTTGAGGTCATTTGGGCTACTTTCCAATCTACTCCAATCACAATAAATTCTAACCACTCTGAGGTCATCCGGACCATTTGGAACTTTTTTTTTTGGGTTTTGGTCACAGAACTGCGTCAGAAGGCTTCGAATTTTGGTTGATTCGACTCGTAAGTCGAATCACTCAACATTCCAAGCCTGCTGAAGCAATTCTGTGACCAATTTTGCGACCAATTTTCATAAATTAAAGATTTCGGATCTAGAGACTCCAATCGCCAAAGGTTCTGATCTAATCGCCTCTTAAGTTATCTGATCTAATTAGGCTATTTTTTCAGTGATTTCATATCCCGGATCTGGAGATTCCAAACACTCAAAATCCTAAGCCCTCTGAAGTTTTTGACCTATTGTAACAAATTTTCAGAGATTACGGATTTCGAAGATTCCAATGATAAAAACTTTTAGGCCATCCGAAGCATCTGGTGGGCCATATTCAAAGTTTATGGTTTCCGGATCTGGAGGGTCGAATTGTCAAAAATTCTAAGTCATCTGAGATAATTTCGATCACCGAAAATTATAAGTCTTCGGAAGCATCTGGTCCATTGTGACCCATTTTCATGGATTAGGGATTTTTGATGTGATCATTTTTCAGATCTTCCGGATTTCGGGGAGTCAAGTTTTGGTCCAAGTATCTTCAAAATACAAAATTGTATGCCTTCTGAGGTCATCTGGACTATTTTGGCCCATTTTTCAGGTAATTTCGTGTTCCAAATTTGAAGACTCCTGTTACCAAAAATTCTTACCCCTTCAATGTCATCTGAACCATTTTGGCCATTTTTAAAATTATTTCAAATTCCGGATCTGGACACTCCAATCATCAAACATTCTAACCCCTCTGAGGTCATCGGAACTATTTTGGCCATTTTGATCATGTTTCAGTAAACACGTATTCCGGCTCTGGAGACTCCAATCACCAATAATTCTATGCCTTCTGAGGTCATCTGGAGCATTTTGGCCTTTTTCTTTTCCAGTGATTTCATATTCCGGGTCTGGAGACCACAAACACCCAGAAAATCTAGACCCTCTTAGGTTATCTGGGCTATTTTGGCCATTTTTCCGTGATCACGTATTCTGCATCTGAAGACACCAATCACCAAAGACTCTGACCTCTGATGACCAGTAATTACGTATTTCGAATTTGGAGGATTGAATCACCATAAATTTTGGCCGTTTTAAAAGTAATTCGAATTCCGAATCAGAGACTCCTTTCACCAAGCATTGTAACCCTATTGGGGTCACCTGGACCATTTTGACCATTTTTTCAGTATTTTGGATCTGGTGATTCGAATCACTGAAAACTATAAGCCTACCGAAACATCTGGCTCCCCATTGTGAGCAATTTTCATAGATTATTTATTTCGGATCTGGAGACTCCCATCGCCAAAGCTTCTGAGCTCCTTTTCAGTGATTACGTATTCCGGATCTGGAGACTTAAATCACTCACAATCATAATCCCTCTGAGGTGACCAATTTTCGGAGATTATGGATTCCGGGTCTGGAGATTCCAGATACCAAAACTTATAAGCTTTCCGAAGCATTTGGCCCATAGTGACCAATTTTCAAAGATTCCGGATCTGGAGGCTCGAATTATCAAAAATTCGAAGTCCTCTGCGGATATGTTGATAAATTTTCCGGTGATCACGTATTCTGGATTTAGAGGTTTCGATCACCAAACAATATAAGCCTTCTGAAGTCCATTGTGACCCATTTTAAGGATTAGGGATTTTTGATTTTTGAGCTTCCGGGGAGTCAAGTTTTGGTTCAATTATCTTCAATTTTCGACGCATAAAATCACCGGAAATCCTATGACTATTGACGTTATTTTGGACTATTTTGTCGAATTTTTCATGTAATTTCGTTTTCCAAATACAGAGACTACAATCACCAAAAATTCTAACCCCTTTGAGGTCATCTGAACCATTTTGAACAATTTTTAAGTTATTTCGAATTCCGGATCTGGAGGCTCCAATCATTAAAACAATCTAAATCCTTTGAGATAATCTGAGCTATTTTGGCCATTTTTAAAGTTATTTCGAATTCCGGATCTGAAGACCCCGATTATCACAAATTCTAACCCCTCTGAGGTCATCTGGACTATTTCGACCATTTTTCAGTGATGACGGGTTCCAGATTATTTGTAGATTCCAATCGTCCAAATTTTTAGGCCTTCTTCTGCATCGGTCCCATTATGACCAATTTTAAAGATTCCGGTTTCCGGATCTGGAGTCTCCAATCATCAACAATTCTAAGCCCATTGGCAATTTTTCCAGTAATTAAATATTTCGGATCTGGAGACTCCATTCACCACAACTATCTAAGCACTCTGAGGTCATCAGAACAATTTTGGCAATTGTTCAAGTAGATTCTGATTTTGGATCCGGTAATTCTCATTCATCCAAAATGTATATGCCTTCTGAGGCACCTGGCCCATTATTATTGTGACTCATTTTCAAAGATTAGGGATTTTTGATTTGACAGTTTTTCGGAGCTTCAGAAGGCTTATAAATTTTGGTGATGAGAATTTCCGGATTCAAAATCAGAATCTACTTGAAAAATTGCCAAAATTGTTCTGATGACCTCAGGGTGCTTAGATATTTATGGTGAGTGGAGTCTCCAGTTGCGAAGTATGTAATTACTGGAAAAATTGCCCAAGGGCTTAGTGATTGCAGTCTCCAGATCCGGAATCTCTAAAATTGGACATAATTGGACAGATGCAGCAAAAGACTTAAAAATTTGGACGATTGGAATCTTCAAATCTGGAATCCTTCTTCTTCTTCTTCTTCTTCTTCTTCTTCTTCTTCTTCTGCTTCTTCTTTGTATTTCAAGCTTATTGCGTATCGCATATTAGCTTATTGCGTGCTCTCAACTTATGCGAATCAAATTTGGGTCCAAATATCTTCAATTTTAAGGTCGTAAAAAATTACCAAATATTGTACGCCTTCTGAAGTTCATTTTGTCGCATTTTTCAGGTAATTTCGTTTTCCAAATTTGGAGATTCCAATCACCAAAAAATATTACTTCTCTGAAGTCATCTGATCCATTTTGGCTATTGTCCACGTAATTTTGTATATCGACTTTGAGACTTCAATCACCAAAAATTCTAACCCGTCTGAGGTCTTCTGGACTATTTTCGCCATTTTTCTGTGATGACGTAGTCTGGATCTGGAGACTCCAATCACCAAAAATATCCTAAACCCTCTGAGTTCATCAGAATTTTTTTGGAAATTTTCCAAATCCCGATCACCAAAAATTATAAACCATCTGAAGCATCTGACCCATTGTGACCCATTTTCAAGGATTAAGGATGTTAGCTAACCTTTTTTTTAGATCTACCGGATCTCGGAGAGCCAAGGTTTGGTCCAAATTACTTCAAAATGCTATCTAGAAAGCCATCAAAAATGCTATGCCTTCGGAAACAATTTGGACTATTTTATCCAATTTTCCAGGTAATTTCCATTTTGGCTATTTTCACGTAAATTCATATTTCGGATCTGGAGACTTAATCACCAAAACAATTAAATCCTCTGAGGTCTTCTGGACTATTCCCGGACCTGGAGACTTCAATCATCAATAATTATAACCCCTCTGAGGTCTTCTGGACTATTTTGGCCGTGATTTGGACTATTTTGGTCATTTCTCAAGGTATTTCCAATCCCGGAGCTGGAGACTTCAATCATCAAAAATTCTAACCCCTCTGCGGTCTTCTGTACTATATTGACCGTGATCACGTATTCCGGCTCTCGGGACACCAATCATCAAACATTCTAAGCCCTCTGATGTCATCAGAATCATTTTGGCAATTTTTCCAGCAATTACGTATTTCGGATTTGGAGATTCCATTCACCATAAATATCTGAGATCATCAGAACGATTCTGGCAAATTTTTCAAGTACATTTGGATGTTCGATCTGGAGACTCCGATCACCATAAATTATAAGCCTTCTGAAGCACCTTTTGTGACCCAATGTGACCCATTTTCAAGGATTAAGGATTTTGATCTGATAATTTGTTCAGAGCTTTCAGATTTGTGGGAGTCAAGTTCTGGTCCAAATAGCTTTAATTTGCGACCCATAAAATCACCAAAAATGCTATGTCTTCTGAAGTCATTTGGACTATTCTGTTACATTTTTCCGTTCATTTCGTTGTCCAAATTTGGAGATTTCAATGACCAACCAGTGTCATCTGAATCATTTTGGTAATTTTTCGAGTAATTTCGCATTTCGGATCTGGAGGCTCCAACCTATTTTTAATCATTTTCAAAGCTATTTTGAATTCGGAGACTTCAATCATAGAAAATTCTAACCCCTCTGAGGTCTTCGGGACTATTTTGGCCATTTTTCAGTGATGACGGATTCCGGATTTGGAGATTCCAATCATCCAAATGTCTAAGCTTGCTGATGGATCTGTGGCCCATTATGACCAATTTTAAGGATGCCGTCGGATCTGGAGACTCCAATGATCAAAAATTCTAAGCCCTTTGGCAATTTTTGCAGTAAATGCGTATTTTGGAGCTGGAGATTCTTCCAATCACCAAAAAAAGATCTAAACGCTCTTAGGTCATCTACACAATTTTGCGAATTTTTCAAGTAAATTCGAATTCGGAATCTGGAGACTCAAATAACCAACAATTGTAACCCCTCTGAAGTCATCTGAACCAGCTTGGCCATTTTCCAGTGATGCCAGATTCCAGTTCTAAAACGTCTAAGGTCATCTGGACAATTTACAGTTATTTTTTGGATGATTCAAGGGGGGGGTCTAAGGGATTTGAAGTCATACTTCGGCACCGTTCCAATGTAATTCAGAGAATGCCAATAAAGATAAAAGAAAGTCTTTGATTGAAGGTTGAATGTACAAAAGGTTGCAGTGGACAAAAGGTCGAAAGGGACAAAAAATTGACAAAATGTAGTTTAGAAAATGCTCGCGAAAAGTTTAAAAGAACTTTAAACAAATGCTCCCAAAGCACTGCCGCTTAACTATTAGCTATATGAATTTTCCAAAGAACTGCTCATGACTATAATATTTTAGAGTTAGCCATCCATTTTACCTTGTTGGAGGGTTTTGATCAGTTTATCCATTTCGACCTTTTGTCTATTTCGATTGTTTGTCAACTTCAACCTTTGGTCCATTCGACCTTGACGAGTCGAGAGCTTGAACTGAAGAAAATGTAATGTATGCCACATAAAATTACATCTAATAGTTACCGACAGACCTTACGACAAAGATTATTGACGTTGCAAAGCCATTTCACCGACTGAGGCCATTTCCCCGAAAATAAAAATTATTTCCGCACTCCTAAAAATCCGGGAAACCCTCAACAGTTATCGATTGGTTTTCGAAAGACCAGATCAAAATCGATCGAATTTTTTACCCAGAAAATCACCCTTCACACAAAAAAGCCATCTCCCCGAAATAACCCCAGCAAAAGTTTTCCGTTCCAGTCCAACCTGCATTTCCACCTGGAACTGCAGCTACAAATGTCGTCCACCTGTCGACGACGACGACGACGACGACAATGATGACGACAAAACTGATTTTGATTTGATGCAATACATTCAGTTCTTTTGTGAGGTTCGCCCTGTCAGTCCTCTTCACAATATGCCGACCCCACACAGTGCGCTTTGGTGCGGCGCCTGAATCTATGCATCAATTTGCGAAACGCTCCTGCTCTTCCTCCCCAGAACCCTGCTCTGGGAAGTAATTGTGATGTGCTGTGCTGTGTGTATGTGTGTTGATCCAATCCATATGTTGTGTGTCGTTGTCATTGTTGCGCCCGCATGTAGGCTACCCAGAAGCAGCAGTCAGGTGAATCGTGAAAATCGGATCAAATGACGTTGGTTTCGATTTTTACTGGGCCCCGGACCTCCGCTCCCTTCCAGAACGGATTTGGACAACGCTTTTCCGCTTTATCATCATCGTTTAGTTTTGTAACGCTTCATTTGGCCCTGGTGGCTCTGCACGGTCGTTGTACGTTGCGAGATATCCGGGTTTTCCCCGATTAACAGGACAAATGCATTTGGAGAATGTCCATTCGGGGGGTGGACGGTGTTTAGAGTAAATATTTTCCATCGTATTTGGCATTCGGTTCCAACCGGAGATCCTATCTCGCTCGCGAAAAGGGAAGCCAATTTTCCAGCTATTTGAAAATAATTATTCCGCGATTAGAATCAGAATGAGAAATTTGTGGGTGGATGAAAGTTGCTGGATCCCGCGAATGCGAAAAGTCAATTAACGGTTGCCGATGGAGAGGACACCCTTACTTTTTTTTTCCCGTTGAACGACGACTGAGATAATAACAGTAATGCTAGATGGGATGGTCATTAAAATGAGCATCGGTCGTTGGTTTGTCATTATTTCTGATGGGATCCGGACTCCGGATCTGATGTCCTGTATTTTCATGGTTGAAAAGCATTAATGAGGGATTTTTGCGGATTTTTTCCCCCCGACGTAACGAGTGATTTCCACCTCCACCCTCATCACGCGGTACAAGCTCGCTTCACTCGAAGCCGATCAGCGAGCTTGCACTTCGGTCGGGGTCCAAAACAACTCCAAGCAACAGTTTTAAACAACACGAGCCCCGTCTCGGAACTAGGTGGGCCGACAGGTGTCAAACCGAACCGGATCCGGGAGCCTCGATTTGCTTCCGTTTTTCCACAACGATACTCTCTCGGAGCATTTCCGTAAGAAACAAGCTTTCAAATCCATATAGGTAGAAGAAAGTTGTAGGCACAAAAGCCAAAGGCTTTTGTCTTTCTCCGATTTTCCCACCCCGTCACGGTTCCCCTTTTTCGCTTGGCAAATATGATATACCGTTACCGATACCTATTCGGTACGGATCCAAGGAATTCCATCTCCGGCTGCCTACCTTCCACGTTCGACGACTTTGGTCCCTAAGAAGGGGGAAGAAGGCGCTACTGCTCGGTTCCAACAACTTTTCCATCAAACAAATGTTTGAATTGTGATATTGCTTTTCTCTCTGCTGTACAACATACCCCTGGAACGCTGGAAGACAGAGGGAAGCAGCCAACGTTCTTCGGTTACGGTCGATACATCAGTTTGCATACCTTTGGGAGGAGGGATGGGTGGGGGGCAGGGGATGTACCATGGTCGTGTTGGTGGTATCGAACGAATGAATGTATTTGAACGGGTTAGAGGTGGTGGTGAGAGGAGTGACGGCATTCTTAGCGCACATATCGGTACCTAATATTGCGTACAAAGAGGCCCCAGTCAACCAAGACTGGGATTAGTCCGACAGGTGGGCTGTGTCAAAATGGCTTGATATGATTTTGAGCGAGTTTTAACTGGGTAGCTCCGACATGAATTTAACGGTGGAAATTTGAAAATATCGCATGTCGGAGTTGGAAAAAGTGATGCTTCAATAATGAGAATCTACTGACCGGTGTCAACACCGACGCCCATAAAGTTCGTAGGCTTCAGATAAGCTTTTCAAAAAATATTCCATCAAATTTTTAAAATTAAAAAAGGTGTCGGACTTCAAGAAATATAGATAACAAATTAATAAAAAAAAATACACTTGATAAACGTTTTGAAATTTTTTATTGGTTTGTTTGATTTGTCGGAGTGGAAAATATTTTTTTCTTTGTGAAATTAAATCATGAAATTATGCCGGTTGCAACTAAATTTGACAATCTTGAATTAAATTAATTAACATAATTTCAGATGTTGACGTTTTTTGTCGGAGTCAAAAAAATAAACTAAAGATAACAACTGAAAGTTACTTTTAAATGTTTCCTTTAAGGCTTTTACTCTGACAAACATATTTGCTTTTATTTCAAATCACATTTGATGAAGAGCAGGCCATCGAGCTTCGATAATATCCATGAACATTAATTTAAATTTCCCCTAAAGAATTTTGAGTCGTGTAGCATCACAATCATGATGTAAGTCCGAAACAAACATGTAAAAAACTGAAGAATGATTATTTATATTAAAAAAAATAACTGTCACAATAAACTCCGACACGGTCTGTTTTATCGAGCTTAAAAGTCGTTTAAACTTAAATCAGGGAACTGTCGAAATAAGTCGGCGACCACCAAGTAAACGCCTAAAATTCAAGACCAACATCCCTTGTGAGGTCATTTTCTCGCGAACCGATGCCTACATTCGCAAACCTCAAACACAATAGGGTAGAGGAGAATTTCGTCTACCTGTTCATTTTGTTGGTTTGCCTTGGCGGACTTCGGTTTACGATAAAATGGCCTTACAAGTTATGTTTACCAAATGGAGTTGAGGCCTTTTAAATGGTTGGTCTTGAATTGTAAATTGTAAGTCCGACAAGTATCAAATGATGTGAACAGATACACTACGAAGTCAATTTGAGTTGACACTGAATCTCAAGTTGTAATACTCAACTCCGACAAGATTGGTGGACGTCAGACTGTGACTTTTTTATAGTGAGTCAGTATTGAATCGATGTTGCTTCTGCTTTGTTCTTTGTTGCTAAAATTCGGCCATCTTAGATCTTGTAAAATTTTCAAAATGGCGTCTTTTAAATTTTTGAAAAAAATCGTAGCAAAGTAACGGCACTCTGATCAAAATTACGTCTGAGACAAAACTATAGAGAAAAATATACAGTTTTTTTTGTAATATCAAGAGAAAATTAAAAAAAAAATGTTAATGCCTAAGTATCTGAAAATGTCGTTTTTCGAATTCTATTTTTTTAAATGGAATATTCTGGTATGTTTCAATTATGGACACTTAAAAATTAATAATTTTAATGCAAAATAATATCCCTGGGATTTTTTTATATTTGAAGTAAAAATTTAAAAAAAAATGTTAAAAACCTTAATATCTAAAAACGTTCTACAATTTTCAATAAAAAAAAAAGAAACTGATGAGGAGATTATGGACACTTGAAAATTGAAGATTTAAGAGCAACATAACGTCTTTCTGGGAAAAATAATCACAAAATAGTTTTTATTTTTATTTTAAGTAAAAATAAAAATGGTAAAACCTCAATTTCTCGATTCTTTTTAAATGCTCAAAAAATGGAAAATTGTGGAATGGTTAAAATTATAGACATTTCAAAATTGATTCTGCTTTTTGAATTTGTTTTTTTTTTTTTTCATATAGAATCTTTTGTCGTTTTTTGAATTCTATTTTTTAAATGGAATATTCTGGTATGCTTAAATTATGGACACTTAAACAATGATGATTTTAATGCAAAATAATAAGCCTGGGATTTTTTTATATTTGAAGTAAAAATTTAAAAAAAAAATGTTAAAAACCCTAATATTACAGAACGTTCTACAATTTTCAATTAAAAAAAAAAAAAAAAACTGAACGAGAGGAGACTTTTGAAATGTTTAAAATTATGGACACATGAAAATTGAAGGGTTTAGATCAACAAAATGTCTTTCTGGGAAAAATAATCACAAAATAGTTTTTATTTTTATTTTAAGTAAAAATAAAAATCATAATGGTAAAACCTAAATTTCTCAAAATGCTTCGTTTTTTTTAAATGCTCAAAAAATGGAAATTTGTGGAATGTTTAAAATTATGGACACTTCAAAATTCATGATGCTTTTTTAATTTGTTTTTTTTTTCAAATGGATTCTTTTGGAATGTTTAAAATTATGACCACTTGAAAATTGAAGATTTTAGAGAAAAACAGGTACTCAAAAAATTGTTTTTTTTTTTTATTTTAAGTAAAATAAAAACCTAAATGTCTCAAAATGTTTTATGATTATATTTTATTTTTAATGCTAAGATTTAAAAATGAATGATTTTAGTGAAAATAATGTCTTTCTGGGAAAAACAAACAATTATTTTTTTATATTTTAAAATTTAGAAAAATGGTGAAAACTAAAATATTAAAAAAAATCCGATTTTTAATTATTCTAAATAAAAAAAATAAAAAAAGAAAGAAGTTTTTGGGAATGGTTAATAGTATGGACACATAACAATTGATGATTTAAGAGAAAAATAATGTTTTTCTGAGCAAAATAAACATTTTTTTTTAATTTTTTATGTAAAAATTAAAAATAAAATTTAAAAACCAAAATATCTCAAAATGTTCTCCGATTTTTAATTAAAAAGAAGCTGAAAAATGGAAAATTATGGAATGTTTAAAATTGATGATTAAAAAAATATCTCTCCTGGAAAAACAAGCAAACAAACAAAAAATTAACATTAAGTATATAGTTATAAACTCGAATATCTCAAAATATCCCTGCCCGAATATTGGTACAAAAAAAAATCAATTTTTTGGAACGTTTAAAATAAAAGTCACTTAAAAATTAATTGAAATCATATAACAAGAACTTTTGGTATTATTTTAATAGTTATTTATACTCAGAAAACAATGTTTGTTATATTTTATAATATCGTCTGTATTTTTTTTTCAATAAAGCATACTAACAAAAGTTCCAAACATTGACAAAAAGTTCGTGTTCTACAATTTTTTTCAGTTTTGAAGTGTCCATGGTCTTAAACATCCTATTCCAACATAGAATTTTGACGTAGGACTACGTCTGTGATTTCTATATGGGGGTACACTTTGTGAAAACCGAAAATGGAACATGTAACAAAATTATGAAAGATTTTGAACGTTAATAACTCAGCTTCCTCTGGACCAATTTCAATCATTTTATCATCAATCGATCAGAAATATTCGTACGCATCTGCTAAAGTTAAAATTTCATCATTTTTGAAAATGTCATTATTGAAATTTGCACGAATGCAATTGTTGCTATGATTGTTGCTATGAAAGTACGCAACGAAAGACTGCCTGCAAGCACCAAGCTCGTGTGAGTGATAAGTATGATCATCCATAGAAGGAGGAAGAAGTCGCACAGCTATAGATCGGAATCAGTAGCTCTTCGTGAGTCGCTGTGGGCCATCTATGTCAAGCACGTCATACTTAAGAGTATGAACAGAGAGAACTACGCTCAAATTCCTTTTCCTTCACAAAACACAAGCTCCTGCTGCAGGTAACAAATAAGATTTTTTAAACAAGCACACGTAGTTCTACGTCATCATTGCGTACAACCCCATAGGGCTGTCCATTGTAGTTTTTTTTTAAAAGATTATATTTATTTTTTTCAAAAATTGGTTAAAGACACTTTTGAAATATTTTGGTTTTAACATGCTTCTAATTTTTATTTTTTGAAATAAAAAAAAATTGTTGATTTTTCCCAGAAAGACATTATTTTTCTCTATAACATTTTCTCAGACGACATTGCGATCAGAAATTCCGTTTCCGTGCTACAATTTATTGAAAAAAATCATGGACGCCATTTTGAAAATTTTACAAGATCCAAAATGGCCGAATTTTAGCAAAAATGTGATCATTGCCCATAGCATATAATTACGCAAAGTTTCATAGGTCAAAAACCATATATCAACAAGTATTGCTATTTAACTGAAACCCGCAAGTGTCTATGACCGCATTAGTTCAACTCCGACAGTGGATTTTCGTTGCATTTTACCCGTTATTCGTAGCAAGTCCGACAACAAATTTCAATCGCAACTTTTTGAAGGACAACTGTTGAGTTAAAAACCACTTGAAGTACTAAAATATCAGACGAATTTTCCAAATTAGAACAGTGTCGGAGTTGCAGTTATCAACTTTCCGCGGTTGTTCTAAAATTGTATCTTCCCCCGAAGAAGATGAAGCTCTATTGTGCGATAGATCTGAAATGTTTTATTCAAAAATTGTGTCGGAGTTCATGGAATAAACCAAAATAGTTAAAACAATACTTAAACCAATCACATATCAATCAAAAGAAAGTGACGATTCATGTTTAAAGCAGATTTCAGTAGAGGTCACAATTTGGCTTCAGACTGCTGTAATCCGAAGAAAGTTCGGAAATCAACTTGCTGTCGGAGCTCAGATGAAATGGTAATCGAAACGATTTCGAAACGTTTACTTTTTAAGGGGGTATTCCCGATCTTTTTTTTCAAAAAATCAAATTTTTTTTTTCACTTTTTTTTGTACTTTAGACTATATACTTTCATCCCCCCAAGCCGTTTTCCGATCAGCAAATTCGGTGTCCAGGCATAGCTGACTAATGGTAAGAACCCCCAAAATGGTTTTAACTAAAGTCAAAACTTTAAACGCGTTTTTCTCGAAACCACATTTTTTTTATTGGGCGAAGATTTTTCTCAGAAACTATAAGAGATATTGACTTGAATCTTTGCGCATTTTGTTCCTTATTAAATTCTTTGGAGCTTCTCCCACTTTCAGCCAAAAATATTAACATTTAACATTGTTTGAAGCACCTTAAAGCTGCAAAAAAGCGGGCTAAAAATCGCCTGTTTTTTTCATATGGCCGCCATTTTGTTAATTTGCAAGATTTTTTGCTGCCAACGGGAGAAGCTCCAGAGAATCTTATGCAGATTATTAATTTCATCACGAAATCTGTTTCAGATAAACCGTTCCAGAGAAAAGTCTTCGCCCGTCCAGGCGTTTGCGGCGAACAGGGGTCTGTTTGCCGCCATTTTGTGACGTCAATAATGTCTTTTTTATGTCGAAAAAAATTTATTTGTAAACTTTAATGTTCAATAAACAAGAATCCCAAAGAGTTAGGCGCATTACTATTCATTTTCCTTGAAAAAAATTAATTGAAAAACAGGCCGAAAAAAGGCAAAAGATTGGGAATACCCCCTTAAGGCTTGTTTCCATTTTTTTTCCCCTGTGTTTGTTTTCCGTCGATCTTGTTTTGCGAGCTGAGCACCAATGCTACCGATGCCAGGGAGGCAGCTCCCACACCTGGACCCTACCTATCCACCCATCAACTCATGACCTGGGGACCAACGGCTTTACTGTTGTCTTAGAAAATCCCGGCGGCGCCGACTGGGACTGAACCCAGGCCTGTTGGGGTGAGAGACAATCCCGCTTACCACTACACCACCGGTGTCGCTTTGTTTCTATTTGGTGGATTTTCAATTAAATTTGAAACTTAGAAAATAAATAAAATGTTTGAAAATCCCTCCCCTGTTGATTGGCCGATTATCGAGAAGGTGTTTGTCAAAATTGATTCTGTGTCAGTGAGAAATAATTCTGGTGGAATGGCAGCGTTATTTGAAAATTTTCCATCTGTCAAATTTAAGCAAACATGCACCAAATGGAACACAGCTCAAGTAAACCGTGTCGGAGTTCAAAATAAGTTTATTGATAGAAGTTTAAAGAGTCGTGTTTGCTTAGATTTTCTACAAATTGGAATCGATTTATTGAAGGAAAGTTGGAGAGTTGCGAACAAAAATGCACCTATCGGGGTGCTCTTCCACCACTCGGGACGTCCCACATTCAATCGACATCCATCGTCTCTCAGAGCTGAGCCTGCAAAGAGCTGCTTGCAAAAACCGGGATCTATTTCTATGCAAACACAATACACGTTTATATCTCGGTTATACTTATGCTTCGATTATTTTAACATACATTTGTGGAAACGTTCGTCCTTCGTTTCTCCACTCCAACCCCCGTTGTACTCTTCGGGGGTCGATTACAGGGACTAGGGCTCTTCGGCAAAAGTTTGAATATTTAAGTCGATTTTCCTTTCGATTTGGACCACCAGGAAAAGAAGGTTAATTTCCTTTTTGTGTACCCCGTCGTCACCGTCGTTGCTGTCGGTTAAGAGGATTTTCTCCGACCTACCTGGAGAACCATCTTTGAGTTCGAATTCAATTCCAATGCGAGCGAAGAAGGCAATCCTATTTTATCGGGACACGGGGGCCGTCGTGTGTCTGTTCATTCGTCACCGAGTGATAGTTTCCTTCCGCTTCTTTCTTCTTCTCCTTGTGGGACAGAAGCGACATTTAAATTATTTTCATTTTTCTTCCGAGCGCCTGTGGCGCCACCTAGATGGCCACCACCGATGGTTGCGGTTTGATTTGATAGAAAATAATAATTTCTCATTTTAATTGATATGGAAAGCAGCAGGGCTTTCCATTCTTTGTGCGATGGGTGTGCGAACAGTGCGCGCAAAACGGTCATTTACGATTGCAGGGACGACGCGGCGATTGTCAACGATGACGGTGAAGGGAACGAATGACAAGATAAGGACCGCGTAGAAGTTGTGAACTAGAACAATGGCGTTCTGTGCTGGCGTTGTTAAGTGTCGGGTGACAAATGACGTGATAAGAATTGTTGAAATTGTCAGGAATGGGGGTTCAACTGAACCGGGAGAACCGGGAAATAAGCGGGAATCTATTCAGTAATTCAATTCTGTTGAAATATTCCAATACCAATATCTCGAATTTTTTGCCTGGAATATTGAATGTTTACTCATACCGGGATTGAAGCCTAGTAACGACAAGTTGAACGGTAACTATATCGTTATTGTTTTGTAATATAAGGAGCTTGGTAGCCTAGTGGCGGCCGATTTTGCTTACTGAGCAGATTCAAACCTAAGCTCCTTCGTGATATTAAATCGTAAGGACATCAATTCAGCATATTGTTTACCAAAACGAATCCTGCTGGAATCCCTACCCTTATATTCAACATCCCAGTGATTTCTCGTGAATGTGCAGAAGTGTTCTCGGCTTTCATTAAAGCGAGTATTACATTAACGTATTCCTATCCATTCCTTTCTTGACCAGCATGCGACGTGGCCGGTCAATTAAAAATTTTGCTCTTAAGTGAGAACGTTAAGAGATACATTTTTTTCTTGAGCAAAGTTGTTTGAAATCATGTCAGCTACAACTTTGCTGAAGAACATGTGTCTTCATTTTCAAAAATTAAAAATTTAGTTTTAGTTTTATGAACCATTTGAGGACCACCCTAATTATAGAAAAAAAAACAACTAAAGGCAACTTTCACGGAAAAATAAAAATAAAAAAAGATAGAGCTAAACAACTGAATTTTTCAGGACCACCCTACATCAATTCAGAAAAATTGCTCCAAAATGAGAACGGTAAGAGATAAATTTCTTTTCTTCCGCAAAGTCGCCTCAAATTGTCTCAGCAACAACTTTGCCGACGAACATCTGTCTTAATTTTCAATAATTAAAAAGTTAGTTTTTTTACATCAACCATTTGAGTGCCACCCTAATTTGAGAAAAGGCCAAAACAAACTTTTAAAGCTGAAAAAGTTTACACAAATTCTCTTAAATTCAATTATTTAAGACTAATGTTTGTCAGATGTAACAAGGTTGTAATAAATAATAGTTAATAAATAAATAATAAAAAAAACTTAATAAAAATGTACTAGAACTTTTGTCTTGCTAAATTTTCAGCTTGTAGTTCTATGAACGGGAGGAGATATTATTTAATTTTTCTCGACAAAATATGTATTTCAACATACCCTAACGACCACCTGAAGGTGATTTTCACGGAAAAATAAGAATAGAAAAGTTAGAGCTAAAAAACTGAATTCTTCAGGACCACCCTAAGTCAATTCAGAATAATTGCTCCAAAATGAGAACGGTAAGAGCTAGAAAAAGTGTTTCTCGCGCAAAGTAGCTTGAAATCATCTCAGCTACAACTTTGCTAAAGAACAAGCGTTTTTGTTTTCAAAAATAAAAAGTTAGTTTTTCTGAAATAGTAATTTGAGGACCACCCTGATTTTAAAAAAAGAATCCAAAGAAGGAGCTTTTTAAGCTGAAAAAGTTTACAGAGGACACTGTACCTCTAAAACTTAAGATAAATCAACTATAACTTCTGTATAACTAAATTCCCATCCTGAACCGCTGTGCATTGCATTGAAAGGTATTTCAAAAGTTAACCTAACTTTTGAAAACTTCATATGCCCAGTAAGCAGCAATGCAATAGCCTCTTTCTTGCCCTACACACCTTCCTTGTGATTCCAACAATCGTTCTAGACTACTTAAGCCTCACTCCAGTGCCCCTACCGAACAAAAATCGCCCTTCTCAACCTCACCATCACCCCTTACAAAGTTAATTTCGGCAACCCTTGATCCGGAACCACCCCGTGTGTTGTGCGCCGTCCGAATCAAAGCGAAAGCTAATTTCCAACAGGAATGTTGGAATTTAATCAACCTTGACCATCACTTTTCACACATTTCCTCGCCCCTTCCAATTTCAAAAGCCATCATAACACCGGCAAAGTCCTTTCTCCGTCGGGATCTGGTCATATATGAAGTGAAAATATGTCCCCCCCCTCTCCGCCTCTACGTCGCCGGACGACATAAAAGAAAAGCTGCTTTGTTGGATTACCTTAGCAGCATCCGTCGTTGTTGGCGTTGGCTGGCTGCTCCGTGTAAAATTGGAAAGCAAATAAAAGCTACAAGAAAATTATGTCCAACGAAACGACGACGACGGAGCGGAGGTTCTGTGTATCATTGTCGAAAGGATAATAAAAATGTTGCGCTATCTCACCGCTCCCCTACATGTATGTGAACATCCATACACACACGGTCTCTCGGTAGGGGGATTCATATTTGTTTTTATCTTTCGCTGGTATTTTTTTTTTGCGGAATGGGGAGTGTCGAGCACAAAAAAAGAGTCGAGGATTTAGCGTGTCACTCCGAATTTGCTTGCCTAAATCCTTCGGCAGAAAAGCCGTGTTCCGTTTGTTCTGTGCTGGGTGAAAACGGGGTCCACCGATGGAAATTTGCCTGGATCGATTGAAACGAACGACTTTGTGTCCACCAACCTGAAGCAGCCTTTCAGGCGCCAAAACAAACAATAGTGATAATGGTCGTCACCTGGATGTTTGCAGAAGGGGGGAGGAGGTAGGGGAGACAAAACACATGGACAAGATAAAAGTACGCCTGGAAGTGTGTAACCTGCTGCCGAATGGGGGACAGCAGGGATTCAGCTCAACTCATCCTTGTGCGGATGATAAAATGTTAATACCGGAACAAAGGGAAAAGCACTAATGCTAAGTTCCATTCTTTCTCGCTCTCTGGGAGTCGTCGTCGTTGTCGTCGTCGGTGTCGTTGTCCGGTGGTGGCTAATGGTGCAGTCGAGGGGTCTTACAATTCGGGACGCCTTTGAACAATAGAGTATCATCGGTGCGCTCCTCGTCAACCCGTCCAACCAGGTGAAAACTCCGCCTCGTCAGTCAGAATTTCGGGTGGGCTGCTTTTTTCCACAGAAGGCAGATATGCTCTGGCTGCCGTGAAGGCAAACAGAGAGAAGAACACAAACTGGAGAATTCGGCGGACCAAAGGGCAGCTTGGACAAATGATGATTTTGGCGTTCCATTTGTTCCATTTGTTCCATTTGTCCCTGGATTCTCGGACTTGGGTCCGATTATTATTTCATACTCCGATGGGAAATCTCGGCACCCTGCTCGCGGGACCCTTCCCAGTCCCCCTAGTGGTGGAAAGCTTAGCTTAACTCCAGAACAGCTAACCCTACTCGCGCGGAGCAGCACAGCTTGGACCAAGTGGGAGTAGCTCCGGCTAATGGATGCGATGAAAAGGGTGTGCGCAATTGACGCTCGTTGCCTTGCGAAGAAAAAACCCTAATGGAGAAAGTAGGTGGTACGAAGGTAAGGGCTGTGGATATATTAAACTTAAATACAGATGCAGATTTGCGTTTGCTAACGCGGGTGATGGGAGCGAAAGGCGCTGCCCCGGAACGAAGCTGGGGGAAAAGGTGCTTTGGCGATTTCTTATTCATTTCACGGGTCCAAAGGTGGAATACAGAAATTTCGATCAAATGGCTGCGAGGCGAAATGGCTTATGATGTTCTGAAGGCAATGTGTAGGTGTTGAAACGTCAATTCGGGGCTGGTCTTACAACTTGGAAGTGTTTTGCATTTTAAATTTCACGGCATTGGACAATTGCACTGTTACAATCCAGAAAGGCCATTTCACCGGAAATGACATTTTCTCGAAAGTTTGTTTTTGTTTTTCAAAATAATTTATTGAAATTGCCTTCTTTGCAACTAGAAGTTGTCTTCTTTGCAACTAGAAGTGAATTGGAGGCAAATTCTTATCCACTGTCGTCTAAACGAGAGTTAGTCAAACAGCGCCGATTCGTTTGTCGGAGTTAATTTTGCGATTTTTTAAAGCTTTATTACAGTGACTTCCAGCCGTGATTTGGTGAAAAAAAATCGTTTTCGATACACTGTGTTGATTATTTTTCCAGATAATGTTATCAGTTTTATAAAGATTCGAATAGATTTTCTCTTGGTTTATCAAAAAATTCACCTTTAATTTCACTACCCAAGGCAAGGATGGTTAAAAAGCACTGTTTGTCGGAGTTGAAAATCAACGATAGTTCACCCAACTAACGTTTATATTTTTCGGAGTTATCAGTTTTATGAAGTTTGATATAGATCTGGCGTCATGTTATTTCCAACTATTTGTCGGAGTAAAATTATACCAAAATTGTTTGCGGGACAATTGGTCGAAATACAAAACGTCGAATGACAAAAGGTCGAATGACAGAAGGTCGAATAATGAGAAGAGGGTCAAAAGGTCGAATTATTATAAGGGGAACAATAGGTCGAATGAACAAATGGTCGAATGGTCCAAAAAAGGACAGAAGGTCGACTGGACAAAAGTTCGAATGAACAGTAGGTCGAATTATTCAAAGAGGGTCAAAAGGTCGAATGGTCCAAAGAGGAACAACAAGTCGAATAGACTAAACGTCGAATGGTGACAAAAGGTTGAATAATTAGAAGGTAGAAGAAAGGTAGAATGGACAAAGTCGAATGGTCCAAAAAGGGACAAAAGGTCGAATGGCACAAAGAGGGAAAGCAATATTTTAATTAAGCCATTCTATAGCAAAACGATATAGGGGTTCTCCGAATTTAATAAAAATTGGTAGTTTTGTTACTAATCGCAAAATATTAGACACGTATTTTTTGGGTGACCATTTCCATGTTAGGGTGGTCCAAAAAATAAATATTTTTTTTTTCCAAAAATGATTTTTTTCAAAAATTCATAACTTTTCAACCACTGGGCCGATTTCAAAGATCAAACTATCTGAAAGGTGCATGTAAATTTTCGTAAGAATTGAGAGCAGAGCTCCAAGATAATTATGAGCAGAATTCAAAAACGGTTCTGACGAGAATTGCATGCATTTTATTTTTAAAAAGAATTATGTAAGAAAGCTTCAGTGACTTCTTTCAAAGCGAATCTTAGGATGAATTTCAATATACAACAAAATTGCATCGACCTTTTTATCAAATACCCACCATCTCGAATCCTCCATATTGGAAATCGTCCACCATCTTGAATCCACCATTTTGAAGGTCAGCCAAAATTGCATCAATCAGCTTGTTCCCCCATTTTGAAAATCAAACACCATCTTGGATTTAGACTTTTCAATAGCAGATTATCATCACTACACACCAAAACGGCATTGATCTTTTAATCAAAGTCCCGCCATCTTGAATATACCATTTTAAAAATCATCCAATATCTTGAATTCTTCATTTTAAAGATCAGTCACCGTTTTGGAATTGAAATTTTCATTAAAATTGCATTGCGATTTTGAAAATCAGCCGCCATTTTGGCATTGAAATTATCATATCTTTTCAACAAAATTGCATTTAGGAAGGTTGGTCAAAATTTGTAGTGGTATTGGTGCGGAAAAGCATTAACTTTCACCTAATTAGGTAGGGGATACTGTGAATGGAATTCGGAGGAGAATTCCAATGACCCTCTGGGAAGAATTGTGAGGAAAATTTCAAGTGAAATCTAAGGACCGCTTTCAAGGTAGTTCTGAGGAATTTTAAATTTCACCGGAAAGCTAAGGAGAAATCCAAGGCAGCTCTGAATAGAATTTTACGGGAATCCAGAATATCATTCAAGGGAAATTTTGCAATGTATTTCGGTGAAAATTTGTAAGATGATAATTTCACGAATTCCGAGAAATTTCTGGGAGCGTAGACAGGGAATTAGATGTATTAGGGAATACTATGACACTTCTCGGAGAATACTTTGGACATGCTAAAGAGGAATTTTATTTTACCTGGATAAACCTGGAATTCTCAGAGAATATTCAAATTCCTGTATCGAGCAATGATTTGAAGTAAGTATTGAAGGATTTTAAAATATTTCACATTACAACCAACTTTATCTTCTTCGTTAGTTACTCTTACACGTTGAGCGAAATAATTCCGGAGGGGATATATCTTCAGTAGCAACATATATTCTTAGCCTTGAATTGTTTTTTTTTTTGAAGGCCCTGGAACATGGATAATTTCTACAGATTTTAAGCTTAGACTTGTTTTTGAAGTCTTGGACCTAATGAAATCAAACTTGGGGACATTTTCACGATTCTGGAATGAAAATAAATATTCAAGACTACGGTCATAGAATAAATTCCGAGAACCCTGCTTTCAAATAAATTATGTGTCCTGCAAAAGTTTCAAAGCTTTTGAGCTTTACTAAATTGATTGAATAGGAATTTCCAAAGATCAGTAAGAATGATTTCAAGGGATTTCAGAGGAAAATAGCAGAGGATGATTTTTTAGGAAAGTGAAATCTGAGGATTACTTTCAAATTAGTTCTGACGAGACATACTCCAGGAGATACGTTAGAAGAATTCCAATGTAGTTCTGAGTACAATTACAACAAAATCCTGATTCTGAGTAGGATTGAAAGAAAATTTACAAGAGAATTCTGTGGAGCATTCCAAGTCAATTCCAAAGAAAATTCAAAGGGAGTTCTGACTTAAACTGCAGAGTAATTTTGAGGTGACTTCTTTAAGGGATTTGTTAGGAGAACTAAACGTGAATTTTATGGAGAACTCCAAGGTACCTGTAAGTAAAATTCCAAGATAAGAAGGAGAATAGGAATTCAAAAAAAAATCAATGAACATTCTGAGGATGATTCGAAAAGTACTGTTTTGAGTATTCCTAATAAGATTTGAGAATAGTTTTTTTTTATCGGAATCCAAGACCGTAAATCCGATTTCCTAAATTTTTTAAATAGTTCATGCTGGCAGTTTCTTAGTCTCACAATACTACACATTTGGTTTATTTTTTTTTAATTTCCAAAATCTCAACACTCTACTTCCACACCCTGATACCCGATGAATTATAATTTTGACGTAGGACTACGTCTTTAATTTCTATATGGAGGTACACTTAGTGAAAACCGAAAATGGAACAACAACAAACAACAAAATTATGAAAGATTTTGAACGTTAATAACTCAGCTGCCCCTAGAACAATTTCAATAATTTTATCCCCAAGCGATCAGAAATATTTACATGCAAATCAGTGTTCACTCAGCTGTCGACAGAAGCAGACCACTCTCAATGTGTGTCACGCTATAATCTGTTTACTCGGCAGCGACCATTGTGTGGTTCTCCTCATTGTTCTTCGCCAGCAGTTCTTTCGGTCGATGCGTCGTTGACTTTGGAAAGCAACCGTTTCGTGATGAGCGTGTGAGTGATGACCACGTTTTGCGTCCATTGCTGCAATGGAAGCACTCTGCCCCTCGTTGGCGATACTACCATACAATGAAACCACTGGAAACGAATCCCGTTCTGATCGAGGAGGCTTATTGGGTAGCGGAAGATAAAATGTTTATTGTGTTGTACCTTTTGCCTATAGTTTTAAGATGTATTGTATAGTAAACAAGAATCGTCGGCTCTGTAAAGTTAATTCGGTTGAGTCTTATTAAATTAATTAATAAACAATAAGACTATTGAATACAATTAATAATAAAAAATGATTTTAGATCGGAATTTACACCCTTTACACCCATTAGGTTTAAAAAATACTCAGTCCAAAATCAACAGCATTTTCTTAATTATTAAACCTTAAAAATTATCAAAATGCCAGTACATGTAGAACATTTTTTAAGTGTGAATCGCCTTAAGTCTTACAAATTCGTCGAAGTTCCAAATGTTTTCAATATCTCATGTAGAAAATTATGAAACGCATTTTTGCAGAACAATATATTTGGGTATACATTGAAATTCAAAAGTTATGGAGAGTTTTAACGCAAAAAGCATGCAGTCTTCAAATGTCATTATCTCATGTAGTTGGGCAGTTAATGCTATTCTTGATACGGCTCCTGAAAGTCTATAAAAAACGTAACATTTGAGGTAAAAACTGCGAGAACAACTTTTTTTTAAACAACTACAACTTTGCTGAAGAATGAGACCAGCTATGGCTTCAAACAAAAAAGTTAGGATTCTGATTTAAGTAAAAGTGAGGAGTACTTCATGAAAATTTCGTGAACTTGATGAAGATTGCAGAACTTCATGACAAACCCAACAACTTTCAGAACATTTCAGAAACTGTACAGGATCTTCACAAAAAAAAAAACTTCTGATAAGTTTAAAGATCTTTGGAAAAGGTCAGGGAGCTTTGAGGTTATCGTGTATTTTGTAAAACTTTTCGTTGTCGTCGGTGCCGGGTTTGAATAGTTATAAAAACTTGAGTAACGCTATAATGTGATATGAGAGGCTCGGTGGCCTTAGAGCAACCGTTTTTGCTTACTGAGCAGAACATCATGAGTCTAATCTCAAGCCCATCCACATTCAAGATTCGTCAATGGTTAAAAAGGAGCTCGTCTGCCTAGTGGCAAACGTTTTTGCTTACTTAGGAGAAGATCGTGGGTTCAATCCCAAGCTCCTTCGCGTTATACGATCGTTAGGACATCAATTCAGCTTATCGTTTACCAAAACGAATCCTGCTGCTAACCCAACTCTCTTATCTAACATCCCAGTGATTCCTCGTGGAAGTGCAGAGGACTCCTTGGCTTCCATCAAAGCGAGTGTCACGTCAACACATTCCTACCCATTCCTTTCTTGACCTGCGTTCAGGCGCGGCTGGCGCTGGTATTGCCTAATTCGAGATCACCAGTTTTTACACATTGAGGATGATTGCTAGTCCCAAGCATCGTCTATTGGTTCTCTGTGTAATTACAGCTGGTCTGGCAATAACAGAGTAGCAACTGTGGGCGGTCAATCATGCTCATGCTAAAAAGGTCAGGGAGCTTTGAGAAACTTGAGAGAGATTTCTAAAATGTTACGGATTAAAAAAAATAGCAGGAACTTTACAGATATCCCCATAAAAATGTTTAGAAGTCATGAGGAAAATTGCAGGATCAAGACTTTTTTTTAAAACTTTATTAGTTCCATTAACCAGGCTCGTTTTTTTAAATTGCGGAAGCCTTCAAGATGTTCTGAGAATTTCATGTCAATTCCAAGAATTTCAAGGAAGTTCCGAAAACTTTAGTTCAAGAAAATTGCAGGAACTTTATAGGTTTCCGAAACTTCAATTGAGTTTAAAGAGTTTAAGGGAAGTAATGTGAACTTTAGGGCAGTCCTGAAATTTTCAAAGTAGTTCCATGAATATCAGAAAAATTGCGGGAATTTCAGTAAAGTTCTGAGAGCTAGATACATATCTAGAGTTATAAGGCAGGAAAATAGGAAACAGTTTTAAAAATTAAAGATATTCCTAGAGAATATGGGAAAAAGTTTGGACAGTTCACAGAAGCTCTGTGCAGAAAGTGCAGAAAACGTCGGGAAATTAAGAGATCTTCAGGGATGTTTCATTTCCAGAAACACCCTTAGAAGAATAGCGAGATCTTCAGAGAAGTGGTTCACACATTGTTTTAGGAATGAAAGCAAATACCGAGGATTTCGGGAAAGATTCATGAACAGACGGCGGGATAGAAAGGTAAGATCTGAGAACTTCTATAAAACTTCGGCCACTTCAGGGAAGTTCTAAGAAATTCCGGAAATCATGAAAACTTCAGAGAAGTCCACTGAATTTGGAAAAACTTCGAATACTTTATAGAAATTCCAAGAACCTCAGACAAGCTGAGAGATCTGTGAGGGGCGGTCCCAATAACGTCAGGACTGCATTTCGAGGAAGTTTAAATATCTGTAAGGGTTAGTTACGATTAATTCTGGACAGCTCCATGAATTCCAGGAAAAATTTCGAGGGACTTTGAGAGTTCTGAGAATTTTAGGAGATTGCAGACAACTCCTGAGAAAACTTCGAACATATTTGAGGAACTTTACAGAAGGCCAGACATTTTCATTCCTTCGCAAACATCAGGGATGGTCAATGAATTTCAGTTCAGTTCAATCAACTTAACTAGAAACTCAGAAAATTCCCGAAAACTGCAGTTCTGAGTTCCTCAACGAAGTACAGAGAACTTCAGGGAAGTTTTGAGATTTCTAAGCAAGTTAATTATTTTCGGGGGTGTTCCGATTGCATGTAGGATGATTCCATCAATTATTTGCAGGCACTTCCGATCAGTTATGGTAAATTCTCAGAACTTCAGGGATGCTCCAAAAATTTCAAGAATACTGCGTACTCTAGTTTTGTATGCATGCCCCTTAAATACAATCAAGGGCACATCGATGCTGAATGAGTGAGTAACCAGCTCTAAATTTATTTACCGTGACACCACTGGATACGTCCCTTTGGAAAAGTAAGCGAGAACTGCACTATTTGAATATATGGTTAAGTCCCCCCTCGTAGACTAGCGAAGACTATTTGCTACCCCCTCCCTCTTTCCTCCTAAAATTAATAGCAACAGAGTAAATTATGTTTTCCTGTAAAATTGTCGTTTCGGACCACAGTGGATTGCAAGTGCCGTTTTAGAGTTATGATTTGTTGATAAATTTCGAATATGCCATTTTTAAGTTTTTTGCTCGATTCAAAATGGCTGAATTTTAGCTCAAATGTGAGTCCAGTGTTTAAAATACCATATTCGCTTTTCCGAAAGGGTTCCCAAATGGAGCTTGGGGCTTGTATTCTGGTTATACAAGTACAGTCACAGGGTGATCAATTACGGTCGAAGGATTATAATTATTATAATGAACTTCTGTCGAAGGCAACAAATCAAGAAAACTGGCAACTCTTCCATTTGCTCATACGAACGCTATGAGACAGGTACAATCGCGTTATCTGCCGCTCAAAGGTAAATGCTTCGAACGAATTTGATAGCAAAGATTGCATCCTCAGAAGAAAGGTTCGTGTATTTGCTCACTTTTCTATGCGTTGCTTTCACCTTCACTCAAGCGCAGCGCTATTGTATCTGTCGCTTGCATTCTGGCAAAGTTGCCAGTCTTCTCCATATGATGTCTTCGCTTCTGTTGGCTAAGAAGCTTGTTTTCTATTTAAATCAGGTTTATTGTCCAAAAGGACCTTCCAAATAGGCTAGGTTGGAATGAACTGGAGTTCTTGTAAATTCAGTCACAGGGTGGTCAGTAGGTAGACTCACTTTAAATAATGAAAATTATTCACGAAACATGGAAACTAGTGTTGAGCCGAAATTTAAAGGGTGTGGTCAGTCACAGGGTAAATTATTGGAGGAAAATCCAGCGTTAGACAGTTTCTTTTTGCATCCAAATAAATTCAGTCACAGGGTGAACTAAAAAGTGGTATTGTAAACAATAATATCGGTCAAACATTTAGTTTAAGGTTGTTGTTTTTTTTTTTTAAATTAACCTTCCTAAACAAGCTCAGTCGTAGGGACAAGTTGCAATCCAATTCAGTGACCTAAGTGTCATACCCAATGATATTCTCAAACAATTCAATCGGCATTCAAATGTTGATCGTCGGAATAAACTCAGCCTCAGGGTTGCTAAAGTGAGTAGGCTGGGTAGGGTTGCTGATTGTAGATTCCAGTCCCGTAATTGTTCAGTATGGAAGTGAGTTCAGTCACAGGGTTGCAGAAGAACAATTTGAATACCGGTTTGGCCTGTTCTACATCTATAGTAGATGTTTGGAGGCGAACCAGCCCAAGGCTGAAAGCCTCCCAATAAAGCTAAATAATAATAACCTATAGTAGATTTTTACATGACTTCAGTCACAGGGGTTTTTCTTCCAATGGGAAATTATCCTCAGTTTTGGGGTAGCTTGAACTTAATTCTATTCAAATTGACCAGATTTTATCTTTATTTTCAAAATGGTAACCCAAACAAACATAGTCACAACGTGGCCTTTTATCGTTCGACTGAGCCAATCAAACAATAGGATTCTCCTCCCAGTCTCCATATGTGTCTGTGTGTGAGTGTGTTCAATCAATTTTGCGTGACGATCAATTCGATTAAGTCAAACATGCCTTTCCTCGAGTCGAAGATGTCAAATGCAAACAAATCCGGACTCGGAATAGAGAAGATGGGGAGGCCTAGAATGCGAGCGCCGTTCGTACAAGTAAAAAGCATTTTCTGGTGAAATATTCATGCGACGCGCCATCAAGCAGGGGCTGATGCGTGATGCTGGTGCGTGGGTGGGGACGAAACTTGGAGTCAAATATGTGTGTCTTGGGAATAAGTCGATAGGCTTTGAAGAGCGGAAAAAAAAGAGCGGGTATCGGTTATTGTTGTGCTGTTAAAAGTATAGGCAATAAAATTGAAAATAGCACTTGACGTGTTTTCTTTTTCTTGATTGAGCCGAAATTATGGTAATGGCGGGGGAAAGGAAGCAAATCGCTGTCACGAGACGATGGAGGAGTGAGATCTGTTTTATGATTGAAGGATGTCATTCGATTGAGGTCCAGTGGAATGAGGAAAAACAGCGAATTCGTCAACGAAAGCTGAACTAGTTGGATTTTGATTTTAAAATTAATAACCAATAGATAAAAAGAGCTAAAAGCGCATACCTCCATTATAACAAGAACGGCCCATTATTGATCCAATAAGTTGTCCTTTTTTTCCCCCATGAACGGTCACCATTATACTGCGAGAACAATTGAAACCAGACACCGGAAGGGAAGAAATCGCGAGACGGATAAACGGTAATTATGGTCGACCCTACATTGCGGAAAACGGAAACCAATTGCCGTTGGATTTCCTTGTCTTTTTTGCGTCCCATTCATCCGGACCATCGGTTGACCATTTTACTTTTTCTTATTATTTTAATCGAAATGAGAGGCAAAATTGATCCTATTTCGGGATAATTATGCTCTGGTTTGAGAGCGAGTTTAATTGAGGATGAAATTTGATAGGCTAGGACTGCATCGTGAATTTGAATGACGGAATTGGGTTGGGGAAAGAAAAGGATTTTGGACGCCCTGTGACTGAAGATGTTCGTGAACTTCCCCAAAGTTCTGGAAGATAGCCAACATGCTCCCCAAATTATGAAGGTTCCCGCAGTACCAGAAATCTCGGTTCCTAATGTTGATATTCCCTTTTTTCGGAGAGTCCAAAACTCTAGAATTTGCGAGAACTCCTGCAGTTCCGGGGCCTTCCTGAACAAACTTGTTTCTCACAGTTCTGGAAACTATTGGAGTATAGAGACATACATTTTTGACATCTTGATGACTTTTGGAACTTCCGGACAATCTTGAAACTGTGAGAACAAGAAACTTTGAAAACGCAGAACTTCAGGAACTTCGGCGTCGTCGAGCGTCTATAATTTCCGGACAGTTTTCAGAACTGCAAAATCGCCCGAAACTTCTGGATTTCCAACAACCCCAAAAGTTTCCTGCACTTCGAGAAAATTTCAAACCTCCAACAACAATCCTTTGGACCTCCAACTTTCGAAACCTGCACAGCTGTAAACATCTAGAAACACCAAGAATCGCAAGAGCCCATATAACATCAGGAGTTTTTGGAACTCCAATAACTCTAACAAGCACCTAGCAGTTCCGAAAAAATCCAATGCTATGAAAATTCTCAAACTTCAATGATTGCAAGAACTGTAGAACTTTCGTAACATTAAGCACTGCAAGAGCTCGAGTAAGCTGTGAAATTCCACCAACGTTTGTGACTCTTCAGAACTTCATTAACTTCTGGATCTTAAAAAAATAATAAGCTGCATGAACTGTAAATCTGCCAGAACTTGGGGAAGTGAAGCATGGAATTATTCAGAACTCCATGAACTTCACGATACACTGAATACTGACAATCATCAACGACTAAAATAAGTGTACAAACTTCAAACTACCACAAGCAAATACCAAGTAACATTGCTAGTTTTATGGAAGTTTTAAAGCATTCCACAAGTCTAAATCATGGTCTACAGAACCCTCATAAAACCAAAAAAACTACTTTGGTAGTGCTTCAACAAAAAAAATGCTACTCTGAGAAAATTCCCATCCTCCTACAGTTCTCAGATGCTTAGGGAGCTTCTATTTCCGGACATCTTTCAGAAATGCAGAATCTTCGGAAACTTCTGAACCCTAGGAACTACTGAGCACTTTAAGAAACTCCTGCACTATGGCAAAATTTCAAACTTCCAGCAGCTCTGAGAACCCCAAGAAGTTTTGAATTTACAACAACCTTTCGAACTATTGGGACCTCCGAGAAATTTCGGTATTCTGAGCGCTTTCGAAACCAGCACAGTTGTAAAAGTCTCGAACCACAAAGAATCGCAAGAACTCAGGAGCAACTCCGAAAAAATCTAGTATTCTGAAAAGTCGAAAACTTTAATGACTACCAGAACTGTAGAACGTCCGTAACATCATGAACTGTAAGGACTCAAGAAATCTGTGGAATTCCAGCAACAGCGTATGGAACTGTTCAGAACTCCATGAACTTCTGAATCTTAAACAATCCTTAGAACTTATGGAACCTTAAAGAAATTTCGGATATTCGTAGAAAAAAATGAAACTTCACCAACTGCACGAGTTGTAAATCTATCAGAACTTGTGGAACTATACTAACGCATGAAATTATTCAGAACTCCTTGAACTTCAGCATATTCTGAATATTGTCGAACTGTTGAAACTTCAGGAACCTATTCAACTCTACCAACACATACCCTAGTAACATTGCTGATTTTATCATAGTTTTTAAAGCATTCTACAAGTCTAAATCATGGTCTACAGAACCCTCATAAAACCAAAATTATGACTTGGGTAGTACTCTTTAGAACGTCATGAACTTCTGGATCCTGAACAAACCTAAGAGCACATGGGATCTCAAACAAATCGTGTCTCTAAGAACATTCCTGCAACTCTCAGAAGTGCTGGAACCTCGGAAAACTCCGATGTCTAGCAAGCTTCTACAATTTTCGGAAATTTTTCAGAAATGGAGAATCATGGAAAACTTCTGGATTTCGTTCAATCCTAGGAACTCCTGAGCACTTCAAGAAATTCCTGAGCTCTGCGAAAATTGCAAACTTCCAAAAATGCAGCTCTGAGAACTCCAAGAAGTTTTAAATTTACAACAACCCTTCAGACTGTTGGAACCTCAAACTTTCGAAACCTGCACAGCTGTAAACGTCTCGTAACACCAAGAATCGCAAGAACCAATGTAACATCAGGAGTTTTTGGAAGTTGAGCAAGTCTAACAAACACCTAGACAATCCGAAAAAATGCGGTAGTCTGAAAATTCACAAATACTAATGACTACAAGACCTGTAGAACTTCCGTAACATTAAGCACTGCAAGGACTCAAGAAATCTGTGGAATTCTAGCAACAACGTATCGAACTCTTCAGAACTTCACGAACTTCTGGACCTCAAACTATTCTTCGAACTTAAGTGACTTTCAAGGAATTTCGGATATTCGTAGAAAAAATGAAACTTTGCCAACTGCACGAACTGTAAATCTACCAGAACTTGAGGAACTTCACTAAAGCATGGAAATATTCAGAACTCCATAAACTTCAGAATATTCTGAACATTGTCGAACTGTTGAAACTTCAGGAACCTGTGAAACTCCACCAATATATACCCTAGTAAAATTGCTTGTTTTATCATAGTTTTAAAGCATTCCCCTAGTCTAAATCGTGGTCTTCAGAACCCTCATACAACCAAAATTATTACTTGGGTAGTACTCTTCAGAACGTCATGAGCTTCTGGATCAAAAAAATTGTACTTAAAGAACATTCCCATCTTCCTGCAACACTCAGAACTGCTGAAACTTCGGGAAGCTCCGACGCTTAGTGAACTTCTACAATTTCCGGACATTTTTCAGAAATGGAGAATTATCTGAAACTTCTGGATTCCCATCAACCCTAGGAACTCCTGAGCACTTCAAGAAATTCCTGCACTTTGAATAAATGTAAAACTTCCAGCAGCACTGAGAACTCCAAGAAGTTTTGAATTTACAACAACCCTTTGGGCTGTTGGGACCTCAAACTTTCGAAACCTGCACAGCTGTAACAGTCTAGAAACACCAAGAATCACAAGAATCACTTTTGGAATTCCTATAACTCTAACAAGCACCTAGCAATTCCGAAAAAATCCGATGCTCCGAAAATCCTCAAACTTCAATAATAACAAGAACCATGGAACTTCCGTAACATTAAGCACTGCAAGAACTCAAGAAATCTGTGAAATTTCACCAACGTATGTCACTCTTCAGAACTTCATGCATTTCTGGATCTTAGACTATCCTTAGAACTTATGAAACCTTAAAGGAATTTCGGATATTCGTAGAAAAAAAAAATAATCTTCACCAACAACCAGAACTTGTGGAACTCCACAAACGCATGAAATTATTCAGAAGAACAGTTCTTTAAGAACTCCTTGAACTTCAGGATGCTTTGAATATTGTCGAACTGTTGAAATTTCAGGAACCTATGGAACTCCACCAACACATACCCAAGTAACATTGCTTGTTTTATCATAGTTTTAAAGCATTTTACAAGTCTAAATCATGGTCTACAGAACCCTTACAAAACCAAAATTATTACTTGGGTAGTACTCTTCAGAATCTCATGAACTTCTGGATCCTTAACAAACCTAAGAACACATGCGATCTCAAAAAAAAATGATAATCTAAGAACATTCCCATCCTACTGCAACTCTCAGGACTGCTGGAACCTCGGGAAACCCCGATACTTAGCTTCTATAATTTCAGAACTACAGAATCTTCGGAAACTTCTGGATTTCCATCAACCCTAGGAACTCATGTGCCCTTCAAGAAACTCGTGCACTCTGAGAAAATTGCAAACTTCCAGCAGCTCTGAGAAGTCCAAGAAGTTTTGAATTTACAACCACCCTTTGGACTGTTGAGACCTCAAACTTTCGAAACTTACACAGCTGTAAAAGTCTCGAACCACTAAGAATCGCAAGAACCATTGTAACATCAGGAGTTTTTGAAAGTTAAGCAATTCTAACAAATACTTAGCAACTACGAAAAAATCCAGTTTTTCTGAAAATTCTCAAGCTTCAATGACTACAAGAACTGTATAACTTCCGTAGCATTAAGCACTGCTTACGCATGGAATTATTTAGAGCTCCATAAACTTCAGAATACTCTGAATATTGTCGAACTGTTGAAACTTCAGGAACCTGTGGAACTCCACACATACCCAAGTAACACTGCTTGTTTTATCATAGTTTTAAAACCTTCTACAAGTCTAAATCATGGTCTGTAGAACCCTCATAAAATCAACATTTGGACTGTTGGGACCTCAAAATTTCGAAACCTGCACAGCTGTAAACGTCTCGAAACACCAAGAATCGCAAGAACTAATGTAACATCAGGAGTTTTCGGAAGTTAAGCACGTCTAACAAACACCTTAACAATCTGAAAATGTGCGGTAGTCCTAAAATTCACAAATATTAATGACTACAAGGGGCTGTTCATTACCTACGTAGGCGTTTTTTTTGGATTTTGAATACCCTCCCCGTCCCCCTGCGTTGATATTTGTCCATACATTTTTTTTTAATTTGTATGGGCCGTGGATAATTGCCCCCCCCCCCTAAACTGTCTACGTAGTTTATGAACAGCCCCCAAGACCTGTAGAACTTCCGTAACATTAAGAACTTCTGGTCAATTAACTTATGGGACCGTCAAAAAGTATTGAATATTCTTAGAGGAAAGTAAAACTTCAACTCCAAGAATTGTAAATTCACCAGAACTTGTAAAACTTCACTTACGCGTTCAATTATCCAGAATTCTGAATATTGTCAAACATCTACGACCAAAATAACTGTAGAAACTTCAGAAACCTGTGAAACTTCACCAACACATACTCAAGTAACATTGCTACCAAAATGTGGACTGTTGGGATTTAGTTTTATCGATGTTTTAAAGTATTCTACTAGTCTAAATGATGGTCTACAGAACTCTCACAAAACCTTAATTAGCGTCATGCACTTCTGGATCCAGAACGAACCTCAGAGCATATGGAATCTCAAACAATAGTACTCTGAGAACATTCCCATCTTCCTACAGCTTTCAGAACTTCTGAAATTTCAGGAATCTCCGATGCTTAGCTAGCTTCTATAATTTCCTGGCAGTTTTCAGAACTGCAGAATCTTCGGAAACCTCTGGAATTCCATCAACGCTAGAAACTCCTGAGCACTTCAAGAAATTCCTGTACACTGCGAGAAGTTTTGAATTTACAACAACCCTTCGATCTGTTGGGACCAGAGCGTACAATTATTGACTGCTTAGGCTGAGTGATCGTATTTATCAAACGGTAAAGGACGAGGTAATGAAGGAGTAAAAAAACGTTCAGTCACTCACGAACAGGCGACTCACACCGCTCATTGTTCCGCACTTTCGCTCACACAGCATGTAATTGAGGCATTTTTCCACAGAAAATGAACGCTCAGTCATTCAAAACAAAGATTGGGTACCATCACGGAAGAATAAACGTGCTGACTGAGTGCCCGTCTGTCAGTGACTCGTTTACTTCCCAATCATTCAGACTCTCACGGAGGTAGCGAATTATGAGGTGGATGGCTGTTCATATCCATATGAAAATGACTCATCGAACCTGACTGCTTTGCGCACTGGTTGGGACCTCCCAAGAAATTCCGGTATTCTGAGAGCTTTCGAAACCTTAGAAAGCACAGCTGTCTAGAACCACCAAGAATCGCAAGAACCCAGGAGCAACTCCGAAAAATCCGACACTATGAAAATTCTCAAACTTCAATGACTACAAGAACTATAGAACTTCCGTAACATTAAGCATTGCAAGGACTCAAGAAATCTGTGGAATTTCAGCAACGTATGGAACTCTTCAGAACTTCATGAACTTCTGGACCTCAAACTATACGTATGGGACCGTCAAGGAATTTCGGATATTCGTAGGAAAAAAATGAAACTTCACCAACTTGTGGAACTCCACTAGCGCATGAAATTATTCAGAACACTTTGAACGTCAGGATACTCTGAATATAGTCGAACTGTTGAAACTTCAGATCTAAGGAACCCTCATAAAACCAACATTATTGCTTGGGTAGTATTCTCAAGTACCTTACCTGCGCCTTTAAGGGGGCCTCCCTTAGCTCAGTCGGTAAAGGTGCAGCTACAAAGCAAGACCATGCTAGAGGTGGCTGGGTTCAATTCCCGGTCCGGTCTAGGAATTTTTCGGGTTGAAAAATTTCTCGACTTCCCTGGGCATAGAAGTATGATTGGACTTGCCACACAATTATACCAATGCAAAAATGGTACAGGCATCGAAAGCTCTCAATTAATAACTGTGGAAGTGCATCTAGAACACTAAGTTGAAAGCACGCAATAAGCTAATATGCCATATGCAATAAGCTTAAAAAGCGAAGAAGAAGAAGAAGAAGAAGAAGAAGAGGAAGAAGAAGACTCTCAAGAACGCCATGAACTTCTGGATCCTAATCAAATCTTAGAACACATGAGATCTCAAAAAAAAAGATTGGTACTCTGAGAGCACTTTCTGCAACTCTCAGAATTTCTGAAGCATCTGGGTCTACCATATCCCATTGAGTTCTTGGGAACCTCAATACCTGTCAGAATTGCGTGAACTGTCGAAACTTCCACTGCTCCCGAAACCATCGGAACTCCATGAACCTAGGGAAATTGCGGTACTCGGTAGAAAACTCGGAACATTGAAATCTGCATGCAACTTCTGAGCAGTTCCAGGCCAAATGACAAATCGATCAGACTCGACCTTCTCCGATTTGCATGAAACTTTACATCAATTGTATGTTATGGGCTAACATTTAAATTTTTTTTTCAAAAGTGCTGCCATTTTAAATCTTCTAAAATTTTCAAAATGGCGTCTTTGATTTTTTTTTAAATTGTAGCACGAAAACGTCATTTCTGATTAAAATGACGTCTGAGACAAAGTTGTGGATAAAAATTAAATCTTTCCGGAAGAAATTACTAATTTTAGTAAAAATTCCTAAAGCGTAGAAAAATATGTTCAAAATTATATCTGATTTTTTTTTTTATATAAAAGCTCATTAAAATTTTAAAACATTATCAAAAGTTGATGTTCTACGAATTTTGACAATTTTCAAATTTCCTTGATTTTAAATATTAAAAATGTTTGCATTTTTTGATAAGCTTTTTTTTAAATATAAAAATAGAACGTATACTTTTTGAGATATTTCATTTTTCAACACTTTTTTATGTTTTCTCAAATTTTATGTAAAAAATACCGTTTTTTCAGAAAGACTTTACTTTTCTCAATTGGAGGCGAACCAGCCTAAGGCTGAAAGCCTCCTTAATAAAGCTAAATAATAATAATAATTCTTTTCTCAACAACTGTGTCTCAGACGTCATTTCGATCAGAAGTGTCGTTTCCGGGCTACATTTTTTTTTGAAAAATTTCAAAGACGCCATTTTGGAAATTTTAGAAGATTTAAATCGAATTTAAGCGAAAATGTGAATCATAGTCCAAGTTTCATGCAAGCCAGAGAAGCTCGAATAAAAAAAATATTATTTTTTTTTTGCTATTTGGCCTGGAATTGATCTGCTCAAAAGTTACTTTTCGAAAGTTAACTTAAAACAGCTTGAATTTTTTTTCCACAAATAATTTTCAATTGGTTTTATGCCGAAAACATATTTCTTAGTGCAGAAAACCCTATGCACAAACCGCATCAATTTTGCGTGAAAAAAAAGTTCAAATATCTTTCTAATATTAATATCTTCAAGGGGAAGTTAATAATTACGTTTTGATTTTTCTTAAAATACTGGAAAAAATATCAAAAATCTAAAAAAATCACATTTTTTCTAATTTTCTAAAGAAAATTCAAGCAAAAAAATATTTTTTTAAGTCATCATGGCATAAAGTTGGACTCAAAAAACCACAAAATATCGAATTTTCGGTTTTGCTGAGAGTCCAATTTTTTTTCATGAAGAGATAGAAAAAATATGATTCCATGTAATTTTTGTCAAGAATCTTAGAAAGAAACTGATTTTCTTGGATTTTTGATAAATTTTCCCAATATTTTTAGAAAAATAAAAACGTGCCGAAACTTAATTTTTATTTTCGGGCCGGTAAACTTCCCCTTGAGTAATATGTATTTTTTTTCATTATGCATTTTTTTAAATCCAGTTTCCCATAATTTTTTCTCAATATAAAAATATCGAATACGCCATTTTGACAAATTTGACGTGTGTCGAATTTCGGCAAAAACTTGGTTCATTGCCCCTAGTAAACAATATTATGCGAAGTTTCGTGGAATTCGGATTGGGAAAAATATAAATCGATTCGTCAGTTGGCGTGGAACGGCTCATACATAAAATCAAGATCAAAATATCAGAAATTCCGCTGAGTTTGGTTGAAATTCGCGGAATTTCCGTCATGATCAGTGAATTTTTTCTGTGGAATATTTAGTTTTTATTAACCCGTGGATAGTCCGCTGCGTTTGCCACCAGTTTTTCAACTGGTATTTTTAGATGTTTATGATGTTTCAAATGCTTTTGCTGAGTTTCCGCTGAGTTTCCGCTGAATTTCGCTCTGTTTTTTACTAAACTGCGATTTTCACGGATATTTGCAAGGCACGTTTTCAAAAAAATAAAGCAAAGTACTCCGACTCCAAATTTGTTGCAACTGTCCGCTAAGTTTCCGCTTAGTTTCCGCTGAATTTGCGCCTTATTTGTTTCATGGGCTAATGCCGTTCGGCCTGAATAGGTTTCGACTTCGATAAACAGTGATTCTTTTATCTGGAAGTGAAACCCTCTGCTGTAGGCGTTCAACTTTCAACTATTCTAAGCTCCTCTCCACTTATTCTGAGTATGAACTGATCGAAAATGGCTATCAACTAGTCACTGAAAATAATCCAGCATTAGTTTTACCGACTACGTAGCCCTACTTTTACCATCTAGTGACTGCAATAACCGGTAGTGAAGATCATAATCGCTTTTCACATATTTCATCGCTGTAATTTACCAGCAATCTTCTGTATTTCAATCTGAATTCATTTTCACACAAAAACCCTGCGACTGAGCTCAAATTTAATGCATTCACATCTTTTTACAGAATCAAAATCATCATAAAACAACGCACACCCTTTCCAAGTTCCCCGCGTAGATCGACGCAAGTTCGCTGCTTGCTGCATCAATCAGCGAGCTTTGCAACTCAATTGAGGTCCACCTCAGCTGCCCATTCATATGAAAACCCATATTTTCCCCATCGATTGATTTCGCAACAGAGCACACATTTCTTCAGCTATTGTTAGTCGTCCTTTTCCCCGTGCAATCCCCCTAATAACTGAAATGTTCCCCGTGGAAAAATCAAGAATAAATCAAAACGACCACGCGTCCCCATCGCCGCACCAAAAAATCGCGTTCGTCGCTTTTAGTCGCTGTCGTTTTCGATGCTTGTCTCCCATCATGCCAATAAACCGACGACCACCACCACCACCACCCATCTCACTTTCCCAACAGTTCAGCAACAGTTGTGCTGCCGCTGTGTCGTTCGCTCGCTGGTTCAACAGGTTCAAACCTAGCCTCCTTCAGGAACGACCGAGGGGACCTTCAACAAGTGCAACCAGCGCCGCTTGTTGCGTTACCTGTTACGCGCTCGGGAGCCTGTTACACCACGAAGGCAGCGCTTTCGCTGACGTCAGAGTGCGACTCGGAACATTCAGGGCCCGTTCGGCCGTCGGAAATTCCGCCAAGGGGAACAAAGTTATGTACTTTTCCCCAGAAACGAGGGGGGCGAAAGTTTTCCCCCCAGTAAGTTTTCCCGATCCAGGATCAGAGCGGCAGTAGTCGTCCTGCTCTCGCTCGGTTTGGAAACACACACACAGACAGACTCGAGTCGGAGAGCCAACGAACGAAGCCTTGGGAAGGCTTTTCTCGGGTCGTGAAAATCCGACGTTTTTCCGAGCTTCGATGATGTAATCGTGGCCAGATGGTTCCCAACAAGTGTTTGTAAAAAGTTGCAGAGCTGGAGCTTTTCCCGCGCTCGTCGGGAAAGTTTTGCAACAAATGTGCTCCCCTTTTCTCGTTGGTCGATGGGCTGCGTGACAATCGAGGGGAAAATTGGAAGCTTTCCAAATTGGGGGAGGGAAGTTCGTTCGGCTGGGGAAGGGATGGCACTCATTTCTGTCTTTCGGGGGGGGGGGGGGGGATTCTAAGAAAGTGCGTCTCTCTCTCTCTCTCTCTGCATAATCCATCACGGCCGGAGACATCAATTTTTAAGTGGCTTGGGTGCTTGCAGCGGGGAGATTTGAGTTTTAGGCGAAGGTTCAGATTAGCAAAATTGTGTTCGAATGCCAAATTGTAACCACATGTTTTCCTTCTCTCTCTCTCTCTCGTTTCAGGTACATGTCACCACTGATTTGACTGAAAAATGCGATTTCAGAAATACCAAAATCGGCGCCGAAGGTAGATTAATTAAGGATTCCTAACACGCAGTAATAGTCCTTCAGAAAGGACAGGGCTGGTAGCGAGTCACTTTTTAGTGACTTGGTCACTTTTTAGTCAAGCTAGTCACTATAAAGTCTCCTTTTTTAAGGCCAAGTCACTATTTTAATTTTTTGTAGCGTGAATTTATTTCAAGATTGATCAATCTTCTGTAGGATCAAATAGTCCAATCGATGCCTACATGTTGTTCTAATTTTCTAATAATTCGAAAATGTGTTGCTTCTTCAGAGCTTTTGGACGTTTAATCGTCTTTCTTTATTTACGGAGTGTCTACTCATTTGGGTAAATGGAATTCCCTGATTTTTCTTGAACTTTGACGGGTAGTTTCCAGATTTATAATAAGAAAGCTATGTTTTAGATGCGTTAAAAATATGCTTTTTTCTGGTACAACAACATGATAATCAGTTTTAAAGAATCAGCTGTACAATCAAATCCATTAAATGTTGAAGTTTAACATTTATTTAATTTGAGTAACTCTAAGACCCCAAAATATTCTCTTCTGAAGATTCGTTTTCCATGCACAAGTTTAAGATATAAAAAATTTCCTAAGTGCCAGAATTAAGGGAAAAGAAAATATTTGAAGTTTTAGAGATTAGAGATCTGCAGTCCCATTGACTTCATAACAATTGTAGGAACCTTACAAAAGTTCTGAGAAATGAAAGAAGATGCTGAGAATTTCCGCGAAGCTTCATAAACAAACTGCGGGAACATACGGGAAGTTAACATACTGAAAATATGGTGTAAACTAACTGGCAGCTTTAAGAACCACTTCGGTTAGCTTCCGAAAAGCTACAGGAACTTTTAAGAAGTGCCTAGAATTTCAGAGAACTTCACCGGTGCCAAGTAAAGAGAACTTGGTGAAAGTGGTGAAAACTTTTAGTACCTCATAAAAGCTAGATATAAAGATATTTGCGGAATTTCTGAGATCCTAAGACCTATAAGAGTGAGTATAGCCAAATTCAGGATAGTTCCATGACGTCCTATAAAAAAAATCAAGAACTCTTAGGATATTCCGAGAATTTCAGGGAAGTACGGAGATCTGGAGAGAATTTCTGAAAATTCACGGAAGTCCAGAGAATTTCAAGGAAGTTCAAAGCTTTTCACGAGAATTGCATTTATTTCAGAGCAGAACCTAGATTTTCGATAGAGTTGAGAGCTTCAGGAAAGCGCCGACAACATCAAGACAGATCAGGGAATCAAAGGCAGTTCAAATAATTTCATGAAAATTGCAGGTACCTTAAAGAAGCTTCGAGAAACTCAGGGAATTTCCGTAATCTTCAGCAAAGCTCCGAGAGAATTTCTGGAACGCAATAAATATTATATGAACATCTGGAAAGTGTATGAGTATTTTAAGGGTGTTATATCATGTATCATGATATTTCAAGCACTTTAAAAAAAATTCGAAAAATTAGCTTTAGCTATACTTACTTAAGGGTCCTGTGCACCACCAGCGGTGCAAAGGGCCAACGTGAAAGACTTCCATCCTGGGCGGCTGCCCACTTTTGCCTTGACCTGGGCCCAGGTCAGATTTCTATCGACTTGCTTAATTTCCTTATTGAGGCTCCGCCGCCATGATCCCCTGGGTCTGCCTCTGCTGCGATGTCCTGCCGGATTCCAATCCAGCGCTTGCTTGCAGATTTCGTTTCCGCCCCGTCGTAGGTGTGTGGCCGACCCACCTCCACTTTCGCTCTCGAATTTTTGTTGCTATCGGTTTCTGATGACATCGACGATGGCGCTCGGCATTCGAGATCCAGTTGTGAGGCCACCAGGCACGAATTATATACCGCAGGCATCGGTTGATGAAGACCTGCAGCTTTTGAGTGTTCTCCGCTGATACACACCACGTCTCGCTGGCGTATAACAACACAGATTTCACGTTCGAGTTGAAAATTCGGATTTTGGTGCGTTGACTTATCTGGTTGGATCTCCATACTACATCATCAGCCAAATCGAAGTCGTTGAGATGCTCCATGGTGATAGGTTGCCAAAGCAGACCACGGTTCGGTACACGGTCAATTGCACCTACCATGATCTCGTCGATTACGATGAGAAACAGTAGCGGTGATAGTATACATCCTTGTCTCACACCAGCGACTACCCGGATAGGGTCGGACAAGGCTCCGTTATGCAGAACTCTGCACGTGAAAGCCTCATACTGCGCTTCGATGAGGTTGAGTATTTTATCCTGGACTCCCTTGCGCCTCACAGATTCTCGTGATTGAGACGGTCGAAAGCTTTTTCGTAGTCAATGAATACCAAATAAAGGGACTCTTGGAATTCATTGACCTGCTCCAGGATGATGCGGAGCGTGACAATATTGTCCACACAAGATCTTCCGGCACGGAATCCTGCCTGCTGCCGTCGGAGAGTCGCGTCGATCTTCTCCTGTATCCGATTCAGGATAACTTTGCACAGAACTTTGAGAACAATACACAGTAACATGATGCCTCGCCAATTGTCGCACACAGTCAGATCCCCCCTCGTAGGGACCTTCACTAAGATGCCCTGCATCCAGTCGGCCGGAAAAGTCGCGGTGTCCCAGATATTGACGAATAGTTTATGTGACATTTGTGAGGATACCATGGGGTCAGCTTTGAGCATCTCTGTTGATATGCAATCGACCCCCGGGGCTTTGTTGAACTTCATACTTCGGATGGCTGCTTCAATCTCCTGCAGTGATGGGGCCTCGGAATTGACGCGAGTGATGCGCCGCACCCTAGACGGATCATGTCGAGATGTTGATGGCTGGTTGGCCGTCGATACTTGAAGAAGTTGTTCGAAGTGCTCAAACCAGCGTTTCCGCTGGTCAGTGGGGGTTCACTAGCATCCTCGGGTTCATCCTTGCTCCACTCAGGCGTCGTGAGATATCGTAGAGTAGGCGTATATCGCCAGTGTTTGCGATTTTCTCCCCTTCGTCGGCCAGGGAGTTCACCCACGCTCGCTTGTCCCGTCTGCAAGAGCGCTTGACTTCCTTCTCTAGAGCCGAGTACCGTTGACAGGCTTCGTTCTTGGCTCCTCTGGTTCTCGCCCACTCTATCGCGCCTTTTGCTTCTCTACGCTTCTAAATCTTCCGCCAGGTTTCATCTGTGATCCACTCTTTCCTCTGGGTGCGCAGCTCACCCAAGTTGTTCTCGCTTGTTTCTTGTAAAGGCATTCTTGATGGCCGTCCATTGTTCTTCTACGCTGCCACCTTCTGGAACGTCCGCAGCTCGAGTCTCAAGTTCTTCAACAAAAGACCTTTTTACCGCTGGATCTTCAAGTCGGCGTGTGTTGAACCGCCGACCGAGTCTCTCCTCCCGTCGCTGGATCCGCGCCATGCGTAGGCGCCGTCTCCATTTTCGGCTGATGCAGATGTGGTCGATCTGATTTTCGGTATGTCCATCACGGGAAACCCACGTCAATTTGTGCACTGGCCGATGGGGGAAGAGCGAGCCCCCGATCACCATGTCGTTATTGCCACAAAATTCTGCAAACAGCTCACCGTTCTCGCTCATTTCGCCGAGACCATGGCGTCCCATGACACGCTCATAGTCCGTGTTGTCGGAGCCGATCTTCGCATTGAAGTCGCCAGTGTAGATCTTGATGTCACCCTTTGGAACCTCATCCACGACGGCATTCAGTAAAAATTCTCCTTGTCCTGTAGCTCGGCAGCACCAGTTGGCGCATAACATTGGATTATGGTAAGGTTACGAACCCGTGTTCTAAATCTGGCAACGATTATCCTCTCATTAACAGGCTTCCACTTGATGAGCGCAGCACTTGCCTGGACGCTAAGTAGGGGACCAACTCCACGATGGCGGGGAGCGTTTTCACCTCGAATACCAGAGTATAGTAGTACCTGTCCCGACGGCAGTTTGTGTTCTCCAAAGTTTGGCCAACGAACTTCACTCAGTCCCAGGATTTCTAGCTTTTCTAGTTGTGCCAGTTTACCATGCTGGGCTAACGTCAATACATTCCATGATCCAATTCGTGACCGTTGTTTTGCGCTAAAAGTCATTGCCCTTAAATCAGTTCGATGTCTTTCTCTATTGGTTTCTGTAACAATTGTAAAGGTTTCAGAGACAGTAGGTGGTTGGCCTAAGGTCTCCTATCCTATCTAAGGTGTAGCGTCCGGGGAAGAGCATTTCTTATTCAGCCGCTGGATGCCAGTCAGACGCTGTTTGAGCCGCACCTCCATGGTGAACAGACGCTCGGGTTGGCGAAGCATTTCCTCTATCACCGTGCTATGGTTACCGCGCCAGTGCTCGCGTCGCACCTCCTCTCTCTGCTATTGTCGGATTGTTAACATTGCCCAGGCTACACCAACCAGCTGTGTCCATGTTTCAGCTGGCAGTCTTTTGTGATCATATGACTCGTGGAGGCGTGAGGTAGGAACTTGAGAGGACCGGAGCTAGGTATATCGCCCCTTCCAGATTGTCACTCACCATATTGTAGCCCCGCTTTAGCTATAGAAAATTATTAAAATAATTATATAAAAAAAAATGCGAGAAGTTTTGGCAAGCACCGATTCCAGAAATTCCAGAGATCTTCTAAGACATTTAGATTGTTTTAGATGGTTCAATTATATTCAGAAAAATCCCATTAACTTAAGGAAATTTTCAGCGACTTACAAGGAGTTCCGTGGAATTACGGAATATTCCGAGAATTCTATGATTGATCCAGAAACTTCAGAAGCATCAAGGAGTTATGAATATATATCAGAAGATTTGGTGGAACATTAACATTAAGAGAACTTCAGGTAAGCATAAACACATTCAGGGATGTCCAGATAAGTTCAGGAAAAATGAGTGATTTAAGGAAAAGTTCCGTGGGCGTTTATTAAGTTTATAAAACTTAAGGAAAATTGTGGAAACTTCTGTTAAATTGTGATTTCTTATAAAAGGTACTGAGTATTTCAGGGCAGTCTAGAGAAGTTTAACGAAATTCATTAATCTTTTGGGCAGTGTTATTAAAATGGAATGTCTAAACTATTGATGAAGTAATGAATTATTGACGATAATTTAAGGGTAATTTCATGAAACTAAACAACAATTTGAGAACTTTCGTCAAAATCATAGAACGTTTCATTCCACGAAATATACGGGAGCAAATTTAATCAATTGTTACCGCAGTTTAAGAAGGAATTTCAGAAAAACTTCTAAAACTTCACAGAAGCGCAGAGATCTTCAGAAACATTTCGAAAACTTCATAGTAGTCTATGGAACTTACGGGAAGGTCCGAGAACTTCAGGAACTATCTTGAAGATTAGCAAAATGCGAGAGCATTTTAAGACGCTTAGGTGAGCTCCAAAATAGGGGGTATTTCACGGGGAGGTCAGTTCCTTTAGTTTCAGAAAATTAGTGGAATATTAGGAAGTTTCCAGATTTTCAAGAATTTCAGAGATGTTAACAAGATGAAGATTATGGATATCTTCATATAAGTTCAGAAGATCGTGCATGCTTAAACATGTTTAGGACAGTTCAATTAAAATCAGGGCAGTACAACAAGCTTCATGAGAACTTCAAAAACTTCGACAACGTAAGGAAGAACAGGGAATCTCAGAGCAGTTCCGTTAACATTAAATAAATTACATAGATTTGAAGAAGTTTCGAGAACTTGAGCGAATTGTTAAAACTTCGGAGAAGTTTTCGTTGATCGTTACAAAAAATTGAAGATTGTTTTTAAAGTCCCAAAAAGTTCAGGGAAGTTTAAATATTTGTTGAGAAGCATTGTGAGCATCAGGCTAGTTTCTCAAACTCAGAACTGCCTTGAAAGCTGAATGCACTTGATGTTTTTCGCAGGGATATCTTTTTCAGAACTCCCTTGGAATGAGGTCCTTAGAAATTAAAATATTATTCCTTAAAACTGGAATTTGACTCTACATCCTTGAACAATTCTTGAAGTTTTATAACTTTTAAGTCTAAAATTTCAAAAACTTGTCAAAATGAAAAATAGCCTTTCAAGTCTCTGAGTTTTATAAATTTATTTGTTACTGAAGATTGTATAGATCACTTTGGCCCTTTAAAGCTTCATATCGTACATAAATAAGTGCTTATGAGATACTAATTGAATAAGTCTAAAACATCAAACATTTATTTGGTGTGCCATCAGAACAACTACACACTTAGAAGTAACTAATTTTACACGTGACGGAATCCATCTTTGACATAAAAGATGAGACGTAAACAAACATGCCATGTAATATTAAGTGCTCCGAGCCTGAAAAGTTCGTTGCTCAACGAAAAGTAAGTTTGATTGAGCTATATTTCACGTCTGTTATGACTCAAATATATGTCAAAATTGTCACTCTCAGAGCACCTAAATTTATCATAATTTTTTCTAAGTGTGTACTTTTCATCTCTTAGGTCACGGTTAGTCACCTTTTTCAACTATAAGTCACTATTTGGTCACTTATTTCTTCAACATGGTCACTATTTTTTCACTATTTTTGACAGCATCGATCGCTACCAGCCCTGAAAGGACCGAATGTCGTTACGAGAATTCTTCGGCAATTTCGGCTGAAGGGTACCAAGTTCAGAAATTTTCAAGCCTAATCTAAAATGTCGGGAACATCTAAGATCATCCTTTAGAAAATTTCCGGACAATCTGGGCAATTGACTTTTGAAATAGCTGTTTTGAAGCTTTCTGTGAGTCATCAGTGTTCACTCGGCTGCCGACAGAAGCAGACCACTATCGATGTGTGTCACGCGATCGTCTGTTTACTCGGTAGCAACCATTGTGTGGTCCTCCTCATTGTTCTTCATCAGCAGTTCTTTCAGTTGATGCGTCGTCGACTATGGAAAGCAACCGTTTCGTGATGAATGTGTGAGTGCTGACCACGTTTTGCTGCGTCCATTGCTGCAATGGAAGCGCTCTGACCTCCGTTGGCGAATCTGCCATACAATGAAACTACTGGAAGCGGATCCCGTTATGGTGGAGGAGGCTTATTGAACAGCGGAAGACAAAATGTTTATTGTGTTGTACCGTTTGACTATAGTTTTAAGATGCATTGTATAGTGAACCAGAATCCACGGCTCTGTAAAGTTAATTCGGTTGAGTCTTATCAAATAAATTAATAAACAAAAAAAAATCTTGTTGTGAGCATTCAGAACGAAATCAATTATCTGATTAGCTTAAAAAATTACTCCCTTCAACCTCAATTAACTATTGGAATGTGTCAGAAATTTTTAGTATTTCCAAAATTCTTTTAGAAATGCAATATTTTTTAACGATATATTGCTATCAAAATGCACTTGAAGTCCTTCAGAAACGGTGCAAAATCGGTGCCGAAGGTAGATAAATTAAGGATTCCTTACACGCAGTAATAGCCCTTCAGAAATGACCGAATGTCGTTACGAGAATTCTTCAGATATTTCGGTTATAGAATATGTTCTGAAGGGATTACCAAGCCTAATCTAAAATATCGGGAACACCTAATATCACCCTTCAGAAAAATTCTCGACCATCTGGAAAATTGTCCTATCAGAGATCTGTATCGAAGCTTTTTGTGTGATCAAATGGAATTGTTGAAAAGCATCACCAACAACCAATACTCTGATTAAACTCAAATTTCAAACTCAATTAACTACTGGAATCGGGCAGGGATCATACTTTATTTATAGTCCACCAAAAGTCCACCACTTAAACGTTTAAACGCTTGAATTACATTCGGCAACATGGTCAGACGTTCACCAAAAATGGATTTTCAAATGCCATAATGCTCTAGGGGCCTCCCCTAGCTCAGTCGGTAAAGGCGCAGCTACAAAGCAAGACCATGCTGGAGGTGGCTGGGTTCAATTCCCGGTCCAGTCTAGGAATTTTTCGGGTTGTAAAATTACTCGACTTCCCTGGGCATAGAAGTATGATTGGACTTGCCACACAATTATACCAATGCAAAAATGGTACAGGCATCGAAAGCTCTCAATTAATAACTATGGAAGTGCATCTAGAACACTAAGTTGAGAGCACGCAATAAGCTAATATGCGATAAGCAATAAGCTTGAAATGCGAGGAAGAAGAAGAATAATGCTCTAGAATCGCCAAACTGACTATACAAGCGTTGAACATGGTCTTAGAGTTGCCTTCAAGGTTCGAAGGTCGCCAAAATAATCCATAAAATGATTAAATTTTGATCGTCAAAATGGCCTTGCAAACGCTCTAAAAATAGCCTTAACAACTACAAGGGACAGCCCTATGGGGTTGTGTTTTGTGTTGGCATTGGAATTTGAACAGAGTTCTCTCTGTTTATACTCTATAGTATGACGCGCTTGACATAGATGGCCCACAGTGACTCACGAAGAGCTACTGATTCCGATCAATAGCGGTGCGGCTTCTTCCTCCTTCTATGGATGCTCATGTCGGCTGCAGCTCGCTGCTTGCAGGTAGTTAGGGAAATCGCTTTTCGCAGGCAATCGGAGATAATTTTCATTTGTGCAATTTTCAACAGCGACATTTTGAAAAATGATGAAGTCTTGAACTTGACAGATGCGTCGAAATATTTCTGATCGATTGGTGATAAAATGATTGAAATTGGTCCAGGGGAAGCTGAGTTATTAACGTTCAAAATCTTTCATAATTTTGTTACATGTTCCATTTTCGGTTTTCACAAAGTGTACCCCCATATAGAAGTCACAGACGTAGGCCTACGTTAAAACACCAGGTTGTTAAATGTTTGATGTTGCATTTTTGCAAGTTGAGCACTCAAGTTACTCAAGAGTTACTCAAATAAAAGGGTATTTCGATGGTTTTGAGCCTATTATAAATTTAGCTTCCATTCATTTTCGTAGAGACGCTAGACTTTGTTAGTTGTTGCAAAATTTAAGCTGCTTATGGGAATGTGCGTCTCTTAAAAAATGTTATACCTAATTGCGTCTGACAAAATTTAACCTTCGAGTAGATTGGGTGCGTCTGCTCGATCCAGCTGTGTCCAACAAAAATCGATCCCTTGAGCGCATTGGAGCGCCTTTGAGTAAATGCAAGAATTATTAAGAGTTAAGCTGGGTTTAGACAAGGCAAGTCATTGATCAACTCAGTTGAATTCAATTGACTTGACAAGTTGAGACTGGATCAATTTTTTTTTAATTCGAGTGAGTTGATCAAGTCAGTTGAATGGCGGCATGGTTTACACGTTCAACTCAGTTGACTTCAACTGAGTTAATCGATTGACTTGTCTTGTCTAAACCCAGTTTTAAGAGAAGATGATGATTTTTTGATTGAGCTTGATTAGCTCAGAGAACTAACTAAATGAGAAATCAGGATAATCGTTTTGCTTGGGAGGATTTTTTTCATTGCTTGGTGCAGCACTTTTATTATTGAATTACGATTCAAATAAACGTAGACAAGCATTGCTTTGGCAGCATAGAGTGGCTGTATTAAGTATTTTAGGTCTTCATTGTGAACCTATTTAGCTCGTCAAATTAGCTTATCAATAAAGTTTTAGTATTGTAATGTTGCTGCTATTGCAATTTAAATGGAATTAACCTAGGTGGTGAAAGCGCTGTTTTTACGAATTCCCACCGGAGAAATCCAGCCACGAATTAGCTTTTGGTTATGCGTACTGGTCCGGAATTATTATCTTACGGAGCTGGGTCTCAAAATGTGCTCAAGACAGAACAACTATAATGGGATTAAAAACAAGTGTTTCATATGTGAAATGCAGTGAACCGGGAAAAAGCTGGGAATTTGGAGTCAAGAAATCCTGTGAATTTACATGAAAAATCTGGAAAAATGTACCTCGTGCTCTCTTCGAAAACAATAACATTTCAAGACCCTTGGATTGGACTAGATTTTCAGGATAGCTACAATTTTAGAATTTTTCCAAAACAAATTTGAGCAGATTTTAGAATAAATTCTAGAGATAAACCAAGGTATTTCAGAGAATATTTTCTAGGGAGCTTTAGGAAAACCTCTAAGCGAGTTTTTACTAGAAAGGATTGTGTGAAGAGGATTGCATGATTCTTAAAAATACGCGAAGGGAACGCGAATGTTGAGGGTACAATTCAAAAATAATTCTGCAAAGATCTATAACGAATGGAATTTTTAGAGAATGTTAGTGATCATTCCATGGAATTTCCAGAAGAATGTATAAATTTGAAGACAATTCTCGGTGTGAGAATTTCTCCTGGTGTTAGCAGGGAAGGGGGATTACAAGTTTTGTTCACAAAAGCTAGTAGGCCCTTCTCAATTGTCGGTCGAGAATCTGAGGTGAATTGCATGGAAATTCTACGGAGAGTTTCATGCAAATTTTAAACAAAATTGAAGCGCCAGTGAATTCTTAGCGTTCTACGGAGAATTTCTGAATTATTATAAATTACGTACTCGGTATCGATATTCGGCGACTGTGCTAGGGAAACCACTTTTCGCCATCACGGAAACGCCTCGTATTCGGTCATTGCGAGAATGTTTATGTATCTCTTCAATACTGTTACGCATTTGACCACAAACGTTTGGTGGCTTTGGGAGTGATGTGGCTGGCAGCAAGGTGAGCGAACGTTCAATGAAAACTAACTCTTAAACAACAATAATTTATGGTGCTCCTGAACAGAACCGTTTTGTCGTGATGGTTGAGTAATGCTGAGCTATTAGGGTGTTCAACACGGATGAGGCTGGTGAGCTGTATGTTGTTCGGAACGAGAGTGACGCGCTTGGCATAGATGGCCCACAGCGACTCACGAAGAGCTACTGAATCTGATCAGTAGCGGTGCGGCTTCTTCCTCCTTCTTCGGTGAATGGACGCTCATGTGGGCTGCTGCTCGCTGCTTGCGGGCAGCCTGCTAATGCTCGCTGCTTGCGGGCAGCCTGCTAAATGTAATTTTGATCACCATTGCAACAGTTGAACATTTGTGTAATTTTCAATAGTGACCTATTGAAAATTGATAATTTAGGTAGATTCGTAGAAACATTTGCAATCGATTGGCTTGCTTAGAATTAAAATCCATCCACTATTGTCGGAGGTATAAGTGGTCAAAACCTGACCAATTTTCATAATGCGGTCGATTTTGGTTTTTTGAAATTGCACCTCCAATATGCCGATAGACGTCGAAAAATTCAAGGGATTTCCAGAGAGAATTTCAAGTTTATTTTAGAAGAATTCTGGAAAGATCTCTGTGACAGGAAATTAACCTAAAGGAAAAGCTTGAGAATAAAATTTCTAATCGAGATTTGCTGGTCACTATGAATATGGAGGAGATCTCGATGAATGTATGCCCTTAGGGTATAATGCTGATCCTTTCAGGTTTTGGCAACACGAGATTTCTGTCTTTTTTTGCATTCTATAAAATGTATCGAACACTTTATTTAATTTGGATTTGTACTGGACCACTCTTCATGGGTTGGAGGTTCGTGTGGTATTTCATGAAAAAATGTCCATAAGCACTGAGGAATGTTATAGCTGATGGAGTGGACCTGGAATTTTTTGAAAATTACTGTAGAATCAGAGAATATCAGGAAATTTTGATTTCTTCGTTGAGTCGACACCCTGGAATTGACCTTTTAAACGCCAATATGATCTTGAATCAGCCAAAAATGGCCTCAGAGACTCGAGAATGGTCTTGGGCAGCCAAAATTGAGTTAGAAACGTAAAAATTGTATTTAAATTGTCTGGAAGGCCTGAAAGAAAGAAACCAAAAAACGCTTCATTTGAATCGCCAAAATTTTTCTCGGAACACCAAAATGGCCATAAAAGCACCAAAAATAGCCTAAGGAGCGCCAAATTATTCTATAATCCAGCTCGAAAATCACCAAAATAATCCATCAAATGATTCAATTTTAATCGCCGGTAATTGAATTTACAAAATTGGTCTTTGACGCCAATTTTGGCTTAGAATGGCCAAAACGACTTTTTAAAAAACGCCAAAAATGATCTTCGAAAGACCAAAATGGCCTTGGATCACCAAAAGGCATGAAATATGCCAAAAATGGCCGCAGAGACTCTATAATGATCTTCAACAACCAGTTAAGAATTTAAAAAAATTTCTGGAAGGCCTATAAGAAACCTAGAAACGCTAAAATTTGAATCGCCAAAATGACATAAAAAATGGCCATAAAAATGCCAAAAATTAGAAGCGCTATATCCTTCTAGAATTAACCAAACTGGCTTTTAAAACGTCGAAAATTCGAAAATGATCGTAAAAACACCAATATAATCCACAAAATGACTAAATCGTCAAATTGGCCTTGAAAACGCCAAAAAAAATGGCCAAAAAAACACCAGCAGGATCTAGATTTGCCAAAACGGCTATTGAATTTACAAAATTGGTTTTTGAAACGTCAATAGTGGCTTAAAATGGCCGAAACGGCTTTTCTAAAACGCCAAAAATGATCTTTGAAAGGCCAAAATGGCCTTGAATCACCGAACCAAAAATGGCCTCAGAAATACCAGAATGGTCTTGAACAGCCAAAATTGAGTTTGAAATATCAAAAAACGCCCAATATCGTATTAGAAACGCAAAACCAACTCAGTCTCGAAGCATCAAAATGGCCTAAGAAGCGCCAAATTATTCTCTAACTAACTGTAAAAGCTTCAGAATGGCCTAGAATTGATCGCTTTTATAATTTGCAATTCAACTTATCGGCGATCGCCCTAAAGTTGAACTCTGAAGGAATCATACCTTATTTATAGTCCACCAAAATTTCACCACAGCCAAATCCCCTCTTATATGGGCAGTAAATCAGCGTTGGAACAATGAGATCGAAAATGAGAACCACGCCAAGGCTAGGGTACTGCTTCGCCAGAATCCATTAATTCAAATTAGGACCCCATAGATCGACTTCTGATTCGTGTGCCTGCTGCCTACCTGTGCGCTGCGCGGTGGTCAACAACCTATTGATAGATCCACTCGTCGCAGCAGTTTTGTGTCACCTGACCGGCTACAGTGCGGCAACATTCCGCAAACAAGCCATGTGCTGTCATCGCTGTAAACGACCAGAACGCACTTGCTGCGAACTGTTTGAATAAATTATAGCAAATAGGGTTACCAGATTCGGGCTAATCGATGTTCGAACGGGGGTAATTCCTAACAATTCCTAATGAATTCGGACCCCGACGAAGATCACTTCCTGTATGGGGATCGAACCGTCGGAACTTCCGGTAACCCCAAAAAGCTTTCGATTCTTCGCAAACGAGACGATTGGGCGCGGTTTTGTCTAATTTCTGAACACCATCACACCACCGCGACGCCGCTAGACGATTGTGTTGGTAGACCTGTGCGTGACTTGGATCATCCACACCGAGCAAGAAGGAAATGTGTCATGAATTCCACGCATCATTAAGCCATCACCATTCGCCGGGTTGGTTGTGGCTCTAGCAAATACATAGTACGACTGTTGACTCCGAATGGGAAGAGTTTCTAGAAACAGTTGACGGTGACGGTTTAATTTCCTCGCGAAATTCTTATGCCCGGAGCGTGCGGAGACGGACAGAGACAGAGAATGTCACTCGTTACGTATCATTTACGGCGGGGTCCGGATTGGGAGTCATTTATCTGCCGGGTTAATTGTGCGGTGAACGTGGTTTCGGGATCCTCTCCGCTTTTACTTTCAGTGAGAACGTAGGAGGAAATGGTACAATTTAACTTTGTTCGGTGTGTTTTCCCAAATGATGCATTATTGGAAATTTTCTTAAGGGGATATCTCGACATTTCCTCAACTGGAGACATATTTATGTGCTTCCTACACGAGGATGCAGATTTGCCATATTGTTTTCTAAAAACTGTATTGTCAATAAAATTTAAATCAAAATTTCCCTTTAGAATTACATGGCACTAAGTTCGAAAACTTAATCTCCAACCGTTAAAGGGTGACATACACGAAATGACCGAGAAATTCTGCAAATTTTGATGTGTCGTACGACTGTTTTATGATTGAGTAAGAAATTGGCCACTTCTTCCGGGACCTCCGGAACCTTTTCTCTAGCACATCGGATGACTGGTCTCTAGGAAATTGCCAATCAAATTCGGAAAAATTTTATACATCACACGCCTGTTTTTTTTTTTTAATCAGAAATTGGCTATTTCTTCTGGGGATTTCTTTCTAATATATTGTCCATAGAACTTTGAAAATTTTGTTATGTCGCACGACTGTTTTCTGATGAAATAAGAAATTGACCACCTTCTCCGGAACCTCCAGAACATATTCCCTGGGACATCAGATGACTACTATCACTCTGGTCAGTTGGCATATTGTGTCTAGGGAATTGTCAATCAAATTCTGAAATTGTTGACATATTACACGTCTGGTTTTCTGTTGAAATCAGAATTGTCCACAGAATTGTGAAAAGTTTAATAGAATAAGAAATTCGCCACTGCCTCCGGGACCTCCGGAATCTGTTCCTGGGGACATCGGATGACCATTGTCACTGTGGTCAGTTGACATGGTCTCTAGATACTTGCTAATCAAATTCTGAAAATGTTGAAGTATCACACGTCTGGTTTCTGTTAAAATCAGAAATTTGCCACTTCCCCTGGAGATTCTGGAACCTGTTCCGGGGACATTGGATGACCATTGCCACTCTCTGTTGTCCAGTGGAATGTTTGGTTTCTAATAAATTGTCCATAGAATTTTGAAAACTTTAATATGTCACACGACTGTTTTCCTTTTGGACTAAGAAATTGGCCACTTCCTCCGGGACCTCCAGAACCTGTTCTCGGAGACATCGAATGACCACTATCACTCTGGTAAGTTGAAATAGTCTCTACGAAATTGTGAACCAAATTCTAAAAAAATTGATACATCACACTGCTGGGTTTTTTGTTTAAATCAGAAATTGGCCACTTCCTATGAAGATTCTGGAACTTGTTCCGGGGACATCGGATGCCATTGTAACTATGTTTTGTCCGTTGGCATGGTCTCTAATAAAGTGTCCATAGAATTTTGATAACTTTGGTATGTCGCACGAATGTTTTCTGATGGAATATGAAATTGGCCACCTCCAGAACCTGTTCTTGGGGACATCGGATGACCACTGTCACTCTGCTCAGTTTGCATGGTCTCTTGGGAATTGTCAATAAAATTCTGGAATTTTTGATATATCACACGTCTGGTTTTCTGTTGAATTCAGAAATTGGCCGCTTCCCCTATGGATTCTGGAACTTGTTCCGGGGACATAGGATGACCATTGTCACTGTTCGTTATCCATTGGAATGGTTTCTAAGAGATTGCCCATAGAAATTTGTAAACTTTGATATATCACACGACTGTTTTCTGATAAAATAATAAATTGGCCACTTCCTCCGGGACCTCCGGAACCTATTCCCGGGGACATCGGATGACCACTATCACTCTGGTCAGTTGACATGGTCTCTAGGGAATTGTCAACCAAATTCTGAAAATTTTGATACATCACGCGTCTGGTTTTTTTTCTGTTGAATCAGAAATTGGCCACTTCCCCTGGGAATTCTAGAACTTGTTCCGGGGACATTGGATGACCATTGTCATTCTCTGTTGTCCAGTGGAATGGTTTCTAATAAAGTGTCCATAGAATTGTGAAAACTTTGAGATATCGCACGACTGTTTTCTGATGGAATAAGCAATTGGTCACTTCTTCCGGAACCTGTTCCTGGGGACATCGGATGACCACTATCACTCAGGTCAGTTGAAATAGTCTCTAAGGAATTGTCAAACAAATGCTGGGTTTTTTTTAAATCAGAAATTGGCCACTTCCTATGAGGATTCTAGAACTTGTTCCGCGGACATCGGATGACCATTGTAACTATCTTTTGTCCATTGGCATGGTCTCTAATAAAGTGTCCATAGAATTGTGAAAACTTTGATTTGTCGCACGACTATTTTTGGATGGAATAAGAAATTGGCCACTTCCTCCTGGACCTCCGGAACCTATTCCCTAGAACATCGGATGATTATTATCACTCTGCTCAGTTGGTATGCTCTCTAGGAAATTGCCAATCCAATTCTGAAAATGTTGATGTATCACACGTCTGGTTTCTGTTGAATTCAAAAATTGGCTGATCCCCTGTGGATTCTTGAACTTGTTCCGGGGACATAGGATGACCATTGTCATTCTCCGTTGTCCATTGGAATGGTTTCTAAGAGATTGCCCATAGAATTTTGAAAACTTTGATATGTCACACGACTGTTTTCTGATAAAATAATAAATTGACCACTTCCTCCGGGACCTCCGGAACCTATTCCCGGGGACATCGGATGACCATTATCACGATGCTCAGTTGGCATGGGCTCTAAAAAATTGCTAATTAATTTCTGATTGTTTTTAATACATCACACGTCTGGTTGTTTTTTATTTTAAATCAGAAATAGGCCACTTCCCATGAGGATTCTGTAACTTGTTCCGAGGACATCGGATGACCATTGTAACTATCTTTTGTCCATTGGCATGGTCTCTAATAAAGTGTCCATAGAATTGTGAAAACTTTGATATGTCGCACGACTATTTTCTGATGCAATAAGAAATTGACCACTTCCTCCGGGAACTCCGGAACCTATTCCCTGGAACATCGGATGACCATTATCACTCTGCTCAGATGACATAATTACTAGGGAACTGTCAACCAAATAATAAAAATGTTGATGTATCACACTGCTGGTTTTTTTTTTAATCAGAAGTTGGCCACTTCCTATGAGGATTCTGGAACTTGTTCCGGGGACATCGGATGATCAACTATCTTTTGTCCGTTGGTATGGTCTCTAATAAAGTGTCCATAGAATTGTGAAAACTTTGATATGTCGCACGACTGTTTTCTGATGGAATAAGAAATTGGCCACTTCCTCCGGGATCTCCGGAACCTATTCCCTGGAACATCGCATAACCACTATCACTTAGGTCAGTTGAAATAGTCTCTAGGGAATTGTCAATCAAATTCTGAAAATTTTGAGGTATCACACGTCTGGTTTTCTGTTGAATTCAGAAATTGGCCGTTTCCCCTGTGGGTTCTGGAACTTGTTCCGTGGACATCGGATGACCATTGTCACTCTCCGTTGTCCGTTGGCATGGTCTCTTAAAAAATGTCTGTTTTCTGATGGAATAAGAAATTGACCACTTTCTCTAGGACTTTCAAACCCCCCAAGATCACTATTAGCGGAAGTGTCTCAGAGGGGATTCCGGTAAATCTTCTTTAACGAGCTGTGGCAGGGCTTTCAAACGGGAGTTCCCAGAACGTACCCACTGAGAAGTTCCTTTCGGAATGATTTGAGTCTTGTTAAATTGTTCACTATAAATGCAGCCTAGAAATGTATCAAGCTTTATTCAGTTGCTGATTTTGACAAGGCTCAAGCCTTTTAACATTACGGAGTCGATTGTCTCAAGATATGAATCAACAGTAGCGGTCCTCTGGGCAATTTCTGGTAAATCTGACCTGATTTTTTTAAGTAATGAAAGGCAGTAACTCCTAAAGGCCTTCTAATTAATGGAATGCAGGGGGGGGGGAAACAATTGAACCCTTCACAACCTAATCTGATTATGACTAAATTCAAATTAATTTAAAGTAAATTGCTTACACCGCATTATTTCGAGTCTCAGGATTTGAAATAATTCATTCATAATTCTGGGAATTCACATTCACAATTCAATTTATGGGTAATTTCAAAACTACAATAAAGATTTATTTATTTTTAACATAGAGAAATTTTACAGAAAATTTTCTGATCTTTCGGAATTTTTTTTTTTTTCGGACCTGGAGAACCGTGAAATATATTTAAAAATGGCCAAAAACTACCAACATTTTAAAAATATCTACTTTTTAACCGCTACATCTCGAAAACGGTGCAACTTGGCAAAATTATACCCAGGTGCTTTTTTATTGTAAATTTGATGTACTTTCATTCTAAATAGTCGAAACAGTAATTGGACCAAGTTTTAAATATTTTTCCAAAAACTTGAGTTTTTTTTCAAAAATCATAACTTTTTTGTCCATTATTTCTCCATCAATAGATGGCATTTTTTGTCCCCTAAAACATAGCAACAAATACAAAAAAAAACAAAAAAATATTTTTTTGGAGAAAACATTGTTTTTAAGATTTATTTAAAATAAAAAAAAGTTGGGTAATGTTTTTTAGAGTGCATATTTTTTTTTCAAATAGTCTCATCTATTACCTGCAATATTGCCAAAGACACCAAACCGATCGGACAAACAGTTTTCGGGTAAAAATTTTCTGATATTTTTTCTGTATTCCCTTTTCAAAAATAAGGCTGGATTCAAAATGGCGGTTTGAAGATGCAAAATGGCATTGTCGGTCATAAGGAACGTTTCCGTAGGGACAAAATTTTCCAAATAAAATTTTTGTGTGAATTTACTTATCATTTCGACAAAGAAATTATTTCTTCGATGATTGGTTCATGAGCTCTGGGCTTACAAATTACGTGAATTACGAAAAAATACGAAAATTTCTACTAAAATTTTCTGAGAAAATTAACCACCCCAATTTTTTTTTAATTTTGTGGTTTCGTTCATATAAACATAAACTCTACCTGTGGGCAAAGTTTCATAAAATTCTCAGTTCTTTGGCCCAAACCTGTCCGATATTTAAAAAAAAATCCTAATTTGAAGACCATAATGGTGTTTTTCAAAAACTTGCATTTTTTTTTTAAATTTAGACCATTTTTCGTTTTTAAAATAACTGTGGCGTTTTCTAAAATATTTTGCAGTTTGGTTTTTTTTGCGTTTTCTGAGCCATTTTGACGCTTTTAAGGTCGTTTTCAGGATTATTTTGAGTGTCGTCAGGCCGTTTTTGTGGTGTGTTGGTATTTTCAGCTATTTATATTTTTTTTTGTTCTAGGGCCAGTTTTTCAATTTTAAGGCCATTTGAGGTTTTTAATAGCTTTTATTTTTAGTTTAATGATTTTTTTATTTGTTTAAAATTAAAGTGCGGGCTTGTCAGGTCAATTTTTCGTTTTTAAAAGATATCCTTTTTTCTGTATTTTCGAATTGTTTTAACACTATTGTGGCGTTTTTTGAAAACCATTTTACAATTTTAGCCTATTTTTGACGCTTTCAGGGCCGTTTTTAGGGTAGTTTAGTCGTTTTCAGGATAAATTTGAGTGTCTTCAGGCTGGTGTGGCAGTTTAAAAGGTCGAAGGACATAAGATCGAAGGGACAAAATCTGTAATGGGCAAAAGGTCGAATGGTACTTAGAGTGATAAAAGGTTAGATGAACCAAAGTTCGAATGGATAAAAGGTAGAATGGACAAAAGGTCGAAATGGACAAAAGGTCGAATGGATAAAATTTCAAAATGGATAAACTAGTCAATTTGTTGGAGGATGAAATGGGTAGCTAAACCACAAATATTTTTCCTGCGTTAAATCATGCGCATCTCTTTGGAAAATTATGACAACGAATAGTTACTGCATTACTGCAATTTAAGAAACAAATAGCTGCCTTTCTCTAGAATACATTCCTTCTTTAAATCATAAGCAGTTCTTTGGAAGTATTTGCATAGCAATGTTATTAACGTTCCTTTAAAGTTTGAGCGTCAATATTTGGCAAACTTATGTCCATTATGATTTTTGAAACTTATGTCCACTTCGATTTTTGGTCCATCTCGACCTTTTGTCAATTCGACCTTTTGTGACTGTTAAATTCGACTTTTTGTTCATTCGTCATTTTGTCCCTCTAAGTTCAATTCGACCTTTTGTCCCTCTGTTAAATTAGACATTTTGTGCATTCAACTTGTTATCCCTTGGACCTTTTGTCTCTTGAACCGTTTGTCCCTTTGACCTTTTGTCCCTTGAAACTTTTGTCCCTTGAACCTTTTGTCTCTCTGAGTTCAATTCGACCTTTTGTTCCATTGGACCTTTTGTCCCTCTGAGTTCAATTCGACATTTTGTCCCTTCGATCTGTTGTCCTTCTGAGTTCAATTCGACATTTTGTCCCTTCGACCTTTTGTCCCTTGAACCTTTTGTCCCTTGGACCTTTTGTCCCTTGGAACTTTTATCCCTCTGAGTTCAATTCGACATTGTGTCCCTTCGACCTATTTGTCCCTCTAAGATCAATTCGACCTTTTGTCCATTCGACCTTTTGCCCTTCGACCTTTTGTGCCTTTGTCCTTTGGTCCCTTTAAGGTCAATTCGACCTTTTGTCCATTCGACTTTTTGCCCTTCAACCTTTTGTCCGTCGACCTCTTGTCTTTCGACTTGTTGTAATAGATTCCAAAATTGGTGACAAATGGTCGAAAGGCAAAACATCGAATGACAAAACGTCGAATGACAAAAAGTCGAATGACAAAAGGTCGAAAGGACAAAAGGTCGAAGGTACAATAGGTCGAAAGGACAAAGTGTCGAAAGTACACACGATCGAAGGTACAAATGGACAATAGGTCGAATTATGAGAGGGTGGACAAAAGGTCGAACGATGAGAAGGGGGACAAATGGTCGAATGAACAAAAGGTCGAACAGACAAAAGGTCTTATGATTCAAACAAAGAGATACAAAAGGTCGAACGATTCAAAAAGGGACACAACGTCGAATGGAACAATAGGTCAAATGATTCATAGAGGGACAAAAGGTCGAACGATAAGAAGGGGGACAAATGGTCGAAAGATTAGAAGAGGGACAAAAGGTCGAATGGTGGTACTTTTTGTTGTTGCCAAAAAGGTGAGGAATTTGGAAAATGCACAAAGAAAATCACCTTGAAATAAAATATGGCTATGAGAGTGGATTAACTACTCTTCCGATTTGTATTGAGGTCCCCAACAGTTATGCAAAAATTTGAAAAGAATTCCCAAACCGGGCAAAAAAATTTCATTTATCTGTTTAAAATTCCCACGTTACTCAATGTTGCTAATGTTGCTAGTTACTGTGGAGTAATCTACCGTGCCGATTCAAATTTCGGACACTTAAACTCGAATTTCGGACACTTTTAAAAGTTGATTATCTCGGTCGAATATGATCCACATGTCTTGTAAATTTTAATTTTTTTTGACTAGTGCCCTCCACGATCATCTAACATTATTACTTTGTTTCTAACTGGATGTAATATTTAATTAAAAATGAAAGTGTCCAAAATTTGAATCGTCCGAAATATGAATCGGAACGGTATATTCTAAGATATAATTTATAAAAATCAAAATATTCAAAGGTTGCAGCCCAGAGGGAACCAAGCACTTTAGAGCAAAATCCAAAAAGGCGTTTTCTTAGAATATCAAAAAAAGGCCTTTTGGCAAAGTTTGGTTGAAATCAGTTACATTGACCACGACTTAGTATACACTTGGACTAGAACGACCCATATGTATATCTGCATGTTTACAGTTAATGGGAAAATATAGCCTATGGCAAAGTTTGAAATAATTAAAACTAGAATATATATGTTGGAAAAATATGAACGGCAATCACAACCCGATGATCGTAATGATGAGCACGGTAAAGAGTTTAGGGAAACGAAAAACAAAATCATACATATTCTTTAAAATCCCAAAATATTCTTTAGTAACTTAAAACCCAATAAAACATTATGCATATTAGTAAGCGATCAAACGTGTAACCATTTTTTTTAAAGAGTATGAAATTTTCTCCATGCAGCATAGACAAGCACAAATTACACATCCTTGTGATTTTCAAATTTTTTGAAGGGAGTGACAAAAGTAACAATTTTGATTTACCTAATGGGACGTCACACTAATCCAGGCCTCCACTGTTCGGAATTTTTTTAACTGTTCGTTCCCAAGTAACATTTTTAGTTTTATGAGAGCTCTGCAGACCATGATGTAGGCTTGTAGAATGCTATAAAACCTCTACAAAGCTTGCAATGTTACTTGGGTTAACAGCTTAAAAACCAGTGAAAAAAAAAAATATGATCACCGACTTCAGTGATCTTAGTTCAGTGCGATACAGTTCATTTCCAAATTAACCATAACTGCTTATTACGGATTTTTGTTTGTATCATTATTAGAGAGAACTTAAGAAATTTAAGATTTTTCGGTTGTCCATTCCACCCCTGACTCCTTCACATATAGTTTTACGGATTAATCTGAATTTGTGGTTTTGATTTTGAAAATAACGTTGAATGGTACTAGTTTGAAATCGCGTTTCAAATTTCCAGGGAGTGTGGGGTCAAAAGACCAATTAACAATTCTTTTTTTTTTTGCAAAAATTTGCAACAAAGTTTTTTGCAATACAATTAATGATGGTCTATTTTTGCTTTTTAGATTACTTCCAATAACATTGTACAAGTAAGTTCAGAAAAAAAAGAAAGATAAAAATTGACCAATTTTTAAATTTTTGAGCTCGTTTTTTTTCTCTATTTGTCTATTTGTCTATTTCACCCCACATTCCATAGTTTAAAAAAAAAGTCAAAGGAATGCTTATCTCTCTATCTTTTCTATTATTACTATTAGCGTAAACTTTGCCAGCTTGAATGCATGCTTCCTAACCGTTTTCACCTATTTCAACTCTCAATTCGCACTTGACAACTTCTCTAAACTTTGATAAGCGAGGGGGGAAGCGCGGGTCAAAATGGAAATTTTCATTTTCTGCTTCCAACTTTCCGGGATTGTTTTTCCCTTTCAAATGTTTTCCAAACTATTTTGGTCATTCCTAAAAGCTTTCAAACTTAAAATAAATCGGTAGACTGCTTGTTAGAATTTTGATTTCCAACTGAACCGCGCCGCAACAATCCGTCAATCTGGCAATCGAATAAAACTCAATCGCTCGTCTCGTTGTGGCCCATCATAACAGAAAAAAAATAAGGCGATTTTTCGATCTTCAAGAAACAAAACGAATTAAAATCCATCATCCTCATCATCATCATCGCAGTCGGCGTCGTCCATCGCGCGTTCGTCGCTCACCGCCCGCCTGCTGCCACCCTGACGATCGGTTCGATTCGACGATCGACGAAGCACAAGAACAAAACGCACTCACGCGAGAAGCGTGAGTTTCGAACCTGTGTGTTTGGGAGGAAAATTCTACTCGTTCGCCCGCTCATTGAATAGAGTCTTCCCTTCTACTACGGTCGATGGTGTAATTAACTTTCATTTCCGCTTTTTGCTTCGTTCGTTCGTTCGTTCGTCTGACTTGATGACGACGATATTCGCACCTGTGAAGCTGTTGAGGGTGCTGAGGATCGTTGGGGAGCTCAGCGCTCGCGAGAAAGAGAGTTCTCCGTGAAGCTCCTTTGAGGGGAGAATGAGTTCGTTGATTAATGTTTCGATTGAACGAAGCTAGCTGGAGAAGGCGAATGGGCGCGTGAGCGCACATGACATGCTTCGCATGTGTGAGTGGGAGGAAGAGAGTGGAAGAAGGAGAGAGAGAGAACTCACGCTTCGGCGCACTTGTTCCAAAAACCGCGGGGTCGCGGTGCGGTGGGTAATCGTCGATTCTCTTTCGTTCTCTCTCTTTCGCGTTCGTAGTACACACGGCCAGGTCGGTCGGTCGATGTTGTAATATGGCATGCGGCAGGGATGGCACGTCGTCAACGTATGTATTCTTATGTTTCCCCGAATGAATGCGGTGCGACTTTTCCGGACAGGTACGACGACGACGACGACGAGGCAGTTTTGTTGTTACCGTCGAAGAACCAGTCGCTTTCGGTTCACGGTCTCTCCGTACGCTACACCAGTTCTTCGCTTTTTCAAACCCGTTCCAAACATCTCTGAATCTGTCCCGAGTTCCGTTTTTGAAGTGAAGTCAACACCGTCTTTTGAAAATTTCGATTTTCAATCTCGAGGTTTGATCGAATTTTCATTTGCCGAGCGGCTGAAAAATCCCATTCGGATTCTTACGCGGGGGCCTTGGATCCCTGGACCATTGCTCCGCTCCGCTTACGCACACCCGCGTCCGCGCCGTGTGCCGTCGGTCTATATCTACCTTTACATACCTGTACGACGTACGCGAATTAATGCGAGCAGCAGCAGAGAGCGAGGTGTTGTCTGTCCGTCTCTGTTCTGCTTTGCCCCTTCGTCGGAAGTCGGTGTGCGAGTGAGAGCGCGAGTGAGATCCGAAGCCGCCTGCATCACTGTGTTGGTTGGTCTCTTGGCAGAACATCTCGTCGTGGTGTGTCTTCAGGACCGGACCAACAAGAAGGACGTCGTCATCGCCGCCGACGTCGGTCGTCAGTCAGTCGATAACGCGATTTTCCCGCAAAACGTTCTCTCTGTGCCGTCTAGCGCTGCCGATTTAATATTATTATATTCAATCAATTTACACACAAATTCACACCAGCTCATTACAACTCACCGCCGTCGTCATCATCATCTGAGTATCGTCGTGCTTTTTCCCACCCCGAAAAAAAAAAATTCCGGAAAATCTGTGTGAAATTTCGATTCATATCCAAGCTTCAAGCGCGACCGACCTTCTTCTACGCGGTTTTCGTTCGGTTCGGACACTTGCTAAGTACTACCTAAGTGGTTCATACGGCTTGCCGGGATCACGGTGGACCTCTGGGCGTTCGTTGCCGGTCCATACGAAGCGTATACAAAGCGCGATCGAGTTTGATAAGTGCCAGTGACCACCCTACCCTCCCCCGCCCGTTACGAGAGTGCCGATAAAGAAGTGTTCTGTGTGCTGCGAATCCCAAAACGGTGGGAAGTTTGAAGAAGCCAGTCAGTGAGAGCTCCAGCAGAGTCAGAGGGGAAGAAGTAGTAGAAGAGCGAGAGAAGTGTGACCTTTGATCCCTTTAAAAAAAATCCCATCATTTTTCCAACCGAAAACACCCCTGAGGAAGCAAAACCGAAACGTTGTTGACAAAGCACGCGCGACAAAGAGGCTGGTTAGGAAATTAAAATCCGGGTAATTTGAATTGCTTGAATTAACCCGCGTGCGGAGATTCGTCGTGACACGACACAAAAGTAAAAAAAAAAACGGCAACAGGAGATTGTGTGCAATTTATTAAAAATTTAAACTAAGATTTACAGAAGTATACCTGATTAAGCGAAAAAGATAAAAAATTTGAACTGCAAGCGAATTTTGTTGAGATTTGTTTTTGTTTTAAGGCTTTTAAGGAAACCGAGGAATTTAAGCGGGACAGGATAGGAGGATTGACATTTTCGAAGTTGCTCAATAGTTAAGGAAAGACACACACGCAGAAGCGCAGTTTAGCAGAGAGTATTTTTGTGAGCGTTTTAACCAAAGATTTTCTGTCGATTCAATCATTCATCGCCGTCGTTGTCTTCGTCGTTGTGAGATTTTTTTCGGTGTTTTTTCCCCCATTCGTGCAATAGGCAATAGGCCCAGGTTACAGAGGCAATTTGAATTTAAAACAAGACAGAGTAAGATTTAGAAAAAAATAAAAAAAAATCAAATCTAGCGGTCCTAGATCAATACCTAAGCATACTTAAGTAGTCGCCAAACGAGAGACAATCAACATATCAAACGAACGGTTCGTGTATATCAAGTTTGTACGGCTAGCTGGTCCGGGTTCTGACTTTGATAAGTCCACGTAGAAGAGAGGTGGTACAGCAGCAGCAGCAGCAACAGCAGAAGAAACTCGTTTTTCGCCCCGCGCTCGCGTGCTTTCCACACCCTGTGTCTCCAGAAAGAATCTCGCGTCGTCCCATCCCGGCGAACCCCAACCGTGGAACGAAACAAGATTCGAGCGTACAAGTGATCAACCCGAAAAGAGCGAGAGAATAATAGCAAAAGCAGAAGCAACAACAAAACCAACAGCAGCCAGCCAGTACACGAAAGTGTGTAGAGAGAGAGAGAGAGAGAGCCGGAGACGAAGTGAAGAAGGCAGGTAGAAGAAGAGCAATTGTTTACACCGTGTGCGCGCGATCGGCGGACTTGTCGGACGCGATCGGGAAGCAAAGAGAAAACGAAGAACTCGAAGAACGCCCCGAAACCGGTTATATATAATCAAAAATAATTACAATAAATATACTCTGGGCTTTGGTCTCTTGGCGTTCTTTGGCCGTCGTCTTCGTCGTCGTCGTCGTCGTCGTCGTCGGTTTTGTGAACTCTTCTTGTTGGGTTGATCGCGAGCGTGAGCGCGTCTGCTTCTGGAGAACTCCCCTTCTTCGGGTACTTGCTTATTATAGACAAAAAAAAAACGCGCGAGGAAGAAGAGTTTTTAAAAGATTCGTTCACTTGTTGTCTATTCCGTGGCCGCCGCCAAGAAGTCAAAAGAGGCTCGCTATTCACATACACACACATTCATACAGATAGAGACAATCGCCTGGTCCGAACTCGGTAAAGTAGTCGAGCAGTGTGTATTTTTAGAAGCTAGAGATTTCCAAACACACCGGCACCAGCAATATCCAGTGTGAGTGCGCCCCGCGAGGAGGAAACAATTATCGAAACCTAGAGTTTAGCGAACGTGAAAGAGATAGAGAGTGAGAGGAAGTTTACTAGAATTTTTTGCGCTAGAACAATCAAATCAGAATTAAAAAAAAACATTACATTTTTAAGGTTAAGGCTATTTAAGCATAAGGAGAAAGCGTTTTGACAATCAAATCAACCGCTGTTCAGACCAATCCGGACCCTTAAAAGTCCGGTTATCGAGTCGTGTTTCCAAACTCTGACAATCTCTCAATCAATCAATTTCTAAAACTTTACACTCTTATTCAAATTTACACTATTAAGAGACATATCGACAAATCTACACGTGTATTTCTGTAGCAGGCGAATCGTAGCATCGACCGCGCGCCCTATCGACAATCGTTCTAAACCCTGTGAGACAATCCTAAACTATATCTATTACATTTCCGCCTCCGGAAGGCACCAACCTAGAGAATAAAGCTAGCTCGTAAGGCATTAGAACAGTTCAATTATCAAAACAATCTTAGAGAGTAAGACAAAAATCGTCGTTCGGTAGATGCAAATCTAGCCAAGTTAGTCGCAGACTACCAAGTCAGAAGAAGTGTAAACCCAAAATCAGAAACCAATCTCAACTCCCGCGAAAATCGTCGTGCAAGGAATCGCCCCTTGCCCGGAACCATTCACGTCACCACGTATTTCCGACCGGGTCCGATCTTTTGTCCCCCCTTCATACCGCCGCCGCTAGGCAGTCAACAGCCGTTCGGTTCGAATCCTTCCCTACCGCCACCACCGACCTATCCGGCGCAGTTCGCGACAGCCCTGTATCCTCCCAGTACCAACTCGACCCCTCCGTCCTCGACCTTGTCCTGTAACGCCGCTCAACAGCTGTGCTACTGCGGTCACTGCAGCTACCCACCACCACCACCTACTAGCCAACAGCAGTTCCCGCAACCCGCTACCATCATACCACCGACCCTGATCCTCAGTCGCTTCACCGAGATCAACCTCGGTCAGCCAACGGCCGTCGACCAGTCGTCGCATCAGAACACCATCATAGGATCGCTCAGCGGAAGCGAGCCCAGTCTCAACATTCCCACCGGCAAAGAAATCATGGTAAGATTGACACACGACACACCAACATCATCCTCGTTACACCCGCACCACCACTACCTGTCGCATCAGTTCTCGCAGCCTCCGCCGCCCTACTACTACGGCTACTACCCGCCGCAGCAACCGCTGCTGGGACTTGGAGCGCCCCAGGAACCGACCATCTCATCGACCACCGCCGCCGTCGCCGTAGCCGCTTTCAGTCCAATCACTTCTTCACCTTCCTCCTCTTGTGCCTCTAATACTGCTACTTCTCACTACTTCGCTAGTACTACTTCTTCTACTACCATCACCACCACCACCTCTACTACTAGTACCACTAATAGCACTTCTTGTCCAATCAAGGTACCTACCTCTTAACACTGTTAAATTCGATGAAATTTTAGGATTTGTTTTTTTTTTCTGTAATTCGAGTGTGTGTGTGAATTTGGCCCGAAAGAACCTCCGGAATCGATTTGGATGTGGTTTGATGCGTCGCTTGGTGTGGTTTGATCGATTCCGATCAAGGGGTCGGAACCATTTTTCGGAACGTCCGGAATCGGCTCCGGAAAAATTGTGCCCATTTTCTTATTTTCGTGAAATTGAAATTCAATTTCGATTAATCACCATTTAATCGATTTAAAAGAAATCCTCTTTAGCATGGGAATCGAATTAATATTATGAGAAACAACCAGCTTCCGAAACGTCCGGAAGTGGTTTCCGGATTGTCCGGAATCGGCTCCAGAAAGAGTGTTTTCATTTTTCGTATTTTCGTGAAATTGAAAAGCAATTTCGATTAATCATCGCTTAATCGATTTAATAGAAACTTCGAATGGGAATCGAAATATGTGGTTTGAAGCGTCGCTTGGTGTGATTTGCTTCAATCAATGGGTCGGAACCACTTTCTGGAACTTCCGAAAGTGGTTTCCAGATCGTCCGGAATCGGCTCCGGAAAGATTGTGTCCATTTTTCTTATTTTCATGAAATTGAAATTCAATTTCGATTAATCAGCATTTAATCGATTTAAAAGAAATCCTCTTCAGCATGGGGATCGAATTAATATTATTAGAAAGGAAGGAGTCAAAACCAGCTTCCGGAACGTCCGGAAGTGGTTTCCGGATTGTCCGGAATCGGCTCCAGAAAGAGTGTTTTCATTTTTCGTATTTTCGTGAAATTAAATGCAATTTCGATTAATCATCGCTTAATCGATGTGAAAGAAACTTAGGGGAATCGAAATATGTGGTTTGATGCGTCACTTGGTGTGATTTGTTCCAATCAATGGGTCGGAACCACTTTCTGGAACTTCCGAATGTGGTTTCCGGATCGTCCGGAATCGGCTCCGGAAAGATTGTGTGTGAATTTTGCCAGCAAGAATCTCCGAAATCGATTCCGAACTGACCGTCGTGCTGCCTGTTAGTGTAGATGAAGTTTGATGCGTCGCTTGGTGTGGTTTGCTCGATTCAAGGGGTCGGAACCACTTTCCGGAACGATTTCCGTATCGTCCGGAATGGGTTCTAGAAAGACTGTGTAAATTTTCTTATTTTCGTGAAATTGAAATTCAATTTCGATTAATCATCACTTAATAGATTTAAACGAAACTTCTCTTTAGCATGGGAATCCCAAATTGGCCAATAATATTATGAGAAAAACGACTTCAAGCTTGAAGTTTACACCGATATTTTAGGAAATTGGTTCCGGAAAAATTGGCCGCTTAGAAGCTGTGAAAAGGGACCATTTATTTTCATGAAACAAAATGCCACCGAATGATCGATTTAAAACATATTCCCCATACTTAATTGATTTTTTGAACTTCTGGAACATCTATCTCGGTGGTCCAGAATCAATCTCCAGAATTGGACATTATGGCGGAAACAAAAACCTGAAACTGGATAAAACTCGCCATAAATATTATTATGAGAATCCAGGGTGGGCCACGAACCGTGAAAACTTATCTAGGTACTGATTTTTTTTTTATTTCCAGAAAGAACCAGATGTTTTTTTGAAGTACCTGAATTTTGAAATTTTTTGATTTGTTCAGGATCTTAAAAATTTGCCCAAATCATAGATCTCACATTTTTTTTCTGAGTTCCAGGATAAGAAAGTTTGATTTTTTGAGGTCCTAGAATCTAGAAAAATAAATTCCATGTCTAAAATCTTCCTTATTTTTCCAAGTCCATAATCTGCAACTTTTTTTTTTTTTTTTTTAACTTTTTCTATATTCTGGAGTTTTCGATACTGTACTAAGCCCCATAGTTCTGAAAATGTTGTAAAGTTCGAGACCGTTTTGTTTTCTCCTGGGATCTTGCAATTGTTTCTTAATCCAGAAGTAGTTAGGATCGACAATCTTGAAAAATTTTCTTTGTTCGTGACATCCGTGATCTTGAAAAAGAAATCCCAAGTCCAGATATTTTGAAATTCTTGATTTTTTTTTGAAAATTCTAAGGTTTTGAAAATGTTTTGCAGTCCAAAGCTCGAAATAATTTGCTATCCTGTAGATCTCGACAAGATTATGTTGTCGTGAATTCTTGATTTTTTTTGTGTCCAGAATATCATTAAGAGAAATTTGTATATTTCGAACTAATATTTTTCAAACAATCCTGGACATATAAAAATCAAGATTTCACAACAACAGAATATTGTCGAGATCTAGAAGAGCAGATTCTGTGTTTATTTTTTTATGAGTAAGATTTTAAAAATAAGACTTAATTATTTTCATCAAATCTAGTTGTTTTTTTTTATCAAACCGAAAAAACTATCATGGACAACCGGGAATTTAAAATCTTAAAGTGGCCACTCTGTGCGAAACACGGCTTCAAGCTTCAGGTTGGCATCGATATGTCTAATTTGGTTCCGCTAAAGATTGCTCACTTGAGAAGTTGTAAAAAGTTCCGATTTCCTTATTTTAGGAATATTTGAATGGTTAAAAAATAATCTTCAGAATGGGGATCGATTTCAGGAACATCCGACTTGGTGGTCCACGGAACCAATAACCGGATCAGTTCAAAATTGCCCATTTAGGCCAAACCAATATTTGCCTAGTTTTATTTAAGACTGCTGAGAAAGTCTCCGTAGCTCAGTTAGAAACATTTCGGTAAGCATGCATTTGACGAGCACGATTTGAATCGATTCCTGGATCATTCAAAATCGCTTGTGATTGGAAAAATGCTCATTTAAATTCATAAGGTTTTTAAAATTTTTAAATCTTTTAATTTTTTTACGTAGGATAACGTCTTTCGGCAACATATTGGGGGTGCAATTTCAAAAAAACCAAAATCGACCGCGTTACGAAAAGTGGTCAGTTTTTGACCACTTACAACTCTATCAATAGCGGATGGATTTTTATTCTAAACAAGCCAATTGATTGGAAATTTTTCTACGAATCTGCTAAAACGTACACTTTATCAATTTTCAATAGGTCACAATTGAATATTACACAATTTTCCAACTGTTTAAAAATTGTCATCGAATGCCTGCAAAAAGCGCTTTCCCTAACACAGATTTCAAAATCGAATTCCATCCGGTCTCGCCGAACGTTTATGCACGAAAATGCGTAATTTTGTCCTCAGAAAACGAGGCGTCTCCGTGATGGGAAAAAGTAGTTTCCCTAACACAGTTGCCGAATATTGATACCTGAATTTTTTAATTGGTCCCAAATTGGCCAGTCAGGACAACGCAACTAATTTTCAACAGCGAAAAATTCTACTGAGCTTAACTAAATAAAAGGTATTGACAGAAACGTATTTCGACGAATAAGATTTTTGGATTCAGTTGGAACTTCTGGAAACTCTGTCTTGGTGGCCAGAGACCATTATCCGGACGGGTTTAAAATTGGCCACTTTTGCAAATAAATAATTTCCAGCTGGGAAAAAAATTCTGCAAGATTTCAAACGTAGTTGGGAACCGATAGCCGGAACGTTCGAAATCGAAATCGGCATAGAAGTTACAAAAAGTGTCCGTTTCTTATTTGTGCCTTTGACTATCGATTTCCGCAGATGTTCCGGATCCAACATCTAGATCAGTTTCAATTTGGCCATGTGGACCAAGAAAATAAGCTATTAAGTTGTCGGCTGATTAGAAAATCTTCGAAGCTCTACTAGAAATATTTTGGCACAAATGCATTGCTATCCGGCCCATTAAAAATAGGTTCCGAAAAAATTGGCCACTTAGTAGCTGAGGTGGAAAATATCTGTTAATTTTTATAAAATTCCATTTCAGCTTTCTTTTTGTTTTTTTTTTTAATTAAAATTACTTATAGTTGGGGGAAGTGTGTCAGTGGTGGCAATAGTGCTCCCTTTATAGATCATACGGTCCAATTAATGTTTTCCATATTTTTCAACGTTGACATACAGAACAGCATTAAGACTAACTAACTTGGTTTTTATGAAAAATGCAAGAATTTAGACCGTATGGCCAATTAAAGGATCACTAGTGCCATAACTGATACACCTACCCTAGTTAATACAATTTAAAGCAAATCCTTTAGTATGGAAATCGTCTCAGTGGTCCGAAACCAATATCCAGACCTTGGTACCAAATTGGTCATTAATGCCAAAAAACTCAAATTTTCATCTGAGATAAATTCTAACATCGACAGAACCGTATTTTAACGAACACGGTTCCAACTTCAACAGTTTGAACTTCTAGAACATCTACCTCGGTGGACTGGATCCAATGTCTGAATTAGGCTAAAATTGGCCACTTTAAAAAAATAAGATTTGGACCAAAAAAAAAATACAAATTTTCAACTGATTTTTTTTTACTAAGCTCAACTCAAAAAAAATCGACAGAAACGTATTTAACGAACACGGTTTCAAGCTTCAACAGTTTGAACTTCTAGAACATCTACCTCGGTGGACTGGATCCTATATCTGGACTGGGCTAAAATTGGCACCTTTAAAAAAATATAATTTTCAACTAAGGAAAAATCGTCAGAAATGTGCTATGGCGAACTCAGCTACAAACATTAAGTTTGGACCGAAATCTGAAACGTACGAACACTAGAGTTCAGGAGTTGTAGCAACGGTCTCACATTGGCCACATGTGAAAAAAAAATTATTTATTTAGTTGTTATCTGATCAGAAAATCTCCGTAGTATAATTAGAAAAGTTCTGGTATATGTACATTTCGACTTACCTGATTTAATCCGATATCCAGATCATTCAAAATTGGTTCCAGCAGATTTGGCCTGTGGTTGAAACAAATGTTCATATTTTTTAAAATCATAATTCAAATAAAAAAAATCCAAATTGGCCACATTCTGAAAAAAAAAATATATTATTAATTTGGCTGTCATCTGATCAGAAAATTTCCGTAGCACAACTAGAACAGTTTTGACGATCATGATTTGAACCGACATTCGGATCATTCAAAATTGGTTCCGGATAATTTGGCCGGAGGTTGGAAAAAAAGTTCATATACTTTTTTAAATCCTGTTTCAATTTAAAAAAATCATGCGATATGGAAATCTATATTTGGATCTTTTGGAATGTCTAGAATATCTGTATTGGTGGTCTGGAACCAATATTTGGACTGTTCTCAAATTGGCCACATTTGCAAAAAAAAAAATCCAAAAAATTTTAAAATTTATATAATTTATTTAACTGTCAACTAACCAGAAAATCTCCGCAGCACAACTCGAGAAATTTTAGTATTGGAAAATTTTGACGATCACGATTTGAACCAAATCCGAATGGTTTGAAATTGGTTGCGGAAATTTGGCCTAAGGTTTAAAAAAAAATCCAAATATAAAGAAAAAAAAATATCAAAAATAATCCTGCAATATGGAAATCGATATTCGGATCTTCTGGAATGCCCAGAATATCTGTTTCGGTTGTCAGGAACTAATATTCAAACCGGTATCAAATGGGCCAGATTTGAAAAAAAAAATAATAATTAATTTCGCTGTCAAATGATCAGAAAATCTTCGAGGCACAACTAGAACAGTTTTGGTATAAGTACATTTTGATGATCATGATTTGAACCGATATCCGGATTATTCAAAATTGGTTCTGGATAATTGGGCCTGAGGTTGAAGAAACTGGTCCATATATTTATTTACAATCACATTTCTTTTTCTTTAAATCCTGCGATATGGATAGTTATATTTGGATCTTTCGGAACATCCAGAACATTTATATCGGTAGTCCGGAACTGATATTGGGACCGGTCTCAAAATGGCTACATTTGAAAAAATATAAAAAGGCTAAACAAAACTGATCAGTGTGAAATCTACGGAGCACAATTAGAACAGTTTTGACGATCATGATTTGAACCGACATTCGGATCATTCAAAATTGGTTCCGGATAAATTGGCCTGAGATTGGAAAAAAAAGTTCGTTTACTTTTTAAAATCCTATTTCAATTTTTAAAAAAATCCTGCGATATGGAAACCTATATTTGGATCTTTTGGCATGTCCAGAATATCTGTATCGGTGGTACGGAACCAATATTAGGACCGTTCTCAAATTGGTCAAATTAAAAAAAAAATTAAGAATATAATATAATTTATTTAGCTGGATACTAATCAGAAAATCTTCACAGCACAACTCGAGACGATCACGATTTGAACCAGATCCGGATGGTTTGAAATTGGTTCCGAATAATTTGGCCTAAGGTTGAAAAAAATGTCCAAATATTAAAAATAAATAATTCAATTTAAAAATTATTCCTGCAATATGGAAATCGATGTTTGGATCTCCTGAAATGTCCAAAACATCTGTATCGGTGGTCTGAAACTAATATTCGAATCGGTCTCAAATTGGCCAGATTTGAAAAAAATATATTATTAATTACTGATCAGAAAATCTCCGTAGCACAACTAGAACAGTTTTGGTATAAGTTCATTTTGATGATCATGATTTGAACCGATATCCGGATTATTCAAAATTGGTTCCGGATAATTTGGCCTGAGGTTGGAAAAAATTGGTATGCAATTTGGAAATCTATATTTGGATCTTTCGCAACGTCCAGAACATCAGTATCGGTGGTCCGGAACCACTATTTGGACCGGTCGCAAATTGGCCACGATTCCAATCTGCGAGTTGGAACCAATATACGTAACGTCCAAAATCTGTTCCGGAAAAAAATGGCCCCTTGATCTTAGAGGTTGGAAGCGGATGACCGTGTTATGATGTTAATCAAATTATCTTTTAAGCACCTAATTAGTTGAAAAGGATCAACCGACCCTTTTAAAACGCCTGGTGATCCAGAACCAATTTCCGGACTCCGGTCCCAAATTGGCCGTTTAGGCCAAAAAAAAACATTTTTCATCTGAGATTAAATCAGCTCGAAAATTTTCGATACAAATGTATCATGAAGAGCGCGATTTCGAGCTTTAAGTTGTAACCAATATCCGGAAGGTCCGAAATCGGCTCCCGGAGAAATCGGTCACTTGAACTTAGAGCAAAACGTTTCTAAAAATTGGATTAATAATGTCAGATTTAATTTTAAAGATTTGGGGTTGGCCATGGGAAATCAAACGAGTGGTTGTCGCTTGATTCCAAATTGGCCATTTTGGCAGAAAACTAATTTTCAACTAACAAAAAATCCAAGTTCAACTCGGATGATTTGATGGGCATGTATTAGTAACATCCACAGTTCCAAGCGTGATGATTTGGAACCGATAATTTTGAACATCCGAAATAGAGTCCGGGACGATTAGCCACTAGCTTCAAGGTTGCAAAAGTGTATTTTTTTCGTTTCAGCACCCAATTAAATAAAATAGAACCATCAATATAGGATTTGAATCCCGGAACTAACGTGCTGCTCTGGAATTAAGATCTGGTCCTTTATTGGCCACTTGGGGAATGCAAAACAAATTTTCTACTTAGAAAAAATTTCCTGAGCTTAACTGGAAAATTTCTAGTTCATTTTATTATGACGAATTTGGTTTCAAACTTCGAGTTGGAACCAATAACCGGAACGTTCGGAATCGGTTCCCAGAAATATTGGTCACTTGCGCTTCAAAGTTGTTCCAAATGTCTAAATAAAATTTCAGCACTCCGCGCTCGGTATTGGGAACTTCCAGCACGTTCGGACCTGCTGAGATCAATGTCAATTTGGTCATGGGTTAAATCAAACGGGAAGTTGCCGCTTGATCTCAATTTGGCCAATGAAGTCTCCTTAGCTCAACCAGAAAATATTGCCAGATTTGAATTTTGAAAAATTTGATTTCAAGCTTGTGGAGTTGGAATCGGAGCTTGCGGAATCAGTTCCGGAAAAAATGGTCACTCGACTCCAGCTGTTGAAAAATTTGTCCAATTTCATATTATTATAAGATTTCATTTCAGCACTTATTCGATTTGAAAAAGAAAGAAATAATCGGTATGAAACATACAAAATGTCCGGAAAATCAAAGGTCCATTCCAATTTGGCCATGATTTAAATCGATCGAGAATGGATCGCTTGCTCCAATATTGGCCATTTAGACCAAAAAACCAATTTTCATCTGAGAAAAAATGTTCTAAGAAATTAATTTTGACGAATGCCGTTTTAAGCTTCTAATGGGAACCAATATCCGCAATGTTTGGATTCGGTTCTCAGGAAGATTGGCCACTTGTGCTGAACCAAAAACACTTGAAATTGAAAAAAAAATTAATAAGAACTTTTGGTCAAAATTTAGCGGGTTAACTGTCAAATTTAGGACCCCTTCAAATGGCCATACAAAACTGTATTGGATTCGCATGGCACAGCATTTTGGGACTGAATTATTAAATAAATCTGAAAATGCATTCCACTAACAACCCAAATTCTATTACTTTACTGAAAATGACTTCAGTTGAAGTTAACTTCTTCTCATTTAATTGACAAAAAGTGTACTTAGAACCTTGAAAAATTCTAATTTTTTGACGTAGGACTACGTCTGTGATTTCTATATGGGGGTGCACTTTGTGAAAAACCGAAAATGAAACATGTAACAAAATTGTGAAAGATTTTGAACGTTAATAACTCGGCTGCCCCTGGACCGATTGCAAGAATGTTATCACCAATTGATCAGAAATGTTCCTACGCATCTGTTAAATTTAAGACTTTATCATTTTTCAAAATATCACTTTTGAAAATTGCACGAATGTGCAACTGATGCTATGATAATTAAAATTACTACCGATCGCCTGCGAAAAGCGATATCCCTAACACAGATTTCAAAGTTGAATTCCATCCGGTTTCACCAAACGATTAATTCAATCACGCGTGGTGAGTGGTGGTGTTCTCCGGTACACATCGAAAGGCTTCCCGCAAGCAGCCAGCTATCAAGGCTGGCCTCAACCGCTGATCGGATTCAGGTCCAACCACCGCAGTTCTTTCGGCACGTGGCGTTGAACATTGTTCTCCAGTACACAACGAAAGGCTGCCTGCAAGTAGCGAGCTGCAGAGCATCCATAGAAGGAGGAAGAAGCCGCACCGCTATTGATCGGAATCAGTAGCTCTTCGTGAGTCGCTGTGGCCTATCTATGTCAAGCGCGTCAGAGAGAACTCTGCTCAAATTCCTATTCCTACACAAAACACAAGCTCCTGCTACAGTTCACAAATAAGATTTATTATATAAGACCACGTAGTCCTACGTCACCATTGCGTACAACCCCATAGGGCTGTCCCTTGTAGGTTTTAAAAGATTGTTAGACCCCAAGTGTTTCAATGTATTTGGCTCCTGAAATTCCTTTGTTCACCTGAAGTCAATTTAAGCCATTTATTAAATTGACTTACAGGTGAACAAAGGAATTTGCCACAGCTATGGTAATTGACGCTCGTAGTAGTGCCCTCGGATATTTAGGACCGCAAAGTGGATCTCAACATTACCTGATCATAGGGTCCTAATTTCAGCAATGGCAATAATAAGCGAAATTTGTTCGTGAACCAGCTCCATTTCGCTAAACATGGCTCTTTAACGACCGTCAAATTTTCCAAAATGTTCGCTTCAGATTTAGGACCACAAAGATTTGTTCATATTTGGGACCCCTAATGACACCGGAAACATTCGTAGAACTGTTATGAATCATAGTCAGTATTAGTTAACTCAATCGATTGTTAGTTAAACCTTTAAAAAAAGTTTACTAAGAGAATGGTTAAATTTAGGACCCCAGAAATAAAAACTTAAAAAGGACCTCCTGCCAATCTCAGATTTTTTTTATTTTAGATACGAACTCGTCGTTCGACAAACTGAAATTGTAGATGATGCTCGTTCGTAAAACCGACCCTTAATGTTTAGGACCCCAGAACAAAATGAGTGCTAAGCTTCTCCCGAATAAATTCAGCAAAATTTAACAAGACAATGGCAAGCTCCACGTTTTTATTCAAGGCGAAAATGGTTCGTATTTGCGTCCTAAATAAATTTGAAAGCAGTACTGGGACCCCAGCAAAATTCGAGACAAAATATTGGATAAATTTTATGCATGTAAATTGCCGTTTAGCTTTTCCCATCTCAACAAGAAGTATGTACACGAACAGCACGTGCCATCCAGCGTACAATGTTCCGCCCTCGAGTACACATAGAAGTCACTTGGCGTCCCCTTCATGAATTGCTAATCAATTTTAATTAATTATTTATCAATCATGCAGTAATTTGCTGCGTGTCGATGCACGTCCTGGCTCAGCTCGTCGTCGTCACCGTCGGCACCTAATCGACTGTGCATAACTCTAAACCCAGTGCAACTAGTAGTGCACTCTAGTAGCCTGCTGGAAAGGAGGAGTACCTACCACTCTTGGGTTCAAATCCAGGTCTCTTAATTAACGATAATTGCTTAAGCTCTGTCCTTGATTCTAAGGCTCTCTCAGTATGCGACCCCCCACCCCTTGAGATCCTTGCGAGAGACAGCTGTGAAGAGAATTGTGTGGTTTGTCCTAATCGATTCCGGATCGAATCGGAGGCTGACGTAGGAATCATTTAATTAATTACTTACCAGTTCGAGTTGGCGATTCCTTCGGCTGTAATTTGTAGTGCGGTTGCTTCGGCCCAGGCGATGAGTATCGGTTTCTAATTGGCTCGGAATAGCAACTGCAGGAATCTCAACGGAAAAGGTGCATCCGGGGTCGAATCAGAGAACCGTTTTCTTGGTTTAGTTTTAATAAATTTGATTCCAAAAATTGTGATCGACTTAAGTCAAATTACAAACAATCAATAAATCCTGTCAGTCCATGTGCTTTGTTTAAAATGGCAGAATTGCAATTTTTTACTTAAAGGTCAGCAGATCCAGCATTTCACTTGCATAACACATGGCTAAAATCTAGAAAAAATTACTCGCACAATTAACTCAAACCTAAGTCAGTGAAATTTATTGAACTGCTATAAAAGACGCTTCAGAATCAGTTTTCACTTAATAAAACCAGCTTTCTATTTGCTTTGCCAATTAAAAAAAAATCAGTGTTAATTTTTGTTTATCAAATTCCGATAGGTGGAAAAACTGGTTGAAGTTTTTCTTTTTAAATGTTACTCGTGATTCACCAAATCCAGTCAGTAATAATTTTTTTATTTTTTTTACTCGAGAATCGACAAATCCAGTCAGTTGATGTGTTTTGATTTGAAAACTTTCACCTGTTATTTTTATTTCAGAAACGACTTGAAAGTTATAGTCCTTGACAAATGTCACGTTTTTACCCTTGCTAGTAAGAAGGGCATTCATTCCACTTGGAAAATCGACTCTAATTTCAATAAATCCAGCATTTAATTTACCTTGCATTTGACGAATATCTTTAGATCATTTTTTTTCAAAATCATCCGCATCGCAATCTCCGAAACAGATGGTTTCATTTCCCACCCGAACGCCAGTGGAAGAGAACAATCGGATTACACGTTTTTAGAATACTACAAAAACCTAAAACTGCTGTCCAGTTTCCACATTAGACGAGTTTCGAAATTCGGTTGAATTTTCCATGTACCAAATCGTCGTAATCATGCTGTACTGGATATAATTACGCAAACCCCCCCCAAACACTCTCCTGTTGGGACCTATGTTCATCATCCCGATGGGCATGCTCCCAAGCGGCGGCAAATTAGTTTGATTAATTCGAAAAACCACAACACCGACCGGCCGAGGTCGGACCGGACCGTGGGTTGTTTACTTTTTGCTACTTTCAATTGAACGGAAGAAAAAAAGATAAAATTCCGCATAATATTTATCGCTGCTGACGTCAGCACGTGGCGGTGGCGGCGGTGGCCAGTGGCGAATGCAAACAAATCGCGGGTTGGTTTAATAAATATAGGTAATATTATGTTTGACTTTCCTGGCTGTTGGAGGCTTGTTTTAATTAAAATCGATTACAGATTTTTTTTTTTCGTTTTTGAGAATAATGGGTTTTACTGCCGCGGACACCGGTTTCCGGTTGTCGGTTGTCGGTGGGGAATTCGGTGGTTGAGCTCGGGATTATTAGTGGTGCTAGGAGGTGGTTTCTATCACAAACAAAATCACAGTATGGGTCAACAATTTTGTTACGAATATTTTCACATTTTCAAAAAGTGACTACGAAAATCTATTGAAATGAAAATTCGTTTTGTAGATCCAGCTTTTTATTTGCGTTGCAACATATTTATCTAATCGGATGCTTGGAAAAGTGACGGCATGGATAAATGTCACCTAAATTGGTCCTTTCAGAATGAATTCACATTTGCAAAAAGTGCCTGCGAAAATCTCATCAATTTAAAATTCGTTTTGTAGATCCAGCTTTTCATTTGCCTTGCAAAATATTATCAAATCGGATGCGTAAGTTAGAAAAGCGACGAAAAGGATAACTGCTTTGTGCTTGTAAAACCGGCATCATTCTCATCTTAGAACCAGATTTTTATTTGACTTGTAAGCCTATTGGCTGTTTTGCAGTTTACTGACTTTCGATAAATCCAGCATTTTATTTGCCTTGTAAACTTTACGAAAAACTTTCGATCACATTGCGAATCCCAACTGCTATGGGTCAGGAATCTAAACGGCACTGATTCACTGCCGAAAGTCAAATTGTTAATATTACAGACATTCCTAAATAAATTAATTGACAACATGTTCTATTTGAGCTAGGGGTCCTAAATTCTCGACAACTTTTATGTAAGGGTCTTAAACTTATTCTTTGTCTACTCACGCTTTTGAATCTTTGAATCCATCCCAAATATAGCTCGAAAATATCGTTTAATTCTTTCCTATTCATATTTCACAACCACTCAGCTGAGATCTCAGATTCTTATTCGCCCTCAGACCGCCATTGGTGATCATCATCCAACTATTTTAACGTCTGATCTGAATTCTGAACCGTACTGCTCACGTAATGCAAATTTTCTTAAACGAAGTTTTCTGAAAGAAAAAAAAAATAACGATGGCAATTTTTTTCTCCGGTTTGAGGGTCCTAAACTAAGGATCCCAAATATGTTAATTTTTAGCTATCAGTTTCCTCCGCTCATCAAATTCTTTTGAAGGTTTCGATCGATCCCGAAGTCTTTACCAAATGGTTCTTTCTTAGGTTCCTAGTTCGTCATATTTCGCATACGCTGAGGTCTCAACGACAACCAACTTAAGTTTGACGAGTTGGGATGCGAAAATTGTGCGAAATTCTTGAAAGATCGGATTAATGGACATTTTTTTCTTGGACCTGTTTCACTGTCCTCACATACAAGTTGTTTTAGGGGTCCTAACTGTCAGGGAGCTGGATTAATAAGATGACAATGTTTTCTTCGGGAAGAGACCTAGGATGCTAACATTTCAATAATGGTCCCAAACATGTTCCTTGCTCCTTTTTTCTTTATTTGCACATCCCAAGTGACATTGCAAGCTTTATACAGGTGTTATAGCATTCTTCAAGTCTAAATCATGGTCTGCAGAACCCTCATACAACCAGATGTCCCATAAATGTAGTCAGCAATATTTTGCTTGGCGACTCAAATGTCATCTGATTTTCTTAGGGTCATATTTGAAGTCCTAACAATCAGGGGACAGATATATCAAGCGCAGTTATCCACATATTTGAAAATAAAATTTCAATGGACGACAAATCACTTTCTGTCCAAATTCCACCGCAAGATATGCATTGTGCTTGGGGTCCTAAATGCCACTTTGTCGCTCTTCTCGTTTTCCGAGCATTGAGAATTACCTTCCCCAGTACGTTCCAACGATTTAAATAGCTTGAATGTCGTTAGGTTCTTGTTCAGGGTCCTAAGGGGTCAGAGTAATGCTTTTCGTAAAATTCGTTGGTTTTACAAACATTGACGTTAAACAAATTTCAAATCAAGCATGTTTGTGTTAATCTGTAGCTATTTGACTCATTTACAAATCATCAAACTGGTAGGAATTTTTGCATCGAAAGCTCAGCGGTCCAATCGTCATCCGATTTTCTCAAGGGTCCTAAACGGTTATATTTGCTTCTGGTAATCCACCACAATTGTCGAACGCTGAACCTCTCCAAGACCGATCCAGGTCAATACCAATGAGAGATTTGTTTTAGATCGAATGTATGGTCACTTGCATTTGAGGTCCTAAAAATGACAGGTCCTAATAATCAGGCGACTGGAACTAGACTATTAATCGTTGTTAATCGCTGTAAAAAATAAAATTTAGACCGATGACGAATCTGTTCCTGCACAAATTCCACGACGCAAGATATGTATTGTGCACGGGGTCCAAACATTCTAAATATCAGTTTTTTTAAACCTTATTAAATGTGATTTTTAGCCAAGGGGTTTTGAGTTTTTTTTGCTCTTTGAGTACAGGATTTTAAGGTTTCCGAACATATAAAATGACCTTTGCTTAAACAGCACGTTTCTATGATTTCGATCGATAAATTGATCGTCGTTTATCTCTTGCTGGGGGTCCTAAAGGGTCAAGAGTAAGGCTTTTTTTTTTATAAAAGTTGTTTGTTCTGAAAAAAAAAAAGATCTTTTAAACATTTCAAATAATTCTTGGCAAGCTCAGTAGGAAAATTTCTAATTCATTTAAGTAAAATTCAGGTCAACAGTTCAAATGGTCAAATTTGCTTGTTGTGCGTGTCACTTTATATCTTTTTAGAGTCCTAAATGCTGCTATATTTTTTTCGCAATCCATTATATTTCACAAAAAGTCTCAAAGACGACCAGGTGTGTCAGAAGGAGCTCGGTTGTCGAAAAGTTGGTTCGGTTCGATGAAGACCACTGGCTTTTGAGGTCTTAAAAAGTTCCATCTTTCAGCAATGTTCAAGGTCCTAACGGTTGGGGGACTGAAATTCGTACCACAGCTACTCCACTTACGATAAAGGAATCTGTGGCTGCGCACATTTCGTGCATCTTGGGGTTAAAAAAAACTAGCTCTAGGGTCCTAATCGCATCACTTTTCAACTCTCTTATTTGACCAAATTTATGCTTTCTGAACTTTAAGGACAATATGAAATTTCATTTAATCTAAGCGGCAAGCTATTATGATTTCGACTTTGAAAACGTCGTTTGGTTTTTTTCTTAGGGTCTTAAAAGTTCAAGGGTAATATTTTTCGAGAAATTAACTAGCGATGAAGTTTTAAAACTCACTCATATGTATTGAAATTTCTAGTTAATTTCAGATACAAATTAGTCACTGTGTTTCAGCGTCCAAAGCAATTTACTCATAAGTGCCATTTTCGGAGTCCTAACGTCCATTCAGTAGTTCGAGTTTTGAAAAATACGTATGCTAACCGAATTAGAGTTTTATATTCGTTGTTGAATATCGTCTCATAAACTCAGTGGTTTTACCTCCGACGTTAAATGATTTGCAACTTTTTTATCAATTAATTTATTTGAAAGGCTCAATCGCGTTAGCTTTACGGAGCCGATGTACCATTGATTGATGGTTAACAAGAATAACTTAATACCACGTTTAGTAGGGATTACTCGCGGTTGATTCGACGTTAGAATGGGTTACATTTTTGTAGGAAGGGTCAGGAGGATTTTCTACTTCTCTATGTTTTACTTTGAGGTCTTAAACCGAACCCATCCAGGAAGGAATCTGAATTCCTGGAATAAGCCATTTGATCAACTTCATAGTTGACTGATCTCATACAATGTCTCCGTGGGAAACTTAATTAAGTTTTCTGAATTCCTCAGCTGAGACCTCCAATATCCATCTGAAGTTCATGAAATTGGGACCTCTTTTTTCCCTTTTCATTTATGATATTGTTAGCCATTAGGCTTAGTTCATCTCAGATTTGGGACCTCTGAGCTAGTTGCACGTCATATAGGTTGCAGAATTTGAATAGAAATCCTGCTGATTCGAATGTCAATCTTCAGAGGGTCTTAATTGTACTCTAATTAAGACCCCTTATTTGTCGCTTTTATGGACCCTAGAGATTTGAATACCTCTATGTGTAAGGTAATGGATTCGTAGATTCCTCAGCTTGAGGACTCAGCCCACCATTTGAATGACATTGGAATCCCTAAGTTCAATTCATTTACTTGGAAAGCTCAATCACGTTAGCTTCACGGAGCCGATATAACATTTTTTTGATATTTAACAATAATAATTCAATACCACGTCTAGTAGGGCGCTTGACTCGACTTTAGAAAAGGTAACATTTTTCAGGGTAGGGTAAAGGAGGATTCACTACTTATCGATGTTCTACATTGAGGTCTTGAACCAAATCCATCCAGGAAGGAACCTGCATGCCTGTAATAAGCAATTTGTTCACCTTCATAGTTGATTGATTTTTATACAATTCAGTAAAATGCAGGCCTCCCAAAAATCAGGGGTCCTAAATTTTATTTAACGGTTCAAATTTCAAACTGAAGTTGAAAATAATTCATTTCAAACTTTTTTGAATTTTTTAATTCACTTCACTGTCGTGAATTATTAAGAAAGGTTGCTGGGGGGTCCTTATTCTGAGCTTCAAAAAAGTTTGACTTAACTAAGCTGGATGTTATTAGCCTGGAGTGGAAGCCTTAAAACTGTAATATTTCAGTACCTAAGAAAAAGATTTTCCAGCGATCTGAAACCCCTCCAAAGTTCAGGGGCTCAAAATTGCTCTGGGGTCCTTGAAGCTTCTGGTAATGGTTTTAAACCGTGGAGCTTTCTTCGATTCTAGTTTTATTTCAAGGGGTCTGAGAGTGCTTCTGTGATGTTTCAGTGCACGAAAAAAATCATATTCAGAATTGATTGTTCGTTTTCAGTTAAATTTCAGGGGATCGTAGTGTACTTTGAGGACCCATAGATTTAAGTATTTTTTAGAAATTATGAATTTATGAGGTCTTAACGTTTTCATAGGATTTGAATCTGTCGTTTTCAGTAGAATCAGATCTTTTTTGCGTTACGTGAAAGAACGGACGATAGGGATTTATATTATAGGACCTCCCAATTTATGCTTTCAGTGCAAATTTGCTAATGAAACTGAATTTGGATACTGCTTAAGAGCAGGTCCACGCCAAATGACGCATCGATCAGACGCGACCTTCTCTGATGTGCATCAAGTTTTGCATATTTTTTTTTTGTTATGATAATTTGCATTTATACCGCGTCGTAAGATTTATCAAATTATCAGGATTTTTAAAACAGTCTTTCAGTAAATGGCAGTATTTTGGATGAGTAGATTGTATGTGAAATATACTTAAGACCCCAAAATAATGTAATGAGATCATGAACAATTTTGGTCTTTGCATCCAAATAACCTACGCATCATTTGATTTATTGGAATTTATTTTTAAAAAAATCCGGGAATATCTCAAATTTAGATGAGGTCTCAACACTTCCTTACGACCCACAAATCTAAATTTCAGTAAATTTTTTGAGTGATTCGATGGAATTGAATTTTAATTAATTGATTCCTTGAGAATATTGTGTCAACGTACGATCAACACTCACAGATCGATTGGATTCCGTATTATTAGGGGTCTCAACGGTCATTAAGGACCCACCAAAAGTATTTTTCAGTTTCAAAATGTTAATCCAATTGAATTTAAAACACTTCATAAGAAAAGTACAATTAGAAATTTGGGAATTCCTCAAATTTTCAATCTGACTTTTGGGTACTCTAGCATGCTTTTAGGACCCATTAATTACAATTTTCCGAAACAACTGCACTGTCAGTCTTTCGAAAGCCAAATTTACCTGGACATTTCAAGTTTAGGATCCACAAACTTGAAGAACACGCCCCGAAAGGGATTTCCCTTTCAACCTTCCAGCCATCCAAAACAAATTTTCCCAGAGTCAGATTCCCACCACATCGACATATTTATCACGCAAACCCACATCGTCTGTTTTACGACTATTTAACATAAATTTTATTGCACCACACACAACTCCCCCTTTTGCCCATCCCAACCGCATTTCTTCTTCTGTTCCGTGGTGAAAGCAAGGGAGCGAAACAGAGCAACAGTAGTGAGTAGCAGAGCTAGGCAGTAAGATTTTATGTCCAGAACGCGACCTGCTGAACTTACCAACTGCCCAAGCCTACCAGCCAGCCAGCCTGCACCACCACAACTACTGAGAGCCTTAGCCGTGTGTGGTAGTGCTTCGTTCCCTTGTGCCATAATTAACGACGATAACGATGAGGACGAGGACGACCGACGTCGTGCTTGAAAAAAGGACGTTGGATCCTCGCCATCATGGGTCGTGATGTGTACACACATCATAAATTTCCTCCGGCTCCCCAGTAGGGCTCTTTAAGCGACCCATGAACCCATGTGGCAGAGCCACCGAAACCTACTTTAAACAAACATTAAGCGACAAATTATCTCCCGGGGATCGGACGTGAGCGAAAAAAATATATGCGGTAATTAGGTGTCCTTTCGCCCAACTGTCGTCGCTCCTTTGCTGCGGATAGCAGCCCCGGTGGCAAATTTTGTCATTAAAGAGCAGAAAACAGAGGGGGTATTTTTCTCCGGAGGATGGCACTGTGAACTGTGGCAATAGAAAGTCCTCCACATCTGTGTCGAGATGAGAGCGATTAGACGCGTTTCGGCGGCTGGCAGACAGACAAACCGGTTGTCGTCCCTGGAATACTGATATTCTAATGGAAGAGGGAATGTTAAATTTGGAAAGTTGGATGAATTTTTCTTTTTTTTTCACAGTTTGAGGGGGACTTTTCGGAAGTTAGCTTGAATTACCGCCTGGGCTCAAAGCTAGGTTTGTTTGAAAAATGCAAAGCCGGAATAAGTTTTTAAATACTTTAAAAACATGTAGTGGCAAGCTTTGCCACATGGGATCAAGTTTATTTTAAAATCGCCACGTAGGCTTAATGATGAAATTTACCATCTGGGTCACTAAATCTCACTGATTCCGGCTTCTTACAGTATAGATCCGAAACTGTAAATCTTTTTCTAACAAAACAAATTAAAGCAAATCCGAGCAAACCACAAAAGTGATGAAATTTGCCACCTGGGCTAGAACTCGACTGCGCTGTGAAAAACCGATCAACGAACCACTTTATTATTTAAATATTCATAATAATTATGAACATTAGCCCTTTTTGCGGCTGACCACAATGCTTCCACCACTCAAAAGTGGTTGTAATCCCAGCAGCCCCTCCCCTCCCCCTTCTAATTCTATTGCCAATTATGGCTGTGTGCGTGTATGGGTGTGTGTTTTTAACCAACAACAACCCCCCTATTCACAGGAAGCTGTATTTCCCAGGTGGGAAACAAAACACCCCCCCCCCCCCCCGAATCCGCTTGTTTCTCCAGAACCTTCCAGCACAACCCAGCAGGCGCCAAAAACCTAACACAAATAATTAATTAAATGAAAATTTAATCTTTCATAGAGTTAATTAAATTCATTTGCCCAGGCTCTGCCTACTCAATGTGTGGCACATATACAAATATGCAGCCAACAAATTTCGATCATAATGGAACCAGTGACCCCTACACACTTACACTCCGTGTAGATTCATCCTCCGGTCCATTAAAATTCATACACGGTCCCCCCCCCCCCCCCTGTTTGGTCCACCGCCCCTGAATCTAGGCAACAAATAGGATTAAAATTTTCAAACTCCTCTCTTTAAAATAGTAGGCCAGCAGCCGTAGAAAAAGCACGGCCGGGGAAATTGCGTTATTAATTTTTCAATCTCTGACCGGAATGAATGACCGGATGATGTTTGTTTGTTTGCTCGGGTGGTCGCGGGGGAGGCGAAATAAATTGCGGGGCGTGTAAAGTGCGATGAAACGTACCGAAATTGTTACAATTTCCGCTTCAGAAAACCAGGGCTGATGCGAAAGGTGGGATTGTCGTCGGTCAATGGGACGACGCACGGATGAAGAATTATAAAATTGGGCTGCTGAATGCTTTACTAAATGGGTCGCTTTAGGACCCCAGGGGTTGGGATTTTTTTGGGAACTGTCAATCGATTGTTGTATTGGGCTTTTAAAATATTTTTTATTTAATTTCCAGAACTTTTTTTCTAATAAATCTTAAAGTTTAGAATTGGGACCCCCGAGTCCGACCTTCTTAGAACCCTAGGTCTGTTTAAAACTATGAACATTATGGTGGAAATCAAAGTTCCTGTTAAATTTTATTACACTTTATCACCGTGGTCAACCAAACATTTTATAGGTCAGAAACCTCTGTGAGACCCTAGGATTAAATTAATCCCAATGGATTTTTCTACAGAATTTAATAAAACGAGTAATTGCTTATGACTGCAATTTAAACTGTTTGAAACGGCAGATGGCATTTCACATAACGTTGAACTGTGAAGATTTGAAAATTAATCTCGCTTGGGACCCCAAGGTGGGAAATCTATTATTAATTTAGACGAGATTGTTTTACCTAGATTGGAATAGATTAAAACAATATTCTATCGTGATCGGTTCTTATGCATTTAGAATTGAGTTTGGCATACGGTTGAAAATCACTTCAATGAATATAAAACAAAATTGAGTCTGTTAAAGTCTTATAGAGGTCAAAATGGACTTCTTCTAGACCCAAGATCAAAAATGTGTATTGTAATTTTCACCGATTTCACTGATTAAAAGATTATCTCGAAAAACATACGGTATCAACAATATGCTTATTCATCGTGAAATTTAGGCTTAAGATCTCTAAAATGAATAATTTTAGGAGTCCAGTTGTGATTGGAATCCTTGGGGTCCTAAAGATGCAGTAAGGCCTTCGTTTTTTCCCATTTCATTGTTTTAAAATCGCTCCAATAACCATAAATATTTGTTTTGAGGTAAACTGTTGATTCTGAAAGCATAACCTAAAAATTACACCAATTTATGGGTCCTAAATAAAAAACAGATCCACTTTGAAGTAGTTCAACCTCAATGCTTCCCCTAAATATTTTAAAATTGTGACTTCTAAAGAATCGTTGAGACTTACATTTTGCTCCTAAACCCTACAATTTAATTAAATTAAGATCACAGTTCGACCTTAACAACCAATAATGATGTGCTTTGAGCCCTTAACTGTGAACGTGCGACGGTAAAGTCAAACGATAAGGTTCTTAATTTTACTCAAATCTCAAAGTTTGTTCCTTTCTATGATTTATGTTTGAATTGATTTTCTTTTTCAAGAATATCAAAACCGAAAAAATAGGGGTCCTAGCGACTCAGTGAGATCCTCGTTCTCTTCTCTTTCGAATGAATATTTATTTAAAAACCCTTCAATCATCATACATACATGCTTCTTTTGAGGTAAACCTAACGATTTATTGAGACCCCCGTTTTCAATGTATTACATAAAACGTAGCTTTGAGGGTCCTAAAAATCTGCAAAAATTACCCATTTTATCAATGTTTTTCCTAAATATTTAAAAAATATGAGCTTCAAGGAATCATTGATTGTACTCACAACCCTTCTAACTCAATTTGATTGCCAGATATTTCAGAATCATGGGTCCTAAAGGCATTTAAAGACCCTTTTAAGCTAGGGGACTGTTCATTAACTACGTAGACAGTTTTTTTATTCTTGCCGTCTCCTCCCCCTGCGTAGACAATTGTCCATACACACTTTTTAAAATTTGTATGGGCCGTGGATAATTGCCATAAATCACTTTTGTGGGTCCCTAAGTTGAGACCCTCAAAATTATTTTGATTTAATTTTTTGCCGATTGCTTCATGCTTCAGGTGGTTTTAAAACAATCAGTTGAAGAGTTCTGTTCACTGGAATTTTCTCAGGTGTGCGGTCTCAAAAGCACGCAGAGAGAGACCCTGAGGAATTGTAGGGATATAGTGAAAATCGTTTTTTTAACGGCCAATGTGATATCAGTTGCAATATTGAAACCCGCTTACCACTAAAATCTCAGATTTGGGGGTTGGACCTCCCTTACGATTTGAGACCTCTATATTACGGCAAGTATTTTCCGAACATCCGTTCACCAGGGAAATCTTCATACTAATTTCTTGCGTAGCAGATTGACCATTACATTTGGTAAGCAGTAATTAAGACTTCAATTTTTGGGGAACATTAAGACCCAAGGGGTCCTTGCTTCCGAGGAATTCCCAAATAATCCGTAAATCTTCATTGCTACTATTTGACATAAATCTATTCGGAGATTGAAGATTCTTCACTGTTACCAAAATTGCATGGACTAGGACCTTCCTAACAATTTGAGACCCCTTAGTTTGGCAAATCCGTTCGTTATGAAAATCCTCTGAATAATCTCCTCTGTACCAGATTGAATTTCCTAAGCAGCAATTCAGACAATTTTCGGGGTCTCCGTGGCGTATTGAGACCCATGATATCCTTGCTGTCGAGGAAGGTCTAAATAATCTGCATATTGGGGTCGCTTACATCGCTACAGTTTTACTTAAATCTCTTTACAAAACACCCATTACGGCGATTCATCACTGTTTCTGAATTTTCACATTTCTGGGTCCTAAATTAAGATTCGTTGAGACCTGATATCTTAACTGGCAACGTTAAAATGTATGGGTCCCAATCGACTTCATAGGAGACTGGAGTTAACAAAGGTTCTTACATTGATAAAATCCTCGTACTTGCTCGTTCAAACTGTGTCACGATTTGTTTTAGCTTATAATAATTATTGCGATAAAGCACTTTTGTGGGTCCGCTAAGTTGAGACCGACGAAATTATTGGGATTAAATATTTTACCAATTGTGAAATTGGCTACTGCATCACTTCTAGTTTTAGGCGGAGTTGAAAATTCAGTTGATGAGTTCTATTCACTGGAAATGTTGATCTCTCAAAAACACACAGCGACCCTTAGGAATTGGAGGGACAGTTGAAAACTCACTTTCGAAATTACCACCGAAATCTCAGATTTGTGGGTTGGACCTCCTTTACCATTTGGGACCTCTAAGTATTTTCCGAACATCCGTTTGCCAGGTTAATCTTCATACTAATTTCTTGCGTAGCAAATTGAACATTGAATTTGCTAAGCAGTAATTAAGACTTCAATTGTTGTGGCAAATTAAGACCCAATGGGTCCTTGCTTTCGACGAATTCCAAAAAAATCTGCAAATTGAGGTCTCTTCATTGCTACAATTTGAAATAAGTATTTTCAAATCATCCGTTCATTAGGGAAATACTCGCGATAATTTCTTCCGCACCAGATTTAAAATTGAATTAGCTAAGCAGCAATTAGGATTCAAAATTTAAGGGTCTCAGTGGCATATTGAGACCCATGGTATTGAGGAAGGTCTAAATAATCTGCTTCATCGCTACATGCTTCATCGCTACATGCTTCATCGCTACATGCTTCATCGCTACATTTTGTGGGTCCTAAATTAAGATTCGTTGACACCCGAGATCTTAACTGGCAACGTTAGAATTGATGGGTTCTAGACGTATGCTGAGGCCGGCACCGGTGGTGTAGTGGTAAGCGTGACTGCTTTCTAACACCCCGATGGGTCTGGGTTCAATCCCAGCCGAGGTCGGTGGGATTTTTCTGAGGCATAAAAATCTCTGGTCACGTCTTCCTTCGGAAGGGAAGTAAAGCCGTTGGTCCCGGTCCATGTGTGTTGAATTTAATGGGTGCGATATCCTACGCAGGTGTGGAAGCTGCCTTCCTGCACATTCGATTGCCGTCAATGGATGGCAATCGATGTCCGTCGGTGATTGGCACTAGATTGCGGAACAGAGACCGACGTTAAATAAAGGAAACGTATGCTGAGACCCTGTGGATTCTCAAAAACACACAGAGACCCCTAGGAATTGAAGGGATAGTTGAAAATCTACTTTCGATATTACCACCGAAATCTCAGATTTGTGGGTTGGACCTCAATTACGATTTGAGATCTCTAAATTTGGCAAGTATTTTCAAATCATCCTTTAATTAGGGAAATCGCCAGACTAATGTCTTCCGTAATAGATTGAAGAAGCAATTTTCTAAGCAGCAATTAAGACAATGCTTGGGGTCCTAGAAGAATATTGAGACCCATGGTTTCCTTGCTTTCAAGGATGGTTTAAATGGTCTGAAAATTAAGGTCGCTTCATCGCTACAGTTTTACTCAAATCTATTCGCAAACCACCAACTCTAGTGATTCATTGCTGTTTCCGAATTTTAACATTTTTAGGTCCTAAATTACGCCTCAGACCTCAGGCTATCGAAAAAAATTACCTACCTTTCCATTTGATTTTCATCTACAGGCAAATTTTATGAATCTTACCTCCGCTTAAGGAAACATAGGCACACGATTTGTACTGAAAGCTTCAAAGCATACCGGGTTCTCAGCAGTACTTCAAGACCCCCGATAGGACTGCAAACTGTGATTGATTTGCCGCGATTTACAATCTTGTCAGGTTCGAAAACCAGACCAAAACTGATCATCATAGGATCGATTATATTTAAAAGGTTTGGTGTCTTTAGGAACCCTTTCAGACCCCAATATCTGCGTGAAAGACTGACCTTAGCAACGCCTTGAGAGCTCTAATTAAAACTGATGTCAATTTGTTTAAAGGTATTGGTATACGGTTAATCCAATTTAGATGGGCCACACCCTGTGACTGAACTTATTTAGCTCCTTCAATTGCTACTAAGTTTAATAGTCAAGTGCTTTGTAATATTTTTTTAATTTCCGACACGTTGATATTTCACTACTGCACAAGTAGACCCTGTGACTGAGGTTATCTGTTCAAAAACAATTCTCGTCGTTTTAATCCCTGTAACTGCGGTTATCAGTCCTATAATATGGTGAACTCCAAAAACCATTCTGAAAATGATTCAGAATCGATTCAAGGTTTCCAATTGGGAAGGTTGTAAATTTTAGTTTGTTCTTGGTACCCCTGTGACTGAACTCATCCAATGGAAATTGCTTCTCAGTCCTCAATAGAGTTGCAAAGGTTCGTTTTTCACGACCGCCACTGGTGTAGGGTTGATGTACCAGTTATGGCTATACGTTCCTATTATGATCTGTTACAATTATGGCATATGGTAATCCCATAGGCCATAATTGGAACAGACCATAATAGGAACGAAGCCATAACTGGTACACCCACCCTAACATTTTTTTTCCTAATTGCTTGAATTATAGAAATTATGGTTATTGGCGTGCGATTAACGGAATGGTCCTGTGACTGAGCGAATTGTTCTAAAAAAATATTCTTCAAAACCAGTGAGCTAATTCCTTAAAATTAGAAGAGCTTATAACCGTAATTCGTCAATAAATTCAAATGATTCCGCTGGGTCTCCTCAAATAATTCTCGTCTTCTGAAACCCTGTAACTGAGAATATCTGAATTGCACTACGTTAAAGTCCGGATTTATCTTTAGCAAAAAAAAAATCCAGCTGGGCAGTGTTTTCAAATCGAGGTCCTTCAACAAGCTTGTTGACCTGGTTTACATTTTTCAACTCATCCACTCCCCTGTGACTGAACTTTTTTGAATCTGCTCAATATTTTTCTATGAAGCATTTTCTTTTTCCTTGGAATTTTGTTAACTAATTGAAAAATGGTCGTCACATTTCAAGTTCACATATTTTAAAACTCCATCCTGTGACTGAACTCATTGGAAATTGGAGAGCACGTTATTAAGCCCTGAAGATTTCTTCTGCTGAAAATCGATGATCTCAAAATAAAATGTCTAAATCTAAGACATTCTGTGAAAAGATGATAACTTTTTGTAGTAGTTGTATAACCTTTTTTTGTCTCTTGAAACCCTGCGACTGATCATATCAGAGCTTTACCACGTTAAACTCTTGATTTTTCATGGCTAGTGCCTAATTAAGGTCTCCTGAAAATTTTGCATGTTTGAATTTTTAATCTCATCCCCGCCCCTGTGACTGACTGTCACATATTTTGAAATCACCGCCCTGTGACTGAGCTCATTGCAACAGAATATATTCCACATCTAGCTGCAAATCTTCCTGCAGCAAAATATGACTATCCTGTTGCGTTAATTAAAAAAAAACCAACACCCCTGTGACTGAGCTCATCGCCCCTTATAATGCCATTTAAGGACCTCTTCTGGAGCCAAATTCCCCAGTTCTTCTCGACGATAATTTCCGCACAACAAAAACAAAGCACCCTCCCCCACCTAAAGCTACGGTCCATTAATTTACCGCGGTTGACCATCAGAAGCCATTTCCGGTTCTGAATTCCATAGTTGTGGCGATGGTGGTTCGACATTTGCGAGCTAATTTTAGCCGCACGCCAAAACCCCGTCCCTCTCATCCTCCGCTGGCTGGCATTTATAGCTGGAAGCGACGCCAAGATTAATGGGGTGTTTTCTGTGCCATCACTTCTAAAGCGTACAGAACAAAACGAAGGTGGAGCTGCCAAGAATTATGTTCTGCACGATCCCCTAATGCACTTTGTAGCGACCGAAGAGGGAACCAATTAATGCAACCACATGGTTAAGCGATGATTTTCCCTTCGGAAGAAGGAAAAAACGCATTTTTCCTAGATTTTCCTGGCAAAATCAGGTAAACCCCACCTGCTCTGCCGGGCCTGGGCCAATTATTTCCGCCTCGTGCCGTACTGGTTAGACTCTGGTGGAAACTTCGTTCGCAGAAAGCTGCCAGAACTGTTTTTCACGCTCGTCTGCCCGAAAGCTCATCGAATCGGATCCCGGGCAGTCGGGGAAAAGTCATGTTTTTCACGCCAGTTCCTCCGTTCTAATTACTCTGCCCCTCGCCGGCTCGCCCCTCCTGCTGGAATCGGAGTGGAATGAGAGTGCAAAAACGTGCTCGAATTATGTTTTGCTATTAATTTATTTAGGTGCTCTACTGTATAGCTGCTAAATAGTTGGAATTGGGATGGTTGCCTCGCGGAAGGCAGGAATGCAGTGGAACGATATCTGCACTCTTTCCTGCCAGTCAGGGTGCAATGTGCAGCGGAGTAAGATGCACAGTTGGTTGCACATCTGGAAACGGTACGCGATTTTTTTTTTAGTATTTCGGTTTGATGAGTCATGGGGGAGAAAGGGTTGACTGTCGATTTATTAATCTTGAAGTCACTTAACGTATCACTTAAGTAGTGTGAAGTTGTTGCTGGTGCGGCTATCTACCGATCGAAGCGGTTTCATCTGTAATTTATGCTTCTAGGAGGCTTATATAAAGAATGTTTGATGAACTTGAGGAGAATTAATCAAATTATAAAACACGTTTGGGTGTAAATAGTATTGACAAATGTCTACAATGTGTTTTGTAACAATATTTTATCAAATTCACTTATAAGCTTTCTTCATTTGACTGACCTATATACTGAAAATTAACTTATCTTAATGCCAATTAAAATATCACTTAAGTAGTCTCAAATCGCTTCTAATACGATAATCTACCGATTGAAGTTGTTTCATCTGTAATATATGCTTCTAGCAGAATTATATAAAGAATTTTTGTTCGAGTTTGAGTGAACTTCAGGAAGTTTTTTTTTTAATTGTTGAGTAGAATTGACAGTATAAATATTTATCACATAATTATTAACCAATGTAAAAATAAAAAGCATTGATTAAATAATCGCACTTACCAGTATTTTTTTTTCAACTGACTAGCTCTTATAATCTCAGCTTATTGATCTTTCAGTCTCTTAATATATTACTTAAGTAGTCTTAAATCGTTACTCGTACCATTATATATGGATAAAAGTGGTTTCATCTGTCATTTCTTCTTCTAAGAGACTTATATGAAGAATGTTTGACGAACTTGCGTGGAATTCATCAAAATATCAACAATTTTTTGGTGTAATTGACGTTAACAATTGTCTACATTGTGTTAACAACGATATTTATCAATATACTAGTAATGAGTATACATTTTCAAAGTCACTTATCAGCTTTCTTCGCCTGGTTGGCTTTTATACAGACAATTAAGCTATCGTAATGCCAATTAAAATATCACTTAAGTAGCCTCAAATCGCTTCTAATACGGTAGTCTACCGATTGGAGCTGTTTCATCTGTAATTTATTCTTCTAGCAGAATTATATAAAGAATGTTTGGTAACCCTGACTGAAATTCACGATGATTTTTTTAGCAGAATCAACAGTTTCATTTTCGTAAAAGTTTTGTAACATCATTATTTACCCATGTAGAAGTAATAAGCATTGATTAATTTATCGCACTTAACAGTTTTTTTTTTCAACTGCCTAGATCTGATAATCTCAGTTTATTAATCTTTTAGTCTCTAAACATGTCACTTAAGTAGTCTTAAATCGTTACTGGTACCATTATCTACGGATAAAAGTGTTTTCAACTGAAATTTCTTCGTCTAGGAGGCTTATATAATTAATGTTTGATGAACTTCAGTGGAATTCATCAAATTGTCAGACAGTTTTGAGTGTAATTTACATTAACAATTGTGTTTTGAGACGTTATTTATCAATATATTAGTAATGAGTATACATTTTCAAAGTCACTTGCCAACTTTTTTCAACTGGCTGACTTATAAACTGTAAATTAACTCATATTAATTTCAATTAACATAGAACTTAAGTAGTTCAAAATCGCTTCAAATACAGTAATCTACCGAATGAAGCTGCTTCATCTGTAATTTATTCGTCTAGCAAAATTATATAAAGAATTTTTGATAAGCTTGAGTGAAATGCACGCAGTTTATTTTTTGAGTAGAATTGACAGTATTATTTTTGTAAATTCTTTGTCATTGACTTACCCATTTAGAAGTAATAATCATTGAATGAATAGTCGCACTTAACAGTTTCGTTTTCAACTGAATTGTTCTTATAATATCAGTTTAGTAATCTTTCAGTTTCTTAACATATTACTTAAGTAGTCTTAAATCGTTACTGGTACCATTGCCTAAGGAAAAAAGTGGTTTCATCTGTAATTTCTATTTTAATAAGACTTATATGAAGATCTTTGATAAACGTAAGCAAACTTAAAGCAGATTTTCGAGTGTTAACATCAGTCTAGAATGAGTTCGCTAACATTATTTACAAATATTTTAGGCATGGTTCAAAATATGGACTCCTAAAACCATTCGGTGCTCATCAATTATCAAGAATTCTACTTATCTAACTCGCTAAATTCTTTGTATATGATCAATCTTCGGTTGAATAATATGATAAAAGTACATCAGAATATACATGACAACGCAAGTAACAGATTAAGACTACTTAAGTGCGCACCAACATGGTTGGATGCTGCAGAAAACATGCAATTTTGATTTCACTGTCAAAAAGTGCTGTTTAAAATTCAAGAACGTTCATTAGAGAAACCCTACAGCGCAATATCGATTTAGAAAAAAATCTAGGCATGGAGTAGTTCTAACCTTGGGAAGCGTTTGCCAAACTCGCTTAAGTGCATTGCCTTGGTTGAATTATTTGAAACTTCAGGAAACAAAATTCTGAGAGAAAGGTGGATCTTTATTTTCAGAATTGAGGATGTTTACCAGAATTTGGTAGTGATTCTGCTCGGCTTTTCTTTTGAATTAACATTTTAATTCCTTTTGAATTATTCCAAGCTGTTGAAATTTTGTTTCCAAGCTGCAGAGCCTTAAAAACTTCCCAAGAGCAAAATAGTTATGTTTTAGAATTTCGGATCTTATAAATTTTCCAAAATTCCACATGTCGAGTATTTTTCTCTAAACAGTTTTTTTTTTCTCTTATCATTATTAAAAAAAAACAATTCTTTTTTAATCATTATCTAGGATCGTAAAGATTTCTATAAAGCACAATTCTTGAAAAAAAAATTATGCTAGTATAATGCTACTACCAAATGCCGAAGCCTAATTTTCATCGTTTTAATAAAAAAATATAAAATCCCAATTTCTTAGTCGAATCTCTCACTCGTTACAATTCGGTCTAATGTCATTAGCTGTCAGACAGAAAATATTCCATGGATCAGTTGCTCAGTAAACTCAGGGGCTTTACAAAAATGAGGGGCCTCGATCTTAGGAAAGTGATGCAAATTGATTTATTTAAGTGTCTCATTAACTTTTCCAAATTTTAATGAATTACTGCTTTTGAAGTTCATACCGGGAATTTTAAAATGAAAATTCACTGACGCTGATATTTGTGCTCCTAAAATTTCGAAGTGATAATGAGATTAGCCAAAAATAAGGTTGCCACAACTATTAACCACCCAGGCAAACCACCAACAGCAGCATCTGGTAGAGGAAGTTTGGTTTACATTTGGCACACATACCCTTTTCACATGTTGCTCCAGAGCGGACTAATTAAAAATGTCTTATTCAAATTGTTTAAATGAAAATAGTATTGTGAATTCCGAAATTGAATTTCAGAATTATGGGAATAGAAATTTCGACATTGAAATTAGGAAATTTATAGAAACACCGTTACTTAAAAGCATATTTCGTGCTACAATTTCAAACCCTATTAAGCGTTTGTTCAAAACGCTTTAAATGTTTTCTGTTCTGTTCTGATATTCTGTTTTTACCTAGACATTAACAAATGTATAAGATAGGAAAGGAAAAATGACAATTGTGAAGAAGTTAGAGTGCATCTCTGGAGTCATCCGAGTGTCGGTCGACAGATCTACTGAGTTGTCAATCTGACAGTTTGACGCCTACCTTATCCCATAGCCAACTGGCATAAATTTGGAAAATTTACAGACAGTCATTAAAGGGCCAAATTCATCATCACAACAGCAATACATTATTTTCGATTATAAAATTTCAAGCTCAACCCTCAGTGCCAATGCACATCAACTTTGATGTCCCGGGAAGGGAACACCTCTGACCACCAGTCTCATAATCCGTTCTAATCAAATTTTCTTTTCTTTTCTCTTTCTTGCAGGTGAGCAATTTTTTGACATCCAGCAGCTCTCGGGTAATTATGAGATTTTGCAGCTAGTCGTAAATTTCATCGCCTTCTGGCCATCTGAGGAAAACCATGGCCACTCGAGGCTGGGGGAAGGGACCTTCGGAGTGCGCATAAGCCTCATCAACGATTCATGATCTCTTCCTCGCGCCCCGTTTTCATATATATGTGTGTGTGTGTGTGTATGCTCGACACATGAGCCTCTCAGTGTGTTATTGCCATTTGTTTTTTTTTTTTGCTGCCGTTGTTTTCGGTAGCGTGCATCCGACTCACGACTTGTAGCTAGCTGCTCAGGTAAACTCGGTCACTGATAACCCGAACCGACCATCCATGCTAGTAGGCAAGTAAGCGAGCAAGCCCAGAGTGGAAGGCAATGAGCCATATTACATACAAGGCGAACTGGTTTCCGTTCGTCCGTCCGGAAAGCTCTCCCTTTGGAACAGCACAGAAAAAGGGATTACAGAACATGCAACATTATTGGCTCTCGTCGCGTCGTCGTCGTTTCGCGTTTCTTGTGTGGTTGGGCCAAGGCTATCCGGTGTGCAAGAAGTCTACCGGAGCTGCAAGTGCAGCTCCATCGGAGCCGAGCAGAAATTATAAAAATTTATTAAAATCATAATTTATGCCGTCGGTGCTCGGATGGACGGTAGGTCTGTTTACTTATTCATGCCTGCACAGGTTACCCAGTGAGGGACTCCGGTAGACCGTGAAACGCACTCACACACACACACACACACACATGCTGGGGTGTGAGGATCTCGTGCTAAACGCCACGGAGGAGAGCCTGTAATGTTCGGTTCGGATCCAGTGGTTAGCGAAGCCATTAATACACCACAGGTAGTTCCAGTCGGTTCTTTTTTTTTTTGTTGCGAGCGAGGTCTTGCCCTTCAGGATTCTGCCTTCAGCCGCAGCAAAAACAAAATGCGTAGTGTTAATTGAATTAATAATTAGGCTCACAGCCGCATCCGGAATCCTGCTGCTGAAAGGGGTGTTTCGGTTAACTCAACCGGAACCCATACAGTTAGGACTAACTCATCCACGTCCAAAAGTTGGATTCTGCGAAAATTTTCCACTGACTCTGACTCTTCGGAAAGTAGGTCGTCCCACAATGGAGTTTTCCCCTGGCGGAAACTGACGGTGATAACAATATTAATGGAAGCCAGCGACGAAGACGACGGCGACGACGACAGAGAGCGCGTTGATTCCTATTGTCGTCGTTGTCGCCGAACTGAAAGGAGCTATTATATGTGGGAAGTTCCTTCTTCCGGTGGAGGCATCAGTTTCCGCTTGCTGATGAGCTTCGACTGTAGCGGTTAAAGTATTTCGCTGTTTGCGGTGCAGATTGTTCTCTCACTTTCGTTGAAGGTGGAGAAAATTGAGACTGGCGAACTTGAAATTAGTGTCGGACTCAGCCCAATTTTAATAGTTCATTTTAGAGGACTCAATCGAAACTAGAAATTATTTCGATAAAACAATGATCAAGACCCCCGTTTTTTTTTAAATCATTGGATTTTACAGACTCAAAAACAGTTAAAATTATGCCGCACAAACAAACCAAAACACTTGAAAACATCATCAATTAATTGAATCTTGTCCGGTTTAGGACCTCACAAAATTTCTAAGTTCCTGAATTTACTTCAAATTTCCTTTTTGCAAAAAAATATTTAGATTACAAATGAAACAAAAACAGCAGAAAGCCTCGCGACATTTGTTATTCAAAATTAACTAATCCATTCGATGCAATAAATTTAAGGACTTCCAACTAAATATTTCAGACCCCAAGTTTGCGATGAATTGTTTCGATTTTTAAATGTTGCATTTATCTGAACCAAATCCGATCAACATTTTTCAAATAATTAACATTTACAGTTAATTGGAACTTTTCCTCATGGAACAATTTGAGACCCTAAAGGGGGTCTTTGGAAAAGTATGATTTGTAAATAAGTGCAAAGTCGAACTTTATGCCATTGGATCTCATGTGTTACTTAAATCTGTCCATGGGGTCTTTTTTCTGATAAATCATGACCGAGAGGTCTCAATCTAGACCATACGAAAAGGCGGGGGTGGGAAGACAGTTCTGAATTAGGAGAATCATTTTTAAAGTTCAACCGCACACAAGTGTTTTCAAAAAGACAATTAAAACCAACCAACACCCAGTAGACTAGTAGACCGGCAGAAAAATTTCCACCGCATCTCTTTGATGCATCAATTTCAGTTTGAATTTCTTCTTGCATTACGAATATATGGCCGAAATGATTGATATTTTAAAAATATTGAAGTGGGTGTTTTACCCTAAATTACTAAGAAAAAATTAACGGTGCATATTTTTTCTGAAAAGAAATTATGATATCCACCAACTTTGTCTTAGACGTCATTTGGATTGGAAGGGACGTTTTCGACTTACGAATTGTTGAAAAATATGAAATACGCCATTTTCAACTTTTGAACTCAAATGTGAATGATTGACCAAAACAAAGAATGATGCAAAATTTCAAGCAAATCGAACAAGGTCGCGTCAGTTTTGATTCGATTCTCTAAAGTTCGCAAAACTTCTCTTGAAATTCGTTGATCTTCTATTGATTTTATAGATCATTTCAGTTGTTCGTAGATCTTCTTTAGATCTCACAAAATATTCTTAAAATTTACAGAAATTTTCTATACAGCTCTGAAGTTCACAAAACATCTCTGAAACCTTCCAAGATCTTCTCTAAAGTTTTGAGCACTTATCTTAAATTTGAAGAACTTTTCTGAAATTCTCTGAATCACAAAGAACTCCTCTTTAGAGTCGTAGAACTCTCTTGAAGTTTGTAGATCTTTTGTAAAGTTCATAGATTTGTAGTTCACAAATCTTCCCATAAAAATCAAAATTAAAGTACAAACAAGTTAAGCGGAAAAAACTGGGAAATTTTTAAAAAGATCAAGAATTTTTCGAACTTCGAAAAGTGCTGCGATCGATCATCAAAAAAGTTTTACAAACTTCAGAGAAGTTTTTGGGAATTCGGATGAGTTCTATGATCGTAAGTTAGTTATTTCCTACGTAATTTCTACACCTAATACAATTTTTGATACATTCTTAATCGTTTTCTGTGCAAATATTGCATGAAAAGGCTTACTTAAAAAAAACTATAAAATATATTGAGATATTTGAGTTTTTAACACAATTTGTTTTTAATTTTTACTCAAAATTACTTAAACAAAAATTACCGTATATTCTTTACTTTTCTCAACAACCTTGTCTCAGGCGTCATTGCGATCAGAAGTTATGTTTTTGTGTTACCATTTATTGAAAAATGTCCAAAACGCCATTTTGAAAATTATATAAAAACCAAAATGGCGGAACTTTTGCCCATAACAAACAATTATGCAAAGTATCATGAAACTGCTTTGAAGTTTTGTAAGAAACTGTGAACGTCAAAGAAATTCTGTGAATTTCAAAATACGTTTGGAGTACTTCCGATAAGTTTGGAGTACTTCCGATAAGTTTGGAGTGCTTCCAAAAAATTTGGAAGTCATTCCACAAGTTTGAAGAACTTCCGAGAAGCTCACACAACTGTCGAAAGCTTTGACAACTTCCGAGAAGCTGACAGTGTTCGAAGAAGAAGCTGACAGTGTATTGGAAAGTTAGCTGACCTGTCTTGTAGTTCGAAGTTCGTAGATTTATTGCGAGGTTCGCAAACATTGTCCAACCTCGCTAACCTTTGCATAAATCCTCGCACAAGTTCTCGGAAGTTCGCAAGAACTTATCTGAAGTTCGCTAAACTTTTCTGCAACGCGTTGAAATTCTATGAGCCTTGCATTAAAAAAAAATATGAAGTTGACGAAGCTTCCCGAAAGCTCTCTGAACTTATCGAAAGAACACAACAGTTTTTAAAGACTCTCTGATTTGTTTTTGTTGGTTTTGGAAGTTCTTTGAACTTCTCTTAAGTTCGCAAAGCTTTTGTGAAGTTTTCGAAAATTCTCAAACTATCTAAGGTTTTTTTTCTGAATCCCGCAGAACTTCTGGGAAATGTTTCGATTTTCTCTGGCTTCACAGACAATAACCTTAAGATTGTGAAAGTTCTCTGAACATTTTTGAAGGTTTTTGGACTTGTCAGAAATTTGTATCTAAAATTCACAGAACGTCCCTGAAGCTTGCAAGACCTACTCAAAGTATTCAGTACTTATCAGAAGTTGGCAGAATTTCCCTAAAATTATCAATATTTTCTTGAAGTGCTCCGAAGTTCCTTAAGGTTTTCGCAGTGTTCCCGAACTTCTTGGAACTTTTGGTCAATGATCTCGAAGTTTTCGCTAAGTTCTTGGAATTTCTCTAATGATCCCAAAAAATTTCTTTAGGTTCCCGAAATTTTTCTGAGGTTCTTGAAACTGCCTTCAACTTCATGAAACTAGCCTGATACTTTGTTGTCAGCCCTGCAGCCCAAACAAATTTTAGAACAGCCCTGAAGTTCAAGAGTTGCTGTAAACATCTTTGTCCTTATTTGAAGTTCTCTGGGTTGCCTTGGGTTCTCGGAATAAGTTCTGTCAATTTTCCTGAAATTCGTCGAACTTCCTTAAAGGTCTCGAAGCTTCCCTGATTTTCTCTGAATTCTCCGTATGTTCATGCAATTTTCCTTGAATTTCTCCGATCTTTTCTGCAGCTCTTTGAGTTCTCCTGAACTTCTAGGGACTGTCGTAAGGTTCACGGAGCTGTTCTAGTGATCGCTTTACTTCCCTGAAGTTCTCTAGATTTCCTCGAATTTCTCAGAATATTCATGAAGTTTATGAAACTCTGTAAACATCCTCGGAGTTCTTCCTAAATTTTCCTGAAGTTCTCGGAACTTCCCTGATGTGTCTTTAGTTTTTCTGAAATTTTCGGAACGGTCTTGAAGTTCTCTGATCTTCCCTGATGGTCCGAAAATTTTCCTGATACTCTCATAACTTCCCAAAAATTCTTGCTGTTTTGCTGACACTCATGGATGTTCTCTGAATTTCCGTGATTTTTCAGGAGGTATCCTAAAGCACTCCTAGCCGCCTTGAAATTTTCTGGACTTCCTTGAGAAGCTCTTCTAACTTTTTCAAAGTTCTGGTTGTTTTCCTGATGCTTATGAAACTACTCTGAATTTTTTCTGATCTTCTCTGAAGTTCTCGATTTTTTCTATGGGAAATTTCCTTAAGTAGGGTAGAGAACTACTTCGGCCTAATCGCCCATTTTGGGCCTATCGAGCAGAAAACTTCAGATAAATCCATGATTTCAGTTTTAACGAGTCAATTATGCATTTGGTACGATACTTTAGTTATTAAGCTACGGAACGAAGTCAATGAGAACGCGTGGTATGAAGGTTTTCACTCATTATTCCCAAAAACAGAAGAAGCGCGCTGACCGAATCAATCTTAATCTTCATCCGATAGGCCGAAGTGAATTCATTGGCGTTTCAATGGCGTTTCAATGCGTTAGGCAGAGTTTAGAATCCGTAGGCCGAGTTTGGCGTCAAGAAGCAGTGTTAGACTTTTGACAATATCTCAACGATTGGTTACTCTTTATCAAATCTTACGGTACATACGGAAAGGTAAATACATTTGGAAGCCATCAGTAATAATAACATTCAGTTTGGTGCTTAACTGCGCTAAATTCAGAAAGACTAAGTGCGGGTTGTGCTTAATAGGTCGGAAATGGGGTAGTTAACCCTACCTTAACTTTTCCTGCAATTCTGGAGCTGTGAACTTCCTTTGAATTCCGCAAGATTTCCTAAAAGTTCTGGGAACATTTTTAAATACCCGTAATTTTCCTTCAGTTCATGTAAATGCCGTAAGCTTTTTGGAACTTCTTCTCAACGATCTCTAAAGTTTCCGAAGGTTCTTGGAACTTCCTTAAGGTTATATTTTTTTTAAGTTCCCGCAATTTCCACGAGAGTCTTATTTGTTTTGCTGAAGCTCGCGGAACTTCCCCTTCAGGATCTCTTAACTTCCCTGAAGTTCTCTGAATTGTCCCCACGTTGTCAGAGCACGCCTAAGTTCCCGCAATTTGAAGCTGAAACTTCCGCATTTTTTCTGAAGTTCCTGGAATTGCCTTGAAGTTATCTGATGTGGCTTGAGGCTCTCGCAATTTTCCTTCTTCAAAGTTCTCGAAATTTTCCTGAAGTTCTCAAGTTTTTTGATCTTCCCTGAAGTTCTCATAACTGCCCTGAATGTCCCAAAATTGTCCTGCTTTTCTCGGAACTTCTTTAAAATGTCTGTAACTTCCGTGCTGCTAGTGGAACTACACTGAAGATTTGAAATTTTCTGTGAATACAGAAAATTGTATAAACAATTAGTTAAAAAAATTGACCAAAAGTTTTTGCTCTATGATTTTTTTCTTAATTTTAAATGTCCGACTTGATAATTTCACTGAAGATAGTTTTCCTGTCCTTTCTTAATGGTCAAAATTAATCGGTCCAATCCCTACTAAAAGTAGATTTATGAAAATTCGGGGAAACAATATATATTGGCTTCGTAAAGCTCCCTTGATTGAGCCTTACAGATAAACGAATGAAAAAAAAACTACAACTGATAAAAAAATTTAACTCAGCCCTACAGATAGTCCTCCATCATATATGGATTTTTTTTGAAGGCTCAATCGCGTTAACTTTACGGAGCCGATATTTCATTGACTGTTGTTTAAGAAGAATAACTTAATACTATGTCTAATTGGGGTGGACCAGTTACTAGTGGTTAAATCGACGTTAGAAAGGGTTAAATTTTTAAGGGAAGGGTCAGGGGGTAGGTTGATTATTTTTATAAAGCGGATCAGAAATTATTCTGACAAGTTACAACTCTTATAAAATTCAAACCAAGTCCTTCAGACATTCTCTCGTCGTTCTTGATTGCTTGTAATACTTATGAATATTTTAGGTGGACAAAAGCAACTGTAAACTCTAGAAGGGATTTATATCTGTAACTGAAACTAGTTCGATTTTGTTTGCTAACCTGGTTAAAATGTCATATTTAATTATCTTAAAGATAAACCATTGTAGGGTTAAGAGGTGGGACCATCATCATCATCGACATATCAGAATTATCAGGAATTATTCAAAAGGCATTCAACCATTCAGATATGTTTTCATCATATTAGGTTGTTTAGGAATTATCCCTCAGCAACTGGAGAGGACTACGGAAAGTGTCAATGTCGTGAAGAAAGCAAATTTTGGTCATGACCGTATGTCACACTCCAATATACTAAATATCTTTCAAAATTTTAAATAAAATTATTCACTTTTAACTCCACAATTGTTCATACGCTGCCTACTGTTGATCACATGTACTTCATGTACATGTACTATCTGAACACCAGGTACTTTGGAGAAAATATAATCTATTGCCAAAATAACTTATGTTGCACATGATGGATGTGAGGAGGCTCTTCAAATTTCTACGGATTCGTATTATAAGTCTAAACGTCGTGCAAGACTTTGTTGAGCATCAAGAACATCAAGATCTTAACGGCAAAAAAATTGGGAGAGTACGAAATACTATTTCCTTACAAATATACATCTCACATGATATTATGACGCTCTACAAAGCGTTATGGGTTCAAAACTTCAATCGGAACAAGGTACAATACATCGTTGAGTGTGTAGATCATCAAGATCTGAACTTACGGATGCTTTAGAGATTCAAGGATAGTTTTTGAACGCAATTTTATATTTCACATAATGCTATGAAGTCTCCGACGGAGCTCTACTGATTCGCGTACTAAATCACGAAATCATACCACACTTTGTTGAGCCTGTAGAGCTACAAGATCAAGACTTCAGGATAATTTGGAGACCCCGAAATACTTTGTAATGATACATGCTATTATGGAGCTCTACGAAGCTCTACGGGTTCAAGTGTTCAGTCAGATCATCGTAGAATACCTTGTTGAGTATGTAGTACAATAAGATCTAAACTCTAGGCTCTTTGGAGAACCTGAGATATTTTTCTAATGCATATCATGTTCCACAAAGCTCTATGGCTTCGTATAATAAGTATAGGCATCGTATAACACTTTGTTCAGTATGAAGAACATCAAGATCTAAATTTCAGGATAATTTGGAGATCCCAAAATGCTTTGCCATTGAAACTATAAATCCCACATGGTGCTGTAGAGCTCTACATAGCTCTGCGGGCCCACAAATTCTTCTTCACATTTCAAGCTTATTGCGTATCGTATATTAGTTTATTGCGTGCTCTCAACTTAGTGTTCTAGATGGACTTCCACAGTTATTAATTGAGAGCTTTCGATGCCTGTACCATTTTTGCATTGGTATAATTGTGTGGCAAGTCCAATCATACTTCTGTGCTCAGAGAAGTCGAGAAATTTTCCAATCCGAAAAATTCCTAGACCGGACCGGGAATTGAACCCAGCCACTTCCAGCATGGTCTTGCTTTGTAGCTGCGCCTTTACCGAGTGAGCTAAGGGAGCCCACAAATTAAATGCGGGCCCAAATGTTCAATACCTCGATGAGTTTATAGATCAACAAAATCTGACCGTCCAGGTGATTCAGAGAATCAAAAATTTGTTTTCAACAAAATTATGTATCTCACATGATGTTGTGAGCTATTATGAAGCTCTTCGGATTCGTATACTAAATCAGGACTTCGTACCACACTTTGTTGAGCCCGTAGAGCTACAAGATCAAAACTTCAGGATAATTTGGAGATCCCGAAACAATTTCTCACTATAACTTTGCAATCCACATGATATTAAGGAGCTCAACGAAGCTCTACCGGTTCACAAATTTAATCGGGACGTCGTAGAATACCTTGTTGAGCCTGTAGAACATTAAGATCTTAACTCCTGGACAATTTGGAGAGCCAGAGATACTTTTTCATTACATCTGTGTATCCCACATGATACGATGGAGCTCCCCGAAAGTTTTCCGGTTCAAACATTTATTCACATAGTTGAGTACCTTGTTGAGTCTATACAACTTCAAGATCAGATCTCCGGAATGATTTTAAGAATGCAAGATATTGTTTTCTATTGCATGATGTTACGAGACTCTATGACGCTGCTAATGCTTCAATAAATTAGTCTGGTCGTCGAACAAGATTTCGATGGGTCTGTATCATAATCTTAACTCCCGGGCAATTTGGAGAATCGTAGATATTTTGATAACACAAGTTTATGATTCATATGATGTTTGGGACCTCCCTTAGCTCAGTCGGTAAAGGCACAGCTACAAAGCAAGACCATGCTGGAGGTGGCTGGGTTCGATTCCCGGTCCGGTCTAGGAATTTTTCGGGTTGGAAAATTTCTCGACTTCCCTGGGCATAGAAGTATGATTGGGCTTGCCACACAATTATACTAATGCAAAAATGGTACAGGCATCGAAAGCTCTCAATTAATAACTGTGGAAGTGCATCTAGAACACTAAGTTGAGAGCACGCAATAAGCTAATATGCCATAAGCAATAAGCTTGAAATGCAAGGAAGAAGAAGAAGATGTGGAGCTCCATGACTCGATCAGAGTGATCTGAAAGATTCATTGGGTATATCATAGAAGACATCGTTGAGTCTGTAGAACTTCGTACTATTAACTCCAGAATGATTTGTAGAACTAAAAGCATAAGGTCAGCACGAATCCATGACAAAAGGTTGAATGGACAAAAGGTCGAATGGACAAACGGTCGAATTAACAAAAGGAGGGGTAAATGGTCGAATGGACAAGAGGTCAAAGGGACAAATGTTCTAAGTGGACAAAAGTTCGCAGTGCTCAAAAGGTCGAAATGTACAGAAGGTCGACTTGACCTTAAAGGTTCAAAAAGTCGATGCGACAAAAGGTTCACTTGAACTTAGAGAGACAAAGGTCGAAATGGAAAAAAAGGTCGAAGTTGAGAAAAGGTCAAACTTAGGCTCGTCATTTGAAGAAAGCTCTTTGATTGTATACGAATTCATAATTCCATGAGGTTTTGGAGATCTTGGTTATCAACGTGTTCATGAAAATCTCACTTCATACTGTTTTTTGATCAGTAGACTTATTAAAAAGCAATTTTGCTTAAAAAGTTATATGATTATCTCTGAACGGCGATTGCTGACAGCTGATTTTGTGTAGGGCTCATATCCGCTTTTCAATGTTTCTTTTTGCATGCTTTCAAGCGTTCTTGGCTGTTTATCTTACTTTATTAAAGTAATTTTTAGATCAGTTTTGCCTAATCTGAAGCGTTTGTACATTCTGTCAGTCGTGTTATAATTGATTATGATCATAAATAAAAGCAACCGATATGAACTATTTGCTAAAGCGAGGCCAGATGTTTTGAAGCGTTTCTTTAGTACTTTGCAAATTTGTTAACCGTTTGCCTTTAAATTTAAGCGTTTGCGTAATATTTCATGCACTTAGTTTGCAATGATTTCCTATTTGATTGGATCGAAATGAAATCAGCCAAGCGTTAGCATTTGTCATACGCTTCCTACAGCTTTTTTTTCGTGAAACCCATTAAAAATCGACTCATGCGTTTCGGACAAAGGCATTCCAAATTGTCAAGTTTTCGCCATTTTTTATGTGTCTTCAAAATCATTCTTGAAATAGCGTTATGATGAATGTAGTTCGGCTTTGTTGAAGTCGACTCAGGTGACTGTTTCACTTGCCAAATTTGATTTTAGATTTTATAATGAAGCGTTCCAAGGGTTCATCTTAAATCTTCAAGCGTTTGTTATATTATCTATGCATTTGCCGTAATATTTCTTAAACATTATTTGTTATGAGTCTTCTTCGAAGTCGACTCATGCGTTTTGAAAGTGTTTTGAATTTTTTTTCAAGCGTTTGTAATTTTTATCCGTTTTTGAAATCTTCATGGATAAAAACTTAACGATGAATTTATTTCGGCTACTTTGGAGTTATTTAGTTCAATTTGGCTTCAAATTACCAAGCGTTTGTCTTTTTTATGCGTTTGATTTGACTGCAGTTTTTTATAATAAAGCTTTCCAAGGGTTCATCTCAAATCATGTGCATTTTGCGTAATCTTTCTTGAACATTATTTGCAATGAGTCTTCATCGAAGCGAGTTTAAATTTGTCAAGCGTCTTTCTTTTTTATGCGTTTTTTATCTTCCTGATAAAAAAAAAACATAACGATGTATTTCATTCGACACTGTGACACTTTGTTAAATTTTGTTTCAAATTACCAAGCGTTTGCCTTTTTTATGCATTTGATTTGATTTCAGATTTAATTTTAAAGCGTTGCGAGGGTTCATCTCAAATCTTCAAGCGTTCGTTACATTATCTAGGCATTTTTCGTGCAATCTTTCTTGAACATTATTTGCCGGGAGTTTTGTTCGAAGTCGACTCAGGCGCGTTTCGAAAATATGTTTCAAATTATCAAGCGTTTGTCATTTGGAATGAGTTTTTTTTTTTCCTGAAAAAAAAACCTATCGTTCTGCTACTGTGAAACCGACTCAACTGCTACAATTTGTTAAATTTGATTTAAAATTGCCAAGCGTTTGCCACTTTTTCAAAAATGCAAGCGTTTTTTGATAATTCTTCAAAATAATTAGTTTGAAAATCCATTTGAAGTTGAGCTTCGAAAATTCATGTCAAATTATCAAGCTTTTGTGATTTTGCATGTTTTTTCGAAATTATCCTAGAAACTACGTTATGATGATGAGCTTCATTTGGCCTATTCAAGGTGATTGTTTCACTTGGTGAATTTGATTTAAGATTTTATTTTTAGCGTTAGACTCGGTAAGCGTTTGTCACAATGTTATGTATTTTCGCAATCATTCTTGAGCAAAGGAGTAATGGCCCTTCTGCGAAGTTGACTCATGTGTTTCGAAAATAAGTTTCAAATTATTAAGCGTATTTTCGAAATCTTCCCAGAAGAAAAAAACTTTAAATTCCTTGAGAACATTAGACTATTTTCAAGCCAACGGCTTGGGGTTTTTTGTCTTGCTGAAATTGGTTTCAGTTTTTGAAGCAATGCAATTCATCTCAAATTGTCAAGCGTTTGTCACCTTTTTCATGCGTTTTTCGAAATGTATTTTGAATTTTCTAAGCGTTTGCAACGTTTTCCCGTTGTCGAAACCCACCCAAACTGCGTAGAAGCCGCCTGGATTCATTTTCTGTAACAGAAATTCAGAAGTTTCACTCAAGGCGATTGTTTCAATTGGTGAATTTGATTCAAGATTTTATGTTGAAGCGTTTCAAGAATTCATCTAACCTCGCTAATCGTTTTTCACATTTGTGTGGGTATTCGCAATTATTCTTGAGCATTGATAGTAATGGCTCTTCTTCGAAGTCGACGCATGTGGTTCGAAAATGAATTTCAAATGATCAAGCGTTTGTCAAGTGTATTCGAAACCTTTCTAGAAAATAACTTTGATTTACACTAGACTGTAGCGGCTTGGTTTTGTTTTTCAATTACTGAAATTAGTTTAAATTTTTATTTGGAAGCGTTTCCACATTGCAACTAAAATTTCCAAGCGTTTGTCACTTTTTTCATCTGTTTTTGCGAAATTTTTTAAGCGTTTCCACACTTTCCCGTTTTTGAAACCCCCTTACAAGATGCTTTGAAGCCGTCTGGATTCACTTTCTGTAACAGAAATTCAGAAGCGTTTCAAGAATTCATCTAGCTTCGCTCAGCGTTTGTCACATTTTTATGAATTTTCGCAATCATTCTTGAACATTGCTTGTAATGGCCCTTCTTTGAAGTCGACTGATATTTTTCGAAAATTGATTTCAAATGATCAAGCGTTTGTCATTTGTCATTACAGCATTAGACAGCTTTCAAGCTAACGGCTTTGGATTTTTCTATTGCTGAAATTGGTTTCAGTTTTTATTTGGAAGCGTTTCCACAATGCATCTCGAATTGTTAAGCGTTTGTCACTTTTTTCGTGCGTTTTTCGAAATGTATTGTAAAATTTTTAAGCGTTTGAACGTTTTCCTGCTTTTGAAACCCTCGCAAACTGCGTTGAAACAGCATGGATTGACTTTCTGTAACTGGACTTTAAAAGTTCTCATGGAGATTTTTTTCACTTGGTGAATTCAATTTTATTTTGAAGCGTTTCAACAATTCCTCTTAACTCGCTATGCGTTTGTCACATTTTTGTGGATTTTCGCAATCATTCTGGAACATTGCTTGTAATGGACCTTCTTCGAAGTCGACTCAGTTTATGGAAAATGAATTTCAAATTATCAAGCGTTTGTTTTTTTTTTTGAGTATTCGAAACCTTCCTAGAAAAAAAGAAGAGATACTGTGAATTACATTAGAGAGCATTAAACCATAGAGGTATCTCTAAGACTAGAAGGTCCCGAAGACACGTGCTCAACTTTTTGGCTCAGCTCTGGTACTATCTTCGGTCCCAAGCTAATCGATGCACCCCTCGAAACATAGGAAAATCCACGAACCCCTCATTTCATCTGTCAAACTTTCATAGCGAATCAAAACAAACATAGTGTTGTTATAGAATTTCGACTAGAATTGGGTACGTTCATCGTTTGCTTGGGACCAATAGGCTAGTCAAGTAGTGAGGTAATTTAAAATCGTTAGTTTCCACCGGTTGATTAAACTGTTTTCAAGCCATCGGTGGGCGATTATTTCACTTACTGAAAATGGATTCAGCTTTCATTTAGAAGCTTTTCCGCACTGCATCTCCATCGTACATTTTCAAAGCGTTTGCAACGTTTTCCCTGGATTCACTTTCTGCAACCGAAATTCAAAAGTCTCAATCCTGTCTCCGGATTTCGGCCAAATCTTTAATATCTTCCACGCAAAACCCCAAATTCCCCAGCCTGATTTGAATAAGCAAAATACACACCTTTCTGCTGCCATCATTTCTGCTTAGTTCCGGTAAGGCAAAGGCGGTAAACCCCTGCTTTCACTCCCGCCCAATCTTTCCGTCTAAACCGGCGAAAGCAATGAAAACGATAACATTACGAGTTGATCCGGTTTGCCCCGATGCCAGGAAACTTTTATTCCCATCAAGGGACCTCCCGAACCATCAGACCACGCAAAACTAGAGAGGAATTAGTTACAGATAATGTTCTGAAATATTCATACCAACTCCCTCATCTCTTCATCGTACGCAAACGCTTGCCGACCGTCGCCACAATTCCAACGCAAACACTCACACACACACACAGCCACACCTATTGCACAATGCAATGTGAGGTGCTAAAATGTGTAAACATACGTACGTGTACTCGCAGAAACGAACGAAAATTTTTCGGACACATGTTTTATTCATCCACTGCCTGTGAATCGTGTGTGTACACTACTGAAGGCTGGAAACAATTTCGGGTTCATGGGGGGGGGGAGGAGGTTTGTGCTACTCGAATTGAACTAGAGAGAGACAGAAGAAAAGCGGAAACCCTAAAAATAGAATTGCCATACAGAAAACACACCACATTGAATGGGGAATTATTTGTTGGAAAATTTGCTCGCCTAAACTCGATCCGGATTGTGCCGGGCCTGGTGTAGGGGATGGAATGAAATTTAATTTTCCGACCAAATCGAAGAAACAGAAACACTTGAATGGGCTGAGCAGGCAAAAAATGCATTACTCGGATATGTGACTGACTTTTGAAGTGGTCTGTAAATTTCGGTTTTTGTTTGGACTTTCAGTGTCGATTAGTCGGAAGATGGGTAATTTTTCAAGAGGAAATCGATCGATCACCCGGTCAGTACGTTTGCAAGTGGTAATCAGATGGTTAAAACTGATCGGAACGCTTGAAATTGGAACGAAAACGCTTATAATCGCCCAAGCGTTTGCAGCAAACGCTTCGCCAATAAGTGACCTACGGGTGCGCTTTAAATTGCAATTTCTAGACTTTCTTAAACAATTCAATAGATAATTCAAAATGTTGTCGGAATCAGCCCAGAAAAAAACAAATAGGGGAAATGTAGGTAATGTCGGCCTACATGTCCCTAATTTGGGCCCATCGCTAAAAGTCTGCTATTTATCAATTTTATCTAGATGAACGCGTTATTGGGACGTTACTAATGGATATTTTTGGTTGCTATTGAAAATTTAGTTGACTGCTGAATTTATGTATGGGCCCAAATTAGGGACACTTAGGCCGACATTACCTGCATTTCCCCTATAACACAGAAACCGCTCATTATCCAATTTTTTCAATCGAAAACTTCTGTTCAAGAACAACAATTAAAAACTCCCTCCATCGTCCCTTGTAGCGTAGGAAAATGCTTAACACAGCCGCCTTGGCTTCCCACGATACGGTTCGGTGAAAATTGCCCAGTTAATTTTCGGTTGGCCGAAAACTTTCTATTCTCCACCACCGGCCACCGTTCAACCGTTCGTTGAAGAAAAAAAACGTCCAAAAGAAAAACAAAGCGGCACAAGCGGAAATGTGTGTTTTTCTTCGTCAATTAAGTGGAAAAAAGGGCTCTTCTTGATCGATTCCAGTGCAAAGCTGCAAAACTTTCGCCAAAACAACCCCAAATGATGTTTTTCTTTCTAGCGAAGCGTTTGCCTCGCAGAAAGTTTTAATCAAAAATCAGTTTACCGAGCCGAGATTGATAACCGCCGGGAAAAGGACGCTGAAGCAGAAGAAGAAGAAGAAGAAGAAGAAGGGAAAGGACATGCTCATCATCATCATCATCATCATCATCATCATCATCATCATCCATTGCGGTCGGTTAGCGCTGTGTCAGTGGAGGAGGCTCGGGCCCAGCAAAATCCTTGATTCGCGCAGCAAGGATGAGTTCATTTGAAGTGTACCAGCTCTCTCTACTTCTTCTTCTTCTTCTTCTTATTGAGGTTAAACTAAACATAAAATTTTAATGATTGCAACGTGTGCAGCAGTACGCCACTTGCCACACAGCTGCCGGTTTGCGTTTCGCAAACTGCTTTGATGGTTTCCGGAATGATGCTACTGTTTGGGGGCGGTTTGTTGCAAACGGTTGAAGGCTGAACTACTTTCGGCGGGTGGTTTGATCTTTTTTGAGGTTAGTTTTTTTTCCTCTTTGGCTGTGGTGGCGGTAGAAGATGGCTTTTGGCGCGGAAAGTTGACAATCGGATAAAGGAACTATTTAAGTTATGTGGAGTGGAAGAAGCTGGCAAAAAGTTACGATGGAAATAATTTTAAAATTTGATGCATACGCTTGTCTGTTTTAGGTTAGTTTTATTTTTTCAATGGTTCAAGCTCTAGAACTCTAGATAGAAGGCCACTCAGTGCTCAGTGCTGGAAATTTGACAAGGAACTAACGGAGCTTTTTTTTAATAATCTATTAGTTTGAACTCTGAACTCAGTTGGCGCAAACGCTTCGCTGAAAGTAAGCTGTCAATGTGGACAAAATTTTAACTGATATTCGTCCATTCCCACCTAGGCGGTTGTTTGAGACTGCAAAGCTCGATATTCCACAGAAATTTATAAAAAGGTTTTGTTAGGGGTCCTAGCACGATATTTGGGCTTCATTCTTATTGCAATTATTGAGAATAATTATTGGGGATTTCAATTTCACCTAATGAATAAAAATCATGGCTCTGGAAAACCTCAAGGGTCTCAAACTTACCACTGAGACCCTCAAAACAGATTAGCTAAAATTGACAAACTCAAAATCACCCTACAATCAGTTAATGATCTTGGTTCTTGGTTGAGACCTCAAGCTATCAAAACTATCCATACATGAGTGGAGTGATTGTCTAGTATTCCACGATTTAGTACCCTAAGTTAGCAGAATTCCTTCCAGTTGAATTGTTCTAAAACAATGTTTAAATGGGCACGGCACAGAATTGCCCTTGCATTGTGACCCTTACCATTGTTATTGTTTATAAGTTACGATTTGAACTCCCGAGGTCATCAAGAATCATAAATTGTCTTTCGATCTGGACCCATTAAGGGAAATTCATTTGAAAATAAAAGTTCTGGAGGTCTCGAGGTAGAATTTGAGACCTGCAAGATTGTCAGAAAGCCTTTTAAGTTAATGACAGATATCATAAGGAATAAGAGTCTGTCCGTGAACCACTGTTCCAGATTGAGATTTCTAAGCATGAAATTCTTCAAATTGGGACCTCCAAACGGAGTCAGGTTTAAAGGAATCGATTACGTGTTCAGTTCTAGGGTCTATCTCAGGTTTCATTCTTATTCTAGGAAGTTTTTGATTTCTAGGGTCCTCAAATTGATCAATTTGTAGAACCATTTTATCAAATCAAAAAGAGTCTCAATGGGATGTTTAATTAGGAAACCATTTTGAAACGGTAAAATAAAATAACCTCATTGCTTTTGATGTCCTAAGGTCGCAATCGAATTGGCATCGACAGACACTGACATGGGAAGATAGGTTAATCTTTCATGCTGACATGCTTCATCATGATTCAAAGACAAAATCAAACTATCCATGGACTTCCGGTCGAATTGAATGGGTCTTGTGATTTGGGACCCCAAGAGAATTTAATTTCTTCCTGGTGTTTTGTTGTTTGAAACAAGCTATCTGAGCCTGTATCTTCACAAACGATCGCTTATTCTTTTGTGAAAATGTTTGATCATCTTGAATTGATTAAGGAATGCATTAATCTTAAATCTTATCACCAAGAATGTCATTTAAACAAAAAAAAAAAAAACAAGTGAAACGTTTGAAATTATATGGTTTTGAGGTCCCAAGTCTTGAAATATTAATCATCTGATCAGTAAAAAATTTACTTCAGGTCCATTGCACTGGAACGACCTGGTTTAATGGTCTGAATGACTCATTAGAATGATTGGGACCCCTTTAAATTAAGTTAGCTGAATGATTAGGACCCCAGACTAAAACATTCTCCCCGATAGTTTGTTTTGGGGTCTCTCAAGATAGTAGTCGAACGAATCCGGAATATTACACAGGATTAATATGAACAAATTTAGTAAAACTTCAGCAACTGCAATGCGTAGCTTCTGGTCTCGAAAGCTTAAATTCAGAGTTCTGAAATTAAAGACGGAAAGAACGTGTTCAATATAGTAGGGGTCCTAAAACTTACCGAAATGTATAGCTTCACTTATGATGCTCTAACAAATGTTGATAAATTGAGGTACATATTGATGGAAGTACCGAGTAAATTTGCAAGCTAATTGAGTTTAAGACCCCAAGAAATTTCGTTTTATCCTTTGTTCGCTCTTTTGCCGTTGGAAATGGCCAGGCACTGATTCAATAGCTTGAGATAGAAACGTTATTTTCGAGGACAGTTTTTGGAGAACCTCCACACCTCTTGATAATCTTAGGGTCCTTGTTACCTACCGAGCTACAACCAAAACTCTCACCAGACACATCAAATCAGATGAGAATTCAGAAATGAGTGCAAAGGACCCGAAGAGGGGTTTTGAAGAATATTGGGAGAGATGATTGAAATTCTTGAAATTTTTCTCAAGTTCTCAGAACTCCTCTGGAGATACCCCAAATTTTCCAGATGTTCATAAAGCAGCTCTTAAAATTCCCAAATTTCCCAGAAGTTCTCGGAACTGCCTCGAGACTTTGAAAGTTCTTGAAGTTCTTTGGACTTCCCTGAAATTCTCTGGACCGTGCAAATTCTGAAGTCTTAAGAGCAGATGAAAATCCAGATGAGATGTTTGGCGGGAATATTGAGTGCAACGGACCCAAGATGGATTGTGAAGAATATTGGGAGAGATTCTTAAAATTCTTGAAGTTTTTCTTAAGTTCTCAGAACTTCTCTGGAGTTTCCCCCAAAAATTTCCAGCTGTTCAAAAAGCAGCTCTTAAGATTCCCAAATTTCCCAGAAGTTCTCGGAACTGCCTCGAGACGTTGAAAGTTCTTGAAGTTCTTTGGACTTCCCTGAAATTAGCTGGACCGTGCAAATTCTGAAGTCAAGTCTTAAGACCAGATGAAAATCCAGATGAGATGAGTGCAACGGACCCAAGATGGATTCTGAAGAATATTGGGAGATATTCTTAAAATTCTTGAAGTTTTTTTAAGTTCTCAGAACTTCTCTGGAGTTCCCCCCGAAAATTTCCAGCTGTTCAAAACGCAGCTCTTAACATTCCCAAATTTCCCAGAAGTTCTCGAAACTGCCTCGAGACTTTAAAAGTTCTTGAAGTTCTTTGGACTTCCCTGAAATTAGCTGGACCGTGCAAATTCTGAAGTCTTAAGATCAGATGATAATTCAGAAATGAGATGATTGGCGGGCATATTGAGCGCAAAGGACCCGAAGAAGGATTCTGGAGAATATTTGGAGATATTCCTAAAATTCTCCATTTTTTGCTCATGTTCTCAGAACTCTTCTGGAGTTCCTCCAATTTTACAGCAGCTCCTCAGATTCCCAAATTTCCCAGAAGTTCTCGGAACTGCCTCGAGACTTTGAAAGTTCTTGAAGTTCTTTGGATTTCCCTGAAATTCTCTCGACCGTGCAAATTCTGAGGTGTTAAGATCAAATGAGAATACGTACATTGAACCCAGGAAGGATTCTGGAGAATATTTGGAGATATTCCTAAAATTATCGAACTTTTTCTTAAGTTCTCAGAGCTCCCCTGTAGTTTCCCCTATTTTCCAGATGTTCAAAAAGCAGCTCTTAAATTTTCCTGAAGATCGTGGAACTGCCTCGAGGCTTTAAAAGTTCCTGAAGTTCTTTGGGCTTCCTTGGAATCATCTGGGCCGTGCAAATTTTGAAGTCTTGAGATCAGATGAGAATTCAGAAATGAGCTGTTTGTCCGGAATATTGAGTGCAAATTACCCAAGAGGGATTTTTGAGAATATTAAGGAGATTCCCGAAATTTTTCTTAAGTTCTCCGAACTCCTCTGTTGTTCTCCCAATTTTCCAGCTGTTCAAAAAGCAGCTCTTAAGATTCCCAAGTTTTCCTGAAATTCTCGGAACTGCCTCGAGAATTTGAAAGTTTTTGAAGTTCTTTGGACTTCCCTGAAATCATCCGGAACGTGCAAATTTTGAAGTCTGAAGATCAGATGAGAATTCAGAAATGAGATGATTGACGGGCATATTGAGTGCAAAGGACCCGAAGACGGATTCTGGAGAATATTTGGAGATATTCCTAAAATTCTCGATTTTTTTCTTAAGTTCTCCGAACTCCTTTGGAGTTTCCTCAAATTTACAGATGTGCACACAGCAGTTCCTCAGATTCCCAAATTTTACAGAAATTCTCGGAACTGCCTCGAGACTTTGAAAGTTCTTGAAGTTCTTTGGATTTCCCTGAAATTCTCTGGACCGTGCAAATTCTCTAGACCATGCAAATTCTGAGGTCTCAAGATCAGATGAGAATTCAAAAATGAGATGTTTGGCGGGAATATTGCGTACAGTGAACCGAGGAGGGATTCTGGAGACTATCTGAAGATATTCCTAAAATGCACGACATTTTTCTTAAGTTCTCAGACCTCCCCTGTAGTTTCCCCTATTTTCCAGATGTTCAAAAAGCAGCTCTTAAATTTTCCTGAAGATCGTGGAACTGCCTCGAGACTTTGAAATTTCTTGAAGTTCTTTGGGCTTTCCTGGAATAATCTGGGACGTGCAAATTTTAAAGTCTTGAGATCAGATGAGAATTCAGAAATGAGCTGTTCGGCCGGAATATTGAGTGCAAATTACCCAAGAGAGATTCTTGAGAATATTAAGGAGATTCCCGAAATTCACGAAATTTTTCTTAAGTTCTCCGTGCTCCTCTGTTGTTCTCCCAATTTTCCAGATGTCCAAAAAGCAGCTCTTAAGATTCCCAAATTTTCCTGAAATTCTCGGAACTGCCTCGAGACTTTGAAAATTCTTGAAGTTCTTTGGACTTCCCTGAAATTCTCTGGACCATGCAGATACTGAAGTCTTCTAAGAATTACTTAAAAGTTTCCACAATTTTCGTAACGTTCATGAATCTGCCTTGATTTTCTTCGACTTCCTAGGAAATTTCTGCAATTTTCCTGAGCTTGATTCTCACGGAACTTCCCTTAAAAACTTTAAATTTCCCTAAACATCTGTGAACCTCCCTGAAGTGACCTTAATTGTCCTAATCTTCATGGATCTCTCTTAAGGTTCCTGCCATTTTTCTCGAATTCTTGGAAATTCCTGAAGTATTCAGAGCTTCCATGAAGTTCTCTAAACTCCTGTAAATTTCTGCAATTTCCCTGAAGTTAACAGAATTCATGTGGGATCTGAGGTTCTTCGATCTTCACTGATGTTCTCAGAATTTCTCTATAGTTCTTGCTATTCTTCTGATGTTTTTTGTTTCGGTAGTACTTCCTTGGAGGTCTCTGAACTTCTGTTAAGTTCCTGTAATTTTTCTGGAAAACTGGGAGCTTCTGAAAATTTCTTTATATTTTCCCGAAATTATTGCAGTTCCCGCACTACTGGAAACTGCCCTGAAATTTCCAGAACATCAATTAGAATGTGTTCGCATCATCTTAATTACCATTGAAGGTTTTAGAAGCTTTCTCGTAGATCTTGGAACTTTCCTGAAGATCTCAAAGTTTTCCTAAAATTTCTTAAACTTCACTGGAGTTCTAGGGACTTCCCTAAAATTTTCGGTGTTTCTTTGAGCTTCCCGTTATGTTTCTGAAGTTGAAACAGTTTCCAGTAATGGTATCGACATTTAAATGTAACCTGCATTTAATTAAACACCACTAATTCTTCAAGATCGTTAAACATCCACGAAAGTCTATAATTTTCTGACGTTTTCGATGCTGCCCTGAAGTTCTCTACGTTTTCCAAAAGTTCTCTCGAGACTTCCCTCAATTTCGCAGACCTTTACAAGAGTTCCCGCCTATTTCCGGAAGTTAATTAAACTGCCTCAAAGGGCTTCAAATCTTCCCAGGAGCTCATCCCCCCCTTACTTAAAGTTTTCAAACCTTTCTTGAAGCTTGCGGAATACCTTTTCAAACCTCAAACAAGCCATTTCCCATAAAAATTCTTGCCTTTTTTCGGAAGTTAATTACACTGCCTATAAGTTCTTTGATTTTCCCGGAAACTCCCGGAATTTTCCTAAAATTTCCGAAACTTTCTTGAACCTCGCGGAACATCTTTTAAAATCTCAAACAATTGAGCAGGCTTAACGCTACATAAGCCTATTTGTAGGCAGATAAATTCGTTTGTTGGATGCTAAGATCCGAAAATTTTCCAGATAATAATGCAACTTTCCTTATGACTTCGCTATTTTTCTAAAATTTTTGGAATTTGTCATAATTCCTTGAAACTTGTGGATAGTTTCTTTACGATTTTTTTCCATGAAGATAAATTTTGGAACGTCTTGAATTTTTGTTCTATAAATTAATCGGACTCTCTTAAAGATCTCTGATCTTTGTTGAAGTTCCGCATTTTTTCTGAAGTTCTCGCAAGTGCAATGAAGTTATCGGACGTTCTCCGTACAGTAATAGAACTTCAAGATTCCAAAATTTTCCTCTCTGAGTTTTGCTAAAGTTTTCGGAAATTTCCGTAGTTCCTTCTTTGGAAGTCCTGTAATTCCATTTCAATTTAATTGCCTCAGTTCAATATGTTCTTGGAAGCTGATTTTCTTGGAAGCTCTCGCAATTCTCCTCTCTGAACTTCTAAAATAAATGGAAATGTTCGAAAAATCGTTGAACATCCCTGAAGTTCTCCGAACTTCTCTGAAGTTTTTGAAATATTTGTTTTTTGGACATCCCTGAAATGTCCGGAACTTTTTAAAGATTATCGAAATTATCCAGAAATTATTGGAAATTTCCTGTATTTTTCGGAACATGCCCTTACAGATCGTTAAACTTCCCCAATAAAGTGTGGACTTGCCTAAAATTCTCGGAATATCCCTGAATTTATTGCAACTGCCCTTTGAGTTTCCCTGAACATCTCTAATCCTAGCTTCCGTGAGCTTCCTCGAGCTTCCGGAACTTCTTTAGAGTTTCTACAATTTTCCCCAAGTTCTCTGGACATCTCTGAAGTTTTCTTCACCTTCTGGATTAAATAATTGTGAAGTTCTCAGAACGTTTTAAAAGTTGCTGTAGTTTTCCTGAAGCAAATGAAACCGCCTTGAAGTCGTCGAAGCTTCCTAGAAGAGCCGGAAACTTTTTTAACCTATGGTACAACACGTTTGGGTAATTCGTGACTTGTCTGGGAATTGGCGTGAGGGGTACGAACTTTCCTTATGTTTCCGTAGTCTGTTCGAGAAACTTCCCAGAAATTCTCGGAACTGCCTTTTACTATTTTTGAACTTCCTTTAAAGTCTCGTGAAATTAATGGAAGTGCTCTAAAGATCGCTGGAAGTCCCTTCAATTAGCGGAACTTCTTCTGATATCAATGAAACTGTCCCTAAAGTTCTTGGATTTTTCATGGAACTGTAGTGAGGTTCTCAGAACTTTAAATCAACTTCACCATATATTTATGTGTTTCTGCAAAAGTCTTGTATAAGAATTCAATACCTTTGTCTTTTGTCTCTCTTTATTAGTTTTTGTTTGTTTATCCTTCCGTTTCGGTGATTCTCATCGTCGCCCATCGGTCACCAGACGATTCTAGAACCGCACTACCGTTGGTACTGGCGACAACGCTTTGATGAGACAATGAAACCTCACCCTCAAGCTTCTCCCCTGATACATTATCGAAGGATAGGATAATGTACCCCTCTAACCTCGGGTAAGCCGCGAGTATTCGGCCCGTCTCCTACTAGACATAGAATTAAGCGAATTTTGTTAAATACAATGAACAATTAACTATCGGCTCCGTAAAGCTTACGCGATTGAGCCTTCCAAAAAAACGAACGAGATAAAAAAAAAACAAATGTTCAAGAGCTGCACCAAGATGAACTAAGAGCTTCGCTAAGCATAGATTGTAAATCACTGCCTAGAACAAAAATAGGATTCCTTTTGGTACCTATTTTCTTAAAAAAATTAAAATTTTATTTTTAAATTAAATCTCTGCAATAGAAAACTCTTGGAAGTCATTTTACAATTATGTTGATATTCTTATTAATTCTGGTCAAAACTGAAATCAGTACTTTTAAATCCCAATAAAATTCTCATTAGAATTCTCATTTTTTTTAACTAGTTCGTTTATTTGAAAGGCTCAATCGCGTTAGCTTTACGGAGCCGATAGTTCATTGTTCTTTGTTTGTAACAAAATTCACTTAATTCCATCTCTAGTAGGAGTTGGGCCGAATACTCGCGGCTTACTCGAGGTTAGAGAGGTACATTGTCGAAGGATAGGATCAGGGGAGGAGCTTGGGGGTAAGGTTTCGTTGTCTCATCAAAGCGTTGTCGCCAGTATGAACGGTAGTGCGGTTCTAGTTTCGTCTGGAGTTCGACCGGCTATGGTGACCGCTGGGCGACGATGAGACTCATCGAGACGGGGGGGACAAGACAAACAAAAACTAATAAAGATAGACAAAAGACAAAGGACGTCTCTAATAAGAACATAGGGTTGTCTTCCTTGGGCCTCAAGGGTATTCAAAAATCGCTCTTTTGGCGGCGTCATTACCAGTACATTGCCAAACTGCGTGATCGATGTCATCGTAACCGTTTCCACACCGACAGATGTTGCTGTCCACCAGGTTTATTCTATTGAGATGAGCATCTACCGAGTAGTGGTTGTACCTATTAGAATTCACTTGATAAACACTTTAGAATTGCCTTGAAACACTGTTTAGAAATTCTCTTGAAATTAGCTTTAGAACATTCTTCAGAATTTTCTGAAAAATGTCCGTTTAATTCTTCTTAGATTTTTCTGAGTATTGTTCCAAGTTTCCTTACAATTCTCCTCAGAATTTCTGCGGACCTGATCTAGGAAATTTTCTGAAATTTTCCTCTCATAATTCCTTGAAATTTTCCTCCGAATGTTTATGCGTTTATTCTGAGAGCGCTCTTTAAAATGTGTTCGAAGTACAAAATGCCGAATTCTCTCTTCCTGCGATTTTATTAAATTGCTATTCAGGAAGCATACTTAAAAATTCCATGCGATTCGATTCTCCTGGAATCATTGTAATTTTTAACCATCCTCAAAATTCAGTTCTCTTGACATTTTTCCTGGGATTCGTTTAAACATCTGCTCAGAATGGCTTTGGAATAATGTTTGGGATTTTCTTAGATTCTCAGCTTAGATTGTCAGCTGCTTGTGGTAGTGAAATTCTTCAAGTAATTGTGTGCTTATTATTAGGCATTCGACAGTGGACTGTCCACCGATACCTGATTTTATTCAATTTACCTTTGTATGAAGGGCCAAAAACGAAGGGTGTGGACCCTTAAGCAAGAAGAATCTCGTTCCAATGATAAAAATGTTCCAACCCGATACAGAACAAGCCATCATTCGAGGCGATGTCCCCATGAGTGGGGAGAAGAGCCCACCTTCAATTCACGAATTGGTATCAACAGAGGGAGTTGGCAATGCCACTCTCCCCCATCCAAATCGCCTCAATCAGGCGATGGTCTCTTGGTACTACTGCCAAGGAAAACGTCAGAGGAAAGGAAGTTGATGTTCGATTCTCCTCAAAGTTGGTTTGGATTTTTTTCTCAAAATTCTTTGAAGTTCCAGACAGTTGAGAAAAGTTCCAATTCTAGGTATCTTCACCATCCAATATTTCGGGCTCAAAGCAGCCCAATAACGATCGATCCGAAGGCCTTTCAAAACCTTCTTGTTTATGCAACTTTAGCAAATTTGAAGATTGAATATTATATTTATTAGCGACCATTTTAAGATAAATAAAATAGAGTATTTTTGAGTTGCATAAGTGCGATAACTTTCAAAACAGTTCAATAAATTGAAACGAATGCTTGAAGGCCTTCCTCGAATCAGATGAGTTAAGCTAAATTAAACGATGTTAGTATTTACATAATAGTCTATAATTGTCAGTTACACTACCAGGAAGATAGTTTTGTACTTTTATCATATTGATTAAGGATATACAAAACTTTTTAGGAGTTAGATAAGTGCATAACTACTAGTGGTTGTTTTTTTTAAACCTAACCTCGGAATGAGTGAACTTCCAATAGAACTTATGTAAATTCACCATGCAACTAAACGAACGTAAATCAATTGAATGACATATATAAAAACCATACTTACTTAAAAGAGTTAGTCTAACTCCTAGCTGCATTGTAAATCGGTTGAATCAACCTGTGCTGTATTCAATCCTAAAAAAAAACTCGCTCAAACAAGCGCCACCCATTTGAAACACTTTCCAAGCCAATGAATTTCAAACTCGATCATCTCCTATTTGCATGAAACTTTGCATAATTACGGTATGGTATAGTGAATCATTCAGCTAAAGTTCGGCCATTTTGAATTCCGCAAAAATTTCAAAATGGCGTATTCAATACTTTCCAACAAATCATAGCTCGGAAACGTCACTTCCAATTGAAATGGCATCTGAGACAAAATTATAGAGAAATTAATTTCTTTTCAGGATAAATATACACGGTAAACGATTTTAAATCATTTTGGGTAGAAAGTAAAAAAAAAATACTTAAATAACAAAAAATCACCGTCTTTAATATTTTTTTAATATTTTTCATTAAAAATCATTAAACAGCAACTTTTGGTAAATTTTTATTTTTCTGCTTATATATGTATATTTTTGTATTTTTTTTTATAAAAAACGATTTTGAAATTCTAGAAAATGGTTTGCTATGCAAAATTTCATAAAAACTTATCTTAAACTTGTTCACAAGTTATTCATTGAATTTTGTAAATTTTTAAGTGTCTTAAAAATGTTACGGAAGATAGGAATAAAGAAGAAAAACGATATGAAAATAGAAAAGAAAAAGAAGTTTTTATTGCAAAAAAATATTCAAAAAATATTGAAGGGTATAATTCTTTGTTAATTTAGTTTTGAACACTTTTTTAGATTTTTTACACAAAATTACTTTATTATTTTTTACCGTGTATATTTTTGTTAAAAATGAATAAAATTGTGTCATTTTTTTTCATTTATTGAAAAAATTCGAATACGCTATTTTGAAGTCAAAATGGCCGAATTTCAGCTCAAATGCTAATGATTGACTATAACAAACAAACAAATATGCAAAGTTCTTTGCAAATCAGAACAGGTCGCCGCCTCAGATCGATTCGTCATTAGGCGAGGAACTGCTCTTAAGTGACTCATTGTCTAGGCCCAATACCAATAGACCCGGAATAGTCATCAATCAATGTCGATAAACGACACAAATTGAAACCAATTCCATAATCGTTCCTCTGAATCGGCTCAGCAAATCTCAGCTCAGCAAACACAAATTAAACGAAGCGATTCAAATCTGCCTCCTCGTCTTCTTGTCGGAGGCCGGCTTTTGTTTCTCTGTGAGCCAAAGAGTAATAATTTGATTGAATTTTGATTATGTCAGCTGCTTTCCGGACGAGTTGGGTCCATTTGCTTCGAATTCAAAGAAGCTCCTATCTCTGAAGAGAGATTAGTTTTGTCACATCATGGACGAGCAGCTCCTTGAAGTTTGCGCTGCGGAAGGGGGGGGGGGGGGAGGGGACCGGATTAAAACCGAACGGCAATATTTGCTTTTATGTTTATGACCACCTACAAAGTAAGACGACTACGGCGACCGGCAGCAGCAGCAGCAGTTTGTTTTAGAGAGGGATGTTTTATTTACTTAGTTATTTATTCATTTTATCATCATCAACAGAACTGTCCCCGGAAAATGGACCTGCACTTTGCAAAAACGGAACCATGCGGAGAGGGAGGAGGACATAAATTTACATCCTTTACCCGGTCTGTGTGTGTGCCACCGGTTGCAGTCATTCAGGGGGCGAATTTCCGAAAAAGCCCGGCCCTCGCTCTGTTATGAATAATGTCAGAGGTAATCAAAAGATGGTTACGAATTCATGACAAAAGACGAGAAATTACTTTCTTCGTCCTGGACGTGGCCTGAAGGAGAGGAAATGGTGCATTTAATATCTTGTCAAAGTCTTTGAGCGGAAGATGGATGAGTCCAAGTCCTTCAGGCAACACACGTTTCCCGAATGGATTTCCCACAAAAGCGGGAAAGGGGGGGGGGTGATGGTGTCAGGAAACAGATTTAAAGAGCTTGGTTTGCTTTCTTCCTTAATTACAAAATCTCCGGATGCACTCTGTCTCTCGGACGCAGCACAGATGGACTCGAAGTCAAGGTGCAATAAAGCTTCCAAACGAAATCTTCATTATCCACACTGGAGAAATTCCGACAACCTTCCTTCTCCCCGGTGCTGCCGCAAAAACATCGAAAGAAAACTGGAAAAATAATCCTATTATCCGTACTTTACAAACAATCTTACCGAACGAGTACGGGACCGGGAGAAGGAAAGATGGCGCCACCGTCGTCTCGGCGCGTCGGTCTGGGGCTTTGGAGACGGGTCAAACAAATGAAAAGGATTTGTGGTCGACCCGAAAAACCCCTTTTTCTTTTCAATTTCTTCGGCTTTCGGAAAATACGAAATGGTGTTGGGGAGGGGGGTGGGCGGTACAACATTCAACTAGTGTGAGCAGTTCGGGCTGACCAGCGAAAGCGATACGGGAAAGTTTCTAAATTTAATTAGCAGCAAAGTTGAATCGTTTTGTGTGCTTGTTGCGTTTTGTGTGGTCAGTTGTTTTGCTGTGAGACAACGCGAAAGGGCTAAGAGAAGGCTTTTTCAAAAGTTTTCAGTTTTTGTTTGGACGACTGTTGACAAGTGACAGCCGCTTGTTGTTGCTTGGCCCAAGGGATGTAGTCTTGTTGATAGGCGGAAGGTGGCTATTTATGGAGGGTGGGAAATTCTTTGTATGCTTTTGAAAAGGATCAAAATTTTGTGATAAAAGTGGGTCACAAGATAGAAGGAGGCTTGAATAATCGTTTGGGACTACTTAAGTGGGGTGAAGGGTGATTGAAACAGACAATAAATCAATTCGTTTGTAAGTAGTATCGGTTATGAAGTTGTTTACGTTCAATTAAAGAAGTTTCAAACGCTATTGACAGCATTATAATGCTAACATCATTTTGCGTAAAGATCCGCATTTGGCAACACACAATTTTTTACTTAAAAAAAATGAAGTTTTAAATTAATTTAGAAGAAGTTTATTACGAAGATAACGGATGAGATTCAATGCAGGAACATGACAAGATTATGTTTTGGAGGGATCTCTCGTACTTCATCGTATTCGCCTATGGAAATTAGCGTAAATTAATGTGTCGCATGCACATGTTCTGTCGGATCAAAAAGTGGTTCTCGGATCTGGATTTCGGAAGATCCGGATATTGGCCGCTGTGGCCATTTTATGTTTAAGGGGGATCTCATACTCGCCTTTCAAAACTAGCGTAAATTGGTGTATCACATGCCCATGTTCTGTTGGAGCGACAAGTGGTCCTCAGAACCGGATTCCGGAACATCCGGTATGTGACCTAAGAGCCAGACGGTCAAAGATATTGATGCTCTTTGGACAGGTTATTTTGTCATTTTATTCAAAAATAATATGATATGACTCACTTGTACGGTTTTATTTTTGAGAAATCGTCGTGGGGTGAATCCGGAAAGAAATACCCCATTTGAATCCGGAATAACTCCGGAACCAGGTAGTGAATTTTACTGCATATGAAGAGTTTCCTCAGCTTCTATGAATTTCCATGTACTAAAACAAAGTTCTATGAACTTCTACAAGGTGTTCCAAGCATCTTCAAAAGCTACAAGCTTTTTAAACTTATTCTAATTACTACGGAGTTTCCCTGGACTGAGTATTCTAAGCATTTGTTATCCGTATCCTACCGAGTATCTGGAACATTAGCCACGTTCCCTGAAAATTTTTCAAATTACTTCTGAACCGAACCGAATTTGTTGAAGTTCTGCGAATTACTCTGAACTTCTGAAAATTTAACTGAAGCTCTCGAAATTTCTCTGAACTTCCCCAAATGTCTCTGGAGTTCTCCAAAATTCTCCAAACATCTTTGATAGTCTCCGAATTTCCTCTGGACTTTTCCGATCTTCTCTGAACTTCTTCAAGCTTCCCTTAAACTCTTCGAATTCAGCTCAACTTCTTTGAAAATCTCCAAACTTTTCTGAACTTTTTCGGACTTCTTTTATACGTTCCATAATTACTCGAAATCCGTACACTTAGTCCACAAATCGGGACACTTTTCATAGTTGATTATCAGTGCATACTACGCTCAAAATAACAGTCTAATTTTGCCATGGTCTTTTAGTAGCGTCCAAAATCATCAAACATATTTATTATGCAGCAGAATAGACGAAATATTTAATAAAAAAAAATCCGGATTGAAGAACTGTCCGGTAATCGGTGCATTAATGTACTCCAAACTTCTCTAAAATCCTCCCTTCTCTAAAGATCTTCAAACCTTCCTGAATTTCTCTGAAGTTCTCCAAATTTCTAAACTAAAATAATCTAAACTTCTTTAAAGATCTTTGGAGGTCTGGAAAGTTCTGTGGAAACCTCTGTGAACTTATCTGAACTTTTTCGTACTTCTCTAAAATTTTCTGAACATCTCCAAATTTATCTGAGTTTCTCCAAACATTTCTAAAATTCTCTAAATTTATCTGAACTTCTCCGAATTTTTCTGATCATCTCCAAGGTTCTCTTAAGTTCTTCGAATTTTCATGAAATTTTTCGGAAATCTTCAAATTTGTCCGAATTTTTCCGAACTTCTTTAATGTCAATTATCAATCACTGGCTAGCATGCTTAAAATAGCACGTACGTGGTCTTTTAGTAGCGTGGTATTTTAGTAGTGTTCAGAATCGTCAAACATATGTATTATGTTGCAAAGTAGGCGAAATATTTAATAAACAAATTTACTGTTCGGATTAACGAACCCGTTCGGTAGTTAGTGCATTACGGTACTCCAGACATCTCTTAAATTCTACAAACTTCTCTAAACTCCCCTAAAGTTCTTCAAACCTGTCACAATTTCTCTGAAGTTCTCAAAATTTCTCCAAACTTTTCTAAAGTTCTTCAAACATCTCTGAATTTCCCTGAACTACTCAAAAATTCTCTGAATTTCTTCGCATTTCTCTGTAGCTTCTTGAGCTTCTCTGAATATATCTGTAGCTCTTCGAAAATTGCCGAACTTTTCTGAACTTCTCTGAATTTCTCCGAACTTCTTTTATATGTTCCGTAGGTCTCACAATATCTCTAAAGTTCTTCAAACTTCTCTAAACTTTTTCTAAACTTTTTGTCCTTCTTCGAACTTCTTTGAGCTTTTCCGACCACCTCCAAACTTCTCTGAACTACTCCAAAATTATCCGAATTTCTTCGCATTTGTCTGAAGTTTCCTAAGCTTCTCTTAACTTATCTAAATGTATCTGAAGTTATTCGAAAAACATTCGAGCTTCTCTTAACTTCGCCGAATTTCTCCGGACTTCTTTTATATGTTCCGTAATGACTCGAAATCCGAACACTTAGTCCACTCATTTGGACAGTTTAAATAGTTAATTGTCATCGCCTACCATGCGCAAAATAGCTCATACATTTGATCATGGTCTTTTAGTAGCGTTCAGAATCATCACACATATTTATTGTGTTGCAAAGTAGACGAAATATTTAATAAAAAAACATGTTTGGATTAACGAAAACGTTCGGAAGTTGGTGCATTATGGTACTTCAGACATCTCTTAAATTCTACAAACTTCTCGTAAGATCTCTAAACTTCCCTAAAGTTCTTCAAACCTTTCTTAATTTCTCTGAACTTCTCAACATTTCTCCAAACTTCTCGTAAGTTCTTCAAACATTTCTGAATTTCTCTGAAGATCTCCAAATTTCTCCGAAGTAATCCAAACTTTGAAATGTCTCAAAATGTCTCTAAAGTTCTTCAAACTTCTGTAAACTTTTTCGAAATTCTTCGTCCTTCTTCGGACTTCTTTGAGCTTTTCCGACCACCTTCAAACTTCTCTGAACTACTTCAAAATTCTCCGAATTTCTTCGCATTTCTCTGAAATTTCTCGAGCTTCTCTTAACTTCTCCGACTTTCTCCGGACTTCTTTTATATGTTCCGTAATGACTCGAAATCCGGACAGTTAGTCCTCTAATTTGGACAGTTAAAATATTTAATTGTCATCGCCTACCATGCGCAAAATAGCTCGTACATTTGATCATGGTCTTTTAGCAGCGTTCAGAAAAGTAGGCGAAATATTTAATAAAAAAATGTTCGGATTAACCAAAACGTTCGGTAGTTGGTGCATTACGGTACTCCAGACATCTCTTAAATTCTACAAACTTCTCGTAAGTTCTCTAAACTTCCCTAAATTTATTCAAACCTTTCGCAATTTCTCTGAAGTTCTCAACATTTCTCCAAACTTCTCTTAAGTTCTTCAAACATTTCTGAATTTCTCTGAAGATCTCCAAATTTCTCCGAGGTGCTCCAAACTTTTAAAGGTCTCAAAATGTCTCTCAAGTTCTTCAAACTTCTCTAAACTTTTGAAATTCTTTGTCCTTCTTCGAATTTCTTTGCGGTTTTCCGACCACCTTCAAACTTATCTGAACTACTCCAAAATTCTCCGAATTTCTTCGCATTTCTCTGAAGTTTCTCGAGCTTCTCTTAACTTATCTGAATGTATCTGAAGTTCTTCGAAAAGCTTCGAGCTTCTCTTAAATTCTCCCAATTTCTCTGCACTTCTTTTATATGTTCCATAATGACTCGAAATCCGGACACTTAGTCCACTAATTTGGACAGTTTAAATAGTTAATTGTCATCGCCTACCATGCGCAAAATAGCTCGTAGATTTGATCATGGTCTTTTAGTAGCGTTCAGAATCATCACACATATATATTGTGCTGTGAAGTAGACGAAATATTTAATTTAAAAAAATGTTCGGGTTAATGAAAACGTTTCGTAGTTGGTGCATTACGGTACTCCAGACATCTCTTAAATTCTACAATCTTCTCGTAAGTTCTCTAAACTTGCCTAAAGTTCTTCAAACCTGTCTCAATTTCTCTGAAGTTCTCAAAATTTCTCCAAACTTCTCTAAGGTTCTTCAAAAATTTCTGAATTTCTCTGAAGATCTCCAAATTTCTCCGAAGTGCTCCAAACTTTTAAAGGTCTCAAAATGTCTCTAAAGTTTTGAAATTCTTTGTCCTTCTTCGAATTTCTTTGCGGTTTTCCGACCACCTTCAAACTTCACTGAACTACTCCAAAATTCTCAGAATTTCTTCGCAGTTCTTAAGTTTCCCGAGCTTCTCTTAACTTATCTGAATGTATCTGAAGTTCTTTGAAAATCTTCGAGCTTCTCTTAACTTCTTCGATTTTTTCCGGACTTCTTTTATATTACTCGAAATCCGAACTCTTAGTCCACAAATATGGACAATTTTTACAGTTAATTGTCATCGCCTACCATGCGCAAAATAGCTCATACATTTGATCATGGTCTTTTAGAAGCGTTCAGAATCGTCACACATATTTATCTTGTTGCATAGTAGACGGAATACTTAATAAAAAAAATGTCCGGTAATCGGTGCATTACGGTACTTCAAACTTCTCTTACATTCTTCAAACTTATTTAAACCTTTCTTAATTTCTCAGAAGTTCTCAAAATTTCTCCAAACCTTTCTAAAATTATTCAAACATTTCTGAATTTCTCTTAAGTTCTCCAAACTTCTCCAAAGTGCTCCAAACTTGTTGCAGGATCTCAAAATTTCTCTAAAGTTCTACAAACTTCTCTGATCTTCGCAGAACTTTTCCGACATTCTTTACCTTCACCTCTTAAGAACTTCTCTGAACTTTGCCAAACAGCGAACATTTCCAAATTTATATGAACTTTCCGAACATCTCTAAAGGTCTCCGAATGTCTCTGAAGTTTTTCGGAAATCTCCGAACTTTTATGAACTTCTCCAGACTTCTTTTATCCGGAAATCCGGACACTTAGTCCACGAATTCGTACACTATTAATAGGTAATTGTCACTGCTTACCATGTTCAAAATAACACGACATTTTGTCATATATTTATTATGTTTTGCAACAGACAATAAAAAAAAATCAAAATTTCCGGACGACCGAATCATCCGGTAATCAGTGCATTACGGTACCCCAAACTTCTCTTGAACTCTACATGAACTTCTCTGATTTTTCCGAACTTCTCCAAACTTCTTAGAAATTCTCCAAACTTCTCTAAATTTCTCCGAATTTCTCCAAAGTTCTCCGAAGTTCTTCGAAATTCTTATAATTTATCCAATGTTCTCTAAAGTTCTGTGAACTTCTCTGAAGTTCTCCGAATTTCTCTGAAATACTCTGAATATCCAATTTCTCCGGATTCTCAATTTCTCCAAATTTCTCTGCAGTTTTCTGAACTTTTCTGAAGTTCTCTGATATTTTCCGTGAAATCTTGAATTTCGCAGAAACTCCCTGAACTTGGTATAAATGTTTGAAACCTGTTAAAGTTCCCTGAACTTTGCAAAAGTATACTGAACCTTGAAGAGATTATCAGAACCTTGTAGACTAAGTCTTTAATAATTTTATTAGTTTGTTCGGCTGGTATGGGCGGAGATTACTTTTCTCTGGATTTCTCATTCTAGGGTAATACAAACGGTCAGTTTTGCATTGCCCTTTTGGATTACTCTAGACTGAGAAAGCCATAAAAAAGGAAAAGTCTTTTGTAAAATCAACCAACCCTGAACTGAATTTTGATGAACTCTAGAGCAGTTTCCTGAACTGCGTAAAAGTGTTCTGTACGTTGTAGATGATATTTGAACTTTGTAAAATTTTCCTAAACTTCGCTGTATTTTCCAGAAATTTGATTAAGTTCCGTTAAGTCTGTGGAAGCTCTCTGAAATTTGTAGAAGATTGCTGAACTTCGAATAAGTGCTTTGAAATTCAGTGAACTTTATAAAAGTGCCCTGATCTTTGTTTGAGTTCTCTGATCTCTGTAGATGTTCTCTTAACTTCGATTAAGTATGTACTGGAAGCTTGAAAAACTTCATCGATCTTTGATAAAATTCACTAAACTTTAAATTTTGAAGTGCTCCAAACTTCTTTAAAGATCTCCAAATTTATCTATGGTTCTTCAAACTTCTCTTTGCTTCTCCGATTTTTCTCTGAACTGTTCTGAACCTCTTCTATATTCTCCAAAATTGTATGAAATTCTCCGAACTTCTCCGAACTTTTCTGAAACTCGTCGAAATTTTCCGAATTTACCTGAAGTTCTTTGAAGTTCTCCGCACTTCCTAGAAGATCTTAGAATTCTCTAAAATTCTACAAACTTCTCTGAAATCCTCTGAATTTACCATTTCTGCTGAATTCCAATTTCTCCGAATAAACAGTTTCTCAAAATTTATCTGAGGATTCCCCCTGAACGTTGTAAAAATGTTTAAAGCTTGCATAAGTTCCCAGAACTTTGTTAAAGTATACTGAACTTTGTAGAAGTCCCCTGATATCCCGAGAAACCCCAAGAACTTCTTTAAAATGATCCCTGATATTTCCTGAAGCTTCCTGAAAACCGTGGAATTTTTCTGAACTGTGCCAAAGTTCTCTGTACTTTGTAGATGCTTCCTGAATTTTCCAAAATTTTCCTGAACTTCGCAGTATTTTATTGTAATTAGAAGTAGAAGTTCCCTAAACTTTGTGGATGCTCTCTGAACTCTGTACAGGATTACTGAACGTCGTTCAAGTTCCCTGAAACGTAGTGAACTTTATAAAAGTGCCTTGAACTTTGTAAAAGTTCTCTGATCTCTGTAGAAATTCCTTACACTGTACACTGAACTTTGTAGTAGTTCCCTGAACTTTATGAATGTTCCCTGCAGTTTGAAAAAGTTTATCGATCTTTGTTAAAATTTCCCTCCCTTTGAACTTTGAACTTCGAATACATCTGAACTTTTCTGATTGTTCTGAAGCTCTTCGAAATCCTCCGATTTAGTCTGAAATGCTGTGAAATTCACTGAATTTGTCTCAAGTTTTCCGAATTTCTCTATAGTTCTACAAAAGTTATCTGGAATCCTATGAATTTCCTCCTGAATTACAATTTCACCGACCAATTTATCAAAACTTCTCTGAAGCTTCCGAACTTTTCTGACGTTCACTTAGGTTCTCTAAAATATGTTTCCTGAAAGAGTTCCCTGACCTACTTAGAATCCCCCTGAACTTTGTAAAACATATTAAAACTTGCAAAAGTTCCCTAAACTTCATAAAAGTATACTGAACCTTGTAGAAGTCCCCTGAACTCATAAGAAATCCCATACACTTTTCAATAGTATACTGAACCTTGTAAAAGTCCTCTGAACGTCACTGAATTTTCATGAACTCCAGAGAAGTCCCCTGAACTTTTTAGAAGTCCCATGAACTTCGTGAAAATGGTCCCTGATCATCCTAAAAGCTACCTAAATTCTATGGAAATGCTCTTAATTATGAGAAAGCTTTCTGTACTTTGTAGATGCTTTCTGGATTTTGTACAATTGTCCTGAGCTTCGCAGAATTTGCCTGAAATTTGTGGAAATTCCCTAAAGTTTGTGAAAGCTCTCCGAACTTGGAAGAAGATAGCTGAACTTCGTACAAGTTCTGTGAAGTTCAGTGAGTGCCTTGAACTTTGTGCATGCTCTCTGATCACTGTAGCTGTTCCCTGATTTTGGTAGAAGATCACTGAACTTTGCAGAGCTTCAAAGAAGTGTTCACTGAATTTTGTAGCGGTCCTTTTCTGAAGCTTTCCGATTTTTTTTTATTCTCTAAGGTTTCTAAAATATTTTTCCTGAACTCTGTAGAAGTTCCCTGAACTTTGTAAAGGTATATTGAACTTCGTGCAAGACTACTGAACTTCGTTGACTTTTCATGAACTCCATACCAAGTTCCCTGAACTTTTTAGGAACCCCACGAAAATAGTAAAAATGACGCCTGATCTTCCTAAAAGTTACCTGAATTTCGTGGAATTTTACTGAACTGCGTACAAGTTTTCTGTACTTAACGGCGCCGGTGGTGTAGTGGTAAGCGTGATTACCTCTCACCCCAGCAGGCCTGGGTTCAATCCCAGTCGGCGCCGCCGGGATGTTCTGAGGCATAACATCTCTGATCACGCCTTCCTTCGGATAGGAAGTAAAGCCGTTGGTCCCCGGTTCATGAGTTGATGGGTCGATAGGTAGGGTCCAGGTGTGGGAGCTGCCTTCCTGGCACGTCGGTAGCATTGGTGCTCAGCACGGAAAACAAGATCGACGGAAAAAAACAAACCAAAGGAAGTTTTCTGTACTTTGTAGACGCTTCCTGAACTTTGCAAAATTTTCCTGAACTTCGCAGAATTTTACTGATTTTTTTTAGACTTGTAGAACTTTGCTCTCTAGAAGCTTTTTGCATTTCGTAGAATTTCCTAAACTTTGTGCTAGTTTATTGAACTTTGTAATCAATTTCCGAACATCATATTTAAATTAGTTCAAAATACTAAGTTCCCTTGTCCTCCCTCCAAATGATCAATAAATGTAATCCCTAATCTCGAGTAAACCGCGAGTAATCGGCCCCGTTCTACTAACATTAGTTGTAAGAAAATGATATTCACACACAATCATGTAAAAAATATTCGGCTCCGCAAAGCTAACGCATTTGAGCCTTGACAAATAAATGGATTATTAAAAAAAAATCATGTTATATTCCTGAACTCAGTGGAATATTACTGAACTGCGTACAGGTTCCCTTTCATGATGTTCAAGAGTGAACATCGTAGAATTGTTCCCCGAGCTTCGTTAAAGTTTCCTGAACTGCGTATTATTATGTTGTACACTGCTAACAAATTTCATTTTTTTAAGGTTGCCAGAAGTTTGTAAAGGTTTTCTAAGTATTTGTTCAGGTTTCCTGATCTTCGTAGAAGCTCCATGTTCACCGTAAATTTTACTGAATTGCATTTTAAGGCACTGAATTTAGTAGAAAAATCCCTGAATCTTGTAGAACTTCGTAAAACTTTAATGCAGTTATCTGAACTTTTTATACGGATTTTGAGTTTTGTAGATCTTCTCTAAAGTTTGTAGAAGGTCACTGATTTCAATTTTCGTGTAATTTTTAGGAATTTCACTGAACTTTATATAAAATTCCTTAACTTAAACCTAAACCTAAACTAAAGAAAAGTTCAAAGAATTTTAGAGAAAATCGAAGCACTTTAGAGAAGTTTGGAGAACTTTAGAGAAGTTTGGAGAACTTTTACGAAGGCTGTATATGTTTCTCTGCTTAAGCTTTCTTTTGTAAACTTTTTTCTGTGTTCTATTGATTCGTTTGCGTGTTCAAAATGCTCCTAAGTTGACAATTCAACTGAGCAAATCGACGCCGAATAGCGCAAAAATAATCGAATTTCCGAGTTTACCTCAATGAAACTTTACATAACTTTTTGCAACTAGCAATTGGGACCAAGTTGTAAGAAATTGGATTGTCTTTTCAGAAAAAAAAATCATACTGAAAAATATCTCAACTTTTGGTCAAAAACTGTTCAAAACTTCAGTATTAAATAAATCGCATTTTTTTAATATTGGGCCAATGAACACTTTTAAATGGGAAATATTCGTAGAACATCAGATTTTAGTAAAATCCAATAGTCCAAAAAATCGTTTCCTATCCCAAATTACAAAAATGTTGCGCTTAAATTACGATAACAAATTTTTCTAAAAGTTAATGTTCTACGATTTTTGCCCAAGAAAAATTATAATTTTTTTATAAGCTTTCAAATAAACATAAGTTATATCGTTAAAAAAATGCGCCTTTTTTATATTGAAATTTTAAACAGACCTTTTCTTTATTTTTAATGTTTCGTCCAAAATTAAAGTTTTTTTTTCAGTGCGTATACTTTTTTTTTTTTTTTAAAGGAGATCCAGTTTCCTATAAATTTATCGTAGACGTCATTTCGATTATTGAAAAATATTGAACAACTCATTCTGGTGTGTTAGGTGTGATTCAAATTGCCCAAAATTTTGGTCAAAAAATGAAAGAAAATTTTGTTTTATGAGCTTTCAAATAAACATAAATTGTATTAACTAAAAATACTTGTTTCTGTCTGTTTAGTTCAGTTTTTTTTTTACGAAAATTTATGATTTATTTTGCATTGTGTATTTTTTTCAGGAAAACAATCATGTTTTTTACAATTTTGTCTTAGACGTCATTTCGATTGGATGAGCCGTTTTTGTGCAATAAGTTACATCGAAAACGGCATTTTGAAAAATTAAGTGCGATTAAAAATAACAGATTTCCAGCACAAATTCGATTCAGCAAAGTTTCAAGGAACTCTAAGAGGAATCAGAAATTTGTATATTTTCGTGATTTAATAATCATTCTATAAGAACCATTCAATCTTTAAGGGGAAGGGGAAGTCATTATTTTTTGGAAATTCAAAAAAACAGTTATTTCGTTTCAAAACCGAAATTCTGTAAATGAAAATGTGTTCACTATTTTCCGGTAGGCAAGTATAATGCAGTGAACACATTTTCATGAACGTAATTTTAGTTTTGAACGAGAAACTGCTATTGATTTTTTGAAAATTAGTTACATCCTCTTGCATCTTTAGACACCATCAAGCAGTTTTTACCAGCGTTAACGCGATATTAGACGAGTTTCGTATCCTTTCACTATATAGAGTATTGATTTTCCTATCACTGATCAACTCAACTTTTGCAATAATGACAAATTAAGGATAACTTGTTGATGAATATTTAAGCGTTTGTTTGCGAACGCTTGCTAAATTTAAGCTTTTTGACAATCAAGTTAAGCGTTTTTCTCCATGTTAGTTACTAATAAATTAAAGTGTATTTTGCCTGCATTTTCTGTGAACTTTTTCAAACGTTTCCATCCAAAATCGAAGCGTTTGTTTGCACATAATGTTCCTTAATTTGGGTTATGTATAGTTTTTCTTTTTTGTTTTTAAAATCGCAGTAATTGGCTATTTTATATAAGTGTCATGTTGAGAAAAGTTAATCGTTTGCAACAAACGCTTCTGATATTTGAACATTCTAATGCGGATGTACACAGTTTTCATTGCTTTAGTTGTGATTAGCATTGAAATCATTCAAATTTTTCAAATCATAAAAATCATATTGAAATCATAACTCAGCCATTTATTGACGAATTCCAAATCTATTGGCGCTATTTGAAACTACATACTTCAAAAATTTATTTGATATCAATATATTCAAAATTCTATGGATTAATAGCTAAGCAATGATTTTTCAAACATTGCCAATTTTCCGTTACACATTTTACCGGAGGCACCGTGTTAAGGTACCATCCAACCGTTTTTTCCAGCATTTAACAACGTTTTAGACGAGTTTCGCATTTTTGAACCAAATAGAGCATTGCATTTCCTACCATTCAACGACTTACAATTTACACCGTTCAATTGCATTCAAACCAACAACGAACGCTTTCCACTTTCCGGGAAAATCCATTCATCGCTACCCCCCCCCCCCCCTCCCCCCTCATCACCCGTTCGGAAGCGCTTTTCCGCACCAGAAATCATTATTCCGAATCTGAAATGCCATCTCCGTGCGGTTGTAACTGAAATGTATGCCTGCCTCCGGGCGGTTTTGATTGATTTCATCCCCTATTCAAAGTCTGTCACCAATGGATGATGATGATGATGATGATGATAATACCGCAAAACCCCTCCAGGGGGTTTTATCTCACAACATTCCCGCTGAGAGTCCCCTCCCACCCACCAATCACTGCGGCGCCGACAGGTAGTAGCTAGTCAGTGGTAGGTGTGGTGTTTATTCAAATTATTATCCCAACCGAACGGAGGAACGCTTTGATCTGTAGCTCACAAACGGTACGCTTCGCTGGCAATCTATAATACCTAATCGGCTTTAAAGTGCAAAAACGGTTGGAATTGTCGGCCACAGTCATGTGTCAGCTAATCCGGAATTCTCTCAGATATTGTGTGTCGGTTAAAACAATGTGCCATCATTGCCATGCACAGCAGGAATAAACACATAAAACTAATGCTTCCGTCCAAGCGTTTGTCACCACCCTGGTCCTGGTCCCTGGTCCTGGTCCCTGGTTTTAGAGCCACCGGTCATTGATTTCTGATCCTGCTGCTGCTGCTGCTGCTGCCGGTTTCACCTTCTTCTTTGTCTTACTTGGATACGCTTTGATAACCGGATCTTCCGACAGGAGCTGGAAGGCCTACATTCAGGAGAAATGTTTGTATCGAAAATGTTCCTGCCTAATAAATAGTCACACTCACACCGATGCATTCATTGTACTGTAGGCACCGAAGCCAAAGGTGCCATAACCATCCATGTAGAAGAAGGCACCGGAGATTTTTGCACCTGACGCATTGTCCCCGTTAGGGGGGGGCGAGACTCGAATGCAACATCATCATCATCATCGTTTGTTCGTTCGTTATGACAGTTGCCAGTGAACGGGAAGATGTCTCCTTGCTCTCCGGCGCTGGGGGTGGTGTGGATGGTTCCGACAGCTTTTCACCGGTTTTGTTCTAATCGGCCTGACAGGTTTGTGTAAAGAAGTTGGGTGCATGCTTCCTATCGGATGCCGGCGGTTGGGAGTTGATGATGGGGTTTCGACAGAGGTTGGAAACGAAAGTTTCTGGTTTCCTGATCGTTGGGATCGATTTTTCCGGGTAAAAGTATCACTTAAGTAGTTCGATTCGATGCGCTGGGATGCTGGAAATCGAGCGGTGAAGGTAGAATCGGATTTTGTTGTTTGTGCGGTGTTATATAAAGTATTTAAGAGTTAGTATAAGTCCGTGAAGTTCCGGGAAAGGTGTTAAAATTTGTTGAAAATTGTTGGATCGGTCTTCTGATTGCAGAAACAACTTTTCAGTGAGTCGTTGCTGTCGATAAATCGTTCATAGGACAATTAAATGATATTTTACAAAGTTTGATCATGTTTTAGTTATTCAACTAATCAGTTTGAAGAGATAACTATTACTTAAGTCGTCTCAAGTGACACAGTATAAACCCAGCTGTATGCTGATACACTTTTATCATATTTTTCCTTATCAAGAAAGTGGCATACAATGCATTTTTCGAGTTAGATAGGTTCCAAAAACAATCCCGGTGCAAATTTAACTGCATTTCACTAACAATTCTCCATCTCTCTTTTTCATTCCAGGTGAGTTTCCCATCGTTCATTTGCTGCCAACTGCTACCGTAAGTCGCATTCCCTTTCCGGCGGTGCCAACCAACGCCAGGATCGAGCATTCGATATAATTAATGTTCATTTAAGGGGGTTGGATTGCAATCGCATTACTCGAAATCCATTTCCCATCAAGTCACCCTTAATGACTTTAATCCATTTTCCATTCTTGAATTTCGCCTCAACCCCCCCGCTCTCCGAATTCTCCCAGGATGCATGACGCGAAACCATGCATCAAGACGCGAACCCAACGTGATAAACAGCTTCTTCCCTCGAGAAGCAGCAACAGACGCAGCCCCAAGTGAAACCTATTAAATTATTCAAACAACTCATTTAAAATTTATTTCCATGTTTCATTTACTCTCGCTCGCTCCAAATTTTCGAAATGCGTTCGTTCTTGGTCCGTGCTTCGTCCTTCGAAAGGTGCCACGCGGATATTAGAGTAAATAATAAACTTTTATACGCTTCTTTCCCCCCCCCCCTGCTCTCTCGGTTGGATTCGGTAAAGCCCGACTTTATTAATGGTCGCTCATTTTTTTTCCGGCCGCAACACCACTCGTCCCGCTTCAGTCCTGGGACCCCGGGAAAATTGCGAGTACGTACCACCTTCACGATTACAATTACAGTTCCGGCGAACGATGGCGGAGTGCATTTCTTCTTTTGTGAAGATAAAGAGGTTGTTGCCAAGGGCGACACCCGAAGCAGATTATAGTGCATTTTATTGTGCTGCTGCACATCAGGTGCGCCGAGGACCGGCATCAATCTCGCTCAAGTGAAGCAGCAAACTGCCATTTAGGAGGTCCAGATTGATGCGCTTCGTCGGGATTGAGCGGGTGGCGAAAACGAAATCGGATTTGGTGCTTAGGTTGAAGATATATAAAGAATTTACGGTTTCGGTAGGGGGTTTGGGAAATTACGATAAACTCAGTTTCGAGTTGATGATAGTACTACTTAAGTGGTTTTGTTTTATTGGAAATTGTTTTCGGTAGAGACGTATGTTTTCAGAATTTTAATAATTGTTCAAATCATAGATATATGAAGAATTCCAGAGTTAGGATAACTTTTTGAATTTCTCATTTTTTCGCTAAATTATTTCAAATGTATCAAAATATCAAACTGATTTTTCCTGGAGCTGAAAGCGTTTAATTACACAGCCTTTCATGACTTTCACGTTTTCATAATTTCAATGTATCAATTTCACGACAAGCATTAAGTTTTATTCATTTTTCAACAACTTTTACCCCCTTAACACATGACTTAAGTAGTCCCCCCTCGTTATCTACATCAATCTTCATGCTCTGAAACAACAATCCATCTCCCGAACTCCGATCCACGCGATATACAAAGCAAATACGAGTTTGTACAACTCGCAAAAACACCCCTTCTGATTCGATTCCGACTTCAAACAAACCAATTTCAACTCAAATTAAGCCCGAAATGGCATGTTTTCAACCCGTTTGCGAAGAGAGCGAGAAACGAGTATCATTTAATTTTCCCGTCGTGTCCCCAGCGGCGTCGTCGTCGTCATCGCTGCAACAACAACAACAGGCACACGCAACAGATAGCGGAAAACCGGATGTCACTTTTCACTTCCGTTTTTACCCCACCCACCCGACCGCTTGCTGTGCTGTGATTAATAATAAAAGTGCAAACCTCCTGCTGCTGGTGCTGCTGACTCACATTCCGCCGTTCCGTCGTTTCGTTTTACGTTGTTTTTGATATATTTCATTTGCCTGCCGAGCGGAAAAACTTCTTCTCACACGTTGCATTGTTTCGGGTGGAACCCTTTTTTTTCTCCTGGAGGACACGGGAACGAGTAGTAGCGAGCGAAGAGTGAGTGAAAATATAAAGTTTAAAACTCACTTATCTTAACGTCATTTCGCTTCTTTCTCGGCAGTTGGTGTGCAAGTTCGTCGTCATCGTCGTCGGAGCAGACACGCGTTTCAAGGCAAACCGGGATCAAGTTTCGCGTGCTCCTTTCCCCGTTCGGCGTCTGTTTTCGCTAGTTTCGAAAGTTTGCCGAGCTGTTTATTTACGTTTAAATTTTTGTTTACGGGTGACGATGGCTTTGTCTGGAAATTTGCGGGAGAAATTTCTCAATTTTCGTGGTGGAAGGCAGTGATTGGTAGCGTTGGTGGTTTTGGAAACTGTTTTGAGCGGGCTGTTGCGGGTGAGAACAATACTTAAGGGGTTTTAAATCGTTGCTTTGGGAGTTGGGAATGGGTGGAGTTGCTGAGATTTAAAATATAAACCGAACAATGTTGATTTATTATGTTTTCAAGAGTTAGAACAACTATTGGAACTACCTTTAAATCAGAAAACAGCACTTTAAATGATGGTAAAATATGCTTTTAAGGTTTAAATAATGCGGTTCAAGGGTTGAAGAGATTCTAGTTCAATTTTCGACATCAGGTTGAACTGCGGGAAGTTGTGCAAGATTCAAAGAGGGATTTAAGGCTTCTATGATTGGTAAAGGCAACATTTAAGTGGTTTTAATAGTTGCCTTTCGCTTCAATAACGAGAAAAGCGAAAGGCAAACAGAATACGATTAAGATATGACTGATTTATCAAACTTTTAGGAGTTAGTACAACTGTTTCAACTATCTGAAAAAGCGAAAAGTTTACACTTTGGTTTATTTATTCGATGTTTGCAGCGTCATTTTGGTGTTTCTAACGCCATTTTGGCGTTTGAGGACGGAATTTGATCCTACATTTGAAGAACCATTTTGGGTTTTCCAAAGTGATATTGGCATTTTAAGGTTACTTTTGGGGTTTGAAGGTTACTTTGACGAAAATTTTCTGCATTTTAAGGCAACCCAAGTAATACTGTATGTTTCATTAAGGTTTTAAAACTTTCTACAAGTCTAAATCATGGTCTACAGAATCCTCATAACACCAAAATCACCAGTTGGGTTTGGTTTATTTGCCGACTACAGTGTCAATTTGGTGATTCTGAGGTTAATTTGACGTTTCAAAAACCATTTTGACGTTCCTAAATCCATTTTGACGTTCAAACTAATTTGACGAATCATTTTTGCGTTTCATAAACCAGATTTACCTACAGTCAAGATTCCTATAGTACGGTTAATAGGGACCGCACAATCGGAACCGGCATTAACGAATACACGTACCATATGGGTTTAGAGATAATTGGGAACCAACACTTATTGAGAGTAATTTGAAGAGATAACTTCCTGGTGCCTTCTGAAAAATTATTAACAAGATGAATGACAAGCTTTTGCGAAAATTTTGGATCCGGAAAGTCACAAGTCTGGTCCTCCGGAAGACTCGGAACTCGCAGGGGATCGGATGGGAAATTTATGAAATATCTACTTAGAAAGATGCAGGAAACCCATACTAGCAACATATACATCTTGATATTGAAGGGACCATCGGAAACTGACGCTGTTTGGAGATTTTTTTTTTAAAGCTTTATTAAAAAGATTTTTAGCCTTAGGCTAGAAAAGGAGAATTTTGTAATTTTTTCATCGTTTGAAATTTTATTTTTTTTTCTTGATTTGTTTTCCGTCGATCTTGTTTTCCGTACTGAGTACCAATGCTACCGACGCCAGGAAGGCAGCTCCCACACCTGGATCCTACCTTTCGACCCATCAACTTATGGGCCGGGGACCAAAGCTTTTACTTCCTTTCCAGGAAGGCGTGATCAGAGATGTTATGCCTCATTGGATTGAACCCAGGCCTTTTGGGGTGAGAGGCAATCACGCTTATCACTACACCACCGGCGCCGCTAGCGAGTGAAAAAGTAACCATATTTAACAGATTAAACTATAGTATACTTTAAAATGTTTACTAAAAATTCCATATTCCGGTCTAAACTTCTAATTCATTCTTATGAGACGTCTATGAGCGGTTCCGATGAAACCGTGTAGCTCTAGGATCAGTTTCATTAATTTACCATATTTTCGGATCTTCCGGATTTTCCGGCGGACCATCCCGTGATCCCCAGCGTCCAATTTTCTGGTCATAACTCCAAATTTATTGTGATAAGACGTCTATGAGTGGTTTCTAAAAAACCGTGGAGCTCTAGGATCAGTTTCATGAATTGACCACTTTTACGGATGTTCCGGATCTTTTAGTGAACCATCCCGTGATCCCCAGCGTCCAATTTTCTGGTCATAACTCCAAATTTATTGTTATAAGACGTCTATGAGTGGTTTCGAAGAAACCGCGGAGCTCTAGGATCAGTTTCATGAATTGACCACTTTTACGGATGTTCCGGATCTTTTAGTCAATCAATCCGTGGTCACCAGCGTCCAATTTTCTGGTCATAACTCCAAATTTATTGTGGTAAGACGTTTATGAGTGGTTTCTAAAAAACCGTGGAGCTCTAGGATCAGTTTCATGAATTTACGGATGTTCCGGATCTTTTAGTGGACCATCCCGTGATTCCCAGTGTCCATTTTCTTGTCACAACTCCGAATTGATCGTGATAAGGCGTTTATGAGTGGCTTCTAAAAAACCGCGGAGCTCTAGGATCAGTTTTATGAATTGGCTACTTTTACGGATGTTCCGGATCTTCCACAGGGTTAGACTTATGATCTACCGGAAACTGACTATTCCCAAAAGGTGACTGCTTAACAACTTTAGACATCAGGATGTTATCTCTGCTAATTGCCGTACAATCAGTGTTTGGTTGGTCCCAATTAGATCAAATCCCATATGGTACGTGTATTGATTCATGACGGATCGACCGTATTCTGGGAATCCAGTGGCACCCGTACTATAGAAATCCATACTATAGGAATCTTGACTGTGTATAGTTAAATCTGGTTTAAGGGTTAAGTTCAAGGCGAAGAAATCGGTCCTGAGTTAGCTAAATTAGGATCCTGGTAGACTAGGGAAAGGGATATACCTTCGACTGATCCGGAACACCCGTAAAAATGGCCTATTTTTTAAACTTGTCCTAAAACAAGTCTTATACAGTGGAATCAGCGATTGTGACCAACACATGAACCATGGTTGCCACTAAATGGTTCCCCGGAAGATCCGGAACGACCGTAAAAATGGCTAATTTTGGAAACTGCTCCTCGAGGCCCACGACTTATTCTTAAAACAGGCGTAGCTGTGTTGTACAGTGGAATCAGCAATTGTGACCAAAATATGAACCATGGTTGCCACGAACTGGTTCCCCGGAATATCCGGAAGATCCGGAACATCCGTAAAAATGGCCAATTTTGGAAACTGGTCCTAGAGCCCCACAAGTTTTTCTTAATACAGGTGTAGCTGTATTATATAGTGGAATCAGGCATTGCGGCTAACATATTAGCCATGGTTTCCATGCAATGGTTCCCCGGAAGATCCGGAACGTCCGTAAAAATGGCCAATTTTGGAATCTGGTAAAGCCCCACGACTTTTTCTTAAAACAGGTGTAGCTGTGTTATATAGTGGAATCAGGCATTGCGGCTAACATATTAGCCATGGTTGCCATGAAATGGTTCCCCGGAAGATCCGGAACGTCCGTAAAAAATACCAAAATATTATAAACTGGTTCTAGAGCCCCGTGACTTTTGCTTAAAACAGGTGTTACTGTGTTATATAGTGGAATCAGGAATTGTGGCCAACATATTAGCCATGGTTGTCATGAAATGGTTTCCCGGAAGATCCGGAACGTCCGTAAAAATGGCCAATATTATAAACTGGTTCTAGAGCCCCGCCACTTTTTCTTAAAACAGGTGTTGCTGTGTTATATCTTGGAATCAACGATTGTGACCAACACATCAACCCTGGTTGCCACTAAATGGTTCCCCGGAAGATCCGGAACGACCGTAAAAATGGCCAATTTTGGAAACTGCTCCTCGAGGCCCACGACTTATTCTTAAAACAGGCGTAGCTGTGTTGTACAGTGGAATCAGCAATTGTGACCAAAATATGAACCATGGTTGCCACGAACTGGTTCCCCGGAAGATCCGGAACGTCCGTAAAAATGGCCAATTTTGGAAACTGGTGAAGCCCCACGACTTTTTCTTAAAACAGGTGTAGCTGTGTTATATAGTGGAATCAGGCATTGTGGCCAACATATTAGCCATGGTTTCCATGAAATGGTTCCCCGGAAGATCCGGAACGTCCGTAAAAATGGCCAATATTATAAACTGGTCCTAGAGCCCCGCCACTTTTTCTTAAAACAGGTGTTGCTGTGTTATTTAGTGGAATCAGTGATTGTGACCAACACATCAACCATGGTTGCCACTAAATGGTTCCCTGGAAGATCCGGAACGACCGTAAAAATTGCCAATTTTACCAAAATATTATAAACTGGTTCTAGAGCCCCGTGACTTTTGCTTAAAACAGGTGTTACTGTGTTATATAGTGGAATCAGGAATTGTGGCCAACATATTAGCCATGGTTGTCATGAAATGGTTTCCCGGAAGATCCGGAACGTCCGTAAAAATGGCCAATATTATAAACTGGTTCTAGAGCCCCGCCACTTTTTCTTAAAACAGGTGTTGCTGTGTTATATCTTGGAATCAACGATTGTGACCAACACATCAACCCTGGTTGCCACTAAATGGTTCCCCGGAAGATCCGGAACGACCGTAAAAATGGCCAATTTTGGAAACTGCTCCTCGAGGCCCACGACTTATTCTTAAAACAGGCGTAGCTGTGTTGTACAGTGGAATCAGCAATTGTGACCAAAATATGAACCATGGTTGCCACGAACTGGTTCCCCGGAAGATCCGGAACGTCCGTAAAAATGGCCAATTTTGGAAACTGGTGAAGCCCCACGACTTTTTCTTAAAACAGGTGTAGCTGTGTTATATAGTGGAATCAGGCATTGTGGCCAACATATTAGCCATGGTTTCCATGAAATGGTTCCCCGGAAGATCCGGAACGTCCGTAAAAATGGCCAATATTATAAACTGGTCCTAGAGCCCCGCCACTTTTTCTTAAAACAGGTGTTGCTGTGTTATTTAGTGGAATCAGTGATTGTGACCAACACATCAACCATGGTTGCCACTAAATGGTTCCCTGGAAGATCCGGAACGACCGTAAAAATTGCCAATTTTGAAAACTGCTCCTCGAGCCCCACGACTTTTTCTTAAAACAGGCGTAGCTGTGTTGTACAGTTGAATCAGCAATTGTGACCAAAATATGAACCATGATGGCCACTAAATGGTTCGCCGGAAGATCCGAAACATTCGTTAAAATAGCCAATTTTGGGAACTGGTCCTAGAGCCCCACGACTTTTTCTTAAAACAGGTGTAGCTGTGTTATATAGTGGAATCAGGAATTGTGACCAACATGTGAACCATTATTGCCATGAAATGGTTCCCCGGAAGATCCGGAACATCCGTAAAAATGGCCAAATTTGAAAACTGGTCCTAGAGCCCCGTGACTTTTTCTTAAAACAGGTGTAGCTGTGTTATATATTGGAATCAGGGATTGTGACCACAGTTTCCATGAAATGGTTCCCCGGAAGACCAAATATGGACAAATATGGACACTGATTTCATCAGGACGGTCCTCCGTAAAATCCGAAACATCCGTAAAAATGACCAGTTATTTCAAATCGATCCTAGAGCAACACGATTTTATCGAAAACAGTTCAAGTTGTGTTACATAATCGAATCCCTGGTTGTGACCTGGTGGCTGGTGGCCATGGGATAGTCCTTCGAATGATCCGGAACGTCTGTAAAAATGGCTAATTTTTTAACTAGTCCTAGAGCTTTGCAATTTTTTGTTTTGAATGACTTGTAATTATTTTTTTTATATAATTACTTTATGTGTACAGGCTCAATCGAATAAACTTTACAGAGCCGAGTTATCCTTTGCGTTATAAATTATTACTGTCTTAAATTTAAAGTTAAAGGCACTGGACCGAGTACTCGTGGTTGGCTCGAGGTTAGTGGAGATTTACATTTTTTTGGATGGGAAAAGGGAAGAAGGAGGTTTGAAATGTGGTTTACGATACAACTATTTAATTAACCCTAAAGCATGGAATTATTTCTATTCATGTTGAAAACAAACATTGAAAAAAAACACCCACACGTACAAAATACAAACTAAACACAAGGTTAATCAAACTTACAATCTAAGGTTAATATCCTTAAAGTAAACATATATGAGTTTCATAAACTCCAGATCGCGTCTAGCCAAAATATCCCGAACTGGAACATTAGGTTGTCTACCTCGAGCCCGAAGGGAATCATAAAAATGTGATCTGACTCCAAGATACTCCGAACAAGACCAAAGGATGTGATCAGCGTCCTGGTAACCTTGTCCACATTCACAGAGATTGCTGTCTCCCAACCCCACACGAAACAAGTGAGCGTTTAAACAATAGTGATTGGATATGAGACGAGACATCACGCGTAAACTTGTAATTATGTAAAATAATCGAATCTGGGGTTGTGACCTGAATTTGGACCCTGGTGGTCGTGGGATGGTACCGTCTGGAAACTCCAGAACGTCCATAGAAATTGCATTTTTTTTTTAAACTGGTCCTAGAACCCCACGATTTTTCCGAAAACAGATTTACTCGTGTTACATAATCGAATCAGACCTGAATAATCATCCAGATCCGGAACTTCCATAAAAAGGCTAGTTTATGAAACTGATCCTAGAGCTCTGCGCTTTTCTCGAAAACACTTGTAGTTGAGTTAAAAAATCGAATGTGGGGTTGTTATTCAAATATGGACACGGAAGTCACCGAGATGGTCCTCCGGAACATCCGAAACATGCATGATTTTTTTCGAAAACACTTGTTATTATGCCATTTAAAAGTAAATGAGGTCTTGATGTAATCACGGACCTCAAAATCGATCCTTCAACTGACTCAATGACTTCTTTAAATTTCGTCTAAATGCGAGCTTTTTCCACGACACGCATAGTTGAATTTCAAGATTTAATATTTTTTCCAGCCCCTGTCCCAAAATTAACTTCCATTAAAGTTCGCCCAACCAAAAGAAGGGACTCAGCTGTGTCATCTACGGCTGCTCTCCATCCCCGCGTCACTGTTTCATCCCTCTTTGTAAACCGAAAACTTTCATGTGATAATCACAAACATAATTTTAAATTTAATTATTTACACCAAAGAGCTTCGCTCCGCTTTTTGGTCCACCTCGTCACCGACGCCGCTGCCGCCGCCACCATCGTAAAGAAGGTAAACATCGTAATCTCTCGTGTTTTATTCGGTATTATCCAAAGGCGGCAGTAGCAGTAGCAACAGCCACCAGCAGTTTGGTTGGACGATGTGCAACAAGCGCCTCTCGTTTGTCATAAAACGTCGTCGTTCCATCCCCCCCAAGTTGGCAGAGGTTATACGACGAAAAGCTGTTTTACGACAGTGCAAGGCTTCTCTGTTTTGGAGGACCAAAATCTTTGACTGAATGACTAAATTTTTCACACCCACCCGTATTTGCCGAGTTCTGTTGGGACTTAAACTCGTTTCCTAGATTTGCTGCTCGCTCTAATTGTATTTACACCTTTTTTTCCAGGGACTCCCCGCAGTTGAGTCCGTTTTCGCTGGAAGGATCGCTGGAACCACCATGTTACAGCAGTGCAAACTAATTGAATTCTACTCGGTTGGAGCGGCTCATTCTAGATTCTAGGATGAAAAAAAAAACTCGGAAAGTTTTCTGTGGGTTCAACGAAAAAAAAAATGTGGAATATGAGCCACGATGATTAAATGTAATTAGCGCCTGGCGAAAAGAGGAGCCCCCATCGTCGTCAGGGATTCGTTTGAAGTTCGTTTGGTAGGCGTTTCGCTAACTAGGTGTAATTTGAAAATGTCAACCCTTATTTTCCTTGGGGAGGGTCGGAGATGACTGAGAACTCGAATGAAAGAGGATTTTTTTTTCTGTTTGAATTGGGGTAAAAAATAAGTTACAATCATAGTTTTGAAGGAGATAATCGCAACCGTCGAATGCAGTTATCCGACGGAATAATTACTTAAGTATCTTCTTAAGTGCTATAAAATCATTCTCCAGTTGAAGAAGAAGAACATGCCACGCTTTTATCTATAATTGCTTTGGCAACCATCAATATACAAAGTTTTGAAGATAGGTTCCTTGCCGACAATGTTAGCGTCCATTACCATTACCTTCTACCTACTTAAGTGGCCCAAAAATGTTCCTGCCCACCGAAGCAGTCTTAAACTCTTCTTTCATCGAAATTTTGCATCCAGCAACAGGATATACAAAAGAAATACGAGTTTGACACAAAGTAGCCACTTCCACCCCCTCAATCGCCCCTCTCAGCGAGCATTTCCAACCAGCAACGTTCAATTTGTGATTATCACCTATTTCGTGAATAATCCGACCCCCCTCCCGTCTCATTATTTGTAATTTTTCCGCGGTTTTTCCAATGCCTCAATTACCCAGCCTGCGAGAGACGGCGAGGCATCCTGCTGATTTCAATTTGCCACCTTTTACGACCACCAACATCGTGTCGGCCCTAGGGAATTTCCGCTTCCGCCAAAACCGAACGAATTTGAGGTTTCATCATTTTTCCTAATAATCATCATTTGCCGTCTCCCAGAAACTGGCACAGTGTAATAGCAGTAATTTTCAATTCCCACAACTGCGGAAGTGTTGCTTGTTTGCTCTCGCCGTCTCTCTCTCTCTCTGTCTGAAAATCAAGACAGGAAAAGGGCCCCATTAATTGATGAAAAAGCGAGCCGTCATGTTTCTCGCTCGCAACCCACCACCATCAGAGGAATCAATAACCATAAATGTTATGTTCTAATATTTTTCCATCAAACTGCTCTTCGCCGTTCCGGCCACGGGGTCAGGGTTTTATGGCAGCCGGGTCGAACCTAGAAATTCAATATTCCCATCCACCGGCGAAGGGCGAAGAACGACGGCGACGTCGAGAAATGAAAAATGATGCCTAAAAAAATATGTGGAACGCCATCATCTCTCGCCGGCTGGTTGGTGGCGGAGGACGAGGAGTAGAAGGTGGGCAGAAATAAAAGTAAACTCTTGTTTAGAACTTTTTTAATAAAAATTTACTTCACTTTCCACTTTCCGCGGGTGCGCGCGCCCTCCGCTGCTGCCCCGAGGGTGGTCGTCGTCGGCCAGAACCAACTGCACTACCTCTAACCGATGAAGCAGTGATGATCGTGGCGAAGCCATTTGACCAACAGTCCGTCCAGACAGACGTGGCCATATCACAGTCAATCACAAAAGTTGGCCGGGAATAAAAAGTGAAAACAGTGGAATAATAAAAACTTCATTGAAAGCGCTGGAAAGTTGACTGAGGTTTATTGCAACCTGGGCCTGGGTGGTCATTGGAGGTGCATTTAGGTAGTCTGGAACGGTTGCTGGCCACGTCTGGCGGCCATTTTCGCAGAGAGGAAAGTGATTGAGACGGTGGGGGGCAATATATGAAGAATTCAAGGGTTTAGGTTAACTTTTTTTGCGTTGAAAATTTGTGGAATTTATAGTTTAAATAGCCTTAAAGGGTTCTTCGCATTGTGAGGCTTTGTTTAGTAAAGTAAAAATAAAGTACTATAAGTTTGATTCAATTTTAAGCAATTATTTGAAGTATTTAAGCGTTTAGCAGCTTAAGTTTTGCAGAAAATAAGTTAATTTTAAATTTTCATGACCAACTACCGACTTAAGTAGTCCGGAAATTAAGTTACTACCGGAATGAATCTAAAAAACTACTTTTATCAAACTTTTGCCACGTTGAAAGCGATATATGAAGAATTGAAGGTATTTTAGTGAAATATTTAGCATTGAAAATTTATGGAATATAAAGCTTAAGCAGCCTTAAACGGTTTTTTACATTGTGAGGTTTCGTTTAGTAAAATAAACAAAAAGTTTGACTAAATTTTAAGCAATTATATGAAGCATTTGAGCCTTTAGTTGCTTAAATTTACCATAAAATAAGGTAAACATAAAATTTTAACGATCAACTACCGACTTAAGTAGTCCCGAAATCAAGTTACGACCGGAATGGATATAAAAAACTTCTTTGACCAAACTTTTTCTACGTTGAAAGCGATATATGAAGAATTGAAGAAATTTAAGTGAAATTTTTACATTGAAAATTTATGGAACATATAGCTTAAGCAGCCTTAAACGGTTTTTTACATTGTGAGGTTTCGTTTAGTAAAATAAATAAAAAGTTTGACTAAATTTAAGCAATTATATGAAGTATTTGAGCATTTAGTAGCTTAAATTTACCATAAAATAAGGTTAACTTAATTTTTTTACTATCAACTACCGACTTAAGTAGCCCGGAAATTAAGTTACGATCGGAATGGATATAAAAAACTGCTTTTATCAAACTTTTGCCCCGCCGAAACCGATATATGAAGAATTCTAGGGATTCAGTTATCTTTTTTACATGGGCAGTTTGCGGAATTTATAGTTTAAAGAGCATTAAAGGGTTCTTCGCATTGTGAGGCTTCGTTTAGTAAAATAAACTTTAAGTTTGATTCAATGTTAAGCAATTATTTAAACTATTTGAGCATTTAATAGCTTAAATTTACCAGAAAATAAGGTTCACTTAAAATTTTCACGATCAACTACCGACTTAAGCAGTCCGGAAATTAAGTTACGATCGGAATGAATCTAAAAAACTACTTTTATCAAACTTTTGCCACGTCGAAAGCGACATATGAAGAATTGAAGGGGGTTAAGTGAAATTTTTACATTGAAAATTTATGGAATCTATAGCTCAAGCAGCCTTAAACGGTTTTTTACATTGTGAGGTTTCGTTTAGTAAAATAAACAAAAAGTTTGACTAAATTTTAGGCAATTATATGAAGTATTTGAGCAATTAGTAGCTTAAATTTACCATAAAATAAGGTTAACTTAATTTTTTTACGATCAACTACCGACTTAAGTAGTCCAGAAATTAAGTAACGACCGGAATGGATATAAAAAACTGCTTTTATCAAACTTTTGCCACGCCGAAACCGATATATGAAGAATTCTAGGGATTCGGTTATCTTTTCTAACATGGGCATTTTGCGGAATTTATAGTTTGAAGAGCATTAAAGGGTTCTTCGCATTGTGAGGCTTCGTTTAGTAAAATAAACTTTAAGTTTGATTCAATGTTAAGCAATTATTTGAAGTATTTGAGCATTTAGTAGCTTAAATTTACCAGAAAATAAGGTTAACTTAAAATTTTCACGATCAACTACCGCCTTAAGTAGTCCGAAAATTAAGTTACGATCAGAATGGATCTAAAAAACTACTTTTATCAAACTTTTGCCACGCCGAAAGCGACATATGAAGAATTGAAGGGGGTTAAGTGAATTTTTTTACATTGAAAATTTATGGAATCTATAGCTCAAGCAGCCTTAAATGGCTTTTTAAATTGTGAGGTTTCGTTTAGTAAAATAAGCAATAAATTTGACTAAATTGTAAGCAATTGCATGAATTATTCAAGCATTTTGCAGCTTAAGCTTAGCAGAAAATAAGGTTAGCATACAATTTTCATGATCAACTACCGAATTAAGTAGTCCGAAACTTTAGTCACGACCGGAATGGATCTAAAAAGCTTCTTTTATCAAACTTTTGCCAAGCCGAAACCGATATATGAAGAATTCTAGGGATTAAGTTAACTTTTTACATTGTCAATTTGTGGAATTTAAAGTTTAAATAACATTAAAGGGTTCTTCACATTGTGAGGCTTCGTTTAGAAAAATAAACCCTTAATTTTGATTCAATGTTAAGCAATATATGAAGTATTTAAGCATTTATCAGTTTGAGTTTAGCAGAAAATAAGGTTAGCATTAAATTTTCACCATCAACTACCAACTTAAGTAGTCCGAAACTTTAGTCACGACCGGAATGGATCTAAAAAGCTTCTTTTATCAAACTTTTGCCAAGTCGGAAGCGATATATGATGAATTCTAGGGTTCAAGTTATCTCTTTTACATTGAAAATTTGTAGAATCTTAAAGTGTGGAAAGCCTAAAATGTTATTAACCTTGTGAGGCTTCTTTTAGTAAAATGAACTGTAAGTTTGACTAATTTTTAAGTGATTATATGAAGTATTTTAGCATTAAGCTTATTAAGTTTATAGCATAAAATAAGGTAAACATGAAATTTAAACCAATCAACTACCGACTTAACTAGCTCGAAACTTAAGTAACGACCAGAATGGATCTTAAAAATTACTTTTATCAAACTTTTACCACGTCGAAAGCGACATATGAAGAATTCTAGGGTTTTAGTTAACTTGTTTTACATTGAAAGTTTGTCGAATTTAATGTTTAAACAGCCTTAAAGGGTTCTTTACATTATGAGTCTTCGTTTAACAAATTAAACTACAAGTTTGACTAAATGTAAGCAGTTATATGAAGTATTGAAGCATTTTGCAGCTTAAGCTTAGCAGAAAATAAGGTTAGCATAAAATTTTCACGACCAACTACCGTCTTAAGTAGTCCGAAACTTTAGTCACGACCGGAATGGATCTTAAAAACAACTTTTATCATACTTTTACCACATCGAAAGTAATATATGAAGAATTCTATGGTTTTAATTAACTTTTTTTTTGTCGAATTTAATGGCTAAACAGCCTTAAAGGGTTCTTTACATTTTGAGTCTTCGTTTAGCAAACTAAACTACAAGTTGCGACTAAATTTTAATCAATTATATGAAGTATTTAAATATTTTGCAGCTTAAGTTTAGCAGAAAATAAGGTTAGCATAAAATTTTCACGACCAACTACCGACTTAAGTAGTCCGAAACTTAAGTCACGATCGGAATGGACCTGAAAAACTACTTTTATCAAACTTTTCCCGCGCCGAAAGCGATATATGAAGAATTTAAGGGGTATAAGTTAACTTTTTTAAATTGAAAATTTATGGAATCTAAAGCTTAAGCAGCCTTAAATGGTTCTTTACATTGTGAGGTTCCGTTTATTAAAATAAACGATAATGTTGACTCAATATCAAACAATATATGAAGTTTATAAGCATTTAGACCATTAAGTCTAGCATAAAATAAGGTAAACATGAAATTTAAAACAATCAACTACCGACTTAACTAGTTCAAAACTTAAGTCACGAACGGAATGGATCTTAAAAACTACTTTTATCAAACTTTTGCCAAGTCGAAAGCGATATATGAAGAATTCTAGGGTTTTAGTTAACTCGTTTTACATTGAAAGTTTGTCGGATTTAATGTTTAAACAGCCTTAAAGAGTTATTTACAGTTTGAGTCTTCGTTTAGCCAACTAAACTACAAGTTTGACTAAATTTAAGCAATTATATGACGTATTTAAGCATTTTGCAGCTTAAGTTTAGCAGAAAATAAGGCTAACTTAAAAATTTCACGATCAACTACCGACTTAAGTAGTCCGAAACTTTAGTCACGACCGGAATGAATCTAAAACCTTTTTTTTATCAAACTTTTGCCACGTCGAAAGCGATATACCATCCAAATACGAGTTAGATATAAATCAAAAATCGCTTTTAACCTTTCAGCACTTGTACCAAGTACAGCACGATAAAAAATAATCAAAACCCTACTGACTTTGGAACTCGCTCAATGTGAAACTAAAGTTTCATGAAGTTTAATACCGATGTCTAATAGACCAATACTTGCAGAATATTTTGGATAATATTAGGTTTTAAGAAGTACCCTCTCCAGTTAGGGATATTTTGGCTAGACGCGATCTGGAGTATATGAAACTCATATATGTTTACTTTAAGGATATTAACCTTAGATTGTAAGTTTGATTAATCTTGTGTTTAGTTAGTATTTTGTACGTGTGGGTGTTTTTTTTCAATGTTTGTTTTCAACATGAATAGAAATAATTTCATGCTTTAGAATTAATTAAATAGTTGTATCGTAAACCACATTTCAAACCTCCTTCTTCCTTTTTCCCATCCAAAATATTGTAAATCTCCACTAACCTCGAGACAACCGCGAGTACTCGGTCCAGTTCCTTTAACTTTAAATATAAGACAGTAATAATGTATAACGCAAAGGATAACTCGGCTCTGTAAAGTTTATTTGATTGAGCCTGTACAAATAAAGTAATTAAAAAAAAAGAAGTACCCTCAAAATGAGAACAACATACTGTTGTACTTTGTACAACGTTCGAGTGCTCGTGTTCAGTGCTGTAAATTCTCAAAATCAATTGAACATTTTTGATGAAAATGAGAAAAGCAGCTATCCGCTATCAAAGGAGACCTCCTTCGAATGGTTGATATCAATTGGGGTCTGTTCATAAACTACGTAGACCGATTTTTAGAGGTTTTAGACCCCCGCGACTCCCCGCGCGTAGACAATCGTCCATACAATTTTTTTGAAATTTGTAAGGACCGTAGACATTTATCACCCCCTCCCCCCTTAAAGAGTAGTCTACGTAGTTTATGAACAGCCCCTTGCATAGTCATTTGACCAAAGCATGGATCATTCTCATTTGAGAAACGCATGATATAATTCAATTGAGTGTAACCTACACATAAACGGAGCTCTGGTCGACATTCCGGCGAAAAAGCTAAGCCAACCCGACAGCAACCTGACTTCTATCAAACCCCAACTCGATGTTGACCCGACATAGACCCGACATACACCCAAAATAGACCCGACAACACCACGAAATTGGGTTGACATCGACCTTAATTTGCCTTACATTGATCCGACATCAGGTCGACTTGCCTGTTCGCGACCATTTTGCTGGGTTTCTTCCATACTCCACTGTTGTATATCAAATGATAGTGAGTGACTCAATTGACAGTGACAATGAGCTTCGTATGAGAAAGGGGCTCTTCAAATTATGGTCATGTGAGAATTCGTTTTCACAGAATTGATTGAATGGTTGTATTGGGTCATCTTCAATCGAATGATATGAAAATTAACAGCACTGATCGTGTTACAAAAGTTGGCGCGAGTACTGAAAGGTTAAGACACCAAAATGACTCTAGAAGCGCTAAAAGGCAGAAACGTCAAAATGACCTTAAGTTTCCAAAAATATTCTGTCATCGTTCAATTAACTAACCAAAGTAGGCTTCAGAGTGGCTTTAGAGATGCCAAAATGGTTCGTTAAATTTGTAATCCAAGGTGGCTCCAAAACATCAAAATGTTCATCCCAAACTACCTTAAATCGCCATCGAATGACACTGTAATCGTCAAATTAACAGATCAACGTAGCTTAGGAAATAAATTAGCTTAAGAAATCCTTGATCGTACCAAAATGGTTTAAGTCAAACCCCCGTAGCCCATTTGGAACCCCTGAAATTAAATAAACTTCCGCGTGCCAACTTCCAGGATTGCAGCAATCAAAACCGCGAGCTTCACTTGCAATTCATTATGAGCGAGAATTCCCGCATTTACCCCCCACCCACCTCTCCCCTTTCGTTTATGACAGATGGAAAAATCCCTAAAAATGTTAACATGTCAAATTAAATTCATCGCTCTCAGTTTCTGCACCCGCTCCGCCTCGCCCCGCCTTCTAGAAAATAGAAATTGTTAAAACAATATCTCCAGTTCCAGTTATAGTTATAAATCGCTTGGATTTCACTTTTGCAACGCAGGCAAAAGTATTCCAATTTCCTCCCGCTTTTCGTCACTCCGGCATCCGGCGTTTGTGACATGCACCTATCATCTTAAAGTTACACTTGTGCGTGATGGAGCACAAGTATCTCTTATTCGAATTTTTCATTTCATCCCGCAAAGAGAGACACAGCCAAGCAAAGTATTTTAATATTTCATAAAAGGAACAATTTGAAATTAAATTTCTTGTTCTCTCCGGCAAGTTCGGGAAAATGTGCACGCGGGAAAACTTTGCCGCTTTCGCTCGCCGCCCCTCGAAAAAAAAACGAAAGCAACTCCATGATTATGGAAAACAATTTTCGCCTGGTACCCATCGTCAGCCCCCCCGCCCACACCGTGCGATTCTAATCTCAGCGCCCCCTTTTCTCTTCTCCATCCGAACGAGGAGGAGGATTAGGAGGGGGAAATCTCTGCTCGCCCACATTCGCCCCTCTCTCTCCGTAGTGTTGTGTAAATTATTATTAACGCGATTTTCTCTCTGTTTCTTTTCTTCCGCAGGTAAGCGAGCAGCAGCAGCAGCACACTCGGCTGACAACAATGGGATGGTTACAACAACACAAGAGAACGGAAATAAATAAGAATGCCGTAACTTTATCAAAAGGAACACGAGTCCTTTGTCAGTGAATGGCGAATTTCTTTTTTCCATTCTTCAGGGGGGGTGGAATTTGAAGGGGTGCGAGGAGAATTGAAATTTACTGTGAGTGTGCGACGCAGGGCGATGGGCGTTCTAACGTTGTAAGTACTTCATAAATAATTTTTTCTGGGGTGTGTCTCTCCCAGTGCGTTTGTCTTAGGAAGGGATTAGGCGATGTAAGTCGGTTGACTGCTTTTAGTCTGTGAATGTTTAGATTCAAGAGACGGTACTTGGAAACTGGATTGACTTATGGGGTCCCAAAAGCGGAAGAAGGTTCAAAGTCGATTAATTTGAACCAATTGGATCGGGCCCGTAATGCTAACGCGATTGAGTCTTTCAAATAAAAAAAATAATATGAAACCAGTTAAGATTGAAAGCATGCTGGAAGTTTGGTTTGGCTACTCTTTCGTTTAAAATTTCTAGAGGGCCCAAGCTATTTTGAGGTCTTTAAATTAAGCTCGTGACATCCGAGATCCCAAATGGGTCCAAGTCATGTTACTAAGCTTAGTGAAATTTTCCCTAGGACAAGGTCTAGGATTTTTAGAATTCTGGAAATTTTAGAAGGTAGATTTTCGGAACTTTTTTTAAAGAAAAATATTGGATCTAGGAACTTCTAAAGACAAGCACTGAGAATTTACGAAGGGAAATTTTCGGATCATTCAGAACCAATTTTGGAGGGCTTCTGAAGGCTCTTTCTGAAAACTTCCAAAAGTATTGGGATGATCTGAACATCCCGGGGCATGCTCTAGTAATTTCGAAGGCATGTTTTGGGATCCTTCCTAGGTAAGTTCTATGAGGTGGAGCATTAGGACTTATTAAGACAAGCTTTAGAATTTTTTAGAATGGGAATTTCCGAAGGCAATGTCGGAATTTTTCCAATGGCAAGATTTTGAGTCTTCGGAACTCATGTTACGGAGCTTCAAACCAATGGTATGTGTAAGTCTGAAGATTTCCCTTGGACAAGCTCTAGGATTTTTATAATTGTGGGAATTTCAGAATTTAGACTCTGGGATCTTCCACAAAGAAAAGTTTTGGATCTTTCAGAGACATGTTCCAGGAACTTCTGGAGACAAGTACGAAGGAAATTATAGGTTCTTTCAATGCCAAATTCTAGGATTTTTGTTGGCATAACTTCTGGAGATCTGTTCCGGAATGTTCAGAAGGCAAGTTCAAGGAAATTTGAACGGTAAGATCAACGAAATTAAGAAATCAAACTCTAAGATTTTCCAGGCAATGGCTTTGGTTTTGGGATCTTCCGAAAGCTTATTACCCTTATCATCTGAACATCCCGTGGCATGTTCTAAGTTCTATGATGTTAAGGTGGAGCATTTAAACTTACTAAGACAAGCTTTAACATTTTCCAAATGCAAATTCCGGCAACTTCCGAGGGCAATTTCTGAATTCTTCAAATTGTAAGATTTGGGGTTTTCGGAAGTCATGTTACGGAGCTTCAAACCAGATCTGAAAGTTTCCCTAGGACAAGCTTTTGGATTTTTAGAATTTTGGGAATTTCAGGAGGTAGATTCTCGGAACTTTAATAGAGACAAATTTTGGATCTTCTAGTTCTAGGAACTTCTGGAGATGAGTACGAAGGTAAATTTTTGAATCATTAAAGGGTAAACTCTAGGATTTTTTAAGCTTAGATTTTGGTGATCTGTTCTGGAATGTTCAGATGGTAAATTGAATGAATTTTGGAAGGTAACTTCTGGGAAAATTGACAAGTCAAACTCCAAGATCTTCTTAAAAATAATTTTGGGTTCTCCGAAGGCAAATCCTGCATATAGGAAAGGGCAAGTTCAGAGATCTTCCGAAGTCATGTTTGAAACATCCATCCATGGTATGTCCTAGGAACCTTCGAAGGCAAAATCCAAAATCTTTCGACGGCAAGTAATGATATCTTCCCATTGTAGGATATGCGATCTGCTGAACATCTAATAATTCTAATAATTTCAGGCATGTTTTGGAATCTTTCCTAGATAAATTCTGTGAAATTCTAAAGAAGCATGGCTTGGAGATCCTTTCGAAGCCATGTTTTGAATCGTCCGTTCTTGGCAATTTTGGGACCATCCGAAGCCAAACAGCAAAATCTTCAGTTCAGGGAGCTTCTGAAGACAAGATCTGCGAAATTTTGAAGGCAAATATAAGGGTATATCGAAGTCAATATTTGAAATTTTCCGGAAGCAAATTCTACAAACTCCTGGGAGTGACATTTCTGATCGCAAATTTTAAGATCTTCCGAAGGTAAAACGCAGAATGTTCCCGAGGCTATGATCATCATAGCTCAGCGCTATGATCTTTTGAATCCGACTAAGGGAGCTTTCATAGGCAAGATTTTACATAAAGGTGAGTTCCAGAGCGCCAAACTTTTGGATTATCCAAAAACTCTAGAAATTTAGAAGCCAAGTTTTTGACTGCTCTATTTTAAAACGGAAACAAAATTTATGGAACATCTGATGCTGATAGCTTCAAGTTAAAGATCTGGCCTCCAAATCGTCCAAAACTCCAAACCAAGGTCCGTCCGTGAAATTTTTTCTGAGATATTATCAATCCAAATTCCAAGATCATCCGGATGCTACTATAGGAAACATTCACTGAAAAATTATTTCAAAGCTTCTACGAGAATCCACCAATTTCCGAAATTTCCAGAATGTAAAATCCACAACTACTCCAAAGACCTGCAATCGACTTTTTCAGGATGTTCAGGCTCAGCACTATGATCTTTTGAATTTGACTAAGGGACCTTTCAAAGGCAAGATTTTACATAAAGGTGAGTTCCAGAGTGCCAAACTTTTGGATTATCCAAAAAGTCTAGAAATTTAGAAGCCAATTGGAACCTGCTGGAGAACTGCTCAAAATTCAGAAAGCAAACTCCATGGTCTTCTGAGGAAAAGTTTCTGGATCTTTCGAAGACAAATTCTGCGCTTAGGATTCCCAGTCATTCACAAGTTCGGAGATCGTCCGAGGTCATGTGTTGAAAAGTGAAAGATTTTTCGAAGTCAAAATCCGAGATAGGTAATCGCCAAGTTTTTGACTGCTCTATTTTAAAACGGTTTAAGGAACTTTTGAAGCCAAGCTAAGTGAACTTCGAAAAGCAAGTCCTTAAATTTTCCAGTGGTAAGTTCTGGAATCATCCAGTATCAAAATTTTGGAACATCTGATCATTTTAGCTTCCGAAGTTTAACGTCCCAAACTTCCGATTACATGTATTGAGTTCCGGAGAAAAGTTCTTCAATCTTTCCAAGGTCGGGCCGTGAAATGTTTCTGAGATATTATCAATCCAAATTCCAAGGTAATTCGGATGCTACTATAGGGAACAATCCCTCGGGCATTCACGGAAAAATTATTTCAAAGCTTCTACGAGAATCCGCCAATTTCCGAAATTTCCAGAATGTAAAATCCACAATCTACTCCAAAGACCTGCAATCAACTTTTTCAGGATGCTCAGACTCAGCACTAGGATCTTTTTGAATTTGAGTCCGGGACCTTTCAAATGCAAGATTTAACGTATTCTAAATGTGAGTTCCAGAGCGCCAAACTTTTGGATTATCCAAAAACTCTAGAAATTTTGAAAAGTTGAAGTTTGAAGTTTTTGGAAACTGCTGGAGAAGTGTTCAAAATTCAGAAAGCAAACTCCAAGGTCTTCTGAGGAAAAGTTTTTGGATCTTTCGAAGGCAAATTCTGCGCTTAGGCATTCCCAGTCATGCACAAGTTCGGGGATCTTCCGAAGTCATGTTTTGAAAAGTGAAAGATTTTTCGAAGTCGAAATCCGAGATCTTCAGAAGGCAATTTCTGATATCTTCCGAATGAAAGCTGAGGAATATCTTCTGAACATCAGGAGGCAAGTTGTAGGACTTTCCAAAGGTATGTTCCAACAAGTTCCAAAGGAGCATGTCAGATCTTACTAAAGACAAGCTTGAGGATTTGTGAATGCAAGATCTGCGATCTTCCGGCACCAAATTCTCAGAAACTGCCAAGCTTAGTAAGGGTCTATCTAAAGGCAAAAGTTTGGGTCTTTAGGAACTTTTGAAAGCATATTTCCGTGATTTCTTGAGCGCCAAATTTTGGATCGACTCTCATTTTAATCAAGTTTTGGAAACATCTGAAAAGAATGAATCATAGAATAATAACTTCATGAGCTTCTTTAAGAACAAATCAAACGTCGGAAAAAGACATTTTGAGATATTTAGGACGTTGATTGTTTTTTTTTTAGTTTCGACTTTAAATTACTAAAAACATTTGCTTAAATATTTTTTCCAGAAAATTTTACAAGATTCTAAATGGCCAAATCTTGCAGAAATGTGAATCATTGCCCATACCAAACAATTATGCAAAGTTCCAGGCAAATCGAAGAAGGTCGTGTTTTCCGCTTCGTCGTTTGACTTGGAACTGCTCTATTTAAAACGGTGTAAGGAACTTTTGAAGCAATGCTAAGTGAACTTCGAAAAGCAAGTCCTTAAATTGTCCAGTGGTAAGTTCTGGAATCATCCAGCACCAAAATTTTGGAACATCTAATGCTATTAGCTTCCGAAGTTTAAGATCTGGCCTCCAAATCGTCCAAAACTTCCGATGACATATATTGAGTCCTGGAGAAAAGTTCTTCAATCTTTCCAAGGTCCGTCCGTGAAATGTTTCTGATATATTATCAATCCAAATTCCAAGATCATACGGATGCTACTATGGGGAACAATCCCTCCGGCATTCACCGAAAAATTAGTTCAAAGCTTCTTCTTAGCAAATCTCAGAACTTTTGGCGAGAATCCACCAATTTCACAGACCTGCAATCAACTTTTTGTCAGGATGTTTTGGACCTAATGATCTACGATTTTGATTCGAAGTGATGTCATGCCATGTCATAATTTCTGGGGATCGAATTTCCAGAGCATTTTGGCTACGGGACGATTTTCAGCACTGATCTAGCGTTGGATGGTCACAATAGCCCCAGAATGGTGTCCTCGATAATTCGTGTTTGAAATATCCAAACTTGGCACTGTGTTGTCGAAAACCAATGGGACCTATGATCTGAAATTTGACGTTTTCGATGCCCAAAAGGGTGTAAATGAGCTTTGAGATCTTCGAATATAGCGAAATGTGGCTGAGGACGCTGTTTAATTCGATGCTATTAAAAAAACAGCGAATGAGTATCGTTCCAAGAGTTTTTCTTAAGAATCAATTTTCAATAGTGTATTGGGTAAATGCTAGTTCTCTTAACAGATCTCCTGTTGAATGGGGGCATCAACTCCAGACTCCTGCTTTCAGTGCATGTCCGTTTAAATTTTCGAATTCAACTATTTCACTGTGGAAATCGATGGGACTGATGGTCGAAATTTCGCACTCGCCGATGCCCGTGTGGTGAAAACATGCAGTTTCAAGCAGTTTATTTCCGCCATCTCGGGCAACACACTCGGTTGTAAATTATTCAACGAGTTGAAATTAAACTCTGACTCAACTTGTTCCAACCAGTTCCATGTTTCTAAAGGCCACCCGACACCGTCGTCGCACGTGTCCTAGATAACCCTTTAATTTAGGTAATCGCAGTAGCAAAAAAAAAAATTACACACATTGTGTCGCAACACCGACTGCAGCAGCTGGTGCCGTGTGACACATTTCAGTTTGTTAGTAATGTGTCCGAGCCCTCCCCGGGCCAACCTGCTGCTGGAAGTCCATTGACACCCACTTCTGCCGGACGAGTGTAACTCAACTACACCGGACTGCAGCACCGCGGGCACATTTCTCCTATCAAATCAATAAATCAATCATTATTTATTCATCGCCAAACGTACTAATTTACATATTTATGGGTTGAAATTTATGACGACACCCTCCCGGCGCGACAACAGAACGGGTGTCAGTCCCGGTTAAACCGGGATTGATATCTCTATATACGCCATTACATCGTGTTTATAATAGCGTATTTTTTTTCCTCTGGCGACATTGTCACCCAGGCACATAGACGACCCACTGGGGATCAATTCGCATCGGTTTTTCAGGTCGCTTCGCGGAAATTGAACTCCCCACTTCACTCTCTTGGAATGATCTCGAATTTCCCAAAAAAAAAAAAAACAACTTTACGGAGCCGGGCGGGCAATCTATCAAAGTTCTAAACTCCGCGAGGTAGGCCACATGCAGCACGCGTGGCCAGCTAAAAGCGCCTCCACTCATGCAATCTTATCAACGCCATCTGGCGGCGGGTGGCGATTGCCGGCTCCCGCTGGGGATCGATTGCCGGGTATAATTTTCCCTGAAACCCGATGACAGATACCGAGTCGAGATAGCAATCGGCAAAAAGGCAATAACTTAATGGCGCGCGTCGGCGAGCAGTGCGGCCCCTGCAAGGTAGGCTGCCATTAGACCGAGGGCGCGAACAATTTTTCAACGATCCCGAAGTGACGCGATTCTCTAAATAATTGATTGTGCCGAAGCTTTCTATCAAATTGATGGCTTTTAAGGATTTTTCCATTGTTGGTTGTTGTTATTATTGTTGTTGTTGTTCTATCGCGGGTCAAAATGAGGTGAAAGGATAATTTTCAACTCGCTCCATGTGGGAGACGGAGGGCCGCTGAGTAATTTCACTGTAATAGCTCCGGTGTGCAACAGATAATTGAAGGATTGATTTTCCATTGGGGGAGGGGGTGTTCTTCCTCGCACGCTAGGAACGGTTCAATGAAAGGTGATATTAAATCAATCAAATTGTAATTACGACCGCTCAGAGGTGGTGTGATTGGGCCAAGTCGGCAGTGGTAATCGATCAAGTTAGATGGCGGCTGATTGAAGCGGTGAGGGAAACGCCCTTTTGAAAACAGGGCAGGGCAATTTAGGGGTCCTACAATACGCTGTAAGTTTTCTAATTTGCTATTAGAATGAAGCGATTAGGAATGTTAAATGGAAAGGTAAATTAAGCGCAAAATTCAGTCCGAAATTAATTTACGAATATAAAAGACTCATTGTTTTGGGACCCCAAAATCTTGAGGTCTCTAGTTGGATCATAGAATATACCAACCCAAATAAATCCGGAATGCTTGCATCAAAGCCGAAGGTCTGAATCGAACCCCCTCTAGACTTCAACCGCGTGAATCTTGTTATTGTTTTCGCTTTCCGCCGGTTGGAAGTTTTACTGCCATTTTAAAAAGAGCTGTTACAACTTTTATTAACCCCGATCCAGCCGAGAAAAGCTACCACACACGTCAGCCGTTAAATTTATAGCAAAACATCATCTTAAAAATTCCCCCTTCTCGGCATCATCCACCTTGTTTGTACTTGGTTGCTGTCCTGGTGGGAAGCCCGAATGTCACAGAGTTCTAGCTTTCTTCCAAAAAAAAACCGTCTTTCGTGGGATGAGGGATCGTTAAATTCAATAATTCATCAGCACAAAGAAACCTAGCCTCCGGGCCTGCCACGTTCGATCCCTTTCGGCGACGAAACTTGTTTTTACGATTGCCAGCGCTGCCGGTCCTTGTAAACGAGCAGAAGTGATTAAAAATTGACTAACCACATCACAAAAAGTGTCTCCACATTCATACCGAAGAACCTGTGTGGATAGACATGGGAATATATGATTTGGCACGGCACCGATGCCGTCGCCGACGACGCCGGAACGAGTTGTGATTAAATGATGAACCTCCTCCACTCCCGGCTGCTGCTTCGAAGCAGCTCTACATAATTAGGCAGAAAAACCCGTAAAAAGGTTCGAGCTCATAATTCGGCGTTTGTGCATGCCCTTTGAATGTTTAATTGACTGAATTTTGGGAAACGATTCATGAATTCTGAATTCGGCTTTCCGGTTTTAATGGGGAAGAGTTTTCCTGAGGATGGGGTGGATTTCAAGCAGGGAAAGGGTTGACGTTTTGTGGTGGGTCTTGGAGATCCACATTTATTTTATTGAAGCTTTAATCTTGATTCCGTTTATTAAGAACTGTCACAAATTAGGTGTCAACAAATCCTAGATTTCGCCAAAATTTTCTTCAAAAACAATCCAGAACATGGCTTCGAGCTTTCCTTCGGAAATTCCTAGAAACTGCCTTCTAAAGTTCCAAGAATTCAAAAAATCCTAAAACTTGTCCTTGAAAAATCTTTAGCCTTACCGTTTGAAGCTCCTTAATATAGAGCTTCCCAGAAGACCCTAAAACTTCTGGAATTACTTTTGGAAGAACCCAGAACTGGCCCTTGAAAGTTCCTGAAATTGTTCATCAGAAAATTCTGGAGCTTGAATTCCACGTCTTAATATGCTGTTGAAACTCCCCAAAATATGTCACAAGAAGTGTCCACAACATGGCTTCTGGAAGACGTAAAATATTGCCTAAAAATATCCCAGGACTTACATTCTTAATATCTTGGAATATGCTTCCAGAAGCTCCCGCAACTTTCGTTCAGAAAAACCTATCTGTCTGTCGACATGTCATCAGCCGGAATTACTTAAACATGGCTTCGGAACACCTTAGATGTTGGCATTGGAAAATAGTAGAAACTACCTTCGGAAGATCTAAGCATAATTGTTGCAAAGTTTCCAAAATTTTCTCCAAAATATTTTAAAACTTCAAAACTTTCTCAAACTTTTCCTTAAAAGTTCCTGAGACCGATCCTGGAGCTTGACTTCCACGTCTTAGAATATGCTTTTGAAACTCCTCGAAACATGTCTCCAGAAGTTTCCCGAACTTTTCTCCAAAAAAATCAAGAATTTGCCTATGGAAGTAGTAAAAATAGTGCCTAAGGAATAACCCAGAACTTACCTTCTAACTTGCTGTCTGAAGCTCCCGGAACGTTGCTATTTGTAGGCATTCCATCAGTCGGAAGTACTTAAACATGACTTCGGAACACTCATAATCTTGGCATTGGAAAATTGCCTTCGGAAGATCCTAGAATGTGTTTTGGAAAGTTGCCAAAGTTTTTAAAACTTCAAAAGCTTCAAGTGATTACCCTCAAAAGTCTCCTAGAATTTTCCATTGAATCTCTCTAGAACATGTCTCCTAATGCTTCTAAAACTTGACTTTCAAGTATCGCAGGGCTTGCCATTGGTTGATTAAAATAGCGTTAAAGGTCAGTAAATGTCAGAAATTGTCTTCGGGAAATCCCTAAAACTGGTCTCTGCTTGCCCTCGGAAGATTCCAGAATTCCCCTCTCCTAAACATGGCTTCGGAACACCCAAAATTTTGGAATTGGAAAATGGCAGAAACTGCCTTCGGAATATCCCAGTACTTGCCCTTGAAAGTTCCTGAAACTGTTCTTCAGAAGATCCTGGAGCTTGGATTCTACTTCTTAGAATATGCTTTTGAAAATCCCCAAAACAAGTCGCCAGAAGATTCCCGAACTTGGCTTCAAAGAATCCAAGAATTTGCCTCTGGAAGACGTAAAATATTGCCGAAGGGATATCCCAGAATTTACCTTCTGAATATCTTGGAATTTGCTGTCAGAAGCTCTTGGAACTTGCCTTCAGAAAAAAAACGCAGAGTTTGCCTGTTTGTCGCCATGCCATCAGTCGAAAGTACCTAAAAATGGCTTCGAAACACCCAAGATTTTGGCATTGGAAAATTGCAGAAACTGCCTTCGGAATGTGCCAAAAATTTCCAAAGTATTCTCCAAAAGATTTTAGAACTTAAAACGCTTCAAGAAATTACATTGCCTTCGAAAGTCTCCTAGATTTTTTATTTGAATCTCTCCAGAATATTTCTCTTGATGCTTTTAAAACTTGACTTTCAAATGTCGTAGGGCTTGCCGTTGGAGGATTAAAATAGCGTCAAAAGTCAGGAAATCTTAGAACTTGTCTTCGAGAAATCCCTAAAACTGGTCTCTACTGCCCTCGGTAGGTTCCAGAATTTCCACTGCTGCCTTTGGAATATTCCAGTAATGGAACTGCCTTTGGAATATCCCAGTACTTGCCCTTGAAAGTTCCTGAAACTGTTCTTCAGAAGATCCTGGAGCTTGGATTCTACTTCTTAGAATATGCTTTTGAAAATCCCAAAAACATGTCGCCAGAAGATTCATGAACTTGGCTCCAAAAAATCCAAGAATTTACCTCTGGAAGACGTAAATATTGCCTAAGGGATATCCCAGAATTTACCTTCTGAATCTCTTGTAATTTGCTGTCACAAGCTCTTGGAACTTGCTTTCAGAAAAAAAACGCAGATTTTGCCTGTTTGTCGACATGCCATTAGTCGTAAGTACCTAAAAATGGCTTCGAAACACCAAAGATTTGGGCATTGGAAAATGGCAGAAACTGTCTTCGGAAGATCCCAGAATGTGTCTTGGAAAGTTTCCAAAGTTTTCTCCAAAAGATTTTAAAACTTCAAAAGCTTCAAGAGATTACGTTGCCTTCTCTTGATTCTTTTAAAACTTGACTTCAAATATCGTAGGGCTTGCCGTTGGTGGATTAAAATAGCGTCAAAAGTCAGGCAATCTTAGAACTTGTCTTCGTGAAATCCCTAAAAATGGTCTTAACTCGGAAGACACCAGAATTTCCCTTACCTAAACATGGCTTCGGAACATCCAAGATTTTGGAATTGGAAAATTGCACAAACTGCCTTCGGAAGATTCGAGAATGTGTCTTGGAAAGTTCCCAAAGTTTTCTCCAAAAGATTTTAAATCTTCAAAAGCTTCAAGAGAATACAAAGCTTGCTGGAGACATGTTGTGGAGAGTTGCAAAGGCAGTTTCTAGGGAACTTTCACCCTAGAAACTGCCTTTGCAACTCTCCACAACATGTCTCCAGATGTTTCTAAAGCTTGACGTTCAAATATCGTTGGAAGATTAAAATAGCCAAAAGTACTCAACATGCCCCCGGAAGATCCCAGAATTTTCAAAAGAATGCTCTTAAAGCTTGTCAGAATACCTCGGAACACTCCTCCAGAATTTAGAAAAATCGAAAGTTGTTTCCGGAGATTGTTTCCTGAAGACACAAAAACTATAGATTCTATAGTTCATACAACTTACCTTTGAATATTCGTCCCGGAAGTTCCTAGATCTTGCCGGTGGAAGATTCAAAATTATGCCTTCAGTAGTTCCTAGAACTTGCCTTTGGACGTTTCTAGAATCTGCCCTCTGGGGTCTCCAGAAAATCCTAGCACTTGTCTCCGGTAAATCCTTGCACATGCCGTCGGTTGGAAGTTCGTTAGCATGGCTTTGGCGAAGATTACTGAACTTGATACTTGAACTTTAGAAAATGGCACAACTTTCCTTTGGAAGATCCCAGAACTCCGTACTATAGGGAAATACCAGAATTTTTTTTCGGGACCTCTTAAAACTTTCCTCTCAACTTGCCGTCGGAAGATCCCAGAATTTCTCTCAATACGAAGTTCGTAGAACGCTTGTTTAACAAACGCTCTTAAAGCTTGCCAGAATACCCGGAAGACCCGGAACACTCCTCCGGAAGTTGTTTCCGGAATTCTCAAAAACTGGGATTCTACAGTTCATTAAACTTGTCTTCGAATAGCCGTCCCAGAAGTTCCTAGATCTTTCCTGTGGATTACGCCTTCAAGAGTTCCTTGAACTTGCCTTTGGACCTTTTTAGAAGTTGCCCTCTGGGGGACCCCAAAAAATCCTACTGTGTTACCTGACTTATGACGAATATACGTTATATACGCGTACCCCGAATACAACGTATAACTCGTCTAATTTTGCATAGCATTTGCAATGTAAAATTAGACGAACTATACGTTGTATTCGGGGTACTCGTGTACAACGTATATTCGTTATAAGTCAGGTAATATAGTAGTACTTGTCTTGGTTAACATGGCTTTCGGGAATATTACTGAACTTGATGCTTGAAGTTTAGAAAATTGGCAGAACTTTCCTTCGGCAGATCCCAGAACTTCGTACTATCGGGAAATCCCAGAGCTTGTCTTCGGAAAATTCTCAAAACTGGTCTTAACTTGCCCTCGAAAGATCCTAAATAGAATTCCCTTTACGAAGTTCGTAGAATGCTCGTTTGACAGAATATCAGGAAGATCCCGGAACACTCCTCCGGAAGTTGTTTCGGGAAGTCTCAAAAACTTGGATTGTACAGTTCATTAAACTTGCCTGCGAATATCCATCCCAGCAGTTTCTAGATCTTGCCTGTGAAAGATCCAAAATTATGCCTTCAAGAGTTCCTAGGCCTTGCCTTTGGACCCCAGAAAATCCTAGTACTTGTCTCAGAAAGACCTTGGAACAAGTAAGCAGAACTTATTTCCGGAAGTCACTATGACATAAGATCGAAATACAAAAGGTTGAATGGGCAAAAGGTCGAAGGTACAAAAGGTCGAATAGACAAAAGGTCGAAATGAACAAAATTTAGAATTATATTTATGGGAACAAAACGTTGAGTGGACATAAGGTCGAAGGTACAAAAGGTCAAATGAACAAAAGGTCGAATGGACAAAAGTTTGAATTGCATTTATAGAGACAACAGGTCGAATAGACAAAAGGTCGAATTAAATTTATAGGGAAAAAAGGTGTAACGAACAAAATGTCAAATGGACAAAAGGTTGGAATGGACAAAAGGTCGAATGCAAAATAGTTTGAATTAAATGTATGGATAGAAAGATCAAATGGACTGAATATCGAAGGTACAAAAGGTTGAATGGACAAAAGTTCGAATTAAATTTGTAGGGACAAAAGGATGAGTGAACAAAATGTCAAATGGTTACAAGGTCGAATTGAAAAAACGGTCAAATTCAATTTATAGGAACAAAAATTTGAACGAACAAAATGTCAAATTGACAAATGGTCGAATGGGTAAAAGTTTGAATGGATAAAATACCATGTGGTCCAAAGGTCAAATTAAATTTATACTAAAAGTTATTTGACCTTTTTGACCTTTTAAGTATTCAATTTCCTTTTTAATTTTATTCGACCAATTGGTCATTGAACGTTTTGTCCATTCGTCTTTTCGTCCATTTGATCTTTTGTCCAGTTGACTTTTTGTCCATTCGACCTTTTTCTCCCATAAAATTCCATTCGACGTTTTGGAACCTTATACATGTAATTTGACCTGTTATTCATAAGACCTTTTGTACATTCAACTTTTTGTACAATCGACCTTTTGTCCATTCGACCTTTTGACAATTCGACCTTTTGTCCATTCGAATTTCTGTCCATTCGACCTTTTGTCCATTCGACATTTTGTCCATTCGACCTTCTGTCCTTCGACCTTTTGTCCTTCGACCTTTTGTCCTTAGACCTTTTGTCCTTAGACCTTTTGTCCTTCGACCTTTTGTCCTTCGACCTTTTTTCCTACAACCCGCAGAAACTTGGCTTCGATTGTTCCTGAAAATTTGCGTTCGGAAATCCCAGAAGTTGTCTCCAGAATTTCCTAGGCTTGTCTCTGAAAATTGCAAAATTTAGTCTTTGGGAGTACTCGGAACTTGATTTTGGACGTTTCCGGAATTTGTCTTCTCAGGCCCCCAGAAAATCCAAGCACTTATCTCAGGGCAAAAACTTGCACATGCCATCGGTTCAATATTCCTAAACATGGCTTCCAAACGTGACAGTGGATCATTCCAGAACTAGCCGCCGGAGGATCCTAACAGGTTTGTGCCAATGGAAAATCGCACAAGTTGTCTTACTGTTGCTTCTAAAACCTACCTCAGAAAGATTCAAAGCGCTGATTGCAATTGTAGTTTTCCTTGGAAAGTTCCTAGAATGTGTCATCTGTACCTTGTTGCCCTCGAAAGATCCCTGGAGTTTTCTGTACTTCCCAGAACATAAATTGAAAAAGAACTTGTTTGACTGCACTCTCGAGCTGCCCCAGAACGCGTTGAGGCTTCGAAAAGAGCTGTTTATCGGTCATCAGTCCCATAAATATCGCAGGAAACAAATAGGAAATTTCGATCGAGGAACCAGCGAGGCAAAAATGTATGCTCTTCAAACAAGTTGAGGACCTACAAAAGTCAGATTTGATGACTATCCGTCCCATCAATATCGCAGGAAATGTCCCTAAAATTAAAACTTTAAATTGGAGCACCTTGGTGGCACTACTCTGGAGTTATTGTTACTATTCAACGACCAATCAGTGATAGTCGTGAACCTAACGCTAAGAATGTCTTCAAAACTTGACTTCGTCTATCGTAGATTAAGTGTGACATGCTAGAATGCGGTTTAAAACCATTTTCGGACCATTGCCAGAAGCTTTAAAAGACCATTTCCTTATGACAAAATTTACGCTTGAAACGCACTAAGGTCTTGAAGAATGTTGTTATTCGGATCGGCAGTCCCATCAATATCTAAGGTAAAGCTACGAAAACTTAAAATTTTGACTGCATTAGCTTTGCCATGACAGTCTGGGGCTGATCACTTGAATATATGCCGTTAAGGCACGTTAAGGACTTCGAAAAGACTGATTTTTTACCATCAGTCCCATCAACATCGCAGGCAATGTAACACAAATTAAAAATTTTGATTGCGAAACCTTCGCGGTACTACTCTGGAGATAGTGCACCTAGTCAACGAGCAATCAACCCAATCTTCGGAATGTTTTGTAAAGTTGGCTTCCTGTGTCCTGGATTAAATTTAGCATGCCTCGAAACATTTTTGGATTTCAATTGTCTATGCCAGAAGCTCAAAAGTTTTGGCTTTAAATGCATAACGGCCCTGAAAGAAGTTACTTTTCGGATCATCAGTCCCATCAGTATCGAAAGTAAAGCACCTAAAGCTTAAAATTTCGATTGCATTAACTTTGTCATACCACTCTGGTACTAATCACATGCAGGCACCACCAGTCCTATCACGGAACGTTCGAAGTCTGATATTTTCGATTACATTGCATTTGCGACACCACTCTGGAGCTGATGACGTGAACCGATAACAGTAATTTGTCGGACCAGCAGTCCCATCAATATCGGAGATAGAACAATCAAAATTTAGAATTTCATTTAGGCAAACTTTGCGGCATCTCTCTGGAGCTGCTCAGGCAAAAAAGAAAGGCTTTTATGCCTTATAGTGTCCTGAAAAAGGACGTTTTTCTGCCATCGGTCCCATCAATATCCATGAAAATATGGAGCCTTTATGGCACCACTCGGGAGCCATTCCACCCATTATTAGCATAAAGCATAGAACCAGTATTTCCCAGCGGCAAGTTAAAGCTTTAAGTGCCTTAAAACCTTAAACCAGGTCATTTCTACGACCGGCAGTCCCATCAATATCCACGATAGATCATTTAAAATTAAAAATATAATTGAGGTAGCATTTACGGCATTAGTCTGAAGCTGCTTGGACGAAAAAAGAACCTGAAGACCGTAACGAGTCTTTGGAAAGGTAATTTTTCGACAATCAGTCCCATCAATATCGGAGGCATCGCTAAGAAAATTGAAAATTCAAATCAGGATGCTGCATTGGCATAACTCTGGATCTGTTGCGCCCATTCTACATCCAATCGGTGACTGTCGTCAACCCAACTTCCAAAAATCCACTCCGTCTCATTACAATGCATCTTTAATTTCGTTTTCAATCGACAACGTAAAAAAATCAATACTCACAGTCTCAAGAGTACCATCGACGTCCACTCGGCATGATCCGCCGCCAAATTATCCCTCTTCTGCTTCATTGAACCTGGTAAACATAGCGCGCGAGGTGGCTTCAAGAGGGTGTCCGCCGTCGTCGCCTCCATTAGGGGACACATTTCGCTCCGAATAACCTTAAACAGCAATTGCCTCTGTCGAAAGCTCGGTCCTTAAAGATTGATTCTTCAACCGATCCCGCCGCAAATTCTTCTTCGAGGGTGAAATAATTCCGACCCCGCCGCAAACATTTCCCCGAAAATTCCGTTCAAAGGAAACCAAAAAAAAATAAACCCGGGAAAACAAAGGGAGGGAGAAATTCTTGACCCGACCCTTACATTGAACCGTCTTCTTTTCCGCAGAAATTCAGTGAATAAACATTGCATAAAGAAATCATGAATAAGCAGAAAATGAAATTAAAAATTGAACAACAAGAACAAAAACAAACCGGCAGCGGCAGAGCATCGGACTCCTGGTGAATACCTGTAATCAAAGTGAAAAAAAAAGCGGTGGAATGAGGGGTCCACGGATGATGCTGCTGCTGCTGCTGACGTCGAGGAAAACCGAAAGCCCTGCGAGAAGCGGATGAGATATAAAAATTAAAGGGCGAAACAGCGTTGTTTATAATGATCTTTTCTCGCTGCGGGGGGGTCGGTAGGTCGTTGGTAAAAGTGAGTGAAATTAGAACTCCAGAAGGAGTGTGGCGGGGGGGGGGGATTGGGGGTGGTGAGAGGTTTTGCAATGGCCTGCAGGCGAGCGAAAGCGCAGGTAAAGGATTATTCAATTAAATATGAATTCAAAATAAAAGAAAATGGCAGAATGGGCAGGGGGGGGGGGGGGGGTTTGTCGGTAGCCAAAGGCGACTTCGGCGGTGGCGGTGTTCATGAAAAAACGTGCACGGAATTGCTAAGTAGGTGGACGGCATCATCTCACCTGATTTTTTCTAGGATTTTTCACTTGTTGTATAGCGGGGAGTGGTCTATGGAAAAAAGGTGGCCGAGATTTTCACTCATCTATGCACAATAATCCTCGTTAAGTGTGAGCGGCGGAAATGCTCGGGATTTGCTCGATTAGGCAGGATGTTTTTTTTTTGGTTTGATGCAGAACGCTTCAAGTGGAATCGAGGAGATGTTTTAAAAATGAGAACCGGTCAAATGGATAAAATCTCAAATGAACAAAAAGGTCATTTTGGTCTGGTTTGGAACTTTGACGTTCATTTTGACGTTTAGAAGGATTGTTTTGGGTGGTCTTCTCTACAATTTCTGGCGTTTTTAGAAGCCATTTGAACATATTTCTGGACATTTTTTTTACGGATTTCCAAGGTTTTATGGCCATTTTGGCATTCTTTTTAGCCATAAATTCACTTGTAATGGAGTTTCTTATGAAAATTTTTGGTTTTTTATACGGCCAGTTTGACGTTTCAATGCTCTATTTTCACGTATTTAAGGTCACTTTAGCCCGTTTTTATTTTTATGATGTCCAGGCCGTTTAGAGCCATTCTTAATAATTAGGGCTTCCAAGGCCAGGCTTGGCGTTCATACGGCCATTTTGAGCGTTTTAGAAGATAATATTTGACATTTTATAACGCCATTTTGACGGACTTATAGTCATTTTGCCGTTTCTTTTAATGCCATGTTTGCTGCGCTCATAATATCATGTTTGATGTTTTCAAGCCATTAGGACAATTTTGGTACCCTAATGGACATTTTGACGTTTAGAAGGACATTTTCGGCGCATTAAGTCACCATTTTGGTGCGTTTAGGTCTTTGTCAAGGTTATCTGAATGATGTTCAGGGCATTTCGGCGGACATAAGCCATTAAGGCGATTTTCTGGTTATGTTCGGTGATTAAAAGTGCATTTTGAAGGAAATTTTTGGCAATTTTTGAAGTATTTTTGGTCATTTTGGCGGTTTGAAGGCCTTGCTTGAAACTTTGACGTTAAGAAGTTTATTTTTGGGTGGCTTCCTCTACAATTTTTTGCGTTTTTTAGAAGCCATTTTTGCCGTTTCCAAGTTTGTTTATAATGTATTTAAGGCCGTTTTTTTATTATTTTTAGCCATAGATTAAATTCTAAGGGTGTTTCTTAGGTCATTTTTGGTTTTTATACGGCTATTTTCACGTATTTAAGGTTATGCTGGCCGTTTTAAAGGTTATGTGTATGATTTTCAGGCCGTTTTGAGCCGTAATACGCCTTCCAAGGCCATGTTTGGCGTTCATATGGCCGTTTTGGCGTTTTCTAAGATACTTTTCGGCCGTTTTTTAAAGCCAATTTGACGTACTTAAGGTCATTTTGACGTTTTGAACGGACATTTTAGGCGGATTTTAATGAATTAAATTATGTTTAGGCCGTTTTAAACGCTCATAATATCATGTTTAGTGTTTTCAAGCCATTAAGACAATTATGGTTCCCTAACGGACATTTCGTCGTCTAGAAGGACATTTTTGGGGTTTTAAGTCGCCATTTTGGTGCGTTTTTGGCATACTTTGACTTTTGTGAAGCTTATTTGAATGATGTTCAGGCCATTTGGGCGGTTATAAGCAATTAAATCTATTTTTGCAGGTGAATAAACGGTCATTTGGACGTTGTAAAGGATATTTTTGGCGGTTTCCGAGAACGTTTTTTTTGCTATTTTAGAAGCTATAAGCCTGTAAGACGTATATCTACGGTCATGTTTGGTGCTTCAACGGCCATTTTGGTGGTTTCAAAGAATATTTTTAACCGTTCTGTCGTTCAGTTCAGTTCCTGGAGAATTGAGCTGTCCTTAGTGAATACCAGGCCTGTCATGCCGGCTACTCATGGCTACTCCATGAGTAACCAGCTTCAAAAACCGATTATTGCCATTAATATTATTTTTGAAAAAAATCCTACTGGGCACAGCAAACGGAGAACTTCAGGAGGATTTCTTCTTCAACTTGAGACAAATTTCAGAAAATTCTCAGAAATTCCGATAGTCCAGGGAAGTTAAGAGATCTTTAGGTCAATTCCAGATCGTCATCAGTAAATTAGTGAGAACTTCAGAGAAGCTTTGTGAACTTCAAGAACGATTAGATATCTTCAGAGCAGTCCCATTAACTTTTAAATATGTTCGTAACTTTCAAGGAAGTTTCATAAACAAACTGCGCGAACAGAAGGGAAGTTCCGAAAAATAAGGGGAGCTTTAAGAACTTCAGGGCGGTTTCGTTTGCTTCAGGAAAACTGCAGAAACTTTTAAGAAGTTCTGAGAACTTCTTCTAACTTCTTCTTCTTCTTCTTCTTCAGAGGAATATCCAACAAACTTCAGGGAACTTTGAAGAAGTTTTGAAGAATTAAAATGAAAATGCTGATAATTTCAAGGAAATTTCATAAACAAGCAGTTCACGGAAGGGAAGTTCCGATCAATTCTGAAATTACAGGGCAGCTTGAAGAACTTCAGGGTGGTTCCATTTGCTTCTGAAAAACTGCTTCAGGAATATCCAGCAAACTTCAGTGGAGCTTAGAGATCTTTAGTTCAATCCCAGATCATCATCAGTAAATTAGTGAGAACTTCAAAGAAGCTTCGTGAACTTCAAGAACGATTAGAGATCTTCAGAGCAGTCCCTTTAACTTAAAAAAATGTTTGTTACTTTGAAGAAGTTTTGAGGAATTAAAATGAAAATGCTGATAATTTCAAGGAAGTTTCATAAACAAACTGCGCGAACAGAAGGGAAGTTCCGAAAAATTATGAAATTTTTCGGAAACTTCAGGGGAGCTTAAATGGGTTTTTCATTTGCTTCAGGAAGACTGCAGAAACTTTTAAGAAGTTCTGGGAACTTCAGGAATATCCAGAGACCTTCAGGGAGGTTTAGAGATCTATAGGTCAATTCCAGATCGTCATCAGTAAATTAGTGAGAACTTCACAGAAGTTTCGTGAACTTAAGGAACAATGAAAGATCTTCAGGGTAGTCCCACTAACTTCACAAAATTTGTTGGAACTTTGAAGAAGTTTTGAAGAATTAAAATGAAAATACTAATAATTTCAAGGAAGTTTCATAAACAAAAAAAAATGAAAATGCTGATAATTTCAAAGGGAAGTTCCGGTCAATTCTGAAATTACAGGGGAGCTTGAAGAACTTCAGGGTGGTTCCATTTGCTTCTGCAAAACTGCTTCAGAAACATTCAGCGAACTTCAGGGAAGTTTAGAGATCTTTAGTTCAATTCTAGATCGTCATCAGTAAATTAGTGAGAACTTCAAAGAAGCTTCGTGAACTTCAAGAACGATTAGAGATCTTCAGAGCAGTCTCATTAACTTTAACAAAATGTTTGTAACTTTGAAGCAGTTCTAAGGAATTAAAATGGAAATGCTAATAGTTCCAAGAGAGTTTCATAAACAAACTGCGCGAACAGAAGGGAAGTTCCGAGCAATTATGAAATTTTTCGGAAACTGCAGGGGAGCTTAAATGGGTTTTTCATTTGCTTCAGGAAGACTGCAGAAACTTTTAAGAAGTTCTGGGAACTTCAGGAATATCCAGAGACCTTCAGGGAACTTCAGAGATCTTTAGGTCCATTCCAGAACGTCATCAGTAAATTAGTGAGAACTTCAGAGATGCTTCGTAAGCTTAAAGAACAATGAAAGATCTTCAGGGTAGTTCCACTAACTTCACGAAAATTGTTGGAACTTTGAAGAAGTTTTGAAGAATTAAAATGAAAATACTGATAATTTCAAGGAAGTTTCATAAACAAGCTGCGTGAACAGAAGGGAAGTTCCGATCAATTCTGAAATTACAGGGGAGCTTGAAGAACTTCAGGGTGGTTCCATTTGCTTCTGCAAAACTGCTTCCGGAAAATCCAGCAAACTTCAGGGAAGCTTAGAGATCTATAGTTCAATCCCAGATAATCATCAGTAAATTAGTGAGAACTTCAAAGAAGCTTCGTGAACTTCAAGAACGATTAGAGATCTTCAGAGCAGTCCCTTTAACTTAAAAAAAATGTTTGTAACTTTGAAGAAGTTTTGAGGAATTAAAATGAAAATGCTGATAATTTCAAGGAAGTTCCGAAAAATTATGAAATTTTTCGAAAACTTCAGGGGAGCTTAAATGGGTTTTTCATTTGCTTCAGGAAGACTACAGAATCTTTTAAGAAGTTCTGGGAACTTCAGGAATATCCAGAGACCTTCAGGGAGGTTTAGAGTCTTTAAGTCAATTCCAGATCGTCATTAGTAAATTAGTGAGAACTTCAGAGAAGCTTCGTAAACTCAAAGAACAATGAAAGATCTTCAGGGTAGTCCCAATAACTCCACAAAAATTGGTGGAACTTTGAAGAAGTTTTGAAGAATTAAAATGAAAATGCTGATAATTTCAAGGAAGTTTCATAAACAAACTGCGAAAACAGAAGGGATGGAAATTATGGAATTTTTCGGAAACTTCAGGGGAGCTAAAAGAACTTCAGGGTGGTTTCATTTGCTTCAGGAAGACTGATTTTTTATAAGAAGTTCCGAGAACTTTAGTAATATCCAGAGACCTTCAGGGAGGTATGAAGATCTATAGGTCAATTCCAGATTCCAGTCAGTAAATTAGTGAGAACTTCAGAAACTTTTAAGAATTTCCGTGAACTTCAAGAATATCCAGTGAACTTCATGGAAGGTCAGAGATCTGTAGGTCCATTCCAGATAGTCATTAGTAAATTTGTGAGAACTTCAGAACTAACTTTTTTTTAAATGTTTAACATTGAAGAGGTTCTGAAGAATTAAAATGGAAATTCCAATAATTTCAAGGAAGTTTCATAAACTAACTGCGCGAACAGAAGGGAAGTTCTGAAAAATTATGGAATTTATCGGAAACTTCGGGGGAGCTAAAAGAACTTCAGGGTGCTTTCATTTGCTTCAGGAAGACTTCAGAAAATTTTAAGAAGTTCAGAGATCTGTAGGTCCATTCCAGATAGTCATCAGTAAATTAGTGAAAACTTCAGAACTAACTTCACAAAAATATTTAACATTGAAGAAGTTCTGAGGAATTAAAATGGAAATGCTGATAATTTCAAGGAAGTTTCATCAACTAACTACGCGAACAGAAGGGCAGTTCTGAAAAATTCTGGAAATTATCGGAAACTTCAGGGGTGCTTAAAGAACTTCAGGGGAGCTTAAAGAACTTCAGGGTGGTTCCATTTGCTTCAGGAAGACTGCAGAAACTTTTAAGAAGTTCTGAGAACTTTAGGAATATCCAGAGACCTTCAGGGAAGTTCAGAAATCTGTAGGTCCATTCCAGATATTCATCAGTAAATTTGTGAGAACTTCAGAACTAACTTTTTTTTAAATGTTTAACATTGAAGAGGTTCTGAAGAATTAAAATGGAAATTCCAATAATTTCAAGGAAGTTTCATAAACTAACTGCGCGAACGGAAGGGAAGTTCTGAAAAATTATGGAATTTATCGGAAACTTCGGGGGAGCTAAAAGAACTTCAGGGTGCTTTCATTTGCTTCAGGTAGACTTCAGAAATTTTTAAGAAGTTCAGAGATCTGTAGGTCCATTCCAGATAGTCATCAGTAAATTTGTGAGAACTTCAGAATTAACTTCACAAAAAAGTTTAACATTGAAGAAGTTCTGAGGAATTAAAATGGAAATGCTGATAATTTCAAGGAAGTTTCATCAACTAACTGCGCGAACAGAAGGGCAAAATTCTGGAAATTATCGGAAACTTCAGGGGAGCTTAAAGAACTTCAGGGTGGTTCCATTTGCTTCAGGAAGACTGCAGAAACTTCTAAGAAGTTCCGAGAACTTCAGGAATATCCAGAGTACCTCAAAGAAGCTAGGTCCAAAGATCGTTGGGAAATTACAGAGATCTTATGGGCTGTTCCAAGAACTTCAGGGAAGTTCCGAGAACTGCAGGAATGTTCAGACTTTCGGGGAAGTTTTAAGCGGAAGCGTAAGCTTAAGCGTAAGTTCCGATATCATCAGAACAGTTCCAATAACTTCAGGAATATTTCGAGAACCCTAAAAAGCTACGAAAATTTCAATGTAGTTCAGAGGTTGAGAAGACTTCATTGAAAAATTGGGAACTGCAAAGATGCCCAGAGATCATCAGAAAAGTCTGAAGGATTTTTAGGGCAGTTCCATTTATTTCAGGGCAGTACCAAGAACTTCAGGAAAATTCTGTGAGCTTTAAGGATTCTCCGAGATCAGTATGACAATTCAAAGAACCTATAATTGTCATTCAATCAATTTCAAGTTAATTGCAGGAACTTTAAAGAAGTTCCGGGAGACTCAAGGAAAGAAACATGAACATCACGAAATTGTGAGTAGATTTTAATGGAATTCCGTAATTTTCATGGTAATTTCAAGAACTTCCAAAAGTAGTAGGAACCGCAGCGAATTTCCGAAATGTTTGGAGATTTTTTGAAATTTTTTATTATATTCAGGGAAGTTCCGAGTGCTTCAAGGACGATCGGAGATCTTCAGAATAGTTCCGTTGATTTATGGAAAATTTCAGGAAGTTTCATGGAGTTTCAATGCCATGTTCCGAGAATTTAGGGAATTTCATCGATATCCAGAAGAGTTCAGGAAAAATTAGAAGTTTTAGGAGAAGCTTCGTGAGTTTTTATGAAATTTTCAAATCTTGAGGAAAAATAAGGGAAGGAATATCAAGGAACAATCAAATTAATTTTACTAGAATTACGCGGACCTTTAAAATATATTGGTATATTCGGGGAAGTCAAGAGGATAACAGAAGGAAATCACAGTTAAAGTCAGGAAAGCCATTATTGGGGAAATTATAAAATGATGATGCATTGGTTTCCATAATTTTAGGGCGTTTTCATGAGCTTCAGGAACATTTTGAGAACATAAATAAAGACATTACATTTTTCATGTTAATTTCAGGTATATTGCGGGGACTTAATGAAGGTTCAAAAATTTCAGAACAATCCAAAGAACTCAAGGGAAGTTTTTAGATTTCTGGAAAACTTCTCATAAAATTCCAGAGAACGAAGAAGATCAAAAAACTTCAGAGAAATTCTGAGAACATCGGAAAAATGTAAACATTTTAAAAAAGGTTCTGCAAGCTTCAGGGCTGTTTCGAGAGTTGAGGGAACATCACGGAAGATAATTTTAAATCTATTAATTTCAGAAATATAGTGGGAATTTTAAGAAGTTCCCAGATTTTCGAGAAGTCCAGAGAACTTCAGAGATGTTTAAAAAACTTCAGAATCTTGTTGAGAACTTCATAGAAATTCAGAAAACTCAGAAGAACGAGAATTTCAAGAACTTTGGGATGTTCCGAGAGCTTCAGGGAAGATCAGAGAACCTCAAGACATTAATTTTAGAGAAATTAAAAAATAATTTTAAAAAGTTTTGAGAAGTCCATGGACATTGTTAAGGCTTCAGTACATTTCGAGAATTCCATAAAAATTGTGGAAACTTCCAAAATGATACATGGTCGTTAGGGAAATTGAGGGAAGTTCAGAAAAGCTCAGGAAAATTTAAAGATTTCAAGGGAAGTACCATGAGCATCACAGTTTTTTCGGAAAGTTCATAAGAACTTCAAGGCAAGTTGCTTGCAAAAATATTCACCCAAAATCTTTCAGAAATTATGTCTAGAACAACAGATAACTTTCTTTTTTATCAGCTTTAGAACTATCAAGACTATATTCTTCTCAAACTAAGAACATTTGAAATTTGTTTTGTTTCAAAACATAATTCACTTCAGAGTTGCATTTTTAGAACAACTTTTTTCCTTGAATTTAGTTTTTGTAAATAGTGTTTTTTAACAATCGTAATGTATCATATTTCTTTAAATGACATGGCGTAACTGGAATTTTAGTACAACATTTGAACTTTATTCAAAGCTTTTAAAAGTAAACTTTTGAAGCAGAGCAGTTATTTTTCTTGCCAAAAAATATTCACCCAACACCTTTAAGAAATTATTTTTAAAACAACAGATAACTTTCTTTTTATCAGTTTTAGAACAATCAAGAGTATATTCGTTGATTATCTCTTGGCACAGTTATTGTTTTTGGGTCTTAATTTTAGTTATTTTGAGTTGACGTTTTTTAGTACATATTTTTAAACGTCAAGAGCCACATGTGAAAAGGGCATACAGGCTTTTTGTAAACAAACCTGCGTAGACCCTTTTCTCGTCAACCGAGGGTCGCCCACGCAAACCAACAACATCATCGGGAAGGGGAAATTATCCTGGAATTTTAGTTCAGCATTAAACATTGTTCAAATCTTCGCAAACTCAACGTTTGAAACAATGCACCCTTGTTTCTGTTGTCGATTGTTGATTGAAACCCGTGTTTTCCTGTGTACTAAACCGCCAATCATCTGTCGAATGTAAATTATTACAATGAAGTCGTTTCACGAAGTTCGAACTGCCAGGTCATCTTGGAATTACCCATCAACGACCTGTTGATCGGCCCCATTAGCTCCAGCGTCGCACCTGGAGTCACGCGAGCCAAACTTCCCGAGCCGCAAACCATTTTCCGCCAATCGCAACCGTCAACGAAGCCCTTTTTGCCTTCTTCGAAAAGCGAAAGAAAATAACCAGCTTCGGTCACCCCCGGCGGGCACCCAAATAAAGCAATCAAATCAAATTGCTGTCACATACCATAGCCAACCAACCGCACACATGACTTCCCTGACTCCAATTCGGCTGCAGTGCGAGTGACCCCCTCAACCCCTGCGAGCTGCGAGGCGACAGTTGAAAGCATTTCCATTTGTGTTTTTTGCCACGCTCCGACTACTAATACTACTTTCATGCACCTACCGACGAGCGTATCGTCGTTGTCGCCGCGGAATGTGATGTGATTGAAAAGATAAAAAAAAAGAACGGAAAATGCAGAGTGCGTTCCACCGAACGAGGACCGTTCGTTCATAGCCGGAGAACGACTGCCGTCGATGGTGAAAAGAACATTTCGCAAAGCTGACGTTTAGTCGATAAAAGTGTCACTGCCGTCGATGGCGATGTCTCGACCGCCTGCATGTGATCTATGAACCGAATCCCACCCCCCAACACGTTTCCGGAGCGGCGTGACAAAGGAGCAACTCAATTACTATCAATCTTGTTCGAGATGTTGTTGGTTTTACGGTGGAGAGTCGTTCGGGATTTTCAACCACGTGGAGCTGTTGGACAGGTGTTCGGGGAAATTTTTAGCTGATAGAGATTTGCTCAATTCCCGAAGGGAGTAATTTTCGCGAATGCTTTGGAGACCTTGAAACATCTAACAACAGTAGCTTTGGCTTAACTGTCCAACTTTCCACTGCGGAAATTTCATCCAAAAATCTAACTTCTCAGCAGAGCTTAGCATTTTTTCCGGTCCCTACTCCCGAAGAAAAACTGTGGTCCTTCAACCGACATTCCGCCTTCCATTCCCATCAATAATTCATAGGATTTTATTGCCCTTTTGCGAACTCGGCAGGAGTCCACACCACCGACCACAACAGAAGCCTTAATCAAAGAACAACATGATTTATGTCCCCATGGTGGTCCGATTTCCAGGTGAAATCCCGGAAACTGCGTCGATAAATTCCCCATCTTTACGCATCGATCTGCGTGCAGGGGATCGATTTATTGCTCCGAACCGCTCCCTCAATGATCCTTCTTCTCCGTTTATGGCTTCCGGAAGAAATCGACCGGCAAATAAAGCCCGGCGAGCCCCGAGGAGAAATGTTTACGGCTTATCAATCCCATATCAATTTGCTCTGTTCCACTCCGTGTCTGCCGGGGGTGGACGACGCGCTTTCCTCGAACGAGCGCCCAACCGACCACCCGCCCTCAGGAGGGGCCGGGACAACTAAAGACTTGTTGCTGTTCGGTGTCATGTCAGATTTTTGCTTGTTTCCTCTCTCTCTTTCTCTCGAGGGAGATCGAAGGCTGGTTATCGATACCCTCCCCATACTTGCCGACGGCCAAAAGGGCGAATGGCGAGAGATGGGAAAGGGAGAGTGACATATTCTCGGCCACCGTTGTCCCTATCGTTGTCGTTGAATTAAAAGTCAATGACATAATGGGCTGTTAGGAAGTGGGGGGGACTTCTTTCCTCTTTGTCGAACGCGAAAGGTGGGACACAAGAGGTTCTCGAGAAGAAGAAAAGGAAAAACCGAGTGACAACTTTGAGACAAGGGCTTGAAGGTTGTCAGCTTTGGCTTTCGGTTCATCGTTGGACAGCTGCTCAATTTTGTACTGACTTGTGATCATGATACTGCGTTTCACGGAGCTGAGGTCAAATTACTGACCAAAACTCTTATACATTGGCACCTCGTTTCTGATGTCCTGAGAAGGGAAACTTTGATAATCTGAATCCAATTGCAATTGATGGCCGGAACACGTTCCGGGGAATATGGACCGTAGGGGACTAGATTCGACCCGAAACATGACAATCCCCTCTTGAGACACATCAAAATAAAAGAAGAATTTAACAACAAGAGCATACTGATTATACTGAGGGACAAGGACCACATTAGTCACACCAAGACATTTTCCGGGTACCCCTGGGGAACTGGACAGTTTTTGACTTTGGCTAAAACCCATCACTTTGGCGACACATCAAATTACATCAGAATTCAAAAGCTCACTGACAGTCCAGGGTCCCATTTCCCACAGTCGGCAATGTTTCGGGAATCCCCGAGGAAGTGGCCAGTTCCTAAATAAGACCAAAACACATCATGCAACACATCGAATTACATCAGAATTCAATAAGAGTTAAAGCGAGTGACAGTGGCCTGTTTCTGCTTAGAACCAAAACCCAATAGGCGACACATTAAATTACATCAGAACATGGGAAATATCGAGTATCCAGGACTACTTTCGCGTAAAAATATGAACTGAATAACGTCAACTCAAAATCATCTCTAGAAAGAAGACTCAACATAAAACCTGTGCCAAAAGTCTATCTAAGAATATAATCGTGATTGTTCTAAAACTGATAAAAAAGAAAGTTATCAGTTGTTCTAAAAATAATTGCTGAATGAGTTTTGGGTGAATATTTTTGCAAGCAAAACAACTGCTTTGAGTTGCTTCAAAAGTTAAGTTTTAAAAGCTGTCAATAAAGTTTAAATGCTGTTCTTAAATTCCAGTTAGGCCATGATATTTTAAGAAATATGGAATACGATGATTATTTTAAAACCACAAGCACACACTCACAAACAATTACGAAAAAATACCCATGAAAGTCAAATTGAGCTAAGAATAAAAAAAATCGTTAGTGTACTAAAAAAAAATTCAAGGGAAAAGTTGTTCCAAAAATGCATCTTAAAAGTTAATTATGTTTTGAAGCGAAACAAACTACTTTGCATTTCTTCAAATGTTCTTAGTTTGACAAGTTTCGAATTGATTTAATGAGCAGCTTTAAATATGCACTGAAAAACGCCAACTCAAAATTCAACTAAACAGAAGACCCAAAAATAAAAATAAACTGTGCCAAACGTTTATCTAAGAATATAGTCTTGATTGTTCAAAAACTGATAAAAAATAAAGTTATAATTTGTTCTAAAAATAATTACTGAAAGCTTTCTGAGGGAAAATATTTTTTGCAAGCAAAATAACTGATTTGGGTTGCTCCAAAAGTTTACTCATAAAAGCTTTGAATAAAATTTAAATGCTGTTCTAAAATGTCAGTTAGGCCATGCTATTTAATGAAATATGGAAGATGATGATTATTTGAAAACCAAGTGTGAAAAAAGACCCACAAAATTAAAATTGTCTTGACTGTACTAAAAAACACAACTTCAAGGAAAAAAGTTGTTCTAAAAATGCAACTTTTAAGTGAATTATGTTTTTAAGCCAAACAAACTACTTTGAATTTCCTAAAATGTTCTTAATTTAAAAAGTTTCCAATTAAATTAATTGACAGTTTTAAAATATGTACTAAAAAACGTCAACTATAAAAAAATAAGAAAGAAGAACCAAAAAATAATAACTGTGAAAAAAATTTAACCAATAATATAGTCTTGATTGTTCTGAAATTGATAGAAAATGAAGTTAACAGTTGTTCTAAAAATAATTGCTGAAAACTTTTTTTAGGCGATTTTTTCACAAGTAACTGCTTTGGATTGCTTCAAAAGTTAGTTTTTTAAATGCTGTTCTAAAATTCCAGGTAGGCCATGCCATTTAAGACATATGGAAGTTTATGATTATTTTAAAACCATGCGCACAAACTCACAAACGATGTCAAAAAAGACCCAAAAATTAAAATTGAACATTTGAAGCATTCAAAAAATAGTTTTGCAAATTCCAGGAATGAATTTGTTCTAAAAATGCAACTTAGAAGTTAATTATGCTTTGAAGCCAATCAAACAACTTTGAATTTCCTCAAATGTTCTTAGTTTGACAAGTTTCGAATTTATTTACTTGGCAGTTTTAAATTTTGTGCTGAAAAACTTCAACTCAAAATCATCAAAGAAGAACCAAAAAATAATAATTGTGCCAAAAGTTCATCTAAGAATTTCGTCTCGATTGGTCTAAAACAGATAAAAAAGAAAGTTATCAATTGTTCTAAAATAATTGCTGAAATCTTTTTTGGGTGAATATTTTTTGCAAGCAAAACCATTGCTTTGGGTTGCTTCAAAAGTTAACTTTTAAAATCTTTGAATAAAGTTCGAATGCTGTTCTAAAATTCCAGTTAGGCCATGCTATTTATTGAAATATGGAAGATGATGATTATTTGAAAACCACATACACACACTCGCAAATAATTACGAAAAAAGACCCATAAAATAAAAATTGTCTTGACTGTTCTAAAAAAACAATTTCTAGGAAAAAAGTTGTTTTAAAAATGCAACTTATAAGTGAATTATGTTTTCAAACGAAACAAACTACTTTGAATTGCTTTAAATGGTCTTAGTTTAAAAAGTTTCGAACTAAATTAATTGCCAGTTTTAAAATATGTACTAAAAAACGTTAGCTTAAAATCGTCTAGAAAGAAGAAGCAAAAAATAATAACTCTGCCAAAATTTTAACCAAGAATATAGTTTTGATTGTTGTGAAATTGATAGAAAATGAAGTTAACAGTTGTTCTAAAAATAATTGCTGTATGCTTTTTTTATGTGCTTTTTTACAAGTAACTGCTTTGGATTGCTTCAAAAGTTAGTTTTTAAAGCTTTGAATGAAGTTAAAATGCTGTTCTAAAATTCCAGTTGCGCCTTGGCATTTTAAGACATATGAAACCTTATGATTATTTTAAAACCATGCGCACACACTCACCAACGATTTAAAAAAAAAACCCGTAAAATTGAAATTGAACTTAACGCATTTAAAAAAAAAGTCTTGCATGTACTATACAAAAAAAATCAAGGAATAAACTTGTTCTAAAAATGCAACTTAGTAGTTATTTATGCTTTGAAGCCACTACTTTGAATTTCCTCAAATGTTCTTAGTTTGACAAGTTTCGAATTAAATAATTGACAGCTTTAAAATGGGTACTAAAAATATCAACTGAAAATCATCTAGATAGAATAACCAAAAAATAATAACTGTGCCAAAAGTTTATCAAAGAATGTCGTCTTGATTGTTCTAAAACTGATAAAAAAGGAAATTTAACGTTGTTCTAAAAATATTTGTTCTAAAATTGTGTGAATTGCAAGCAAAACAACTGCTTTGCTTCAAAAGTTAACTTTTAAAGGCTTTGAATACAATTTAAATGCTGTTCTTAACATTAACATTAAGATTGTTTTAAAACTACGCGCATACACTCACAAACAATTAAAAGAGACCCTTAAAATTCAAATTTGGCTAAGAATATTAAAACAAAAAGTTCATTGTACTAAACATAAAGTTAACTTCATGGAATGAAGTTGCTCTAAAAATGCTTCTTAGAAGTGAATTCTGTTTTGAAGCGAAAATAACTTCCTTGAATTTCTTCAAATGTTGTTAGTTTGAAAAGTTTCGAATGAAATTAATTGACAGCTTTAAAATATGTACTTGCAAATTTCATCTCAAAATCATCTAGAAAAAAAGTCCCCAAAAAATTAAAACTATCTAAAGTGTATCTAAGAATGTCGTCTTGATTGTTCTAAAACTGTTATCAGTTGTTCTAGACATAATTGCTGATAGTTTTTGAATGAATATTTTTGCAAGCAAAACAACTGCTTTGGATTGCTTCAATTTTAACTTTTAAAAGCTTTGAATAACGTTTATATGCTGTACTAAACTTCAAGTTAATCCATGCCATTTAAAGATGTACGGAACATAATAATTATATAAAAACCACGCGCAATCACTCAAACAATTACAAAAAAGACTCATAAAATTAAAAATGGGCTAAGAATATTTAAAAATATATATCTTAATTGTACTAAAACTAAAAACGAAAATCTACCTCAAGGAATAAAATTGTTCTAAAATGCATCTTAGAAGTGAATTATGTTTTGAAGGGAAACAACTAATTTGAATTTCTTCTAATGTTCCTAGTTCGAATCTTTTTCGAATAAAGTTGGCAAGCTGTACTAAAAATGTCAGTTAAGTTATCTAAATTGCAAAGATTCAAATGATTGTATCCTAATGATTAACAAGGCCGTAAAATTCAAACTGTGCTTAGAGTTTAGTCAAATGGTTTGGCTTGGCTGTACTAAAACTTTTGGAATAACTTTCAAATATTAAAAGCTACTGAGGAAACCTGCTTTCGAGCTGTTTAAAAAGCATTAAATGCATTGCAGTGAATTCTCTGCAACTTGATATTGAAGGGATCATCGGTCTATGAAATGAACAAGAATCCATTATCACAGTAGCCATAACATTAATTTTTATTATTGTTCTAAAATTGGAAGTTATTTTTGGAGTAAGAATCGTTTGCTTATTTTTGCGTTTTCTGGTCTAAAAAAGGAACCCAGTTTTCCTAAAGCTTTTTCTCAGACGTCATTCCGAGTGTTAGTGACATTTTAGAGTTAGGATTTGTTGAAAAATTTCGAATACGCCCTTTTTGAAGTTTTATGCGAGATTCAAAATGGCCGAATTTTAGCTCAAATGTGAATGATTGACCATAACACACAATTTTGCAAAATTTCATGCAAGTTGGAGATAGTCGTATCAGATCAATTCGTCATTTGGAGTATTTGGACCCTCAACAGGTATCGACCGACGGGGTCCTAATGCCATTTAGGTAACTTCCTACCGATTGTCACATATTCTGCACGATTTAAGTTTTCTGCACTCCAATTTAGACAATTCCCGGATCTTTTTTCAACTCCGAATATTAATCACTCGGTGCAAGCTCGCCGCTCGTAGTATTCCTTAGCGAGCTTTCCCCTTCGGAAGAGGTCCGTTTAAGCTGCCTAGGCGTCGTTTTCAACCATTCCGCCCGCAATTTCACGACGGAATTCATCTCAAATGTTCCATTAGCATCCGCCTAGGTGGTGGCTTTAATCACCGCGCCAGCAACGCGCCCCCGTCATTCTGATAATACTAATTGCACAGCTCAGCATTTTCCATCTTAAGTCTAAGAGCATTATACACCCTCGCGCGTTCTCTCTTGTTGCCGTCTTATTTCTGACGAAAGTCCGAAAATTCCATCTTCTGAGAACTACCCACAGAGAAGACCTCCAAGTAGCCGAGCGCACAGCAGTGGCTTTAATCTCAAGAATATGTTACCCACTTTAAGAGCCCACATACCATCACCTTTGCGCTCCACGACGACGACGACGACGACGACGGCGGCGATGGCAATAACAACAACAATGTGAGTAGTAAGTGTGTGTACTTTTTACCTTTTTGGAGTGCGGAACATCGTCCTGGTCTTCGGCTTCGCCCTCACGCTTCTCAAGGAGCGGGTAAGGATCTGAGAGGACGAAGGCAGCGGCTGCTGCAGCACACAGGTTATAATCCTAGGTACTTGGAAATGGAAACAAGTCTTGTGCAACCAACTAACCGCTCTTCGCAAAGACGGGGGTTGAGGGGGGTAATCGGGTCGGAACGGGAGTCGTCATGAAAGAATGGAAAACTACAAGGACTACCTCTTCTGACTGCATCATCTGTGACGAGCAGCTCCTGCTGTACTCTGGTAGAATGGAAAAGGAAGGGCACGTAACTACACCATCGTCCTTGTCCTCGTCGTCAGCAGCACTGCTCGTCGGGGTAGACGAGCTAGGCGGAGTGAGGAGTCACACTCACACAATGCTTGCAATTAGTAGGATTTTAAGTAGATTCATGTACCCTGCCTTGCTGACTTTCAACTCTTGTTCACCGCCCGCGTGGAGTAGGGTTTCCGATGGGGGATTACAAGAGGCTCCGGCTTACTACTTGCTTCTCCGATGAGATGGAAATTGTTGCAAAGTAACAGCTCGGGGATGATATTTTTGAAATTCTACAATTCCCAGCTTAAAGCTCTCTCCCCACTGACAAAGAAAGGAGGCGGGCGTGCAGGGTCGCCATGTTATGCAACTCCGACGACAATGAACTGGTTGCTGTGCTGCTTTTCGGTATATTCACACATGCAAATAAAAAAGGAAAAGCCCCGGCAGAGAAACAGAAGTGAGATTCAGTCAGACGTTTTGTTTCAATTTTTATTTACACGGTCGGTACCCGTCCCTGCCCGTGTGACGCCCTAGAGCGCACCCACAGCTGGAATTCAGACACTAAACAAGAGCAAGCGAGCAACGGCGACGAGGACGACGGTGCAGCATTATTACAAAATTCCCGTTCCCCACATACATTCGAACAAAAACACACATAGAGCGGTAGAGAATTGTGTCGGGGGGGTCGGGTGAGTCTATGAGCCCAGAGCAGAGCAGAGATTCGGGACCGAGAAAAACCGCATTGTTTCTCGGGAGAATGCTGCTGCTGTGTTTGTTTGCGCCATCCCGCAGTCTTCTTTCTCTGTGACGGTTTGTCGGGGTGTACCATCATGGAAGATTGTTCATTAGGAGCTGTTGCTGCAAGCGCTAGGTGGATTGTGGTGGTTGAAATGCGTTTGCGAGGGTGGTCCTCGTTCTCTGGAGGGGTCGGGTTGCGAAATGGGTCGAATTCGCTGCTGAATGGGCGGAACAGGTTCAGAGCGGAGCCGTGAAGGTGCCTTGGTTGAAATTTTCGAATCGCCTGCTGAGGTTTCGGATATTGATGGGACTGTTCACGGCGAAAACGTAATTTTTCATGGTCCAAGTGTAGTTGAAAGGCGAATTTTAACAGCTTTCACAAATTGATAAATATTCCGCAGCTATCAAACGTTTTCGATTATCTATATGGGAATGTTTCAAGTCGACGAAGTTGACTTGGTCATCATGAAATCAAGATCTAACGACCTGTAGATCGCCCACATCGCTGTTGAATGGGTGGAACAGCTGCAGAGTAGATTCGCTAAGGCTCATTTGTTGAAATTTTTGGTTTTCGTGATATGGTTGCGGATATTGATGGGACTGCTGGTAGAAAAAATAATCCTCCGTAGATTGGGAAGGCAAATTTTCGCAGTTATCAAATTAATTCATTCATTGGATAACGTTACGAAGCTATCAAACGTTTCAGATCACCGAACAGAACAGTAATTGCAGATCACAGACCTGATGTTCTGAATGTCGGGTCATCGTCAAATTAATTTCTTATCAGTAATACAATCGGAGCTACGCGTGTCATTATTATTCAACATTTCATTCATAGTCATAGTTCGTTTACGGGACAATCTTGAAAAAAATCTCTCTCTTAAATATTCCCTTAAGAAAGTTGGTTCAAATCTAGGAAAACCTTCTAAAATCGGTGGAACCTCCAGAAGCATGTCGTGAAACCCGGCGACTTGGTCCTGCATTGACAGTTTCACTAAGTGCACTGGACTTGTCCTCGAATTTCCTTGGATCGGTTTCGGAAGTTCAGACCTTCAGTTCGTAAGACCTCTATCGTATGTGAAGACTGCTAAATCTGGGTCTGATTGTGGAGGTCGGGTTGCAAAGTGGGTCTACTTCCGTATCAAGAGAGTTGAACAGTTCTGGTACCCGTTGGGAACGTTTGAATACCAAATCAAGTCAGGAATGCTCATAAGGAATGGTTGGAATCACTTCGTCACAACGTCTGGAGCCCCCATCGGTAATGTCTGATGTCAACTTCAGGAACTACTGTTACGTCCAAAATCTCCCGTTGAGAATGTATGGAATCTACTTCAGGAATAGCTGGAATCCTCATGGAAAATGTTTTGAGTCGTAGAAACCGTCGGGAACAACTGAATATCAAATCACACCAGGAATGCTCCTTGGGACTGTCCGGAACTGCTGGTATTCTAGTTGGGAATGTCCGGAATCACTTCGGGAATGTCTGTAGTAACTGTTGGAACCTTATGAATTAAGTTCAAATAAAGTCAGGAATGCTTATAGAAAATGGCAGGAATCACTTCGGGGACGATTGGAGTACGCATCGCTAATTATGAAGTATCCGCTTGGAATTCCCACCGGGAAGATCTGATTTCAACTTCGGGAACTGCTGGAATCCTTCGCAGGATTGTTTATAATTTTCGTCGGAAATATCGGGAATTCCCGGAATTTCCATCGGGAACATCTGGAATTTCCGTCGGGAACTACTGGAATCCACGTAGGAAATGGCGAGAATCACTTCGGGAACGTCTGGAATCTACATCACGAACTGCTGTAATCCTCATCGGGAATGTCCGGAATCACTTCGGGAACGTCCGGAGAACCCGTCGTATGAATACCACAAACGTCTGGAATGTCTGGAGAATCCGTCGGAAAGGCTTGGAATCACTTCGAGATCGTCTGAAGTAACCACCAGGATCGTCTGAAATGCACGTCTGGAACGTCTGGAATTTCCGCCGGGAACGTCGGTTGAGAACGCAAGGAATAACTGGAATCCTAATTGCAAATTTTTGGAATCTGTAATACCCATCGCGATCCTTTCATCCGTACCAATCGTACCAGGAATATTTATAGGGAATAAATTCCGGGAATGTATATAAAATACCAAATCAAGACCGAAATGCAGAAACAGGTAATGTCCGGAATCACTTCGGGAACGTTTAGAGGACGCATCGGGAATGCCTTAAGTACCCGTCTGGAATACCCATCGGGAAAGTCTGATTTCACACCTTCGGGATCGTTTGGAATTCTCGTCGGGAATGTTTGGAATCACTTCGGGAACGTCTGAAATTCTGGAATTTCTGTCGGTGACTACTGGAATCTTGGTAGGAAATAGCTGGAATAAATTTGGGGTAACTTCTGGAGAACCCGTCTTATGAATACCACAAACGTATAAATATCAAATCTCACCAGGAATACTCATAGAGAATGGCCAGAATTACTTGTGGACCGTCTGGAGTACCCGTCGGAAATGTATGGAATCTCGTCGGGATCTTCTGGAGCAACCGTTAGGTTGGTCTGAAATTCATGTCCGAATCGACTGGAATTTCCATCGGGAACATCCGGATTCCTAAGTGAAATTTTTGGAATCTGTTGTATCCATTGAGAACGTCTGAATATCAAATCGTGCCTGGATTGTTCATAGGAATTGTCCAGAATTACTTAGGGAACTACTGGAATCCTCGTTGAGAATGTCCGAAATCACTTCGGGAACGTTTGGAGTAACCATCAGAAACGTCTGAATATCAAAGTAAAATCAGGATCACTTCGGAATCCTTTGGAGTACCCGTCTGGAATTCCCGTCGAGAATGTCTGATTTCACCTTCGGGAACTGTTGGCATCTTCACCAGAAACGTTTGAAACTCTCGTCGGGAAAGTTTGGAATCACTTCGGGAACGTCTGGAGTTAACTTTAGAAACGTCTGATATTGAGTTTCCGTCGAGAGCTACTGGAATTCTGGTAGAATATTGCGGGAATCACTTCGAGAAGGTTTGGAATCGTGAACTACTGTAATCCTCATTGGGAATGTCCAGAATCACTTCAGGTAGGTCTATTATACCCGTCCTAACGTATGAATATCAAATCCAGTTACGATTGCTCATAGAGAATGGCTAGAATCACTTCGGGAACGTCTGAAGTAACCGTCAGGATCGTATAAAATTAACGTCTGGAATATCCGTTGGGAACGTCCGGAATCTCTTTGAGAACGTTTCTACTATTCGTCGGGAACGTCTGAATATCAAATCAAGCCAGGAATGCTCATAGGGAATGTCCGGAATCACTTCGGGATCGTTTCCATTTGGATTCCCCATCGGGAATGTCTGAAGTCACTTTCTGGAACTGCTGCAATTATCACCGAGAGCGTTTGGAATTCTCGTCGGGAACGTCCGGAATCTCCGGTGAGAATGTACTTTAAGGAATCTCTGGAACTTTCATAGACATGTTTAGAATCCCCGCTGGGGGACGTGAAGAGCGGTCCGTTGCAAGTCTCTTTGATATCTCAATCTAAGGTGATTTAGACCTAATATTAGATCGCATGGCTACCACAACCCGATAAACGTAATGCGAATTTTAATCGCCTGATATAAGTCTTGTTGATATAATGTCTTAGGTAAAACTTAAGCATTCAAAAATTAAAATTAAAACTAAACAAAAATTCTACTTCTACGGCTGTCGTTGTTAGAGTAAAATCGTTAGTTAAGTGAACTTGATTCGTTCCAAGGAGCGGAACGACCAATTTGATACTATTTCATCAGCTATTTGTTGTCAGTTAATCGGTGTACACAAATAAACAATTTCAAAGTAATCCAAGTTCATTCTTGCTAGAAAAAAATTACTTAAGTTATCTGAATCGGTCCAGCAAACCAAATAGATAAATTTTGAAAAATTTCATCTGTAATTTCTTACGTTCTAATCGATATATAAAGTTTGAAGGTAGTTTTAATGTATTGTTCATGAGAAAAATCGGTTCTGAAAGTTTTGTGTGAACAAAATTACCCCTTAAGTATTATAATTTGGTTTTACAGTTCCAGCAGTTTAGATCGTGGTACTTTCATCTGTAATTTGTTGTCAGTTAATCGGTGTACAAAGTTTGAAAAGGCAATGATACTGATTATGATGGATAATAAACAATTTCAAAGTAATCCAAGTTCATTCTTGCTAGAAAAAAATTACTTAAGTTATCTGAATCGGTCCAGCAAACCAAATAGATAAATTTTGAAAAATTTCATCTGTAATTTCTTACGTTCTAATCAATATATAAAGTGTTAAGGTAGTTTTAAGGTATTGCTCTTGAGAAAAATCGGTTCTGAAAGTTGAAGTGTGAACAGAATTACTACTTAAGTATTATTATTTGGTTTTACAGTTCAAGCAGTTTGGATTGGGGTACTTTCATCTGTAATTTTTTATGTTTCCCTCGATATCTAATGTTTTAAAATTGATTAATCGTAGTCTAATCCACCAATTCTAGATTATAAGTAAAAGTTGATACTTATTTCAATTAAAAACGTCCTTATCTGATTCTCGCAGCCTTTCCAATAACTATGATTGTACAAATTATCTGTTTTAATCCACCTTATGCATTCCAGAGCACGTTTGAAAACTTTCCTAAACCTACCTAAACCTCCACTTAAGTAATCTAATATTGTCCGCCACTCCATCGGGAGCACTCCTGTACACGTTCATCTATAATTCCACCCACCGCCACCGATATACAAAGTTTGAAATAAGTACAAAAACACCAGTTTTTCCCACCAACCGTCAAAACCGCACACACGAACGTCTTGTTATGGTGGACGGCCATAAACAGTACTTAAAAACTTGCAACCATCGTCGTCGACGTCGTCTTCGTCGTCGCGCGGTGCATCGTCATCCTTCACCATATCCTTCGGAAGAATGCTCTCCCACTCGGTACATCATTCCGTTCGCGTGTGTTTATTTCCCAAAGTTCCCATCTAGTTTTTCCCTTTGGATGTTTACGCGATAAAACGCTATTAAAAACGATCGCCACGCCGCCGCGCGCTCGAGTCACGTATGTATTTTTCTCGATTTTCCCGGAAAAATTTCCTTCCCGAGGTAAAACTCAGTTTGTTTACTAGCCGTCGTCGTCGTCGTGAAACGTAAAAAGCGAAAAACAAGCTCGTGTGTAATTCATTTCTCGTCGGCGGATGATTGTTTACTTTTACCTCTTTCTCTCTAGTACTCGGCCGGGGCTGGAGATGGGAAAACTATTTTTGAGTTTTGGACGGGGGGAAATGATGTTGCTATACCATTTAATTAGAACCGAGTCCGGCGAAATTGTAAACCGTAGCAAGTCATCGTTCCTAGTTCGGGGTGATTGAATTAAAAAAAAAACATGACGAGTGGAAAATTGCAGCAATTAAGGGGGGGTTAGCCGACCAAGTTGTCAGTTTCATGTAAGTCGAGAACAGGATGGTTAATCAATTACCTAAGCGGTCGTAATGTGTTCCGAAGGATGCTCAGCAACTTTTGGTGGCGGTTCATCTGTAATTTGTACTTATTGGAAAAATATAGAGGGGAAATACTGTTGCAAATTAACCTAATCGGAGCGGTTTTTATGATTTAGATCGAGAAGGAGATTCTAAATCAATTACTTAAACAGGTGTACTTTGCTTGGTATGAATGTTGGAAACTTTTAAGTAAGGCTGATCTGCAATTTGTGTTGAGTCTGAGAATAAATAACTTAAAAAATATTGAACATAAAGTCATTTTGAGCAGTTTATCTGTTTTAAAATGGGATTAAGAGTGTTAATAAATTACTTAAGCAGTAGAAGTTTGTTCACGAGGATAATTAGCAACTTTTGGAGACATTTCATCTATAATTTATGTTAACTAGACCAATATATCAAGTAAATATATATTTGCTAACAACCAAGCCTTTGATAAAAAAAAAAATGGTTCTTATAAACTTTTGTTTCTTACCAATATCCGAGCATAGTTTCATCTGTTATTTATGCGTTCTGCCAGACATGGTACTGTTCAATTTTAAATAGCTAATAAATTCAATGAAAGGTTACTTAAGTTTTAACTTAAGTAATCGAAAGTCGTTTCTTATCGCCAATAGATGGTCTGAAACGGCTTTCATCTATAATTCTCTCTTTCGTTGGAGCAATATCAGGTAACTACTTAGTTTTGGATTGCATAATACCCTCAATAGTCCTTAATTTCCTCACTTCAGAACAAATCAAAACATTAGCAAACAAATGGCAATCGCCAAACTTTTCACCGGGCCATTTCTTTGCTCAACAGCCCCATTACCACCTGATTAGCTCCCTTTCGCGTAGGTAAGCAAAAAATCTAATTAAGGCACCGACACCGCCGACGATAACCATTTGCTTCTTCCTTTAATTTCCTCTTTGAAAACACGCAAACTTAATCAACGCATATTGCAGCGATGTGGAAAAAAAAAACGATGAAATTAGAAAATTGGAAATCTGATCCTTTTCCCCACCGTTCGGTTTTCCTTCTTCGATCGAAGTTGTTCATTAAGAGCCAGGCCGGCGATTCGAGGGAGTCGTCTCTAAATATTTCATCTCCACACCCAGGTAGATAAACCTTTATTCTTTCCCCGAGTTTTCATTTTTTTTTTCGAGGTTAGGTTTCGGGTAATGAAAAATTCATTACGGTCGAACCTTGAAATTCATTCATAGCCCATTGCTAAACAGTTTATTCTGAAGAAGAAACAATTTTCCCCCACGGTCGGACGGACGTGCGAAAATGCTCTCTAACCTCAATGTTTCTTTCCCTGGAAGGATTGCAACCGCAAGTTCGATTCCGGTCACATACCAGGCAGGCACTCACAATCACGCGCGCACACACACACACACACACATGCACATCAATCGGTTTCGGTTTCATCCCATTCTTGATAATGATCCGGGTGAGCAAAAAAAAAAAGGGACGATTTTTCTTCCGCTTTGCGCTTTGACTCTTCGAACGAGGGGGGGATAAAGGCTTTATGTGTGGTTTCTGTGGTAGAAAGGAAGATTGACAGCGACTGTGCCTCTATCAAAAGTGGATCTCGAAAGTAATATAGTAGGTGGTGTGATTGACTTCGATGTGTCACGGATTAAAGGAGTTCGTTTTTATCAAGATTTAAAGGAGTGTGTAGGGAAGACAAATTGGTTTTCGGATCTTGCGATTGGAATCGGTATTTTAAGGTGGATTTTCTTGGTTTGCTGAAGCTGTAGCTTGGAAAATTTTCGCTTAATATATTGCTTAAGTAGTCGTTGTTTGCTGGGAACGGTACTAAGCATGAGTTGAGTGAGTTTCATCTGTAATTGTTGCTTATGTGAAGATATATAAAGAAAATAAGCAGAGTTCTTGGTTTAAAAAATTGTATTAGAAATTGTTCTTGATTTCAAACATGAAATATGTACCATGGAAAGGAAATACCTGCACGCGAAATTGTTTCTTGTTACTCCAACCCTTTATTGGAACATTTTCGGATAACTTAAGTAATGAAACTCTCATCGTTTAGAACGGAAACTTCAGTTTGCAATCTCTGTATATCAACTTAATCAAGAAAAATTACAGATGAAACTGTTCCAAATTGTTCCATTTGCTTTAGATCATGGTTTAAAATGACTTAAGTAATAAGTTTGTTATAAGTTAGTAGCATAAATTTATTTTTTAGAAAAATCTTATTCTTTACTAAGTGGCACATGAACGAATTGTTGTTGTTTAAGTACTAATGTTTCTCTGATGGCGACCAGTAAAACATTATCAAGGATACTGACCTTTGCAAACTTCCCGTAAAACAATGATATATTGGCTCCGTGATTGCTAACGCGATTGAGCCTTCCCAATAAATTAATTTGAAAAAAAAATCTTCCCGAAAACCAAACTTCTCTTATACATGATCTCGATTGAGGTTATACGCATCCAAGGAGTCCAACCATTGTTAAATACCTTTCAAACTTTGTGTATCAAATCAATCAACTGATAAGTAATAGAGTGATTTTGCCGGTATCGGTTCAGTTGCATCGGTGAATGTGCTCAAGTTCAAGGAAAGTTAAAGCAACTACATCGCATTTTCCTAAAATACTGCTTCCACAGTAAAACGATACGATGGTTTTCAGAATTTCATAAAAATTAGTAGTTGTGTTCCTTATCTCAAAATATTAGACCCTTATTTTTTACTGTATCATTAGGGTGACCATTTACATGTAAGGGTAGTCCAAAAAATGTGTTTTTTTTTCAAAAATGACAAAACTTGATAACTTAAAATATATAACTCAAAAACGAAAAAAATAAAACATCGCTGATTTTTCGATATGTTGCAAAAAAAAACCTAAATTTTCAAGGAAAAATATAATATTGCGCCCTTCGTCTAAAACCAAGAAAACGTAAAAAAAAACAAATTCAATCAATGTTTTTCACCACAAAATCCCAATCTTTAATACCATAATCTTTTTAGATATCTTTCATTCGATATTTAGATCTTTGAAAAATCGGCCGAGTGGTTAAAAAGTTATGTAGGTTTTGAAAAAAAAAAAGATTTTTGGACCACCCTAACATGGAAATGGTCGCCCTAATGAAAAAATATAAAAAATACGGATCAAATATTTTGCGATAAGGAACAAAACTACAATTTTTTACGACATTCTGAGAACCACTATATCGTTTTGCTTTGGAATGACTGAATATAGAGCTGGAAAAGTTTTATGAAAGCCCTGGCGTTTTTACTTTTCAAACTTTGTATATTGATTAGCTGACAAAAAATTTCAGATAAAATCGTTCCAAATTGATCATTCCGTTCGTGAGAATGCATCAGGATTACTTAAGTACTCGGTACTCGGATGCCGGCTCATTAAACTCGGGAAAGTTTTCGGAACAGTACCAATTTTGGATATCATCGGAGTGATTTGAGATTTGGGTATAGTTGCTTTTGTAAACAAACACTTCAATCGCTGATTTCTCCCGAATAAAAGCTCAATTTCATAAACAAACTATACCAAAAGATGGAGGAATCATTCCTCTATCATTTGGCATTGTTTGTTTACGAGGTTGAACTTTTATTCACGAGAATCTGGCGATTGAAGTGTTTGTTTACAAAAGAAATTTAGCTCAAATTTCAAATCACTCCGGATCTAATTGATATATTTTTTTCTGGAAGCAGTGTCCATATGATCTCGTATAAGCTGCTCCAGTTAATGTGTTCAATTTCATCGCATTTTCTTAAAATTATGAGCAGAATAATTCTTATGAACATGCAGCCTACTTTGTATATCGATCGGCTGACTAGAAATTACAGATGAAATGGTTCCAAATTGATCATTGCGTTCGTGAGAATGCATCAGGATTACTTAAGTACTACTTTTTCTCTAACGGCGGCGCGTTAAACTCGGGAAAGTTTTCGGAACAGTGTCCAATTATGGATATGTCCGGAGTTATTTCAGATTTGGATGTAATTGCTTTTGTAAACTAACTCTTTATTCGACGATTTCTCAACAAACTATACAAAATGATGGAGGAATCATTTCCCCAGAAAAAGAAATCGGCGATTGACATGTTTGTTTACAAAAGCAATTGAGCCCAAATTTTTCGAATAAGCTGCTTCAGTTAAAGTGTTCAAATTTGAGTAAAGTTGTAGCTACTTCATCGCATTTTCTTAAAATTATGAGCAGAATAATTCTTTTGGACATGCAGCCCCTTTTGCTCTTCCTACTTTGTATATCGATCGGCTGACAAGATATTACAGATGAAATCGTTCCAAATTGATCGTTTCGCCCCTAGCAATGAATCAAGATCACTTAAGTAGTTGATTTACTCGAATGGTGCATCGTTAAACTTGTCAAAAGTTTCTGGAGGGATGTCGAATGGAGCAATCCTGCGGATTTCTGACACTGATTTCTAAGGTCTAAGTAGTACACAATCGTTCGCTAACTGTTCGTAAATGTACAATCGATTGCTTTAGGACATAAATAACACATTTACCTAAGTGATTTTCTGATGAACTATAAAACTGACCACTTCATTTGTTTTCTCATTCTCTTTCCAGGTGAGTTATCGTTTCAATAATTAGTAATACGACTCTTCGGTACGGAAACGTGAGTAGATTTCGAGTTACTTGAATTCCGGGAAGTAATTTCTCTTGAGAATCAGCAAAGAGTTCAAATGCGCAAAAAATATAGTGCAAAACTGAAACTACACAGAAAATGTTCGAAGTTCCCTGCAAGTTTGAGACCTTTTCAGTTTTATTAAATGTGGAAATCTTATAATCTTATAAAATCTTATAAATTAACAATATGGTTCACCTATCGAGTTCCCATATGTTTCTGAAAAGACGTAATAGTAATACCCTCTCCCGGTGACTGAAACCATTCGTGGTATTATTATTTAAGCGTGTAATCAATTCATAAGTCTAGTAAAATAAGAGGCGTGGCAGACAGTATTAGTTTTCTAATGAATTTTACACGCCTAGCCTGATGTAATGAATTTTTCCACGTTCAGACTATAGTTGATATCACGTAATTCATTCTGATAAGACGCCTATCAGTGGTTGCAACAAAACCACGGAGATCTAGCATCGGTTTCATGAATTGACCACTTTTACGGATGTTCCGAATCTTTTAATGAACCATCCCTTAGTCCCCAGCATCCATTTTTCTGGTCACAACTCCGAATTCATATTGATCAGACGTCCATGAGTGGTTTCGAGAAAACCGCGGAGCTCTACGATCAGTTTCATGAATTGACCACTTTTACGGATGTTTCGGATCTTCCGGAGGACCATCGCATAGCCCTCAGGGTCCATTTTCTGGTCACAAATCTTAATTCATTGTGATAAGGCGTCTATGAGTGGTTTCGAAAAAACCGCGGAGCTCTAGAATCTGTTTCGTGAATTGACCACTTTTACGGATGTTCCGGATCTTTTAATGAACCATCCCTTAGTCCCCAGCATCCATTTTATGGTCACAACTCCGAATTCATGTTGAACAGACATCCATGAGTGGTTTCGAAAAAAACCGTGGAGTTCGAGGATCAGTTTCATGAATTGACCACTTTTACGGATGTTCCGGATCTTTTAATGAACCATCCCTCAGTCCCCAGCTTCCATTTTTGGTCACAACTCTGAATTAAATGTGATAAGACGTCTATGAGTGGTTTCGAAAAAACCGCAGAACTCTAGAATCTGTTGACCAGTTTTACGGATGTTCCGGATCTTCCGGAGGACCATCGCATAGCCCTCAGGGTCCATTTTCTGGTCACAAATCTTAATTCATTGTGATAAGGCGTCTATGAGTGGTTTCGAAAAAACCGCGGAGCTCTAGAATCTGTTTCGTGAATTGACCACTTTTACGGATGTTCCGGATCTTCCGGAGGACCATCGCATAGTCTCGAGAGTCGATATTCCATTAAAAACTCTGAATTCATTCTGCTACGACGCCTATGAGTGGTTTCGACAAAATCACGGAGTTCTAGGATCGGATTCATGAATTGACCACTTTTACGGATGTTCCGGATCTTTTAATGAACCATCCCGTAGTCCCCAGCATCCATTTTCTGGTCACAACTCCGAATTCATATTGATAAGACGTCCATGAGTGGTTTCGAAAAAACCGTGGAGCTCTAGGATCAGTTTCATGAATTGACCACTTTTACGGATGTTTCGGATCTTCGGGTGGGCCATCTCGTATTCTCGACGGTCCATATTCTAGTTACAACTCCAAATTCTTTTTCATAAGACGTCTTTGAGTGGTTTGGAAAAAAAACCGCGGAGCTCAAGGATCAGTTTCATAAAATGACCACTTTCACGGATGTTCCGGATCTTCTTGTGTTCAGTCTTGCCGGGAACTGACTATTCCCAAAAGGTGACGAACTATATGCTTTACAACTTCTCCAAAGACATCAGGAAGTTACCCTTTTCAAATTACCGTACAATCAGTGTTTGGTCCCAATTAGCTCAAATCCCATATGGTACGTGTAATCGTTAATGCTGGATCGACCGTACTATTGGAATCCAGTGGCAACCGTACTATAGGAATCCGGCAAGAACGAATCCGTACTATAGGAATCTTGACTGTATCAAGAAATACGTAATATTAGCTATAGTCTGAATGTACTACCAATACCTTAATGGTGAACCAAACTAATAAAAGAAGAAGCTGATTATGTCTGCCAGCCCTCTTTACATACCACATTGGCAGCTGAAAGGAAGCAAATTTTCAACACGCTAAAAATCATCAACCCAAATTTGGGTAATCGATTGACACACACGGTAACAAAAAAACACTCAAAATTAAGTTAGAAAAGTGGCGTTAGTTCAAATTTAGTCATCTATTGAGTAATAATAGATGAACTCAAAGTTCATTTTCTGTTAATCATATGTAAATTGTGTTGCATAAAAGAACCTATGAAGAATATATCGAAATATTTTTCAAATATTTCATTTAAATAAAACAAGCTCCGATTCACTCTGGTCAGTTGGCTTGGTCTCTAGTTAATTTTCCACAAATACATAGTGCAACATATGACAAACTTGTAACGCTCTTCCCACATGGAGTACCGCGTCTACATCCCCAACCAGCCGTTCCCGCTCCTTCGCCGACTTACAATTGTCAATCAACAGCCTTCAAAACATGCGCTCTATTTCGACTTGTTATGAGCATCGAAATTCGTAATTTTTCAATAAAATTTGACATAGTTTAAAAACTTACCCTAACTCGTTTTTCCATCATATATCCAGTCGGTAACGAAAAATTACAGCTGAACTGGATGAGTATCCTTTCCAAACAGCTTCAGCAATCGATTCGAACTGCCTAAGTCCTACATCCGCACGCCTCCGGCACCGTCACTGATTCGATTTAACTCGATGAATTCGCAATAAAACCGGGGCAATTTTTCGCTGACCCGCAGCACTGTTGCGGTTCGGTTGTTTTGCTCTTTGACGACCACTGACCGCCGCCACCACCGGCTGCGTGTAGCTACATCGCACCACCAACCTGTTGTGTAAACATTGAACAGAATCTGACCCTTTTTTGTGTGAGTGTGTGTGTGTCGGCCTGGCAGTTCAGAAAGGCAAACCATGCTTCTAAACAAATAACCAACCACCCCTTCCCACCGACCTCGTTCGCGTGTGTCTGCTGTGTCCACGTGTGTTGTTTTGAAACGTGAGTCGACTGGAAAAATACCGATAAAAGTCGGCTGAAGGACGCCGAACGGTGCAAAACGGCGGGGACGCGGCGTTATTTGATAGGTTGCGGCAGCCCCTTTTTTGGCATATGTCGGACTACTGACACCCGGGAGTTCGGCTCCGGAAAGGCAGGCATTATTGTTTGAGTTCAAAAGGTCAATTTCAACCAATTTAGCGCGCTGCTGCGGTGCTCCGACGGTGGTGTCAGGTTCGCTGTGACCCGACTGATTTTGTTTGCAGAGAAGGTGGAGGTTTCTTTAGCGAATTTCCCCGAACTTAAAGGTGCCAATTTGTAAACAATGAACTGCCAACATTAGTCGCAATCTATTTAGTCGCAATCAGTCGCAGTCGCAGCTCGTTTACCCATCAAATTAACACTAATTGCCAATCAACCATTCAGCTTCCATTATCCGGGTTTTTTAGCTGCTTGAATTCGGAATTTCCTGTAACTTTGCGTCGGTGTGGGTGTCGGTGTGTGTGTGTGTGTGAAAAGCACTTTGTCAAAATGTAAATTGCAATTAAATTCGACTCAGATTAGCACTTTCCAGATTGGCACGTCTTACCTCAACGCCCACCCTCTTCGCGCGACACTTCGCGATATTCTTCTTCGAGTAAAGTGGTAATCCAACTTTCTTACTCGTCTATGGTGAGAAGCCATGGGCGTGCGTAGGGGAGTGATTGACTCATTTTTTCTTTAGCGATTTTTTATTTTCAAAAATGTCCCATAAACGTCATGAAAAATGTCATTTGACAGTCACGGAATTTTCCAACCCTGACCTCTGACGCCTATGGCGGCAGATAGAACGTGGAATGTAAGCTGATTTGGTTAACCTGACCCCCCCTTCAAGCAAAATCTGCTTCCCTCCGCGTTGATTCGCCAATTCAAACACTTGTTTGTAACCACAACCCACGCTAAAACCGACGATAATGATAGGATAAATTGAAAATTTGACAAAACTTCACCCCCGCTTCTTCAACCGGAATCCCCTGGAGGTCGAGACACACGCACTCCCCGAAATTCGCGTAAACATTTCCCATTACACATTCATGATTTTTCGCACCTCTCCCGGCACCGTCCCGGCCCGGTCCCGGTTGCACTGAGTGAAAATCCTTTACGCTTCTTCCTGCCAGCCCGCGGAATCGTAGAAAGTTGTAAAAAGCTGTTTGTTGCCGCTCTGCGGAACTTGATTTGAATGTGTAAATATTTCCGCACTCTACTCCTTCCGTTTCGGGCGTGGGGAGGGGGAGGGGGAGTGGCGAAAAATTTGCATTCCTTCCGATCGCGAGAGGGAGAGAGACAGCCAGACATACAGACAGAGCGAGAGCTTTACGCTCAACGCATCAATTCGCTTTTACGGAGCCAGGCCAGGTCCCGTCTCGAGAGGGATATGCCAATGAAGACAAGGATGACGGCGATATGTGGGGGTGTGTATGCATTATTCATAAATCAATTTGGTGGGCGTCAGCGAGGGAGGCACAGGCACACATACACCCGTGTAGTATGTTGGAAGACTGTGCGCGGAAAGTTCGGTGGAAAACAATCGAGCGAGTGAATAAATAAAAGATTGCTGTATTTGAGTGGAAATTTGCACATCAACATATGACTTAAGTAGTCCGGGAAGATTGCCGGGGTGGAGAGGAAAGTTTTTGCAGAAGGAAGTTTTTTAGCTGAGTGAGTCGTTTTCGATATATGAAGAAATTTGGAGTTTGATTAACTCTTTGAAATATGGTTATTCGAGTTATTTCGCACATAAAATTGGCTGAACAGGTGTTATAGTTTATTTTTTTGGGCATGCTAGAAAGTACCAAGAGTGGTAATTTTAGATATCGGAAAATTTGTTCTATCTAGTTAGAATTTATGATAAGTTTAAATTAAGTTTAAGTTTAAGTCAATTATTAAAACTGTTTTCATCAGTTTGACTATTGCTACTAAAATCATTTGGTCAGTGTTTATCTGTAATCTTATTCTACACACTTTCTCAAAAATGACGAAACTTGAGTGGAACACTTTTGAACAAGTGAGTAAATGAAAGATTGCTGTATTTGCAAGGTAATTTGCACATCAACACATAACTTAAGTAGTCTTAAATGATCATCGAGATGGAGAGGAACGGTTGGAAAATTACATTGTTATGGTTGAGTAGGTCGTTTCCTATATACAAAGAATTTGAGAGTTAGATTAACTCTTTAAACTATGCTTATTCAGTATATTTCGTGAATATTTATGCAAAGTTAAATCGGATAAGGTCTGACCGATTCGTCATTTGACGTGGAACTGCTCATTTTCGATCCACACCATTTTCGAGCCTTTGTGGACATGTCGTTTCTTTCAGCTTTTGGTGTTTTTTTGAAAATTCATAACTCATGGTTAAAGCATCGTAGAACAATTGTCATGTACTGAAATTATAAGGGCATTATCTCAGCAATCCACTAAAAATATAATATGTTTTCCTCGAACATTTTCACGGTGGTGTAAAATCGCTAGGAAAATCAGGAAAAAAAGCAACCGATCCTTAGTTCGTTTATTTGAAAGGCTCAATCGCGTTAGCTTTACGGAGCCGATAGTTCATTGTTTCTTAACAAAATTAACTTCTATCTAGGTCTAGTAAGAGTTCGGCCGAATATTAATGTGTCACATTCAACATAAGCTTGAGAACCGCTGATAACAATCCAAGTAATTAAGCTCATTTTCACCAAAAGTCGCCATTTTCCGACCAATTCCACCTAATCTGGCCTGGGCCTCTACAAACTTTTGATGTAGCAATTGGAACCTAATCTGACGCACCGCCCGAACTCAGATAATCAGAACCCACTCACAATCATATCCATTTTAATTTCCTCCGATTCAAATCACACAACAAGTGGCACCCTCTGCCCATTTCGCCCTCTCTCGGCCACGCTTTCAATCCCAGCAATAAATTCAAATCTCGGTCTGCTGTTGGTTGTTGGTTCGGATCCGCCCCCTAACCCTCCGCCATCAAACAAATGGTACGAAATTAACCCTTCAATTAGCGTTCGGATCGAACAAATTATTCGATAATTATACCTTCCCCCTAACATCCCCCCCCCCCACACACACACCAACAAGACCGGGACTTAGTTTTCTTTTATTGTGTTTTGGGTCGACGGGCTACACAATTCCCGCTGTTGTCCGCACCGAGTTGTAAATGAATTACTTCCGCACGATTTCCGCACTGTTCTGCCGACTAAACAGTACACAGTTTCGTCCTGTGTCATGCGTGAAACTAGAGTGGAGGGGGTGGGGGGAGGGGTCAGTTATCGGCTCACGCACTACAACAAAGTTCGGTGGAATTCATTGAACTAATAAATTTATGCATTCCTGATGATGAATACAAATTGTACAGAAGGACGGCGGAGAAGACCTGCAGTGAGGGGGGTGTTCAGAGTTGCTAAAATTGCACCTGTGCTCCCGAGTGTGCCGTTCGCTGTCTGGCGGGCAGCGTGCACTCTGTTTAATTTAGGTTCCGGTAATTATCCCTGGTTTTTAGGGACATGACACTCCGTGTAAATGGGAAGAGCGAGCGCGCTCGCAGTGCGTGTTGAGCATAAATGTTAGGAGGGGGCGCTCAGCTGGAAAACGGTGTGTAATTCAATCATCAACCGATGACTAACCGACTACACAGTGACTGCTAAAGTGGGATTTTGGTCGGCAGTTGAAGTCATGGGTGTCTCTTAAGTTCTGAAGGGGGTTGGGGGCGTAGACTCGGTACTCTCTGGGGTACAAGTAAAACTTTTTAAGGCTCCTCATTCCGTCAAACTGCCCCCCGCTCATGAACAAACCAAAATGACACGTCATTTTCCGCCAATACGACTCTCCGGCTACTGATGGGGCTCACCTATTTCTGAGGGTATCATCACGCAAAGTGCTACCGTTTTCCTACACCAGACAGGAGCTGACATTTGACCGAACGTTTTCACACACACACACACTTTCCGTCAGTTGAATGTGCCTAAATTTAGGCAATTGCGATCGTCGTCGCCTTTAAGCAGGTGAAAAACTTCTCGCCATAAATTTAATTAACAAATCACCAGGATTCTTCACCTCCGTCGAACGGCACCTCCTGTGGCGCTTCTCCAGGCAAATGCCGCCGCCGCCGCCGCCCATGACGTCCAAGGGAGACAGAAAAGTTGCAAGCTAAAATTTAATTAAATTTTACCAAACCACCCACCTGAGTGAAACCGAGCCCTGGCACACCCCCAACACCCCCACCCCCTGACGTTACATGTAGAACCAACCAAATAACCCACATCATACATGCACTCACTACCGGTGTGGTGTAAGCGGTACTAGAGGTAGCATTTTCCCCCAAAACAAAAAAAAAAGTGGGAAAACGATGACGTCGTCGACGACGGTGGCCGGAGAAAAAAAAACAAAACCTCCAAAACGTGCTCCAGAAATTCCGGAAATGTTGCTTTGATCCTTGCCCGCAGATGCGGGCGCCCGGGGCAGTAGTGTTAGGTGAAAACTAAAATCCTCCGGCAACAGCTCGGTTGTTGCAACTCTACGAAGTGGAACGACGGAAGCAAACTGGATTTTAATCCACTCCCCGCCCGGTCCTGGGCTGGGGCGGTGTTGGCGGCGGCGGCGGCGACGACGACGACGGGTTAATCCTTTATTTTTCGGGCGGATGTGTACCGAGAGGATTATTGGGAATTTGTAAAGGTGGGAAACTGGAATGCTGCAGGTTGTTCTCTCCCCGGGAAAGGATTTTGTTTAAAATTGATTTCTGCGGCCGGGATGGAGGACTTAAGTAGTGCACTTAGGTAGTCCGAACGTGACGGGCGGAGCGTTGGGTTTCACGTGGAGGGGGTTCATCTGTAATTTGTTGTGATGGAAACGATATATGAAGAATTTTCGGAGGGGGTGTGATGGGGTTTATGGGTATCTTGAGAAATTGAAGTTGAAGGAAGCTTATTTTTAAGGACTTGAGTGATCTGAATCGGGGTTTAAACTGTTGTTTCAATGAATTTAATGGGTAATTTTAACCACGTTAATTAGTTTGAACATTTTTGTGATAACCAAAATCGTTATTTTATCATGAAATGTTTCTGAAACAACGTAGAGCGAGATGAATTCTTAAGTAGTTCGAAAAGGAAGAAGAAGATGTCAGCTTTGATTTTTCAATGTGCTTCATCTGTAATCGGCCGTAAATTAGGCGATATGTGAAGAATTTTGGCCCAAAAAAGTGTCCCATTTTTGCTTGAAACTAATTTTTCTGTTGCATATAATACTTAAGTCATGAACTTAAGTAATTATAATCGATTGTATGGATCATCAAAAGATGTTAAACAATTTTCATCTGTAATTAGTACTGCTTTCAGCGATATATGATTAAATAATTCGAAAAGCATGGATTTGTTGTTGAAAATTTATTCCTGTGACTCGATAGAGCGCATAAGATGAGCACTTAATTAGTTCAAATAGTAAGCAGTGATCGTCACATTTGATTTGAGGCTGCTTCATCTGTAATCGGCCGTACAGGAGGTGATATATGAAGAATTTTGGCCCAAAAAGTGTCCCATTTTTGCTTAAAACTGATTTTTCAGTTGCATATAATACTTAAGTTATGCACTTACGTAATTATAATCGATTATAAGGATTATCAGAGGTTGTTAAAACAAATTTCATCTGTAATTTGTACAACTTACAGCGATATCTGATTAAAGAATTAAAAAAGCATGGATTTGTTACAGCCAAAATTGAAAATTTATTCCTGTGACTTGATAAGAATGCATAAGATAGCACTTAAGTAGTTCAAATAGCTAGCAGTGATCGTGACATTTGATTTGAGGCTGCTTCGTCTGTAATCGGCCGTAAAGGAGGCAATATATGAAGAATTTGGTCTTAAAAAGGGTCCCATTTTTGCTTAAAATTGATTTTTCTGTTTCATATAATGCTTAAGTTATGCACTTACGTAATTATAATCGATTATAAGGATTATCAAAGGATGTTAAAACAAATTTCATCTGTAATTTGTACAACTTTCAGCGATATCTTTTTAAAAAAAACATGGATTTGTTACAGCCAAAATTGAAAATTTATTCCTGTGACTCGATAGAGCGCATAAGATGAGCACTTAAGTAGTTCAAATAGTAAGCAGTGATCGTGACATTTGATTTGAGGCTGCTTCATCTATAATCGGCCGTAAAGGAGGGAATATATGAAGAATTTTGACTTGAAAAGGGTCCCATTTCTGCTTGAAACTGGTTTTTCAGTTGCATATAATACTTAAGTTAAGCACTTAAGTAATTCTAATTGATTGACAAGATAGAAAACAGTAGCTAAAACTAACTTCATCTGTAATTTGTTAAACTCTCAGCGATATATGAATAATTTATGACGTCAACATGCGTTAAAAAATAATTCAACTTGTATGAAACTGAAACAACAAAGCACCTCACTAAGGTACCTAGAAAGCTTGCGGAAAAATTACCATATTGGTTTTTGAGGCAAACTGACCGGAAGTTATAACTTTTACATGAAAAATGCATGACAATTAAAAATAACGTCGTCATTAGCCTTTCCAAATGTTTATGAACGATGGTATGCAGAAATTACAGATGAAAGTTGAGCAAACTAGATATTTCGGCAAAAACAAAATTCGGAAATCAACCAGTTTAGCAAGAAATTTTGTCGAGCATGAACATGGTTGAACGCCAGGGCCAGGCACAAAGAGAACAAATGCTGATGATCTCAAGGAATTTTATACAATACTGGCGTTGGCCATGTCCGAATGCAGGCCACTTAGTGAAAGGAAAGGGAATTGTCGGTGTGATGCTTGCTTTAGTCTGCTTGCTTACCGAGAAGTTCTCTGCACTTTGACGAGCATCACAGAAATGAGGATGAGGGTTATCACATCAGTAATGTAAAAAAGGCTCAGGATAGCATTCACAATCGTCTGCTTAGTAAGCAAAACCGGTTGCCACTAGGCCACCGAGTCCCTTAATCCAAATCAAACTAATGCGATTCCGATTGTAGCCAGAAATGTTCTGCTGTTTTTGTGGTATACAGCGCACGTGTAATAAACGCTAGATTTGGCGTAATTTTACACGATATTTCATGTAAATTTAAGTGAAATATAGCATTAAACAGCAGTTTTGTTTGCTAGCTTGTAAACAATTACAAGAGGAGATTTAAAGCGATGATTAAAATTCAGATTTTTTTTTTTCGGTGCTGATCGTCTTTTCAGATCACTTAAGTCATCCGTAGAAGAGAGAAACTGAATTTGGAAATTGTTTTAGAAATTGAATATTCGTTCAAATTTGGCGCAGTAAAGAAGAAGAAGAAAATAATCTCAAAATAAAATCGAACATTAATTTTAAATAATATTAAATGTTAAATTTTTAATCTGAAATGTTTAATTTTTAAGTGTATAATTTGCATAATGCAATTCAATTTTAAATTTTATATTTTAAATGTTGCATTTTAAATTTTAATTTTTAAATTATTTTCTTCTTATTTCTTTATCAAAGAGACTATCAGCCATTTACTAGTTCTTCTCTGCCATCGGTATTTTTTTATATGAAAAGATAATCCACTTTCCTATAACTTTGTTTCAGACTTCATTTCGATTAGATGCACCGAGTTTCGCGCTACAATTTATTGAAAAATATCGAAAATAGCCGAAAATCAAAATGGCCGAATTCTAGCACAAACTTTGTTCATTGCCCCTAGCGCACAGTTAGGCTGAAGTGGCATAGAATTCTGAGAGTTAAAATGTGAAATCCGTTTATTTTTTTCACTATTTGGGTGTGGATTTGCTAACATTATAAGAAAATGGTTAGGAGAACAAAATTTAGTAGGATTCCAATCATTTTCGTTAAAACTGGGTTGCTAAGAACTGAGTAAAAATAATGCTCAAAACTTAATAACGTTTAGTTTCGCGAATAACTCCAAGAGAATTGAATTTTCAGGAATTTCGAAAATACTAAGGAAATTTGGAGGACAAGTCAAAGGGAAATCTGAGCAGAATTTAATCAAAAATTTCAAAGGAAATGTGAGGAGAATTCCAAGTGAACATTGTAAGAATGTTTTGGAAATTCTGAGAAGATCCTGTATGATGTTTTTGGAGCAGTATAAACAGAACTTTCTGAGGATAGCTCAAAGGGAGACCTGAGCGGAATTCAAGACAATTTTTCGGAAAGTTCCCCTTGAGAAAAAATCTAATAACTCAGCTTAGACAGCCGGAAACACTACCGAAATACGCTTACATTAACTTGAAACGTCTACATAAGTATCACTTAAGTAATCTAGAAAGGAAATAGAAGTCATGGAGCACAACTTGGACAGGTTTCATCTGGAATCATTGGTTGTTTGAGAGCTTATATAAAGGACTTTCGACGACTTTGATAACAACCATGTCAGAATGCAATATGTTTTAGTCAAGCCTTCGAATTGTTTTGGCTTTCTACATTTGATGGCAATTGGGCCTTTTGATGTTCAGAATTCCGGAGAATCAATGAAATTGATGACTAATCCAACTTCAGATCACTTTATAAAATGTCACATTAATACACTGGAATAAAATTGCAAAGGAATTGTGAGGATAATTCCAACTGAATATTTGAAGAATGTTTGGCAAATTCTGAGGAAATCCTCTGTGATGTTTTTTGGAGCAGTATAAACAGAGCTTTCTGAGGATAGCTCAAAGGGAATCCTGAGCGGAATTCAAGACAATTTTTCGGAAATTCCAGGAGTTCAGCTTAGAAAGCCGGATACACCACCGAAAACGCGCTTACACCAACTTGAAACGCCCACATAAGTATCACTTAAGTGATCTAGAAAGGAAATAGAAGTTATGGAGCACAACTTGGACAGGTTTCATCTGTAATCATTTGTTGTTTGAGATCTTATATAAAGAACTTTCGACTTATGTTGTAGTCAAGCCTTCGAATTGTTTTGGCTTCCTACATTTGATGGAAATTGGGCCTTTTGATGTTCAGAATACTGGAGAGTCAACGAAATTGATGACTAATCCAACTTTTGATCTCTTAACAAAATGCCACATACATACACTGAAACAGAAAAAAAGGATGAAGGGCAAGTTAGTTAGCTAGCATTAGAACCCTCAATCAGCTCAGTCGTTGAGGGCATAGCAACAAAGTGGCTGGGTTCGAGTCCCGCTCTGGTCTAGGAATTTTTCGAGTTGAAAAATTTCTTGTCTTCCGTGGTACGATTGGTATGATGGTACTTGCCACACAATAATACTTATACAAAATTGGAACAGGTTTAGAAAGCTCTCAATGAACAACTGTGGAAGTGTTCAAAGAACAATGAGTTTAAGAGCTGGGGTGGAGTCCCTGTAGGGACTTAGTAAAGCCTAAGAAGAAAAATGAGAAAATTATCCTGTTGGCACCTGTAAAATTGGTCAAACAGCCAAAAATTAGCTGAAACAAATTTTATATGACTTCATAAGTACTACTTAAGTAATTTAGAACAGAAAAGGAAAGCAGGATGCACAGTTTAGAAGGGTTTTATCTGTAATAACTTGTTTTTTTTTATGTGTCATACAATGTTTTTTTTTTGCAAAGCTGGTGAAACAGCTCAAGTTGAGGGAAAACTAATTTTAGATCACTAGTTAGGAACTGTTTAAGTAGTTTAGAACGATAACGGACAACTTTGTGCTTAAAAATGAAAAATTTCATCTGTAATTATTGGTTTTCTGATGTTTCATATAAAGAATTTAAGAGTTAGATAACAATTTTATGAGAATGTAATTTTGTTTTCGAGCTTAATAATTCATTGGAAGGCAAGATTGGTGGATTTCAGCAGTAATAAATAATTCATTTTGGCCTAAGCTGAACATGAGAAAAAAAGTTATTCATTTTGGAGCAAAGAAACCCGGAAAAGCAGTCAAAAATGATCCTTAACCACCTTTAGTTGATTTCATAAGTACTACTTAAGTTACCTAGAACGGAGAAGGGAAGCATGATGCACCTTTTTGAAGGGTTTCATCTATAATAACTTGTTTTCTTATATGTCATACAATGATTTGTTTCGCGTTAGAACATTCGAAACGAGTGAAATAGCTGAATTTGAGGGAAAACCAATTTTAGATCACTACTTAAGTACTGCTTGAGTAGTCTAGAACGATTGTGGACAACTTGGTGCGTAACACTGAAGAATTTAATCTGTAATTATTGGATTTCTGATGTCTCATTTAAAGAATTTAAGAGTAAGATAACAATTTTACAAGAGTGAAATTTTGTTTGCGAGCCTTATAGTTGATTTTACGCATAAATGATTGAAAGATTTATTTTATTTTAAATATTTGACCGGAAATGATACCTTTTGAATCTCAGTATTTTAGCAAAACAGTAAAATTTATAGCAAAATTGAGAAGTGTCTCATAAATTATATAGAACAGTTAAAAGCAGCATGGAGGCAAGTTTGAAGGCTTTCATTTATAATAATTTTCTTTGGAGCATCTCCAAACGATTCACATTTTTTGCTGCAATTAAGTCATTTTGGATCTTGTAAAAATTTCAAAATGGCGTCTTTGAAATTTAAAAACAATATATAGCACGGAAACAGCACTTCTGACCGAAATGAAAATGTAGAGAAAAATTATGTTTTTTTTCTGGGAAAAATGTACAACAAATGTTTTTAGTAATTTCAAGTAAAAAAAAAAAAAAAAAAAACCTGAAAATCTCCAAATGTTTGTGTTTGATTTTGGTTTTTTTTCGATCTGAAAAATGAAAACTTTTGGAATGGACACCTAAAACTTGATAAAAATCGTATAACAAGAACTTTCTTGTTAAAACAAATTTTCATATAATTCATAATGAGAAAACAATGTTTGAGACAATTTAAATCATTTTTGGTTTTTCGATTGTTGTCAGTTTACAAGTGTCCATAGTTTAAATCATTCAAAGATTGGTTTTATTTTTTTTTTAATTTTTACCTAAAATAAAAAAAAAACACGGTTTTTGATTAATTTTCTCAGAAAGACATTATTTTTCTCTGCAACTTTTTCTCATACTTTATTTCGATCAGAAATGCCGTTTCCGTGCCACATTTTTTTTTAATTTCGACAAAGCCATTTTGAAAATGTCACAAGATCCAAAATGGTCGAGTTTTAGCAAAAATGTGATTCATTGCCTATAACAAACAATTGCTGTTCTTTGGAAATATACATGAAAACTAATTTTGTCGGTAATTTTGGAGCCTAGAAAATCTGTATAGCAGCTAAAAATGTTGCTAAACCACCTTTAGATGACTTCATAAGTACTACTTAAGTTATCTAGAATGGTAGAGGAAAGCATGATACACAATTTTGAAGGGTTTCATCTGTAATTTCTTGTTTTCTAATATCTCATATGAGTGTTTTTTTTTTATTAAATCTAGTAGATTTTTTTCTTCTTATAAAAAAGCATTAAATATGCCGCAATTTATCCAGAAATTTCCCACCTAAGTAGCCTTACTCGATTTTTGCAGTACCTCCCCAGTGCATCGCAAAGCTGCATCTACAAGTTCCACTTCGTTCGAAATCAATATATGATAAACTTTCTCCCCGTGCAGAGAAAACTCGACCGAACATAAGCATTAGAAAGCACACAAATGTAACTCTCCAGAGGGACCACTGCCATCGATCGGAACTACTCGAACTCGAACCGAGTAGTAGTCCATTCGAAAAAGCCATGAAACTTTTCCACACTTCGCTTGGTTCTTTTTCTCCAATCGAGGAAAACTGCAACTGCATCCAACCCAGGAAAATCAATCAATGAATGTAAATGATAACTTACGACTCCCGTGTGACGATCCGTGCCGGAGTTTGGGTAACGATTTGCATCCTCCGAATCTCCGCCGTATCGGCATTCCAAGGAGGGAAATTTCCAGCGTTGCCAGAACTGACTGATGCGTCAAAAATTCTTTGTATATCGTTAGAAGTTGAGCAATTTACAGATGAAACTGGCACAACGTCTTTCAAATCTCCTAGACAATCGATTGAGACTACTTAAGTCATATGTTAAGCGTCACATTTTATGAATTTATAATACATTTTATAAACCAAAACCAAAAATTCATTTCAAACTATTTTGCTTCTTAAATTAACCCGCAAACTACCCACTTAAGTAATCGGAATCGATTCCGTCAACACTGGATCACACTCGAACCATGTTTCATCTGTAATTTCTCCGGCCCCGCACGATATTCAAACCAAGTACCGAGAATCTCGTAACTTATCATTTACCGACGCTACGAGACAGCAGTGGAAAACTTACACTTGTGTACAGCCCGAGTTTGGCATTACAACCAGCCGCGTCCAGTCTCGGGAGATTGAAATTTATATGCTTCCTTTCGCGCTGTAACCAGAAGCGCTTTTTTTTTTGGATTCATATGTTATAACCGTGCGCGCTAACGGTTGTCCCGGTGGGAATTTTTATCACATCGAATATACACTTCGAAAAAACGGCAAATGCAAACAGAAGCGCAAAATTATTGATTCTGACTGAAAAACACCGATCGTCCGTCGATTTTGGCGCGGAACGCCGGATGGATGTAAATCGATTTGCCCAGACTGGATCAAACGAGAATGTGAAAGGGAGATGGGGAGAATTTTCCGGACCTTTTTTTTTGGAGGGAAATAAGTTTTACAGGTTTATTCGAGCGTGCCGGGATAATATGGGATTTTATCTCCATCCTTTTCCCATCAAAACACGGTGAGATTCGGTGGGTTTTGTTTGTTTTTCGATTTTTTATTTATGGCAACGATTTAATTTTTATAGCAACTTTAAGGAAGGAAAATTTGCGCCGGTTGTCTCTGGAGAACTCCGTTTTCCGAAAGACAGTGAATAGTTTGATTGTTTATTACGGAAGAAATCAAATCCAACTACTTTTGCCCGACCTGATCCGGAGATTTTCTCAATTTTAAACTTTCCAACTAATGTCTCTCAGCGGGATGCAGTGCAAAATACTCCCGAGCTGAACGAACCCAGCAACGACGTCTGTTGCCGTTTCTGACAGATCGATAATGACAGTACAGCAAAAGTTACTTTATCGCTGAAAGGCAACCCCTACCCTCGCATCCCGTTTCCCGCCTTTCCGAAGAACAAAAGGCGCAAAAATCTTGCACTGCACACCTTGGTCGCCCTTCTGGTGCAGTCTTTCTTCGCGTAGAAAACTCCCATTAAATATGCAACAACACTGAATGCAACATATGAAAAACTTTCAACTCCCACACCCCTTCCCACTTGGAGTACCGCGGCGACATCCCCTACCTGTCCTTCGCGCTCCTTCCTCGACTTACAATTGATAATCTTCACTCCCTTTGTTGTCACTTAAGGGGGAAAGAACCGTGCAAGAATAGTTCGCTTCTCTCCTGCTAGGTGCATTCTTCCAGGTGTTGGACCTATTATTTCGCCAACCCCGCAGTTCTTTCTCCGGGTACAGCGTCGACGACGGTACCGTATCATAACGCGCGCGACAGCCAGTCAACCAGGCCAATTGCAGTCCTCCCCCATTTTCAAACAAGGCTATTTGATTGCAGGGTAAAACACCCCATCCGACTCCATTCAATATTTATTTAAAATGGTTAAAGGAATTCCCATGGTGGCAGAGCAACGGAGCGCCGATAAGAAGTCAACACACACACACACAGCGAGAATAGTTTCGGAACCAGTTGCTGTAGCAGAAGGAAAACTTTTCCGTTCCAGATTTTGATTCGGAAAAAAAAGGAAAATTGCAGAAGTTCAGGGGTGGGTTGGAAATTTCCAGCTGCAGATTTTCCACTTTTGCAATTGGAAGAAATTTAGAAGTTCGATTGGTATTTGCTTGGGAGTTGAGCAGGGTGGGGGTCGTCCCGTAAAATGGTCCATTTTAATTGAAACAGCTGGATGATTGCATGAGAATGGATTGAATGGGTGAAAAGTTAAGCTGTGAAGCTCTGCGGGGGGATTCAAATTTTCAGATGAAACTTTTCCCCCATGTTGGGATTGGACATGGGCAAAATAACAAATACATTTTGATTTTTATGATTACCTGACCATTTTCTTTTTCTTTTCTCGTTTCAGGTGAGTGTGATGAATGGCCAGACGAAGAATATGTCAAACAATATTATCAAGCGAGTATATCAAATCTGGCAAAAATGGGTTAGCAACTACGGGCGGTAAATTAAAGAAATCGGTGAAATTATTTTGAATAATCTAAGATCGAGATTCACTGCTTCTCGGATGCGTCGATGAAGACATACGGTGGATGGCTCTATATTCGAAGCCAGGATCAGGATGGAAATGTCAAGGTTCAACTACTCACTTCCAAATCCAAGTTTGGTCCTCTGAAATCCCAATCAATTCCTCGGTTGGAGCTTTGTGGTGCACTGTTAGCTGCACAACTTCTCGAGGAGGTTCTACAGACTACCAAACTTACTGTCCGCACGACTTTTTGGGTAGATTCGACGTGTGCTCTTCGCTGGATACAGGCTTCTCCAACTACTTGGTCCGTATTCGTCGCAAACAGAGTAGCGAAAATACAGGCGATGGCGGAAGGTGGCGTATGGAGGCACATTGCGGGTGCTGACAATCCGGCAGATTTGGTTTTGAGGGGAATCGGGCCGAAAGAGATCCTCGACAACATCTTTTGGTGGCACGGGCTAAGCTGGCTAACTCAGGATCGGAACACTTGGCCAGTCTTAGTGGAGCCTCTGTCTGAGGAGGAATGCGAAGGCAGCTTCAGCGGTTGAAGAGTTCAACGAATGGTTCATTTCCAAGTCAGCTTCCTACATGGTACTGATTCGCCATATGGTTGCGGTTGGTGCTTCGAAACTCAAGGGAAAATCGACCGACTGGATTTCCTATCTTCAGAAGAGCTACGCAAGGCGGAGTTCGTTCTCATTCGGAAGGTTCAGGAAGAAGCGTTTCCAGAAGAGCTGAAAGCTGTCAGGAGGAATGAGCCTGTTTCTAGAAGGTCACCATTGTGCTGGCATAGCCTGTTTATGTGCGAAGAAGGCATTTTGAGGATTGGTGGGCGTTTGAAGAATTCAAGAGTCAGACGCCACAAAGCACCCTATGATACTGCCAGCACGTCATCGCTGTACCAAGATGCTCTTTGAGAAATATCATATCAAATGTTGCCAGACAGGTAGTTCATCAATGCCTAACGTGCTTCAGGTTGAAACCAAAGCTGGTGCAGCAGTTCATGGGAGAGTTACCTGCATCGAGAGTCACAGCTTCTCGCCCTTTCTCGAAAACTGGTGTTGATTACTTAGGGCCGGTGTATATTCGGCCAGGACCACGTCGAGTTGCTGTCAAGGCATACGTATCCACGAAGGCCGTGCACATCGAACTGGTGTCCGACTTGTCCACTGATAGGTTTCTGCAAGCACTACGACGTTTCATCGCACGTAGAGGAAAGCGTACCTATTTGTATTCAGAATATAGGGCAACTCGGCCTGATAGCACGACTTGCTTGTGTATCGTGTATTTTGCGAAACTCGTTGTTGTCGTTGGTTCCGGGTTAGAATGGATATAAAAATTTGAGCAACAGTATTATGTGATATGAGGGGCTCGGTGGCCTTAGAGCAACCGTTTTTGCTTACTGAGCAGAACATCATGAGTCTAATCTCAGGCCCATCAACATTCAAGATTCGTCAATCGTTTTATTTGTTAATATGACTACATGGTAATAACAGCAACTCGGTGATTAAAAAGGTGCTCGTCTGCCTAGTGGCAAACGTTTTTGCTTACTGAGCAGAAGACCGTGGGTTTAGTCCCAAGCTCCTTCGCGTTATATGATCGTTAGGACATCAATTCAGCTTATCGTTTACCAAAACGAACCCTGCTGCAAACCCAATTCTCTTATCCAACATCCCAGTGATTCCTCGTGGAAGTGCAGAGGTGTTCTCGGCTTCCATCAAAGCGAGTGTCACGTCAATACATTCATACCCATTCCTTTCTTGACCTGCGTTCAGGCGCGGCTGGCGCTGGTATTGCCTAATTCGAGATCACCAGTTTTTACACATTGAGGATGATTGCTAGTCCCAAGCATCGTCTATTGGTTCTCTGTGTAATTACAGCTGGTCTGGCAATAACAGAGTAGCAACCGTGGGCGGTCAGTCAAGCTCAAGCTCAAGCAAGCACCATCATTTGTATATTTGATATCGAACATTAACCTCGGAAACTATTTGCATATCAAGCGAAAACGTAGTCCTGTATTGTCGCGAAGCGTTATGGTTCTGAGATGCTCGATGACCCTGGAGGGATCGTTTTTGCTTACTGAGCAGAAAATCATGGGTTTAATCCCAAGCTCTCCGTCATGACTCTTAAAATTCAAAATGAATATGTTCTTTCAATAGCCAGCTATCTTAAATAAACAACAAATAAACAATGCATACTTTTGGTTGCATCGCCAACTTGAGGTGAATCCTAACCGAATATCCTACCCAACCCTCCAACTCCGTAGCACTTATGAGGGTGTCGCTAAGTCGGTGGCCTCTCGTTAAGTAAGTACTACATCAACATTTCCTTCCCTATCCCTAGTTATGGTAAAGATGGTCGTGGCCGGGAATAGCGACAGTCATGCTTCTGTTACTCTTGTTTAGATTGGAACCAATGTTTAAAGTAGTATAACTGAGAATTTCAGAAGAGACGTGAGTGTCACTAGTATCCAATCTACGAAGTATATCATATCAACGCTAATGCTATAAATTTTGATAATAATAAAACAAAAATTGGAGTACTTTAATGACGTTCTAAACCTTCCAATGAACCATTTAGTCAAGCTTCTGCATTAACTTTCCATCAGATGTCACTGCTGTTGGTTGCGGTGTCATCTATCGGAAATCACGCATACTCTGTTTTCTGTTAGTTGTTCACATAGGACAGTGTTGTAAAAAAGACCGAAAATAGCTTCAAGTCTCTAGTTTTAATGTAAGGGGCTCGGTTACCTAGGGGTGACCGTTTTTGCTTACTGAGCAGAATATCGTTGGTTTTAATCTAGGGTCGCTTATTTAAAAGTTCGTATCACTTTCCAAAGTGAATTCAGACCTAATTCATGTGGATCTGTGTGCAATTTTGCTGGTTATTCTCAATATCACAATATCAACTACGAAATGTACGGCCATCTAAGCTCATGCTCAAGCTCAATTTTCCCCAAAAAGTTTTTATTAAAATTTTCAAGTCACTTTCCTGTCGTTTCCCCGGTTTCTAAAATTTCTGTTCGGTCCAACGAAACGGCACATCAATTACGTGAGACGACCAAAACTCAGTTTTTCAACTAAGAATTCCGCACACACACAAAAAACGGTCACACTCTCCAAAGTTCAATCGCATGTCAAATTAGTCCCATCGATTGCGCCATTTCCTCCTCTGCGGGCTGGGTCGTCTACTATTCCGCATAAAATTGATTCAGCCGTACTCCACACGTGAGCAGTTCCAGGCCAAATAGCAAAAAAATAAACAATTTGTAGATTTTACTTCTCCGAATTCCACGAAATTTGTACCATTTTGACTCTCGCTTAATTTTTCAAAATAGTGTATTTGGTATTTTGCAATAAATCATAAAACGAAAACGGTTCATCTAATCAAAATGACGTTTGAGGCAAAGTTGCAGGAAACTAGATTGCTTTTTCAGAAAAAAAAGGACACACTGAAAATCAATCACAAATGTTTGTCAAAAAACTAAAAATAAGCTTTTAAATCTTCAATAACACAAAAAGGTGCATTTTAAAGATTTTTAAACTTATGTTAATTTGAAAGATTATCATAAATGCTAACTTATTTTAATTGGACACAACGGAAATTTCAAAATTGGCCATAATCGTAGAACATAAACTTTTAGTAAAAATTTTGAACTTAACAGTGTTTTGTTTTCTTTTTTTTCAGTTTGCATATTTTTTTGAAAAGATAATTCAGTTTCCTACATCTTTGTTTCATACATCGTTTTGATTAGATGAGCCTTTTTCGTGCTATGATTTATTGAAAAAATGTAGAATATGCCATTTTGAAAAATTAGGTGAGAGTGAAAATAAAGAACATTTTAACTCTCATCTACATTTTTAAAATGGCGTGTTCTATATTTTTCAATAAAGCATAGCACAAAAAGACTCACTCAATCATAATGTTGTTTGAAACAAAGTTGTAGGAATCTGGATTGCCTTTTCAGGAAAAAAATACAGTTATTAACAGTGTCTTTTTCATTTGTTGAAATGTGTGATTTTTTATTCAGACATCATTTTGATTGAGTGAGCCCTTTCGTGCTATGCTTTATTGAAAAATATAGAACATGCCATTTCAAAAATGTAAATAAATCATAGCACGAAAACGGCTTATCTAATCAAAATTATTTCTGAGACAAAGTTGTCTAAACCTGAAGTACCTCTTCAGAAAAAAAAAATACACACTGGAAAAAATCACTCATTTTCGTCAACAAATGAAAAAGACACTGTTAATAACTTAAGAACATTTTAAAGATTTTTAAACTAATGTTTATTTGAAAGCTTATCAAAATTGTTAATTGCAACGGACACTTCAAAATTTTTTCCAGGGTGTATTTTTTTTTCTGAAGAGGTACTGCAGTTTTAGCAACTTTGTCTCAGAAATCATTTTGATTAGATAAGCCGTTTTTGTGCTATGATTTATTGAAAAAATGTAGAACACGTCATTTTTAAAAATTAGGTGAGAGTGAAAATGAAAAACATTTTAACTCTCGCCTACATTTTTAAAATGGCGTGTTCTATATTTTTCAATAAAGCATAGCACGAAAGGGCTCACTCAATCAAAATGAAGTGTGAAACAAAGTTGAAAAAGAAAAAAATACACACTGAATAAAAAATTACTCATTTTCGTCAACAAATAAAAAAAGATACTGTTAATAACTTAGGAACATTTTAAAGATTTTTAAACTGATGTTTATGAAGTTTATCAAAATTATTAACTGCAACGGACACTTCAAAATTGTCCAAAATTGTAAAACACCATCTTTTATTAAAATTTTCGAACTAGACCGCATTTTTTAACCAGTGTGTATTTTTTCTGAAAAGTTACTCCAGTTTTAGACAACTTTGTCTCAGACATCATTTTGATTAGATGAGCCGTTTTCGTGCTATGATTCATTGAAAATTATCGAAAACGCCATTTTGAAAATATTAGGCGAGAGTCAAAATGGCCGAATTCCTAATGAACAATTATGCGATGTTTCATGGAATTTGGAGAGGGAAAAATAAAATCGATTCATCAGTTGGCGTGGAACTGCACCGGTGAACTCTCGGTCATTTTTTTTGCATCCCTCCCCCTGTTCAAATTTCGCCCTAAACAACAATGACGTCCGTTGTCTTTTCGTTCTGGAAAATCTGGCTGAAATCGTTTTACACCTGCATACAGGTCTACGGTTCCCGGGTCCGTCTGCCTGTCTCACGTCGTAGGTATAGAGGGATGCATAGACACGAATAACATCTGTCAACTTTGCGAGGGACCTTCGAGGATTGCTCAAATTGGCATACCATTTTTTTTTCGATCGACAGTGTTGCCAGTTTTTCTATTTTCTGATTTGAGGTGCTTGACTGTCAGCAGATCTCAACTTTTGCTGAATGGCAATGTTGCCAGCTTGTCAACTGTGCAGTGTTCAATGTTCGCCTAAATTTTCACTTCGAAAAAAATCAAAACGTCCATCCCTAACAACCAACCGATTTGCGATCCGAATCGGCAAAGACAACACAATAACAAACATGGAGAAGACCAAGAAGCATTTTGTGGACACATTTTGCGGTTTGTTTGGTTTGGGACTGTCCATTTGCGAGGGGACGACGCGCAATCGAAAGTCAACGAACGGAGCTTTCGCATGACGCCTTGACGCCTTGACACCAGCCGACCGCCGCTTCCGATTGACGTTGTAACATCGTCGTCACCAGCATGGCAAGGAAAATCAATTGCAGGGTTTGAATTTGACCGACTCTCGGCTCGCATATTCCACAGATTATCGGCTACGGATTGTCAGCTGCAGCAGCAGCTGATGGTTTCGATCTAATTAGTGTCATCGGCTTAATCTCTGACTTGGTCCCTTCATCTGTGACGACAACGACGACGACGACGATGACAGTGACGGGATTCATGTGTGGAGCCAGATTTTGGATTACGAATCCACTGCCCGGCCCGATGCTAGAGGGCAGCACCCACCAGTGTGTGATCGTTCAATTGGAACGCTATTGTCACTTGCAAATGCCACAATATGGTTACCTTTTCCCATCGCGCGCCCGTCGCCCTGTACGAATCGTTCGGTTCGGTTTTCGTTTGTCAGAGATACGGACGTCCCGTGCACTTGTCAGTTAACCTGTTCTGGTGTATGTGTGTGTAAGAGATAGAATTTCGGGACGTTGGCTGTTGTAGCCAGAGGGCGCTTTCTGATCTCACTTGCACAAAACCACGAAGCCTGATGGTCTAGCAGCAGCAGCAGCAGCAGCTTCCCTGCTCCGTCGCCCGTCCAACGAAGGTGCATTTACATTTTATGCTAATCTGTTAATGGATTTTACTTTAATTTCAATATACATTACACTCGAACCGGAAAGGGTGGTTCACCAGGTTGCATCCATTCGGGCTGACTCAACAGATGGCAGCACCTTTAATTTCGGTGAATGTCCGTCCATCCCAGAAGCGTTGCAACGCAAATTGTGTGTTTTGTTTTTGATAGTGCTCGGCAGCCAGGAAGAAGCCACAAAAACCGATACAATTCCCCCTCCCCCATGCTGATCCACCGAACGAATGTTCGAAGGGCGGCGCCCGAGTAGTTGTTTTGTCGGTTATCTTCATAATATCCATTAGCACAAACTCCTGCGGCGGCACTGTTGAGAGAGAGAGAGAGAGTGGACGCAGGGAAAAAAAGTTTGCCGTCACAACTAATGCTTGCGGTCAGGTAGAAGGCTAATTTTGAGTGGTTGAAATGAATCCCTGTTTGGAAAGTTGGTCTTCGGGCTTGGGAGAACCGACTTGAAATAAGGATTCCGATTGAAAGTTGCTAGCGAGTCACTTTTTAGCGATTTGGTCACTTTTTTCGACAATGTTCCCCTCTAAACTAGGGTAAGGCGCGTGTTCGGCCCAACTTCTACTAAACCTAGAATTAAGTAAATTTTGTTACGAAACAATGGACTGTTGGCACCGTAAAGCTAACGCGATTGAGCCTTTCAAATAAGCGAACTAGATAAGGTGAAGTCACGAAAGTCAGTTCTGTTTTCAACTTATTTAGCGTGAAATTATTTCAAGATTGATCATAAACTGCAAGAGGATTTGATAGTTTGGGGATATTCCAATGAACTTCAGGAAAGTTAAGTAATCTTAAGCTTAAAATTTCGGAAACTTCATAGAAGATCAAAGAAATTCACGGAAGTCCAGAGAACTTCCGGGATGTTTTGAGATATTTAGGGCAGTTCCATTAATTTCAGGGCGACTGCAGGAACATGATCAGGAGAATAGCGAGAGCGTGAATATCAGGAAAGCTTAGAGGTCCTTAGGATAGTTTCATTAACTTCACAAAAAATGTAGGAACTTTAAAAAAGTTTAAAAACTTCAGGTATATTAACAGAATTGTAAGGAAGTCAAGAGAACTTCAGAGAACTTGAGGAAATTTGTTGAATCTTTAATGAAATTGCAAGTAATTCAGGCGTAGAGATTTTAAGGGATTTTCAGAAATCTTAAGAGTGGTTCCAATGAGTTCAGGGAAGTTCCAAATAGTTTATGATAAGGGTAAGTCCCAAAAAATTGAAGACAGATCTATTAATTTTTGAAAAATTTAAAGAAGTCTGAACAAGCTCCAGGAGTTTCAGGAATGATCAAAGAGCTCCAGAGAACTTAAGAAAACATCAGTAATATTTTGGAAGCTTCACAGACGTCAGGAGAACTTCAGAGAAGTTTAAAGGTTTTCAGAACAGTTCCATTCATTTTAGGAAAATTTGGGGATGTTCAAAAGAACTTCAGGAAAGCTCAGTAAACTTAAGAAAAAAAATCGGAAACTTCATAAAAGATCAAAGAAATTCACGAAAGTCCAGAGAACTTCCGGGCAGCGAGAGCGTGAATATCAGGAAAGCTTAGAGGTCCTTAGGATAGTTTCATTAACTTCACAAAAAATGTAGGAACTTTAAAAAAGTTTAAAAACTTCAGGGATATCAACAGAATTGTAAGGAAGTCAAGAGAACTACAGAGAAGTTGAGAGAACTTGAGGAAATTTGTTGAATCTTTAAAGAAATTCCAAGTAGTTCAGGTGTAGAGATGATAAGGGATTTTCAGAGATCTTAAGAGTGGTTCCAATGAGTTCAGGGAAGTTCCAAGGGTTAGTCACAATAAATTGAAGACAGATCCATTAATTTCTAGAAAATTCAAGAATCCTGAACAAGTTCCAGGAGTTTCAGGAGTGATCAAAGAGCTCATCAATAATATTTTGGAAACTTCACAGATCTCCGGAAAACTTCAAGGAAGTCTAAAGGTGTTCAGGACACTTCCATTAATTTCAGGAAAAATTGGGGATATTCCTAAGAACTTCAGGAAAGTTTAGTAAACTTAAGAAACATTTCGGAATCTTCATAGAGGATCCAAGAAATTCACGGAAGTCCAGAAAACAGCAGTTCCATTAATTTCAGGGCGATTGCAGGAATATGATCAGGAGAATAGCATAAAAGCTTATAGGCCCTTAGGGTAGTTCCATTAACTTCACAGAATTTTTAGAAGCTTTAAAGAAGTTTTAATGACACATAATTTAAAGGAGTCAAGAGAGCTTCAGAGAAGTTGCGAGAACTTGATGAAAATTGATGAATCTTTAAAGAAAGTCCAAGTTCAGGTTCAGGTCTAGAGATTTTAAAGCATTTTCAGAGATCTTGGGAGTGGTTCCAATGAGTTCAGCGAAGTTACAAATACTTTATGAAAATCCACAACAGTAAGGGTAAGTTCAATAAATTTAAGACAAGTCTATTCAATTCTGGAAAATTTCCCTGAGCACATTCCAGGAGTTTCTGGAATGTTCAGAAAACTCCAGAGAACTTAAGAAAACGTCAGTAATATTCTAGAAGCTTCACAGAAGTCCGGAGAACTTCAGGGAAGTTTCAAGGTTTTCAGCATCATAAATTTAAGAAAAGTTTGGGGATATTCCAAAAAACTCCAGGAAAGTTTAGAAAACTTAAAAAAAAAATTCGGATGCTTCATAAAAGATCGAAGAAATTCACGGAAGTCCAGAGAACTTTTGAGATATTTAGGGCAGCTCCATTAATTTCAGGGCGTTTGCAGGAGCATTATCATGATAATAGTGAGAGCGTGAACACCAGGAAAGCTTAGAGGTCCTTAGGATAGTTTCATTAGCTTCACAAAAAATGTAGGAACTTTAAAAAAATTTAAGAGCTTCAGGGATATAAGGAAGTATGAAAGTCAAGAGACCTTCAGAGGAGTTGAGAGAACTTCAGCAAAATTGTTGAATCTTCAAAGAAATTCCAAATAGTTTAGATGTAGAGATTTTAAGGGATGTTCAGAGATCTTAGGAGTGGTTCCAACGAGTTCAGGGAAGTTCCAAATACTTAATAAAAGTCCACATCTGTAAGGGTAAGTTCCAATAAATTGAAGACAGAACCATTAATTTCTGGACATTTTAAAGAACCCTGAACACGTTCCAGGACTTGCAGGAATGTTAGAGAACTCCAGAGAACATCTGTAATATTTTGGAAACTTCACATAAGTCCGGGAACTTGAGGGAAGTCTATAGGTTTTCAGGACAGTTCCATGTATTTCAGGACTGTACGAAGAATTTCAGGGAGGCTTTGAGACAGATCAGGGAACCTAAGGGCAGTTCAATAAAACATTGAAGGAGTTCCGCAAAGTTCTGATGGTTGTATCAATTTCCCAAAAAATATAGGAACTTTAAAGAAGTTCTAGTTAATGAAAGGAAATGCCAAGATCATTCGCTAAGTTTCAGAAACAGACTGCGGGAACATAAAGGAAGTTCCGAAAACTTTTGGAACCTTTTGGGAACTTCAAGGCGGTCCCATTAGCTTCGGGAAAACTGCAGGAACTTTTAAGAATTTCAGAGAAGCAGAGTGAACTTGAGGAAAAATGTTGAATATTTAAAGAAGTTCCAAGTAGTTCGGTGAACCTAGGTCTAGAGCTCTTAAGAGTAAGTCCAATGATTTCTTGGAAGTCCATTAATTTCTGCAAAAAAAATCGAGAACCCTAAATAAGTTCCGGGAATTTCCGGAATGTTCAGAGAACTCCAGAGAACTTAAGAAAACATCTTTAATATTTTGAAAACTTCACGCAAGTCCAGAGACCATCAGAGAAGTTAAAAGGTTGTCAGAACAGTTCCATTATTTTCAGGACCATGCAAAGAACTCCATGGAGGCTCCGAAAACATCAGAATAGATCAGAGAACCTAAGAGTAGTGCAATAAATTTAATGTAAATTGCTGGAAATCTAATATTCTTTGAAGTTCTCTAAACTTTCTTGAGGATTAGGGAACATCTTAATTGAAATTAATGGAACTACCTTGAAGTTCTCTGAACTTCGCTGAAGTTTCCGTAATTTTTTGAAACTCTCGAATCTTCCACGAAAATCGTGGAACTTATCCAGATGTTTAAAAAATTTAGGAAATTACGGAAACTTCAGCGAAGTTCAGAGAGCTTCAAGGCAGTTCCATTAATTTCAATTAAGATGTTCCTAAATCTTCATGAAAGTTTAGAGAACTTCAAAGAATATTAAAGATTTTATTGGTAGTTTCATCACAGTCAGGTAAGCTTCGAGTACTTCGAGGCAGGTCCATTAACTTCAGAAAATTTACAGGAATTTTCAAGGAGTTCCGAGAAATTGTGAGATGTTCTAAGAACTTTAGGAACGATCCAAAAACTTCAGGCACATTCTAGCGTCTTCAGGTCACTCCTGGCTTATATAGAAACGCACAGACTCTTGTAATCGCGAAACTTGCACTACTCCCAACGATTCTTCAATATCTGAAGTCCCCGAAATAGAATCCCGGATAGTCTCCGACTTTCTACCGTCGTCGAATTATTCGGAAACATTACTGGATTATTTTGAATGCCCCTTCAAGCAGCGAGCTTTCACTACAAACGAGGTCAAGTCAATGAAAAACCGCCTCCAAACTTCTTCTTGAACTACGTGCTTACAGCACGTACAGCTCCTTCCAAGACCTTCCCGGTGGACCCCTTTCCGGGCGAATATATGCCTCTTGGCTTACTGCATTCAAGACTATCTCCGTTGGTACATACATATTAAGCGAAAACATACGGTTATTATCTTGTACCGTGATGTTCTTGCCATCTTGAACCGTCTCACGCGAACAACTCCCAAAGGAGCTATCTGTTACACCTACATCGTCGTTGTCGGCGTCGTCGTCGCACAGAAGGCAGCGGCGGCAGGATATTAGTTTAATATCCTTTTTCGGATGAAACACTTACACGTTGGGAAACGCGAGCAAGCCAAGCCAAGCCAAACGAACGATGGCTTTAATAAATTTGTAAAATGGCCGAAAGAGGGCGGTTCGCTGACTGGGAAAACCTGGAGTGGATCAGGATTTATAATCGAAACGGGGCTTCTTTTTCGGAGCTGGTGCCATTAGGGTTAATATTTAAAAGGGCTGTTCAGAAAGTGTGCCCTCCTTGACGACGCCGGGATGATACATTTTAATACACGACAACGACGACGACGACGACGACGATGACGATGAGAGTAGGTAGAAGAGATGCTTTTAAAACTAGGCTGCTCATGGCCGTGGTGATTCTTGACGACGATGGCGAAGATGATGATGGCGGTGATTATGATGGTAGTCACGCGTAGCTAACGGTCGTGTTGGAGTGGATGCAATTACTTCCCTATTGCCAAACCCCCCCACAGAAGAAGAGTGCTCAATTTCGTGAAGAGCCGTTCAAATTGTCATTTAAATTGATGCGTTGGGATTGAGATGATGCTTGCTGGGTCGCAAGTTAGCGTGACGGGCTGGATCCGGAACAATTAGGGCTGCGAAGTTGTTCGATTACTGGGGAAGGGCTTGAAGGTGGTGCAGTTGGTGCGAAGAACGGTGGTTTTACGCTGATTTAGGCTGGCAGTTGTTGGAGTTGTTAGCAGAACTTGAATATCTGCCATTTCAGAGTGATTACTTGGAGTACCAAGCTGGAAATTGGAAATTTTGGCCATAAGAAAGACAACGGGAATTGTTGGTTAAAATATAGCCAATTTATGCATGAGAACTTCAAGCATCCAGGCCTGTCAAAGATTTGTTTTAACGGAAGAAATCAACGGGATTTTTTTTTTAATTGAAGAGGGTCAATTTCTGTTGCATGAACACTTTTTCAAATAATTACTTGACTTTTTTAACAACGTATATTTTTCCTTAAATGCAATTTTTTGGTCTACAACTTTGTCTCAGACGTCATTTCGATTGGAAATGACGGTTTCGAGTTGTTATGATTTTTTGAAAAAAATTGCGAAATTTTTCCTTTTTTGGTTTGTTTTTTCCGTCGATCTTGTTTTCCGTGCTGAGCACCAATGCTACCGACGTGCCAGGAAGGCAGCTCCCACACCTGGACCCTACCTATCGACCCATCAACTCATGAACCGGGGATCAACGGCTTTACTTCCCATCCGAAGGAAGGCGTGATCAGAGATGTTATGCCTCAGAACATCCCGGCGGCGCCGACTGGGATTGAACCCAGGCCTGCTGGGGTGAGAGGTAATCACGCTTACCTCTACACCACCGGCGCCGTTAAATTTGCGAAATTGAAAATGGCCAAATTTTAGCTCATATTTGAATAATAGACCACAACAAACCATTATGCAAAGTTACATGCAAATCGGAGAAGGTCGCGTCAGATCGATTTTTCCTTTTGCCGTGAAACTGCACAGATGAATTCCCATGTGATTTTATGCATCGCATGACGGATTTTGACCTAAGTTATAAACTGGCCACTTCATTTTGGGGGTACCCGGAACCTGTCCGGATGTGACCAATGTGGTCCTGGTCATTTTAAATGGCTACCAGTTAACTGGTTTTTGAATTCTCATGTAATTTGAGGTGTCATATGATGGGTTTTATTCGTTTCAGGTCGGATTTAGTCTCAGGGTCTATACAAACCGGAACATGTTCCGGCCATATCTTCGGAACCAGTTAACTGATTTAAAAAAAAAAATCAAAATTGTATCTAATTAACTTTCATTTTGCGATTGTTGCGTCCGATTCAGTGGTTTTCAAGAAACACAACTTGTTTCTTAAAGTCTATATTCACCGGAACATGCCCTGGCCATATCGCCGGAACCAGTTGACCGATTCCCAAAAGGCTCATACTTTCCTCAATAGCAAGGGGAAATGGCTCTGATGTTGGCCTATGGATCTAAGAGTGGGCTCATCGCTAAAAGTCTGCTATTTATCAATTTTGATCTAGATGAACGCGTCATTGAGACGGTACTAATGGATTTTTTTGGTCGCTATTGAAAATTTAGTCGATTGCTGAATTTATGTATGGCACAACATAAGGGCATTTAGTCCGACATTACATCCATTTCCGGTGATGAAATGATAATGTTAATGCTTGAAATTCAATCAGAATTAATGCCCTGTTATGTTTGTCCCATCTGCTGCATCATCTCACTGATGATGAAATGACGGAATTATGAACCGATGACATGATGAAATGATGTTATAATTAAATGATTAAATGAATGCATTTGATTATACGATTGAATGATTAAATTTTTAAATTATTAAAAGACTATTAGAATCAGAAGAATAAATTTTGATGATGAAATGATGGTGTTCCATTTCCAAATTAATTCTTAAACTAATAAACTAGATCTAGAAATATCATCTCACTGAAGTACTAGATTTAGAATACGTTATATTATCACAATTTTTCATTCCATTAAATGATGAAATTATGGAATTATGAAACTTTGGAATGATGATATGATGCAATTATTAAATAATTAAATGATTAAATATGATTAAATGTTTACATGATTTCATGATTATATGATTACATGAGTAAATGATTAAATTACTAGAAAATGTTCATCATCGCACTGAAGTACTAGACAGGCTTGCAATTGCTCATTACAGCTAAAATGCTATTTTTCGGTATTATGAAACAATGGGATACTATAAGGATAATTTTTGTAAGCTGCAAGAAGAGGTGGTAAAGTTTGTATATGACATATAAAATTTGTCAATTTTGCTTTCAGAAGGTCACAACAAAAATAGAATTTTGGCTGTAATGAGCTATTGCAAGCCTGGTACTAGATTTTATTAAATTGTCTCAATTTTTTATTTGATTATAATATGAAATAATGGAATTCTGTAACGATGAAATAATGATATGATTAAGCGATTAAATGATTGAATAATAACGCGATTATATTATTAAATTACTAGATGATGAAATGATCAGATGATGAAATGATCAGATGATAAAATGATGTTGTTTCGATTCCAAATTAATGCCATATTAGTTTATATGAAATTCAATCAGAATGAACGCATAGGTTTGTCCAAACTGCTTCATTATCGCAATGAAGTACTAGATTTTATTGAATTGTCTCAATTTTTGTTTTGATTATAATATGAAATGATGGAATTATGAAATGATGAAAAGGTGATATGATTAAATTATTAAATTATTGAATGATAACACGATTATATTATCAAATTACTAGATAATGAAATGATCAGATGATAAAATGATGATGTTCCAATTCCAAATGAATGCAATATTGGTTTATAAGAAATTCAATTAACATTAATCCACTGATATGTTTGTGCAAACTGCCTCATTATCTCACTGAAGTACTAAATAAAAATATATTATATTAATATATTAATATATTAAAAATACATTTTTCATTTGATGAAATGATGAAATGATGAAATGATCAAATAAGTATATGATTGAATGTGATTACATGATTACCTGATTATATGATTACAGGAGTAAATGATTAAATTATTACATGATTAAATTATTACATGATTAAATGATTAAATGGCTTCATGATGAAATGATGATGTTCCATTTCCAAAGTAAGAAATTCAATCAGAATGAATGCGTAGGTTTGTCCAAACTGCTTCATCATCGCACTGAAGTACTAGATTTTATTAAATTGTCTCAAGTTTTCATATGTATATTCAATATTAAATAATAGATTTATGAAACGATTAAATTAAGAAATGATGATATGATTAAATGATTAAATTATTAAATTATAAAATTATTAAATTATTAAATTATTAAACGGTTAAATGATTAACTTATTGCATGATGAAACGATTTAAATGATTAAATATTTAAACGATTAAATGACTACACGATGAAGTGAGTAGATGTTTTAATTATGATTTGATTAGATCAGCGGTGCCCAACGTGCGGCCCGTTGGCTGGACGTGGTCTCTGGTTCTCAGCAATGATATAACTCTAGTCCAATTTTGTTTAGCATTATGAGTTTTGGCCTAGAATGAATGAGAAATAAACAAAGTGCAGCTTAAAACATGTCCAACGAACAAAGATATATAACCATTTAAAAATGCAAGATTAGAAAAGTTAGGCAGGCCTGGAATAGATGATGAAATGAAAAGATGATGATATGATCAAACAATGAAACGATGAAAAGATAGTGAAATTATAAGTTGATTAAACGATGTTATGATGAAATGATGAAATTATTTAATGATTAAATTAAAACATGATATGATTATTTAATTATTAAATATAACGTAATGAATAAATGATCAACTCAGTACATGATCAATTGATTAAATTAAATGAAGTACTATAATTAAATCATTAAATGATAAAATGACAACATGACTATTTAATTAAATAATTATAAAATGATTAAATGACTTATTGGTGAATTTATTAATTGAAAGGATAAATTGATCAAATGATTGAATATGATTTAATTATTAATGATCAACTTTTTTTCTTAGCTGTTTACCCGGATTATGGTAATTCATTTCGATTAAATTATTAATTGATTAACAGATTAAATGACTAGATGATTATATGATGAAGCAATGAAATGATGCATTTTTTATTGATTATTGACTAAATGATGAAACGATGAAATGATGAAACGATGAAATGATGAAACGATGAAATGATGAAACGATAAAATAATGAAATGATGAAACGATAAATGATTAAATTTTAACATGATAAAATGATAAAATTATTGAATTAATTATGATCAAATGATTCGATGATCAAATGAATAATTGTTGAAATGATAAAATGACCAAAAAAAAAAATTCCTATGCTTATGAAATGATTTATTGATTAAATGATAAAATTGCTGAATGATGAAATGATGATTTGATTAGACGATTAAATGATGAAACGATGAAATGATGAAAATTAATAAATATGATTCAATTACCAAAGATCAAATGATCATTGTTCCCCAGATTAAACGATTGAAAGATAAAAAGACTAGATAATAAATGATTATTTGGTTAGATGATTTAACAAATGATGAAACAATGAAATGATGAAACGATGTAATTATGAAACGATGAAATGATGAAACAATGAAATTATGAAACGACAATGAAATGATGAAATGACCAATTTTGTTGCTTAGGGGTTTTAACCGGACGAAGGTCTTTTACGCGTATGAAATGATTTATTGAATAAATGATTAAATTACTGAATGATGAAATGATGAAATGATGAAACGATTAAATTTTAACATGATAAAATGATAAAATGATCAAATTAAATATGATCAAACGATTCGATGATTAATTGTTGAAATGATGAATTGAACAAAAAAATATTACTCTTATTAATTGATTAAATTACCGAATGATGATATGATGATTTGATTAGACGATTAAATGATGAAACGATGAAATGATAAAAATTAATAAATATGATTCAATAACCAAAGGTCAAATGATCATTGTTCTCCAGATTAAGCGATTGAAAGATAAAAAAGACTAGATCATAAATGATTATTTGGCTAGATAATTTAACAAATGATGAAACAATGAAATGATGAAACGATGTAATTATGAAACGATGAAATGATGAAACGATGAAATGATGAAACGATGAAATGATGAAACGATGAAATGATGAAACGATGAAATGATTAAATTTTAACATGATAAAATGATAAAATGATTGAATCAATTATGATTCGATGATTTATTAATGAAATGATGAAATGACCAATTTTGTTTCTTAGGGGGTTTTAACCGGACTAAGGTCTTTTACGCGTATGAAATGATTTATTGATAAAATGATTAAATTACTGAATGATGAAATGATGATTTGATTAGACGATTAAATGATGAAACGATGAAATGATGAAAAATTATTGAATTTTATTCAATTCTCAATGATCAAATAATCATCGTTCCCCCGATTGAACGATGAAAAGATTAAAAGACTAGATCATAAAATGATTATGGAACAAATGATGAAACAATGAAATGATGAAACGATGAAATGATGAAACGACGAAATGATTAAACGATGAAATGATGAAACGATAAATGATTAAATTTTAACATGATGAAATTATAAAATGATTGAATTAATTATGATCAAATGATTCGATGATTAATTGTTGAAATGATGACATGACCAAATTTTTTTCTTTGGGGTTTTAACCGGACGAAGGTCTTTTACGCTTATGAAATTGTTTTTTGATTAAATGATTCAATTACTGAATGATGAAACGATGAAATGATGAAACGATGAAATGATGAAACGATGAAATGATGAAACGATGAAATGATGAAACGATGAAATGGTGAAACGATGAAATGATGAAACGATAAATTAATAAATTTTAACATGATAAAATGATTGAATTAATTATGATCAAATGATTCGATTATTAAATGTTGAAATGATGAAATGACGACTATTTTTTTCTTAGGGGTTTTAACCGGACGAAGGTCTTTTACGCTTATGAAATGATTTATTGATTAAATGGTTAAATTACTGAATGATGAAATGGTGATTTGATTAGACGATTAAATGATGAAACGATGAAATTATGAAAAATTATTGAATATTATTCAATTCTCAATGATCAAATGATCAACGTTCCTCCGATTTAACGATGAAAAAAAATTAAAAGACTAGATCATAAAATGATGATTTAACAAATGATGAAACAATGAAATTATGAAACGATTTAATTATGAAACTATGAAATGATGAAACGATGAAATGATGAAACGATGTTATTATGAAACGATGAAATGATGAAACGATAAATTAATAAATTTTAACATGATAAAATGATTGAATTAATTATGATCAAATGATTCGATTATTAAATGTTGAAATGATGAAATTACCAATTTTTTTCGTAGGGGTTTTAACCGGACGAAGGTCTTTTACGCTTATGAAATGATTTATTGATTAAATGATTAAATTACTGAATGTTGAAATGGTGATTTGATTAGACGATTAAATGATGAAATGATGAAATTATGAAAAATTATTGAACATTATTCAATTCTCAATGATCAAATGATCAACGTTCCTCCGATTTAACGATGAAAAAATTAAAAAACTAGATCATAAAATGATGATTTAACAAATAATGAAACAATGAAATTATGAAACGATTTAATTATGAAAATATGAAATGATGAAACGATGAAATGATGAAACGATGTTATTATAAAACGATGAAATGATGAAACGATGAAATGATGAAACGATAAATGATTAAATTTTAGCATGATAAAATGATAGATTTAATTATGATCAAATGATTAGATGATTAATTGTTGAAATGATGAAATCACCAATTTTTTTAATATAGGGGTTTTAACCGGTCGAAGGTCATTTACGCTTATAAAATGATTTATTGATTAAATAATTAAATTACTGAATGACGAAATGATGATTCGATTAGACGATTAAATGATGAAACGATAAAATGATGAAATGATGAAAAGTTATTAAATTTTTAAATATGATCAATAATCAAATGATGAGATGATTTAACAAATGATGAAACAATTAAATGATCAGATTACGAAATTATTAGATTCAATTATTTTATTATTAAATGATTAAACGACGAAACGATAAAATGATGAAACGATGAAATGAATAAATATGATTAAATTATTAATGATCAAATGATTAAAAGATTAATTCATGAAATGATGAAACGATATTTTTTTAGGGATTTTAATCGGATTAAGGTAGTTTATCCTTCTCAAATGATGAATTGGTTAAATTATGAAACGGCTAGATGATGAATTCGTGATTTGATTAGATGATTAAATGATTAAACGATTAAAGGCTGAAATGATAAGCTGACCAAATGGTAAGCTGATTACATTATTTATTGATTAAACGAAGAAACAATGAAATGATGGAATGATTAAAAAATGATTAAATGGTTAAAGCATATTTTATTATTTCTCATCAAATGATAAAATGATTAAATAATCACATTATTAAATGATCAAATAATTAATAACTGAAATGATGAAATGATCTATTTTTGTTTCTCAAGGGTTTTAACCGAATTAAAGTCATTCATCCCGGTTAAATTATTAACCTATTAAATGAAGAAATTATGATATGATTAGATGATGAAATGATGAAATTATGAAACGATGAAACTATGAAATGGGAAGATGATAAGATGACGAAATGATTAGTTGATCAAATGATGAAATGATTAAATGATGAAATCTTTAACAACAATACAGAAGGCTGGCTCAACTTTTGCAGACAAACAAAACTTGCAATGACCTTATCTTGCAAATTGAAGCTCGCCTTACCAATACAACAACACCATCGGGTAGGGGAAATTATCTCCTGTCCGATTGTGGCGCTGGTTTGCATAGGCGAGCTTTTGTGCTATTGGCTGAGAAATGATGAAATGATTAATTGATTTAGTGATGAAACGATGGACAAATGAAACAATGAAATGATTGAATGATGAAGATGACACGATAATTTGATTAATTGATTGCATTTTTTAAACCATGAAATGATTTAGTTATGGATTGAATGATTAAATTATTAACGGATTAATTTTAATATATTAAATGATGAAATAATTAAATTATTTACTTACTAGTTAGTTAAATGAAGAGTAATGGAATGAATGATGTCATGATGAAATGATGAAATATTGAAACGATGAAACGATTAAATGATTAAATTATTAAAGCAGAAGTACATTTTCAAAATGCCGCATCTGCTTTTGTAAACAAAGATTCAAACTTCAATTTGTCGAAACATTATGGTTGTGTTAGTTTGCGTGGACGAGCTAAGTGTTTTGACAAATGGACGTTTGAATATTTGTTTACAAAATCAGTCACGGCTATTTGATAATTCACTCTTGAAATGATGAATAATGAAACGATGAAATGGTATATATTAATAAATGACAAAATGATGAACTTATTTCAAGATGAAATGATTAAATGACGAAATGATGAAACAAGGAATTGATTAAATTCTGACCTTATAAATTATTTAACTATGAAATGATTAAATGATTAAATGAATAAATTAATGCTAATAAATGATGTAATAATAAAATAATGATATGATTAAACTTTTAATTGATGAAATGATGAGTAATGCTCTTTTTACTACATTATGTATTACGCATTATTATAGTCACTTCAACACTCTTAGGTCATTATTCGGGGATGAGATTTGAACTCGTGACTGGCGTGAAAGATGTAGATTTTAACCACTAGACTGAGGCCGTCGCCCAGGAGGATGAATAATGCAATGATGAAATAATTAAAATTATTAAATGATTAAATTATCAAACGATGAAATGATTAAATGACAAATGATTAAATTTTGAAATGATTTAAATCAGGGGAAACATGTCAGAAGGGTCTAACTCAAAACGTAAACAATGACTTCGATCGTTTGTTTCTCACGAATGACAACAAACTAACTAAATCATCTGACAGAGAAATCGACAGTGAGCATGCATAAGGACGTAAACGCGATGATCGATTCTCTTCATCGGTTTTCTCATTGCATTGCTATACCTAAGCGAAACAATTTCCTAGATTTTTTTTCAATGCAGTGCTGTAACAGGTTGTATTGGCTATCAAAAACACCAGCAAATGCACAGAGAAACGTTAATCCAAGCGAGTTATTAACAAAAGAGAAAATCGACGAAGAGAATCGATCATCGCTTTTACGGCCTTATGCATGCTCACTGTCGAAATGTTTGTTCTATGAGCTGGTGAATTCGGATTCCGTGGGTGTGTGGTCATTCAAGAAAAATCGACGTTTAAAGTCATTGTTTACTTTTCGAGTTATACCCTTCTGACATGTTTCCCCTGAAATATTGATATATTAAATAATAAGATGAAATTTTGATTTGATGAAACGGTTAAACGATGAATTGATTAAATAATAATTTAATGACATGATGAAGAGATCATATTTTGAAATGATGTAATAATAAAATGCTTAATTGATGAAATGTCGGTATGATGAAACGATCAAACTATGAAACTATGAAATGATGAAATGATGAAATGATGAAGTGATGAAATGATGAAATGATGAAATGATGAAATGATGAAATGATGAAATGATGAAATGATGAAATGATGAAATGATGAAATGATGAAATGATAAAATGATAAAATGATAAAATGATAAAATGATAAAATGATAAAATGATAATATGATAAAATGATAAAATGATAAAATGATAAAATGATAAAATGATAAAATGAGAAAATGATAAAATGATAAAATGATAAAATGATAAAATGATAAAATGATAAAATGATAAAATGATAAAATGATAAAATGATAAAATGATAAAATGATAAAATGATAAAATGATAAAATGATAAAATGATAAATTGATAATTTCCGTACGTTTCAGTAGAAATAATTTTGATATTCGTTCAACTTGAAGAACATGAGTTGATAAGTTTACTCATGCTTTCATCAATAAGCTAATGTTTCGTATTGTACTAGAATTTTTAAGAGATTCTGAACCATACATGGAAATCTCGTAACACAACTTGAAAAGGTTGTCAATATGCAATTATTTAGTTGTCGTTAGCAAACAAAGTAGAAAAATTTCTTATTTTGAGAAGTACATCATTTGTTTTGCAAATGGAATCTTCTTCAGTGCTCTTTTAGGTTAGATTGTTTAATTATTTCACTGATGCACTTGAGTATATTCATTTTTGTTTGATGCAAGATTTCCATTTTATTTGGTTCAAATGATCAGATGATTTTTTTTATTGATGAAGCTGAATGATTAACAAACTTATACGATAAGTTGTTATCTGATTTTGGATGAAATATAGAAAAAAAAGCAATATCATAATGATGTGTTGTTTAAAGATTATCGTGAAAATTGAAAGTTTAAAAGCGTAGAAAAATACACACGTGCTTTTAAGGCATTCTAGAACTAGAATAATTTGCAAATTTAAAGATTTTGTGTAATAATTAGGACTTCGAGTACTGCAGAAAGGATTAACGTGTAATTTTGCTTTGATTTTTCGGTTTCATGTAAGGTCGTAAATATTTTAGCTCGTAATTTTCCACGAAGTACTAGTTTTTTATTTGGTCATTGTGACTCGTCTGGGGATGAGATTTCAACTCGTAACATTTAAAGTACGAAGTACTAGGTCTGTTTAATAAATACCAATGTTTTCACTGAAACGTAAAAATCAAATAAGGAATATGAAATTAGCGAGCTAAGAAACGCAAGCTAAGGTCAAATAGCAGTACTAGAATATTTTATTAGAAATACATTCTACTCGAGTGATCAGGCATATTTGGTTTGATAGTTTTGTAGATATTCTAGATTATAATTGACTTTGTAAAATTGATAACATTTATTTTTTATAATTCGTACATTTCATTTTGCTCATTTTAAACTTTACGGAGCCAAATTTCATGAACTATTTTCATACAGTCATCGACTTTCTTTTCCAATAACGGAATTATGATATGGGAACACATTCCCTGCAATTTTTTCCAGTACAATCGCCACTAAAGAAGCACTAGGATTTCCTTTAAATTGGAATTAATTCCCCGAAATTCACGCAAATTAGTTCCAAACTTCTCAAACCTGTTCTGATTCCCTCGCTACACTCCTGCCTTCAACAAAATCCCTTTCACCACGCACTTTCCACCACTGTCAGCTCCTTTAGCAGCAACAGTATCGACAGCAGCGCTAGTAGTGACGTGAATGTGTACCGAGACCGTGTCGTGTAAATATTTATATTCAATTTAGTTTCTTTGCCTGAGGCTCAACCAGCGTCTCCTCCTCTCTTCCCAAGAGCCAAGCGAGAGTTTCTGTTGAGATTGCATATCGCACCCTTCACCCAAATCTCGTTTCTCCCTCTTTAGCTGTAGTAACCTGAAAAATTTGACCAAAAATTGCGACTTTTAATGATCCGAGTGGTCCAATTCTTCAACGTTCGCTCGGCAGTGTACCGGCTTTAGGCTTCATTAGATCGGTCAGCATGACGCCAATTTTCGATGGTGTCTCCTTCTCGTTCGTTGGTTATGTCATCGTCAGCTCCGGAAATATGCTGAGAATCGCTTCCTTCCGGTCATCGGACGGAGAACGACGATGATGACTCGGCAGAAAAACGGACATCGTCGTCACCGTCGTCCGAAGCGAGACGACCCACTTTTGTAATGGTTCAGTGGGAAAAAGGGGACACTCACACACACACACACACCAGTGAGTGGCCCCCCAAAAGAGGGCCGGTTTCGGTCGTGTGAAAAAGGATGTTTTTCGCCCGGGAATTGTAACATTTGAATAAACAAATGGTGGGGATGGAAACGGCTGGGGTGTTTTTCAGAACGACGGATTACAAAACGAATGTCGCCTCGCAAACACTAACTACAACCAGGGAAAGGGACACACAAACAGGGCCGAGAATGACGAGATGACGATTCTAGCAGTTGCGATGGTGTGGTGGCTGCGAGCCAGGCCTCTTCATTTTCCGGAATGACAGGGCGAAAAAAAAAGGACTTGCAAGGATAGGACGGAGGAGATGGTTTATTCAAATTATCTCCCGGTTCTTGCCGGGTTGTGACCTCGGTCGGTGGCGGGTCTTCCAGGTGACTACTGTCGGGTTGCAACCTTTCGTCTATACCTGTCTGATGACGATGGTAGTGGTGGTGGTGGTGATGGAGGGTTTCAGATGAATTTGGTTATTGAAGGCTTTAAAGAGGAGAGTTTTTGTTTTCGCATTGTCACTGATAGCGAGACAGCTCGCTAAGTGGATGCAGCGTGCTTGCGGTTTTAGGGGGGTCGAGTACAAGATTTGTCGATGTATTCGATTTGGTCAAAAATTAATTTGTATTTGTCCATGAATAATGAACTTATCTAATCACATTCCTAATTTTCTCATTTCAGGTAAGCACTTTTGATTGTATTCAAACAGAGGAAACATCCTGTGACTTGTAAGTTGCAAAAAATGTTGTAGATTAAAACGAAACAAGCATTTTACCGGATTTAATACACAGTTTATCGTAGTGGGATAGTAAGGACAGCTTTCAACCGACTGAGCAGCCGTATCGAAAACGGCAACGTTCAATTTGATCAGAGTGACGAGAAATTGAACTTGTTTTGCTCGTTGGCGGATAGAATTTTTAATCAATTGACTCGTTAATCGTTAGTTCATAGTCAGCTGAACAACTTTGCCAAAGACTGTAGATTTTTGACTGGTCAGGTTAGTTATCTACAGACTTGAATTTATTTTGCATACTAGCGGCACCTACCGGTGGAATTTATGCTCGACGCTATCGATGCTTAAAGTTCCTATTTGATTGAGTAATTTTCCAGGCAAAAATAACTGACCATCATGTGATATTCAATTTTAGCACCACCTAGCGACGGATTTCGGAACCTATTAATTACTGCACCATTTTAATGCAAAGCCCTTCAGCTGGTAGTGACATCTGCTATTTATTCCGCAAACAGCCCATCAAATAAATTACCAATCCCCCCAAAAGGGATTACAGTCGGCTTTAGTAAATGGCTAAAAATTTCCCGCGACTTCAAAGTGGCAAACTTTGCACAACCTTAAATGTGAGTGAGCTGATAAGCCCCCGCTAATCCCCTGGCTGCTTTCACTAATGCATTCGTCATTAACTAAACAACTCATCCGTCCATCCGTCAGCCATGATCCTACGGCATGACAAAACAAAAGTTCGCCTCGGATTGCAATCTGTGCCTGGCCAAAACTGCAACTGACTGCCAACCATTAATGCTAATTAGTTTCCGTCGAATTCAGGGGGAAAAGGCCCGGGGTGGGGTGACCTTAAAAGTTCCACTGCTACTGCCATCATCATTGCTCGAATCGTGATGAAGGGAAGCAGAGGTTCTAAATCGACGTTCCATGTCGTTTACACACATAGCAAAATGCTGCCTTTGGAGTCCTCCGATGAATGCATAAATCAAAATTCATAATATCAAAAAGTTTAACATATATTAAAAGTCCACTTTGCCGGGTTGGAAATGGATGTAAATATCGTAGCAGGGATACGGTACGGTACTCACACATGCATGGGCAGCCAACCGGAACCGAACACAGACGGAATCAGAAATCCTGGCGGAGCTGAGGGTGTGGGTTTTAGAGTGGGTGCCGTCGCCGCCTTTGACTGAGTGACACACATTCAGGCGGCCCCGGTTGTCATCGGTGTCCCGGTTGGATTTTGAATGCCATATAAATAACCATTCTTCGGCCAGGGTTGTACTTTAACCTGTGGCATTGATTTTGTAACAAGTTAGGATCACATAAGTTTCATTTAATTGAAAATAGATAAAAATTGTTGAATTATGTTAAAATTGTTAGGATAATGGAACTATTGGAAGACATTTGCATTACTTAAGTAATCTTAAAAGATTTGCCGTATCTCAATCCATTGTCTGATGAAGATTCATCTGTAATATGTTAATTTTTCATTGATATACAAAGAATTAAATATTATAATTTTCTACTAACTCTTAAATTCTTGAAGAAACATTGAAATGAAACTTGAATTTGTGTCTAAAATCATGTATGTATTACTCAAGTGCCTTCCAGCTTGCTTTTTAACATACGATAAGTGGAAAAGTTGACACTAACATAACATTTTGTTAAACTTTTTAGATAAATTCAACTATTTGAAGTCATTTACATTACTTAAGTAATCTTCATAGCTTTTCAGACGGATAATTCATGCTTTGTTGAAAATTCATCTGTAATATGATAATTTTTCAAAGATTAAAAGGTTTTTAGAAGTTTATGTATGTTTTATAAACTCCTCAATTCATGACAATCACTTAAATTGATAAATTAATCTAAGTATAGAAACATTTCATTATCACTGAAGTACCTTCCAGGTTGCATTTTTAACGCAAGACAAGTGGAACAGCCGCCGCACAGATTAACTTAAGATGAACTAGTTAGATAAATGCAATAATTTGAAGACATTTGTGTTACTAAAGTAATCTCAAAAGATTCTTAGCATGTCCATGCATCATCTGACAAAGATTCATCTATAATATGTTGATTTTTCATTGATATACAAAGAATTGTTAATAATATTTTTTAGTGCCTGTCCATTCATTTGGCGGTTGTTGCATACAATTGAGTGCAGTGGTTGTTGAAAAATATGCTCTAAAAATGCACAAATTTGGCTTTAAAAACCAAAACATAAAGTGAAGAACCAACTCTTTAAACCACCAAATTCAGTCGAATTTTTTGCAATCTACGTAATCGAAATGACACCGCTGAAACTTCGTCTAAAAGTCTATCTGTCTGAAAGCTCTTCTGGAACTCCGACAAACCAGAAACTGGCATTTCATCTACAATTTGGAAGTGAGGATTTTTGCGATTTTCACAGAATCGGACTTAGAAGAAATCCCAGATCATCTTCAAATTTTCAAGTTCATAAAGAGGTTCTAGCTAATAGAATGACCTTACAATAATGGTCGTATGTGGTGAAAGAACTACTGTATTTTTGTACTGAATGCTGACAAAGTTGTGTGAGTCCGACAAACCATGGATGGAAACGGGATTTCTGATTAATTCAGGCTACCATTTCAAGATTTTCGCAGAATGGAAAGGAGTAGTTTCTTTTTAACCAGGTCTCATTTTTTTGGAAACTCCGACAAAGTAACTTTTCTTTATCCGATCTATAATTTAAAAAAATCTTATTGATCCCCGAAAAAAATCTTTTCAAAAGTTACAACTCCAAAAAATCATCCCATTTCTATCTGACTATGAAACTTTTATAGAATATAAATATAAAAAAGGGTAGCGGAACTTTGTTTTGTTTATAGAATTTGTTTTCCTTCATTGAAACACAGTTTATTTTTGCCACTTTTATCCCTTAACTCCGACGAACCACTGACTGTAGTTTCCGTAAAATTGTTTTATGACCTGTTTCAGAATTTTGAGGTGTGATTCCATCGTTAAATTTTGCCTGAAATCCGGACACAGTCAGATTTCTTATATTTAAATGAAACTTGTTTCTTGAACTCCGACAGACTCTCGTCCACATTAAGGAGCTATAATAAGGTGAACCCTCGAAACGGAAAAAGTTTCTCAAAAAAAGAAACCGAAAAAAAAACCTTCAATGTCTTAACTAGCTTCCGTGTGAAACTCCGACACGATTTAGATAAAATTTTAGGTTCTTTTGCGTTGACTTTTTCAGTCCAGCGCTTCATAGATTGAACTTCGACAAAGTTTTGTACCTCTCGGAAAAATAATAGTCATCATGTCTGGAAGATCTATAAATTATTCGTTGAAACACTCCGACAACATCATGGAACCATCATCATCGATTGAAAAAATGAGAGTTATCATTTCTGGAAGGTGTGTCAATTTTTCGTTAAGATCCTCCAATTAAATCATGTCCGAAAAAAAAAAAAATAGAATATTGCAAAGATTTTGAACCGAATATAAATTACAATCAAAGCTACTGCAGCGTTTTACCGTTGTTCGCTTGAATTTATACTTTTCGTGTATTTAACTCCGACAAAGTTCTGTGTAGAATTTCGATAAACCCGTGGGTCATGGTTCTCAAACTCACCCTACGAAAATAAAATCCTTTCAAGATTAACCAGTTTCCGGGTTAGACTCCGACAAAATCGCAACTCAAATTTTGATGCAAATCTATGTGGATTTACGTTTGTTTTTATTTTAATTACAGCCAAATTAATTAAACATTCTGACCACACCCCGCCTAAATTTTACCTCTTGATGGTTTGAACTCCAACAAATTTGTGTTGAATTTTAGTAAAGCCATCGAAAGAATGATGGTTATCAAGTTTGACTGTCCACAATACTGTATGACTGTTCTACAATAAACAGAGCTATTAAATACCTTTTCGGATTCCTAGATTAAATAGAATTATTTTTTGCCAATATTCTCCATTAAGTCCGACGAACCACTGACTGTAATTTCTGCAAAATTTGTTTATGAAGTTTATCAGAATTCTGGGGTGTCAATCCATCGTCCAATTTGGCCTGCAATTCCGACACAATCAGATCAGTGATATTGAAATGCAACTCCGACAGGAAAAAAAATTACACCTTCAAAGAACTGTAGTAAGACGAACTACCCTGTTAATGCCCCCGAAAGGAAAAAAAAAATCAAAAGCAAATGTGGATCTATCCGCGTGGGAATCCGACAATCTGAATTTCATCTGAATTTACAACCGAATTGTTTCGAGGTGCTTTTGAGTTGCCTTGTTCTGTCCTTTACTTTATTGATTAAACTCCGACAAAGTTGTGTGTGAAATTTTCAGTAAATCTACTGGAAAAATTATAGTTATTATGTCTGAAAAATTGTGTCAATTTATCGTTGAGACAGTCCGACAAAATCTTGTCCGAAAAATTGTGAATAGAAATTTACGAAAAATTCGAACCGATTTTAAATAAGGGTCAAAGGTACTGCAGCGATTTTATCGTAGCCCGTTTGAATTTATATTTTTCTTGGATTTAACTCCGACACAATTCTGTGCAGAATTGTCAAGTCTGGAAACTAACACTGTGAAATCCTTTTCGATGAACTCATGGGAAACCTAAAAGTTCTCAAGTCTGAAAACTCACCCTAAAAAAAAAACCTTTCAAGATCTTCACCGGATTCCACGTTGGAATCCGACAAAATAGCAACTCGAAATTTGATAGAAATGTATCTGGATTTTCATTTGATTTTTTTAAAATTAGGTCAGAAGTAATTCAGCATTCTGACCACATCGCACCTGAGTTTCACCTCTTGCTGAATTGAACTCCGACAAATGTTTGTGAAATTTTAGTAAAGCCATCGAAAGAATGACAGTTATTTCAAAGACCTTGTTGGATTCCTTGATTGAAATTTTCTCATTAACTCCGACAAACCACTGACTGTAGTTTCTGTAAAGTTGTTTTGTGAACTTAATCAGAATTTTAGGGTCTGAATCCATCGTTCCATTTTGCTTGGAATTTTGGCTAAACTCAGATTCTTGATATTTAAATTGAACTTCTTTTTTGAACTCCGACAGACACTGGTCCAAAAAACAATGGGAAAAATACGCATTGAAAGAACTGCAATGAAGATAACCTCTCGATTGGAAAAAGGTTCTCACATATAAAAAAATATTTCAAGGTCTTAACCATCTTCGGCGTGGGACTCCGACTAAATCGCGTCCTAAATTTTGTTTAAATTTCATTTGAATTTTCAACCGAATTGTTTCGAGGTGCTTTTGGCTTATTTGTTTGTCCTTCACTCCTTCACTGATTGAATTCCGACAAAGTTCTGTATGAAATTCTGGAAAAACCTATTGGAAAAATGATGGTTATCATGTCTGTGTCAATTTTTCGTTGACACGCTCCGACAAAATCTTATCCGAAAAATTAAGGACATAAATTAAAGAAAATTTTGAACCGATTTTAAACTAGGGTCAAAAGTATTGCAGCGTTTTGACCGTAGCCTGTTTGAGTTTCTATTTTGTATATAACTCCGACAAAATTTTGTATAGAATTTCGATAAACCCATGTGTCATAGTTGTGAAGTATGGAAGCTAATCCTACGAAAATAAAATCCTTTATGGTTTTGACCAGTTTCCGTGTTGTACTCCGACAAAATCGGAACTCGAATTTTGTTTCAAATTCTCGTGGGTTTTCGTTCGTTTTTTTTTTAATTACAGCAAAATTAATTTAGCATTCTGGCCACATCCCGCCTGAATTTCACCTGTTGATTAATTCAACTCCGACGAAGTTGCGTTCAATTTGAGTAAAGCCAGTTCTTAAGTCTGGACAGTTGTAATCAGAATCATCAAAGATCTTGTTGGATTCCTTGATTGAACACAATTTATTTTTTGCCAATACTCTCCATTAACTCCGACAAATCGCTGACTGTAATTTTTGCAAAATTGTTTCATGAGCTTTATCAGAATTTTGGGGTGTGAATCGATCGTCCAATTTTGCCTGGAATTCCGACACAATCAGATTCTAGATAATTAAATTAAACTTGAACTTCGACAGACTCTGGTGCAAAATAGAACGGAATAAAAAAATCATATGAAAAGAACTGTAATGAGGAGAACCACAAGAGGAAAAGTATGAGTTAAACAATACTCAATCAGCTTCGGTGCGAGACTTAAAAAAAATCAAGTCCAGAATTTTGTTAAAAATTTATCTGATTGATTGATTGTTTTCTTTATTATAAAGACTTTCAGCCGTTGGCTGGTTCGTCTCTGAGAGAAAAAAAAAATATTTGAATTTTCATCAGATTCTGATCATTTGTTTACTTTTTCAGTCCTGCGCTTCATGAAATGAACTCCGACAATGATAGTTATCATATCTGGAAGATTTGTAAATTTTTCATTGTTTAGCTGTGACAAAATCTTGTCCAAAAAATTATTGATCGAAATTTTTGATTCTGAAGCGTTTTGACCGTAGCCCGTTTGAATTTCTACTGTTCATTGATTTAACTCCGACATGATTTTGTGTATCCCCCCAAGCTTCTCCCCTAATCCTATCCTTTGACAATGTACCTCTCTAACCTCGGGTAAGCCGCGAGTATTCAGTCCAACTCCTACTAGACAATGAAATAAGTGAATGTTGTAACAAACATAGAATAATGAATCGGCTCCGTAAAGCTAACGCGATTGAGCCTTCCAAATAAACGAACTATATAAAAAAGATTTTGTGTAGAATTTCGATAAGTTCGAAGAGTTTCACGACGAATCGATCAGACTTCATCGAGTTGCGTAAAAATTTTGCATAATTTTTTGTAATATCACACATTTTTGGTAAAATTTGGCAATTTTGAATGATGTATTTTTTTCAAAATTACGTCTTACAGTTTTTAATAAATAATAGCACGAAAATGTCTCTTCTGACCGAAATAAGGTCTGAGACAAAGCTGTAGAGAAAAATAAAATCTTTCTTTCTGTACACAGTAAATTTGTTTTAAGTATATTTTAGTGAAAATTTAATATATTGAAATTTAACTAAGTTCTTTGTAGAGTTTATTAGAATGTCCCAGAATTTAAATTTTCTCCAAATTTTGATCTGAATTTTTATTTTCGAAATGCTTAGTACTAAAAATAATGAATATATCGAAACCTTCAAAAGAAACTCCGATCGTAAAATCCAACCGGACCCAACTCGTAATTTTCAGATAAAAGTTCGAAAATAATTTCATATTTAAAATAATTCAACATCACCATTTTCGGAAGGCTCTTCGAAACGCTCCCAATGCACTTAAGTAGTACTTATGAATGTTATTTTTTTTTAAATTTTGGTTTTGTTCACGTCACTACAGCCCTGACTCTC